>NC_139347.1:176527364-177127364 GCF_055883805.1 Amblyomma maculatum | reverse complement strand
GGGTGGCGAAGGGTGGCTGATTTTTGCTCTGATGGGGCAGGGACAGATAGGTCACCACCGCCTGTGGGAGGGGGGGGGGGAGGGCTAACGTACCCCTGATGTTTATGTTGTACTCCGTCATTGCACCGGGCCACCACTTCGGTGGTGGTGGACGACGGCTGTGGTTGCGGCGCCCGTTTTTCTCTCCCTCTTCTTTTTTTTTTCGTGTCTATATTCTCTTCTCTCGGCACGAGGCAGCGAAAGTGGCTCAGCTACATAACCAGTAGTTAGGCCAGGCGCGTGCATTTTCTTTTCTTCTTACAGCCACAACAACAGCAACAACGACATTAGCGTTTGCACTACATTCGGTTCCCTACAGTCTTCAAGTGGGTGGCGGGTGTACGAACGCACACAATGCTCGTTCCGCAAGCCTTCTCTAAAGCATGGCGAACGGCTTGAGGCACGTTAAGGCGGAAATCTTTATAGTGTCATGAATATGCGTCTTTGCGTGCGTCTGTCCGTCCACAGAAAGTCACTCTACCTCTCAATAAAATGATGTTATCACCCACCGAGGAGGGACGTCATCATAAACCAAATTCATCAGTAATAAATCCAACACAAATAGAGGGTCATTAATTAAAGAAATATAATAAATTCAAGGTGGCCGTGTGCTGTGCGATACGTGTGCGTGAAAGAACTCCATGCGGCAGAACTTTTAAGAGGCCCTTCACTACTTCTCTTTAGCCTGAGTCGCTTTGCGAAGGTAAACCCTACAAACGAAATCAATCCATAACTGAATTCTTCAGAGCTATGCTTTTCTAGGCTCATGATGAAAATCGAGTCGGTGAGATTCCGCAAGTGATAGGCACTGTGCGTCTCCTAATTCATGGGTTCAATTGGCCACGTTATTTGCAGTGTCTGAAGGTTAGATGGACAAGATTTGTGAAATCATCTGGTATCCGTGGATACCAACCCTAACCAGGTATGCCAATGTTTGGCACTTTGCGGGGCTTTTCTTGTCCATCCCATGCGACGGTCGAGCTAGGCCTTTTAGGCCTAGCCAGGAGTACGGCCGGATTAAAGCCAACCCATTGACGCAAATGACGACTGCAAGGGGCTACGATCCGGAATCCATGCAAGTCTTGGAAACCTAGTCTGCGAAGCAAGAACCGGCCGTTTTTGACGATTTCACTGAATACAACATCAGGAAGAAGTTGGAGAAAGATCGAAGCTACGAACCGAGAGTTGCGGCGCCATGTCCGCGGGAACGCTGGCAGCTGTCATGCCGTGTCCGTTAAGTAGCAACCGGCGTCTCCACCTCGCCAGCAATAGAAGCCGGCGGTCGTTCGAAAGTTTGAGAGAGAATACTCCGTGATTATACTCAAGCCTAGAGACACGCTAAACAGAAGTCTACAAAGGAAGCAACAAAATCGAAGAAGCCCTCTACGCAGCTACGGGGATCCCTTAAGCTGCGAAGGAGCTATACATCTGGCCTGAATGGGATCAAAACATCGTAATAATAAGCGTCCAGAATCCTCTTTAAATAAGGCATACGCTCGCTGTAGAAAGGTTTGCTATTGGCGGCTAGAAATGTGCGGTTCAAACTTATTTCGAACCAACCAAGGACTCTTGCCGTGGGGTTATCCGGGTGCATCCCCGTGTTACAAAGATATTTCCAAAGCCATCCACTAGCCCGAGGCCAAAGTTGTCGGCGTACGCACTAGGCACGCCCAACGCAGCAGCGCTTACGTTCGAGGGACGCACAGTGCCTTTCCACATGTTCTACTGAGGCGGAGCTATTCCGGTGCGTCTCTACCGAAGACTACCCTGGCCTGCGCCCGAAGCTACGTCGTCGGAGACAGGGCAGTTGTTTGCCCGAATCCAGACACAAACCACTGCCATTCGTGCGCAAGAGCAGCCCAGAAGATGGATATGAATGCAAATCTCAGTGCCTAATCTGCGGAGAGTCACACCTCACGGGCTCCAAGGAGTGCGTCAGAAATACAGATATCCTAACCGAAACGCTACAAGCGGGGCTACAAGAGGGTGGCGCAAGTTCAACCGAGACGACAGAGGCAGCCAACTCAAGAATACTCCCCTACCTGCCGGAGCAAAAGGAGGGGAAGGCAAGCGTCCAGCAACCATGAAGAGAAACAGCCAGGGGACGCCGGCTGCTGCTGCCGCCGTAGCCAATGCCAAGGTGAGCTGGGCTAGAGTCGCTATTTCCCCCCTCCCTCGTTGGCTGATCAAATACTTAGGGTCGAAAATTTGAGATAAAACAGGAATTGCAAAAGTTAAATGAAGCGCTGAACGCCATGAGTAGCCGGTGTAACAAACCCATAGCGACTGTTTGGTTTGGTTTGGTTTGTGGGGTTTAACATCCCAAAGCGACTCAGGCTATGAGAGACGCCGTAGTGAAGGACTCTGGGAATTTAGACCACCTGGGGTTCTTTAACGTGCACTGACATTGCACAGCACACGGGCGCCTTGCTTTTCGCCGCCATCGAAAAGCGGCCGCCGAGGCCGGGATTCGATCCCGCATTCTTGGGAACAGTGGTCGAGCGCCGTAACCAATGCGCCACCCCGGCGGGGCCCATAGCGACTGTGGCCCTTTCTTCGGAAGAGGAGATGGAAGAGGAAAGCTTTCCACCTCGCCAGCGCTAAATAAGGCGAACGACAACAAATTTGACTTTCTAACTGAGCAAGAGGTTAGAGAAATCGTTAGACAGAAAAGTAGGGAGCTAGAAGCGAGACTTGAGCAGAATTTTGAAGAGAGGTTGTCTCAAATTGAGCAAAGCTTATATCGATGCGTGGATAATCCAGATCGAACAAAATCTGGACCAAAAGATCGAGCGTGACTTCGAGGAGAAATTTGGAGACACAAAATTAAATATAGAAAAATACATTCAGGAGGAAGACAAAAAGAGAATTCAGACCTCGGTTGAACCAATTCTCTACAAGCTCCAGTCGTACGAAATCAAAATCCACAGGAAGTTGCAGAAAATGGCAGAAGGCCCTCGAGTAAAAATGATTCAAATATCTGGGAAAAAGAGCAGCAAACGCATAATAGAGGAGGATCCTCAAGAGGGGGACAGCTACAAAGCACAGTCCACATAGCACTCACTCAACATGGCTGAACGTGACAAACAAAAATTACAAGTCATGCAATGGAATTGCAAGAGTTTTAGGAGAAAGAGCGAAACGCTACGACAATACAAAAAGAGGTAGACCTAACGCCTGAAATAATTGCTTTGCAAGATGTAGGTACAGAACATACAGTACCCACCAAACAGATCCGTCTACCTGCATTCTCCTGCACAAAGAGTGCCCGGCCGTTACAATTGATTTGGAGTTAAGAGAAGATATTGAGCATACATCTATTTAACTCCTACCGAACAAACGGTCCAGCAAAAGTGCGTTTGTTCTAAACATTTATAGCCGACCGCAACAACGCCAAGCCCCTTTTGACGAAATCTTCCTCAAGGCGATGCGGACAGCCAGCGGATCACCTTGAGTGGTGGTTGGGAATTTAACGCTCACAGCTGCCAATGGGGATACCATAAGGAGCACGCAAAAGGCAGGAAATTAGACGCGGCCATAACCGAAGCGGCACTAACCACCCTGACGGCCAGCTGTACCCTAATAGAATAGTAAAAAGCGTTTCCCAAAACACGTGATCGGACGTTTCGTTAGTCCGGAATGCTAAAACTTACAAATGTTACAATACAGAAGAAACTCTCGGGAGCGATATCTGCATCCTAAATATCGAATTAGATTTAAACGAAGTTCGCAAAAAGAGAGCAGCAGCTTGCGTCATCGATTGGACAACGCTCAGGGAAGTGGCAACCCCGGCACTCGGTGCCGACGTATCAAAATATGAGAATTGGGTCAAATCGCTAATTCAAACCAAGAACTGTTTCACGCGCAAACTCCAGACCACAAAAGACACCCCGGCAGTAGACAACCACCTCTTAGACTTGTTGGAAGCCAGGAGATCTCTTACTAAGACATGGAAAAAACAAACACACAACCGTAAGCTTAAAATCAGAATTGCCCAGATAACCAAGCAGGCGGAAACATACGCGTGGTCTCTAACAAAAGCCAACTAGGTATCCCGATGCGATTCCCTCAGAGGCACCCTCAGCACGAAAAGTACATGGAGCCTTCTGAGGTGCCGCATAGAATATCGCAGGAACTCGAGGAGGGCACTCAATGACTTCAAAGGCACGGATGAACAGCTCGCCGACAAAATAAAACAGAGATACTCATGTACGATCGTAGGCGAAGATGAGCAATTTATAACATACACTGGAGAGAAAAAAATCACAGTGCCTTAGCGCCAAGAAGATTGCGAAAGCGAGAGAGGCGAAGTGTCTCTAATGGAAGACGAAACCACCTGTTAAGGTGCCTCGATGAGTGCGCCAGATGTTCTCCCAACCTTCTCATAGCGCTTCAGAAGCGTTCATGGTATCTGCAATACCAATCTTGAATGCGCGCCACGGAACGCCGCGCAAAATGAGCGATAAGGTACCATCCAAACGCACACTTCTCGGAGAAAGTATGAGATACAGCGCCTTTCCTCCAGAAGTCTAATCTTGCCTAGCGTTCCTGCCATCTGCAATCCCAAACTTGAAAGCCATATAGCTAGTGTGAGTCCCGGCTCACTCGCAGGTACCAGGCAATACCACCGCAGAATACTATGCCCGAGAAATGCCTATCCGGGGCGAGCACGAGCCGGTAGAGCTAACGCATCCGGTTACCAGCTTGCGGGAGATAACCCTTATGTATCGAGAAGAAAGGTGCAGACTGCCAGAACCGCACCCCAAACTCACCAGGCAACAACAGACGATCCTGCGTCGAGCACAGGCGGGATTGCTTGTGCAATCCGTACTGATGAAGCTCATGTACCTTGCGGAACAAGATATGCTCTGTCCTTTTTGCAAAAAAGAAAAAGGCACCCTGCCGCACGTTTTGGCAGCATGCACAGAACTCAAGACCCCCCCCCCCCCCCTCCTCCCCTTACCACCAACACCCCCAATCCCCAACCCCTTGAGCGATGGGAGACCTTGTTATCTAGCCCCGCCCTATCCAACCAGCTCGCACTGACAGACAGGGGTTAGGAGCTGTTGGGAACATACGCTTCCCGCAACTAGGGAACCACAACGCCTGGTGCAAGCATGCACCACCGAAATAGGTCGGGCCGAATAAATGTTAATTCCTCCTCCTCCTCCAAACTTGAACACGGGCAAAGGAACACCACGCGACAGCCGACGGAAAAGCGACACACTTGCGTGAGCTCAAATATGGAGGCGTAGAGCCGGCAATGACCCTTTCAAAGAATGTCCTCACAATCAGGAGCGGCGGAGTGGAGCGCGCGCATCGAGGCACCCTACCAGGGATGGATGGATGGATGGAATATATAGGAGCGTCCCCTTTGAAACGGGGTGGTAGAAGTAGCTATCATGCTCATTTTACTACCTATATCTTAATTATTGATTTATATTGATTAAGTAAATCACCATTTTATTTATTAAATTTGTGTTTCTACATTACTAACATTATGTCACTTCTCTGCTTTTAAGCCACAAATCTTCCAGTCGTTTTTTGCTATTTCCGCCGCCGGTTTATTCACCCGGCCAGTGGTATCTCTAAACCCCAGAGCTTCAGGAACAGGGACTGCGCCTGCATCAACTTTCGGATGGATACCATTACATTCGACTATAATATGGTGCATAACATCAGCGCACCTGGTGGGGGAAGCACAAAACGCCCGGCTTGGCTACGAGCCACGCTACGCTGAAGAGCTGACTTTACAACACGCTCTTGACTCCCTTCCACGGAGGCCGTGACGTCACGCCAGTTGCCCCCGGCACCCCAGACGCTGCTTTCGGCCGCCTGGCGTTCGCGTTAAATCTGTGGCGGCTGCTTGTTATAATGACACCCAGGTGCGCGTCTGTTGCAAGCTTTTTGAGTTAGGTTTTTATTAGGAAGCTTGGCTAACACTTGAGTATATATTTTTTCTCGTACCACCGAGGCATGCACCGCCATATGTAAGACTGCGTTTAGATTTGTAAACAGCGTTCTGAAATACATGAACGCATTAGTCTGTAGCCGCCTCCACGCGACAGCTTCTCTATTATTTAGTCTAACATCTGGCGGAGGTACCAACGTTTTAGCCAATTGTTACGCACGCATTTAAGTATATGCACAGGGCCAATGACATAAAAGAGGGGATGGCTTTTATCGGCTGAGTCGGGATATACGATGCTCACTCCTCATTAGAGAAAAACGACATCATTTTCCGATTTAGTGAGTTGTCAGTAATTACAGCCATTACCTTAAGGCTCAATGATTCAATTTCCAATATTATCTTCTTGCAGTAACAATGCAGGATTTCAGAGTTCATTTTAGCCGCTGGCAAAATATTAGTAACGTCTGTGTTTGCTGAGAGACGCGACTGTATCATGAAAACGTGGGCAGTTGTGGCTGCTTCATGTGAACTCGCCGAAAATCCTTCTGTGCTTTCTCTTTATAGTCATAGTACGGTTTAATGTGAATTTCATCAATCATTAAAGTCAACGTCATTTCGTGGGACTCCATGACCCTTTCGCGGATGAAGGATAAAAAGTGGGCTACATTTTGTTCTTTCAACGAGTCAACTCCATATTTCGAGCAAACGCGGCGCAAAGTGAAAGGATGAGGCAATGTTAACATAGACGCTGATCTCGACAAGTTATGAGCGTGGGGAGAAATTGAGTGCAAAATGCTGCAAAAAAACTAAACTATCAGCACTATATTGAAGAATAGGACCAGCTAGAGGAAGAGTGATTTGCTCCTTTAGCAGTCGAATCAAGGCACTTCGTTCTTTCGTTGTGTCGCTCTCCTCTGATAGGTCATTAAGCAAGGAGCCGATGTGCTGCAATACTGGTGTTTTTGATGTAAATTCTTCTTCTGATGTTTCAGTCGTATGCTTTTCTAACTGCTCTAGCAGTACGGACAACGTACAAGTGTCACACACGTCTTCTAAAATTGCCCCTCCACAGGGTAAGAAATCCAATTTGGCTATAGCTGCTGACACTGAAAGGGACAGATCAGCAAATACTGTGGCGGAAAACCTAACATGTGGCGAAGGATTATCTTCGATGCGTAGAAACATCACACAGCGACTGTGGACACTGATAGTCCAGAAGTCACAATTGCAAATTCCACAAAGTTTGCGCTTGAGATCTTGAAATGATGCTATCGCATTTCCTTGCTCTTCGTTTTTGTGTGTGTCCATAGAGCTCCTGATGGCTCTGCTCAAGGCCTCGTCTTCTATTCGAGCTCGTTTTCAGGCTGAGGATTCATGTAGAGTGCGCTTCGAGCTCAAGTAAGCTGGGCAGTTCAGGAAAATAGATAGTACGGCATTGGACATTAGATGAACTCTCTCACTGTCAACTGTCAAAGTCTTTCCTCTTCCTGCATCAAAGTGGGATAGCATCTTGATTAGGTCATTCTCTTGGAAGTGAAGTTCAGAAGCCTGCTCTGAAAAACTGCGCCGAAATAAACACACCACAAGGAAGAAGACGGGACCCGCCTTTGTCGCGTCTTCTTTCTTGTGGTGTGTTTATTTCGGCGCAGTTTTTCACAGTACAAATATGAACCAACTAGCCCTAGAAACGGTATTAAAGAAGCCTGCTCAATGTATGAAAATATTGTAGTCACTTATTGCCGGCATATGGACACACTATTACATAATTTGCGTGTTATTAGGCAGTCAAGCACAGTACTGCATACTTCTGTTCATTAGCCCTGCCCTGCCGTGGTCAAAGTTTACTAAGAATGCCAGTCTTTTCACGCCAAACATTATTTAAGGCTTCCTGACCTTCTGATCGAGCATGCGGGACATTAGAGGTACGGCATAATCTTCAGTTTCTCATCTTTGAATAAACGCTGGGTGTGAAATCCTTCCGTGGGATGGCCCTAATCCACGATTCCCTCCTACTGGAATCCTTTGGAAAAGCCAAAACAGGCACCTTGGGACCAGTGTCATAGTTCCCGCTATACACCAAGGAACACAACAACGCCTAATGTTACGCTACGTCAAGCGTAGTCTTTTGCTCAATGCCACATCCTCGTTTCAAGCCCCGGTGATGCTGGTCACACTTCAATATTTTGCACGCGGTGATACATACAAAAATACATGCACACGAGTGCAAGCATACTAGAGCGCGGGAACGTAACCCAAAAATAATGTCAACGCGGAGCTTTGCAGCACCAAACCTAACCAGCAACATAGCCAGCGGCGATTAAAAAGTTTGCTTCGAATTGCTCAAGCGTTTTCACTCGAACCTTTTTTCGGGAACGTTCAGATGGAGCGGGAGCGCCCGTCGAAGCGAAAATACTCAAGATTTTTAAGGCGAAAGCCTTTATTGGCTCATACTGTTGTAGAAAAAAAGCTGTGTGCGCGAAAGGCGCAGTTGATTGGTCGACAGGGAAGTGACGTCACCAGCCACCAATTGGCGACCAACCAGAAGTCTCATCTTGTCTAGTGTTCCTGCCATCTGCAATCACACACTAGAACGCGCGCCAAGGAACGCCACGCGAGAGGAGCGAGCGATGGTGTACCGTCCAAACGCCAACACTGTTGGGAGAACAGGTTGGTTGGTTGGTTCGTTGTTCAACTTTTAATTCCATCGGAAATGGGCGTCCTCTTCTCCGTCCCTGTCACGCGTGCCGGGTGAAGACGGGGAGTCGTGCGCCCGCGGATTAGAGTCTGGCAGGTAGTCCTTAGCTTGCTGCGGCCTTTTCCGCCAGATGGATGGTGCGGTGCTGGATCGCCGGGGCCGCGCTTCGCAGCAGGGTATCCCAGGCTTCTCTACTTGTAATATTTTGTCCTATCCCTGGAGATTGTGGGCACTCTCAAATTATGTGGTCGAGGGTCCCTCTCGCCCCACAGTGTTTGCAGAAATCATTGTCCCTAAGGTCTGGTAGCGCGTGAAACGCCCAGACCGGGTTCATGAACGTATTCGTTTGCAGCCGCCTCCACGCGACAGCTTTTCTATTATTTAGTCTAACATTTGGCGGGGGTGCCAGTCTACGTCCCAATTTAAAATGGTTGATGATTTCCCCGTAATTTTGCATACGCTCGTCGTATGCCCAGTGTTCGGGGGGCTCGACGGCTACCCGGAAGTAGAGAGCTTGGACTACTCGTGAGCCGACTCGTTACCATGGACGGCAGCGTGAGCGGGTGTCCAAATTAACTGAATTTGCCTATTCATCGTTCTTTGGGTGAGGATTTTGGCCACCTCCGGCGATATCCTCCCCTTTCCAAAATTTTGAATGGCAGTTTTGCCTTCGCTAATTATCAACTTGGCTTCTGTTCCTACGCAAGCTAGCGCTATCGCAACTTCCTCCGCAGTCTCTGTGTTGCGGCCTCTGATGGCTCCCGCGGATACCGGTACCCCTCGGCCATCGACTACCGAAGCTACCACCGCACCTGTTCTGCCACTTGCCGCATCGACATAGACTACTTCCTTTGCTCCCATGTTCTTGAACCGTCGCTCTAGAGTTTCGGCTCGTTTGGCCCATCTTTCGACATTAATTTCTGGATGCATATTTCTAGAGAAGGGGGGACTACCAAGGCCTTCCCGATTTCACTATTTTCACTTTTTTTTGAACTCCTCTGTCTGGGTTGAGGCCTACTTTTGCAAGGATTACCCTGCCCGTCTCGGTCGTGCTTAGTCTCTCTAATTGGGAGACTTGCACTGCCTCCGCCAATTCTGCCCACGTGTTATGCACCCTGAGTTCGAGCAGTCGTTCGCTCGAGGTACCCATGGGCAGCCCTAGTGCCTTCTTAACGCATCTTCGAATCAAGCAGTCTAACGTCTCTATTTCGCCGGCCTTGATGTCCAGGTAGGGCGTGGCGTAACTGATTCTGCTTATTACGTATGGCTGGATTAGTTTTAGTAAATTTCTCTCCTTGAGCCCTCTTCCTTTAGTGGCGACCCTCCTCAAGAGCCCGAGGGTTTGCATTGCGTAACTTTGAATTTTGTTCAGTAACTCTCTGTTATGGTCGTGGGATTGAATGACCATCCCCAAAATTTTGATTTGATCTACTTTTGGCACCGATTTGCCCTCCACCTGAATATGAAACTCCCCGCTATTCTTGCAGCGTAGGTACTTTTGGTTATAAACAAACAACTCAGATTTATGCGGGGAGCACAAAAGTCCCCTTTTAGCCGCGTAATACACAATGATGTCGGTCGCGGCCTGCAGGCGTTCCTCCGTACTCACATCGCTCCCATGGTTAATCCAGAGGTTAATATCGTCCGCATACATGCTAAAATTTAGCCCATTGATTTGTTTAAGGTTACCCGGGAGGCCTCTCATTGCCACGTTGAATAGGAAAGGCGATAGCACTGAGCCGTGTGGTGTGCCTTTGCTTCCTAACTCTATCGTAGGAGATTCTAAATTTTGAAATATTGCCGCGAAACCTTCAAAACAGTATTTGTTGTTTTTTAACAGCCGCCGGCATATAGGCTTATCACTCTGATTCTGGACCTCATATCAGTTCAGTAATCTTTGTTTGTTAATGCTCGATGTCGCGAGTCACACCTTTATCAGTTTTGTTGTAGCGCAAGATGCACCGAGATCTGTCTCGAAGGTTCCGGCCACTCGGGTGTCTTTCCACAATGTTCCAGCCTATGCTGGTAGCTGTTTGCGACGTTATCTAGATTGTTCAGTGCAGCTTTTAAATTGAGCGCTGACGAGTGTGTCGAGCATTCTTTGTTCGACGACCGACGAGCGCGTTTGTTGCTATCGCCACCGCCGAGTTGCTTAGTTCTTTTGCGGGCGCACGTCAGCCCAATAAAGAGTTTCTTCAGTGAAATCATCGACCCTTCATTTGTGTCATCGACCTGGTCACCCTCACGTGACAATATCATGCAGACATTTCTGCCCGATAAGAAGTCTTTTATGCAGTTGTACGTTCTTTCCCCTACTCTGAGCACTTCGAACCCTTCGAGGATAGCCTCGTGCCTGACATTGTCGAAGGCCTTGGTGAGGTTTAGGCCCAGGATCACTTTGGCATCTCTCGATCGCGAGTCTATGATATCATGCATTATTCGGAGCATTACGTCATGCGTGCGCAAGTGTGGTCGGAATCCGACCATTTCGTGCGGCAACAGGTTGTTTTGCTCCATGAAGCACGTTAATCTCGTCTCTATTACGTGCTCAAGCAACTTCCCTACGCATGAGATTAGGGAAATCGGTCTCAAATTTTACAATTGCGGAGGTTTTCCCGGTTTCGGTATGAGTATTATGTTTGCCGTTTTCCACTGATCTGGCAACTGGCTCGTTTCCCAAACTTTTCCAATGAATTCTGTTAGAAGACTAACAGAGTCATCGTCCAGATTCCTTAGCATTTGTCTGGTGATCCATCGGGGCCCGGGGCTGATTTAGTTTTTAGTCTTACAATTTCCGCCCTTACATCTGCCTCCGTGATGGGGACGTCAAGCGCCTCGTTGGGCTTGCCACCGTAGCTCGGGAGTGAGGAATGCTTGTTGTCTGCAACATACGTTTTTGCTAACTTATTCATAAACGCCGAATCGTCTCCTTCTATGCGTGCCTGACTTTTGCCAATCTTATTCCCGATTGAGTTTTTGAATTTGTTGGCTCCAGCAGATGTCGGAGCATGCCCACGTTTTGGAGAGATTCATGCCTCCCTCCATTTTGTCGCATCTGCTGAGCCAGTTTTGTTCGCACAATTTGATCGCGTAGCTTTTAATTTCCTTGTTATGCCTCACGATTCATCTTCTAAGATTCTTGTTACAGTTTTGCTTCTTCAGCCAGCTTTCCATGCTTTGTTTAGCGTCCCACATGTGGAGCAGTCGGCTATCTGCCAGTCCAGGAGCGTCGTCTCCTACCAGCGTCTTTGTCGCCTCACCAACGTGGCGTTTGAGTACTCGTCCATTCCTCAATGTTCTCAATCCGTTCTAACTGCGCGGTTGCCCTGATTTCTCTAAATTGATCCCATTCCTTAACGGCCGCTTGGCACGCCCTGTGCGTCTTGACGCCCTCTTTGAGGACCGAAACGACAATGAAATGGTCACTGCCAAAATCTTGCTTCGAAATCTGCCAGTCTAAACCCTGTAAGTTTTTTGAAAATGTCAGGTCTGGGGATGTGTCCGCGCATACGCTGTTACCCCTCCTCGTTGGATGATCGGGATCTGTACGGAGGGCGAGACCTAGCTCGTGCTTGCCCTCCCATAGCTGCCGATTTTTTTGTGTCCTGTATAGCATAGCCCCATTCTTGACGTCTGGCTTAAAGCCACCAACGATCAGAAAGGGATTATTCCCTGCCGCCTTGATGGCTTTGCGCATAAGGGCCCTAAACCTTATTTTCTTTTGCTTGGGTGAGCTATAAATGTTAAGAAGGAATAGACTGGGATCATTCTCTCGTCCCGTTAATATCTCGAGAAATACGTTCTCGATATCTTTCGAATTCAAGTCGTGTTCTATCACCGCTACATTGCGCTTTACAAAGGTCGCCACCGTCGATTTCACGCCTCTATAGCTGTTGAACACCTGGTGTCCCATTACTTTGGCTCCCTTCCCTGTTTCCTGAAGGGTGATTGCGAGGGGGGTCTCAGTTATGAGTGGAAGGTATTGGTGCAGCAGCGCTCTCTTGCGCTGTAAGCCGCGAGAGTTCCTCTGACAAATTTGGTTTTAATTTACGCGCCTGGTCATTTTGCAGCTGGGCTAGAGTTTGCTCGACATTCTGCTGCCACGTTTTGACGGCTATGAGCTCGGTTCGAACTCTTTGCACTTCCCCTGCAAGTGCCTGTACCTGGCTCTGAATTTGGTTCATGAATTGGATCATTTGGCTCATGAATGAATTCAATATTTTGTCAAGCATATTTTCGAGGGCTTGGGACGGGTTTGTTTCATTAATTTTGCGCTTCACCGGGGGCGGGCGAGATGCCTCAGTCACAGTTTGCTCATCCCCTTTCGCCGGTGGCGCCGCTTGTGGCGGGCGACTGGCTGAGCAGGTGGCAGCTGCTTCGCGGGAGTGGGAGGCCCTTGCTTTTCCGTATGCTGTTTCAAATTTTGATTTTGCGTTAGCTTTTTAATCGCCCCCTTAAACTCCTCAATTCTTTTTTTTAGGAATTTCGACTTCCTCGTCTTTCTTATCTTTCCTAGATTTAGCCTGGGAGGAACCGCTGTTGAAGCTTACATTTTTCCGGTCTCCGCTGGCGTTCCGCTTGGTCCATGGGTTGGCCGCGTCCCTCGAACTCGAGCGTCTCCTGGACCCAAACCTGGAGCGTCGCATGGTGCGAGAACTGGAACGCCCTCGCTGCTGCGGTGGTGTCTCGTTGGCGGTAGATTCCAGCCTTGGGAAGGAGTCTTCTCTAACGCGGAAGTCTCCTCCTCCTTCTTGCTTGACTTTCGGTCGCCCTCTGTTGTCGTCGTGCGCTGGCTTATCCTTGACTTTTCGCTCCCATTGCTTCTTCTTCACCTCGTATGGAGTCCTGAACATTTCCTTACATTTTCGGTCACCAAGCAGGTGGCCCTTGCCGCATAGCTGGCATTTTGTCTCGCACTGGTGACCTTGTGGTGGCCTCTCTATTCCGCAGCTTCTGCACTTGATGTTGCTCGGGTCCGGACAGACGTCCTTCCGGTGACCGAGTTTTCCGCAGGCATTGCATGCTTCATATTTGTGCGGTAAAGTTGACAGCGCTGCGCCATCGGAGTCAGGCGAACCCGAAGGCGAGAATTAGTACAGTTCTGGAATTTTTGCCGAGTCTCCGCACGCCCAAAACTGGCGGGTTGCCGGGGATTCTCAGCCTCTCCATGATGATCTCGTCTGTATAAGTAAGTGGCACGTCATGTACCACGCCCTTGGCAAAATATTCCGGCTTCGCCACGTAGGCAGTCAAATCGATCTTCTCCCCCTCGAACACGAGGTGGGTTAAGCTCGCGTAGCGTCTCTTCCTTTCGGCGCCTGTAGTTGCCACGAGGACCGAGTGCTGCCTAATATTCGTCGAGATGACGTCCTCCCCGGCCTCGCCCTGGTGGATACCAGCTGCCACGATTATTGTGTCAGCCAACATTGCGTTGCCAAACTTGAGCAGACGCACGAGGCCCCTACGAGGCCTCAAAATGATCTCGGCGCCATCAGGTAGGCGAGCATGCTGCTTTTCCACCGATTTAGCAGCCATTTTTCTTCCAGCATACTTCTCAGCAGCTCGCTGCTTCACAACTTGTTGCACGGGTTTCTCGAGCGGCACGTATCTCTTCTTCTTGGTGGTATACCATTGGCCAGGAACTTGAAATTCCTCCGGATCTACCGGCGTTCCTTCGACAATTTCAATTTTTTTTAGCTTTAGTCAGATTCAACAGCACAACTAGCGTGACGTAGACGACTGGGGAGAGGAGGATGTGAGCAGGCCTTGTAAAAGTAGAGAAGGTGTTGCTTGGTAGCGCATCTTCGGCTCACCTATGAACTCACGCTATGGATGGATGGATGGAATATACGAGCGTCCCCTTTGAAATGGGGTGGTAGCAGTAGCTATCATGCTCATTTTCTCCCTATACCTTAATTATTTGTTTTAGATTGGTTACCTATACCATCATTCTATTTATTGAATTTTTGTTTCTACGTTAGTAACAATATGCAACTTTTCTGCTCTTAAGCTACCAACCTTCCAGTCGTTTTTTGCTAGCTTCTACCACCGGTTTATGCACCCGGTCACTGGTATCTCTAAACCCCAGAGCCTCAGGAACAGTGATCGCGCCTGCATCAACTTCCGGATGGATACCACTACATTCGAGTATAATATGGTCAATTGTTTCACTGGAGTTATCACATACAGCACATGCGTCATCTCCATTGTTAAAATTCTTTTTGTAGCTGCGTGTTCTAAGGCACCCTGATCTAGCTTAAAAAAGTAGGGCACTGCCTCTTGAGTTATCAAACAAAGCTCCCTTCCTGATCTGTCTTTTTTGCACTTTCGGTATAATCCCACACTCTGTTTCTTATCCATTGAATTTATCCTATTTTTACATTCTGTGTTTTTCACCTGATGCTTAACGCTCTTTATTTCTTGGTCCTTGTGGCGAGCATACTTACTGGTTAGTTTCCTAGTTCTTTTCCTCCGTTTTGAGTAAACGCTTTTCAGGGTTAGGTAATTAAATACTTTAGCTGCCCATCTATAACTGTAGAATTTCCTCAGGCGTTCCTCATATAATACTTTACTCTCAGCTTCCCGTACTTCGAAAAATGCCCAGCCCATATCTTCCTGCATCACCACATTTGTTGTTTAGCCGTGGGCACCTAGTGCTAATTGTCCGACGGCTCTCTGATTTATTTCTAGTGTTGACTGTACCTCTGATTTTAGGCACAAAACCGCATTTCCGAAGGTAAGCCCGTGCACCATAACTCCTTTCCAAATACCCATCAAAACCTCATACCTATTGTATCCCCACAATGCCTTATGCTTCATTATCCCGGCATTCCTTCGCCCTTTGGCCTTAAGTGATTGCTCATGCTTTCCAATGTATGCCAATCCTTCGTTTACCCATACTCCGAGATACTTATATTCTGTTACTCGAGGTATTTTATGGCCTTCCATTTTAAGACCCTGATCAGTTGAGGCGTTGAAAATCATCAGACCCGACTTAACTGCGTTAAAACTGAAGCCTAGAGCATCCCCTTCGTCTCCGCAATACTTAACTAGAGTTCGCAATTCCTCCAGGCTCTCAGCTAGCAGCACAATATCGTCTGCATACATCAAACCGGGGAGGCGCTGCTCTACTGCCTTTCCACTTAATCTATATGACAGGTTAAATAGGTAACTTTCTTCTATCCTCCGTTTCAGGTGTATCATAAAGAGCTTAAAGAGCAGCGGCGATAGAGGACAACCTTTTCGTAATCATTTGCATACTTTGACATTTTCCGTACTTCTTATCCCTTCCCACATAATTTCTACTTTGTTATCCCCGTATATTTCCTGTAGGAACTCTATTATCTCATAACCGATACCTTCTTCTTTTAATATGTTCCACAGGAGTTCCCTGCTTACGTTGTCGTACGCCCCGTTTATGTACAGGAAGGCCAAATGCAAAGGTCTATTTTCCCCTCTAGATATTTCGATGCATTGGGTAAGCACGAACAGGCTATCATCTAAGCGCCTACCATTTCTAAAGCCGTTCTGAAGTTCTCCGAGTATCTTGTTACTTTCTACCCAAGCTTGCACCTTTAATTTCACCGCTTGCATGGCCAACCTGTACATAACAGATGTTATGGTAATCGGCCTGTAGGATTTTATACGCATCCTTTCTCCTTCCCCTTTAGAAATCAAAATCATTTTACTGTGCCGCCAGTTGTACGGAATTTGCTTATTCGCCATGACTGTTTCCAGAGCTTTTAACATTTCCTTACTTTTTGGACCAAGTTCATTATTTAGCTTGATCAGAATTCTATCTATTCCTCTATATGTGCTTTAGGAATATTTTCTTCTGCCTTTGTCCAGCTTAGATTGGTCAGTTCTAAACTGCTTTGTATTCTGCTATCTTGTGTTGCTTCCTGATTTGCGAAGATTACCCTATCGTCGCTCTTAAATACCTCTGCTATAACTGATATAATCCAGTTCACTGCGTTGTTTCCCTTTAACCAATTTCAATCTTTATCGAGAATCCGGTCATGCTTTCTGTGATTCTTTTTACCTAGCCTGGTTAAATGGTTCCAGAATTTTCTTGGTCCACTTGTAGAGGCAGCGTGTATGTCAGCTATCCAGCAATCGGTGGACTGCTTTACTTTGGACGAGGGCCTGTACATTGAGTTCCTTTTGTTGATATAATTCCCATTTTTTGTCGATTTCCTCCTAAGCTACCTGTGCTTTCTTTGCCTCTGGGTGTTCCTTTGAAGCAGCCCGTCGTTGTTCAATGGCTTCCCTGATTTCCTTAATTCACCAGCTCCGTGCCTTCCTCTTTCCAATCCAGCGGTTTGCTACTTTAACCTCCTTAATTTTCCTCCTTATCAGTAGTTCTACCTGTTTATAATCCCAGTCTTCCACGGGGATTTTCTCTATTGCTTCCTCTATGTCTGCTGCAATCTGCGCTATTTGATCGTTGTTTGATTTTGCGTTTTGTTTTTCTTTAGGTTCCATTACTCTTTTCATCAAGGGCCCTATCTGGGGACTAATACGGCAAGCAATTCTATACTAATTTTGGCAAGCAATTCTATACGCAAGGTCATTATTGCCTGTTGATAACCCATGAATGCCAATCATGGGGGAACATGTAAATCACTGGTCCAAGAGTGGTCAATGTTAATGCATGGCTCTACATTTTTGGTAGCACATTGGCAACGCTGGGCCACTAGTGGACCAGACGTCGCCAATCGATTTTCGATATCGTGCCGGTCGCATGTGCTACCTGGATAGGGCTCGCGCGCTCTCTCTCTTCACTTTTTCCCCTTCTCTCTAGAAACGCAGGCGCGTGCCTCGCGGGTTGTCTGCTGCAGCTCCGCTCGCACCCGGAGAATAAACAGTAGAACCACGACATGCCTCGTCCTGTCTCGTGAACCTCAGAGTGAGTACCACCAACCCTTTATTTTAATATATATATTCGTAATGCAGTAAGTTTTGGAGAGCATCTGTTGGCATGGGCTACTGAAAGCTGCTGTCCTTATATATGAGAGCAAAAGGCGCATTCTAGAGAGGCTGGCTTGGCAGACACCTGAAGCTGCCTTTAATGTGGCGTCTTCCTACTACCTGCGATCTCCCGACACCTTGTCAATGGACTCAACCGGAGGTGAAGTCCTGGAAGTCTGAAATAATTCTGCCTGTAGTTTTTTTTCATTATGTACAACATCCGCATCTAATAAATATTCATAAAATGAGCAATTCTGGCTTTTTTGTGTGCATGTGTATTTCAGGATGCTGTATATATATTATCAGCTGCATGTAAAATACCTGTACAAAAACAAACCCTGCCCAATGTTTGGCACACAATGGGATTAGCTGCCTCTGCGCCATAACACCAATAAAAAAATAGCCACAAAAACAAACATTGAACAATACTGCGATTGCCTGGATGCCAGTGATGCAAAGCGAGTGAACAAGATTGAATGGGTTTCGTTGGCCAGCCAATGAGCCTAGCTGGATAGCGGTTTCTAAAAGCTAAGTAAGCTTGGTTGTATGTATTGGATAGCCAGTGAAAGTGGCTGGATGTACAGTCTTTGTCAAAAATATACAGCCCAAGGGATTTTCTTCTAAGCCCCATATCGGGGTTCAGTACGCATCTGCATCGTTCGAGCTCCAGTAGACGACAAATCTAGTCCCCATTATTCTCTATGCTTACCTGTATATTAGCCTATTACTTCCTGGGGCTGTTAGAGTGCTTAGAAACAAACCCCTTGGGCCGTATATTTTTGACAAAGGCTGTACGTTGTATAGAAGCCAGTGGGTATCCTTGGTTAAAAGATATTGGGTAGCCGTTGAGTGAGGCTGCATGCCAATAAATAACCTAGTTTGCAATTGGTTGCCTTTGTAGGAAAGCCAGTCTAGTAGACTGGATCAAATCTTGGCATGGGTAGCGGCCCAATGAAAAGCCATAAATGGCCTCAATAATGGTGCCGGTTTCTCCAATTATTCGGCTGATGGCGGTCCGATAATGGCGTGCTACTTGGGGTGCTTGGTTTATCTGTTATACCACGTGGTAAGAGGGGGTCCAGGCAGTGGTAGTGCGTATTGGTAGCGAGCAAGACTGGAGCGGTGGTGGCTGAGCATGTAGACAGCTAGTCCGCAAAAGAACTTCCTCTTTCTCGGCTATCTGTCCCCTTAATTAGGCCTTCTTTACAATCTGGCCCCCGCAGAAAAGAGGAGCCATCCTGGCGACTCAAGGTGACGAAAGGGTAGCGGGATCGTATTAAGGCTTCAAGCGATCGATGGGGACAATCTCACGCCCATTGCGGCGAAGATCGGTGGAAGCGGCTAGCGGTTCAACTAGGTAATTGAAGGGAAAAGTCTGTTGGAGCACTAGATAGGGTCCGTGGTACTTGGCACTAAAGTTACTGCCAGACCTGGTGGTGTTGATGGGACCCAGAGCCATACTGGAGCACCGGGAGAGAATTGGCGCACAGAGTAGCTGCTGTCGCTGTGCGTTTTTTTGGGTCTTGCTCGTTCGATGTAAGCGAGCGAGCGAGCTTGCGACATTCTTCAGCGCACCTGGCGGCTGCTGAAAGTCATGTATACTCTGAGATATCAGGGTGGTGGGGGAGGATGGTGTCAAGTGGAGACGAAGGTTCACGCCCGTACAGAAGAAAAAAAATGGCGAGAATCGGGTAGTGGCTTGAACGGAGCTGTTGTAGGCACAGGTTATATAAGAGAGAATCTTGTCCCAATCGGAGTGGTCGGAGGCGACGTACTTGGACATCATGTCACCCAGTGTGCGGTCGAAGCGCTCTGTGAGGCCGTTAGTTTGTGGGTGGTAGGCGCTGGCTGTCCGGAGAATGGTCTGACATTCTCGTAGGAGCGCTTCGACAACCTCGAAGAGGAAAGACTTGTCTCGATCACTTAGAATATCACGAGGGGCCCCGTGCTGCAGAATGAAATGATGAAGAAGGACGCGATATTGGGTCCGGTGCATCCCGAAGTGCTGCTGTCTCCGCATAGCGAGTAAGGTGATCGACGGCCACGATGATGCAACGGTTCCTTGCAGGTGTATATGACAGAGGTCCATACGAATCGATGCCAACACGATCGAATAATCGGTATGGGCACGGAAGATGCTGTAGTGGAGCCGGCTGATGGATAGAAGAAGGCTTGCGACGCTGGCAATCGATGCATGAACGCACATACTGACGAAGGTGTACACACCGCGCCAGTAAAAATGCTGTCGCAACCGTTCATAAGTGTTAAATACACCCAAACGACCACACTGCGCATCGTTATGGTAAGAAGCGCATATATCACTATGGAGGTGGTGAGCTACGACGAGCAGCCACTTACGGCCGTCTGGCATATAATTGCGTCAATACAGCAGACGGTCACGAAGGGGAAATGCTGCGCCTGAAGACAAAGGGCGCGAGGAGCCGATGAAAGTGACGAGATCGTTAGAAGGTCGATTATTGATGGTAGCTACGGAGCTTTGCGCTGTTCTGATGACAAGTCGTCGATGGACAGGGAAGACAAGACGATGCTGGAGGCAGGGGACAACGGAGCGTCAGGCAGCACCGGCGAGCGAGATAAAGCGTCTGCGTCGGAGTGCTTGCGGTCTCTGATGGATAACTCGGATATCATATTCTTTCAGTGTAAGTGACCCGCGGGCGAGACTGCCGGTGGGGTTTTTTAGTGAATACAACCAACACAAAACGTGGTGGTCTGTAACAACATCGAATGGGCGCCCATACAAGTATGGCCGAAATTTCTGAAGCGCCCAAACAATAACCAAGGATTCCTTTTTTGTCACCAAGTAGTTAGCCTGGGCCATGGTCAAAGTTCCACTGCGTACGACACAACGTATTCATCAACATCGGGCTTTCGTTGGGCAAGCACAGCGCCGAGGCCGGCGTCGCTGGCATCGGTGTGCACTTCGGTAGGAGCAGCCGGGTCAGAATGGCGCAGGGGGGTGAGGTAAGTATCGTGCGCAATTCCATAAAAGCGGTATCGCAAGCAGGCGACCAGGCAGAAAGATCTTTATGAGCGCTGAGAACTCGCGTTAGAGGGGCAATAGGGATCCAGTTTACTTGACAATGTCCACTTTACTCAAGATATTGTAGCTTTCCAGATGTCCAATGAAGTCTTGGATGTGTGGAAGGGGATAGCTGTCGTGGACCTGCGAGCTTTGAGAGCCCGGTAGTCGCCGCACAGACGCCAGTCACCCGGTTCTTTCTTGGGCACCAGATGAAGTGGTGAAGCCCAATCGCTGGATTAAGGGCGAATAATACCCAGATGGAGCATTTGGTCGAAAACCCGTTTTGCAATAGCCAGACGCTCACCAAAGAGGCGGCGCGGACGAGCTGCGACAGGTGGACCATGCGTGACAATGTGCTGAGTTATACCGTGCTTAGGTGACTGATGAAGATTACAAAGCCTCATGACATCGGGAAAGTCTGCGAAGACTTGGGCGTACGGGAATGACGGAATTAGAGTTCGGATTCCAGTGCAAGTGACAGCAGATATAACACCAGTGATAGAAAGGCGCGTCTTGCTGTCGATGAGACGATGGCGGCGCATGCTGACGTCCAGATCAAAATGCCTCAGTAAGTCTGATCCGAGGATGGGTTGCTGCACATCAGCGACAATGAAGACCCATCGAAATATGCGCCGCAGGCCAATGTCCAGAGTGAGGGATCGGAGACCATACGTTGCGATGGAGGTTGAGTTGGCCGCACGGATAATAGGTCCATGTGACTCGGAAGCACGGTCGGTCTTGGAGGACGGCAGTACGCTGACTTCGGCACCACTGTCGACGAGGAAGCGTAGTCCAGAAATGCGGTCCATGACTACGATTGCTGGGGTCTGTCATTTCTTAGGCCGGAGTCACCACTGTTGTGAATTTCCAGGGTCGCAGCGAAGCGCCAGAGCCAAATTACCAGCGTGGCAGTGTTCTCAATCTGAACAGCTCGTGCCGTGCTTGCGCTCCGAGCACGCGCTGTACATCTATTTTCCTCTAACACAGGCTGGTAGCGGCGGGCTCTATAGTGCTTTGTATATTTTCCTTGGCTGTAGAATTTGTGGCCGTAATTCACCAATCGCCCTTTAAAAACGGTGAATTACAAATGACCCGTATCTTTTTAATGTGTCGCTTTATTGCAGGCAAACCTCAATATATCATAATTTACTAGTGCTCATGTGTTTTTCATCGTATACTAACGCTTGTAAGTTTTCCTACATACAGAGATATCCGGTGCACTAATACTTGTAATACTGGACGTTTTAGCTTTACGTGCTACCAGCGGAGCAGCGACGTCAATGAACACACTTCCGACTGAGAGGTCTCGTATGTAGTTCGACAAGGTCAGTTGTTGGGTGAGTTGGTGACGATGTTCCATATCTACAGCGCGATAAACGGGACAAGAGAACACAATAACGACAAACACAGCGCTGTCGTTATTGTGTTCTCTTGTCCCGTTTATCGCACTGTAGATATGGGAATCTCGTATGTAAACATTCGAGAACGCTTCGCCCAGTGTACGGCTATCTGCGAATCTTACGGTGATGGTCAGCGATTTTTGTTTATTTTTTCCCGAGCAGTTTTTTGTCATCGCTAGCGAAACGATACGTTCTTGCTTCCACTTTCGCTTTGAAGGCGGCAGATTTTCGGTCGCAGATATGAAGACGCACCACAAGATCGTACGAGCTGCAGCGACTGTTGTACGCGCAAAAGCGACACGAAGCGCGTATATACTTGCTAGCGCACACTTTCGACGTATTTGTGACGTATTTTCGACGTATTTGTGTAACGAAGCATATAAATATATATATATATATATATATATATATATATATATATATATATATATATATATATATATATATATATATATATATATATATATATATATATATATATATATTTATATGCTTCGTTATATGCTACATTCCTTGACAAAGGCCGGACCCCGGCCGAAACGTCGGAATAAAGTGTTGTTTTTTCTACCGTGTGTCACCTACCTTAAGTCTATGCCCTACCGGACCCATTGGAGCTTCAACCCCCTTCCTATACATATATATATATATATATATATATATATATATATATATATATATATATACAGAGAATAGAATAGAGAATAGAATTATATACAGAATAGTTGTATAATATATTTGGTATCATGCTTATTTAGTGCGCTGGCGTGTCCGGCATGGTCATTCTGGTTGAGTTACATCGATCGGTCCGGCTACTGTTCAGAATCGGAAATACTCTGCCCGGTATCAGTTCCAGAAATGACGCGTTTGTCAGGATTCTGGTTAATTGATACAGGCTGAACTGAAATTAAACCGCACGGAGGTCTCATTCCGGAAATTCATGTATGGTCCGTGGCCCCTATTTTAGAAAGGAAAACTGGACGCCAGGCTGGAAAAAGCATGCAGAGCTATAAAATAACATGACTACATTTGAAAAAGATAAGGAAAAAAATAATAATTTGAACGTTGCGATTCCAACTTCGGTCTTCTCGGCCAGCAAGCACACGCTTTAACCACTCTAGTAACCAAAACGGGTGACATCATCTCTGTGGTTGTGAGCTATTACACGACACTGTTCAGTGACGCTTCTGCTACTTCTAATTCAGGTCTACTAGCTAACTTCAAAGCTCTTTTAACGCCTTTATCAGATGATGACTGCGCTCTTATAAATGGTCCTTTCACGTTGGAAGAAATAGAAAATGCAATTGACCAATTACCCCTCTCTAAAACACCTGGCCCTGATGGCATATCATGCGAGTTTTACAAAACTTTTAAACCATTGCTGAGCCCTGTCTTGCGGCAGATTTTCACTTTTAGTTTTGATGTGTGAGTCCTTCCTCAGTCCATTGCTAGGAATTGCACAGTCCTAATTCGAAAGAGCACGGATAACAAAAAATCGCTCTCAGTGGATGGCTACAGGTCAATCAGGGTACTATCAAATCGTTTACAGTATGCCATGATGGTTCTCATTGGCCCTCATCGGACGTGTGGCTTGAGGGGACGCTCCATACAAAATAACATACATAATGCACGTACAATTCTCGAATCTTGCTCTGGCTCTTATTAGCAGCTTCCTCTATTCCAGTATTCCAGATTGAACTTGCGAAGGCATTTGATCGTGTCCGGCATTCGTTTCTATTTTCTCTTCTCGAGCGTGCAAATGTTGGATCAAATGTACTGAAAGGGGGGCAACTTTGTTACAACTGTTCCACTCCCTTGATTGTTAATGGTCACCTCTCAGAGCCTGTGCTAATTACATCATCCGTGAAGCAAGGCTATCCTATGTCATCGCTTCTCTTTGCCCTTTACCTATAGTGCTACTTTGTTTGAGTGTACTGAAAAACCACAAAGTCCGTGGTTATGTTGCCTTCAGTAATGAAGTCAGAGTGCTTGCGTACGCCGATGATTTGGCGTTGTTCTGCACAGACAAACCAAGCATTGACAAAATTATAACCACCATTGAGCAGTTTGGCATTGTATCTGGCGCTCAAATGAATAAGTTTAAAAGTTCGGGTTTGTGGTTCGGTTCATGGGGAGCAATGCCGACTCATTATATTGGAATTGAATGGTCTCGTGTTCACCTAAATACCTTGGAGTTCCCCTTCATGCATTCAAGTATAGCGTGCGTTTCTGGAAAGAGCGGGTCACGGCACTCCAAAGCTATGCTAAGACTTTTCTTCCGTACCGCCTATCAATTTTTGGCCCAGCACAGTCATGTAACATGTTTCTGACTACAAAACGTTATTATGTTTTACAGGTACTCCATTGCGCGAGGAATTACATCCACAGTTTTCACCGAACGTTTGCGACGTTCATATTGTCGTCCAGTTTTGAGCCTATGCGGCGCGATAACTTATTCAGGCCTGTTTCTGCTGGCGGACTAGGTTTGACACATCTCTATGTCAGGCAGTTAGTTGCTCGTTTCTTCTTTTTCCGTAATAGCTCCCATCCAATTACCAGAGCATCCCTGCAAACTAACCTTGTGAACCTTCTTCCAAACTTAGTGGTCTCTTCCAATTTTAACGACTGGCCCTTATTATTTGGTTTTATGAAAGACACTTACGATTCAGTGCATTTTCTGGCATTTCGCTTCTCTTTTGAGTACTTATTCTCTGTTTCAAGGAAAACATTATACCAATAATTGATATCTATGTTGTTCCCGCCTCCCTTATATCGTTCACTCTATTCTAATTGTGTGGGGCATGATGTGTTAAAAAGGGTGCGCAAAATGCCGTTCTTTCCTTCCACTAAAACGCTTTTCTTTAAACTTCGTGCCGAGGTTTTGCCTGTTAAAATGTGGCTTCAGAAAAAAATATCTTCGTTTCTTCTGTTATTGTGATACACCTGAAACCATCGAACACGGTTTATTGGCTGCAAAGATGCAATATTATTTTGGGACGTTCTGCAAAGAACATTGAAGAAAGACTTTATTTTGAATTCGCACAGTGTGCGTTACTTGATAACCCACCGAACGTGACCACGAACCCTTTGACATGATTTTCCTTCTTGGACTGCGCATCTTGTGGAAAACACGTATGTTGGATCGGAATCCTGAGCCTCTCGTCTCCCCCGCTACTCATTTCGATGAGATGCTGCACCAGCTTAGATAGTGACTATCAACCGGACTGGCTGCCATTGTTGATGTGTTGTCTTTCCTTGCCACTATTTTAGTGAAGTTGTACTAAGTCGTATTCCAGTTGTGTGGTGATGTGTTGTATGTTTCAATTGGACTTTTCGCCTACAGGCTGACTACTTTGCAAATAATGTATATAGCTCTACGCTGAATTTAAAAGCATGTAATAAATAACATGCTTAAAAAAATCACAACACCGCGGCGGGATACGATGGCGGTAGTTATATTTCTGCTTATGTAGTCGACATCGCTCTTCCCAAGCAGCACGCCGTCAATGGACCGCCAATGGTCCAATATTGGGATATATTGGTCCCAATATTGGTCAATATTGGCGTCTGATTGGGGCGCACAAAGAGCCAAGATATATGCCAACCAATTTGATTGGCTCTCCAATCAAAACCAGTATTGGCATACTACCTTGTTTACTGGCATTCAACGGCACTCAATGGCTACTCAATATCTTCCACCCAAGCTCACTCACTGGTTGTTATATCACGGCCATCCCGCCAAGCTCACTGGCCATCCAATATCTTGTATCCATGCTTATCCACTGGATATTCACAACTGGCATCCAGCCAGATTTATCGGCTACCCAATATTTCCAATCCAATCTTGCCCAGTGGTTTTGCATTATTGGCATCCAGCCAGAGCAATTGGCAATCCGGCTAGTTGCTTTTTCGTGCTATGACTAATAGGCACCTGCAAAGCCATCCCCTACTTATGCAGTGAAGATATTTTTCATGCAGCTTTTCATTTAAATAAAGCATGCTGAGAATATCCATGCACAGAAAATAATACAGCTGAAAGGTTCACTGCATGGTGATTTATTAGGTGTGCACGTGTTACAGGGCATGGAAACATTTAGGCAGAACTCTTAGACTTCAGTGCTCCTCCTGTCTTTGTGTCCCTTGGCAAGGTGTTCTCAGGTCCCAGGTTGGAGGAAGGCGCTGCGTTCATCGCAGCTTCTTTTGTGGTCGGTTGTAGGGGCTGCAGCTCCATGCAGCCTTGAAAGATATGGACTTGAGCAGCGTGCATAACAATGTATTTCCTTTCGCAGATGGCACCTGGAAATAAAAGCAACATTCATAAATCCCATTAAGACAGAAAACTTTTGGAAAGTGGAAGTGCAGCTAGACCGTGGAGTAAAAATGCAAAATAAAGCACTACCTGTTGGCCCTCAGGCAACTTTCTTGTCTGATTTACTCAGGTTGAAATAAGCTGCATGCTCAGTGAGGCCGGCCATATTAACTTGGTTACATTGGTTTGCACATCTGGCAGTGCACGGCTTCCCACGTGGATGCGTTGTTGACGCTGGAAACATAAAACAAAATGACATTTGCCGTTATCTATTCGTTAAACGGTAGTCAGTGCTTGCCCCCTTATACTTGTAGTGCCTTTGTGATCGAACACCTGTAGAAGACGTCGTCATAACTGGAAGCTTCAAATCAATAGCTTTCCTTTGAATAGATTGCCGCAAGAACTAAAAAGTAACTACAAAGGAAAAAACAGACACAAAAAATGGCAGTCGCACTCCGACCGCGGCTACTAAATTTAGTGTGCACCGCATCATTACTGCAAACAGATCGTTTTAAAAGTTGTCAAAGCTGCAGCCAAAACAACGTACGACACAGATGCTTTGGGGTTTGTATGATACACTCGAACTGAAAAAAATAAAGAAATCCGTAACTTAGCATCACGTTTGTTGTGGGAACAACTTTGTACGTGTGGTAAAGTATAAGAACTGTGGTAGCAACTGTAAATAACCTATTTTAAGCGGCTATTTTATGACACTTCTACTACTCGGAATTAGCGCAAGAGAAAGATCAAACACGTGAATAAGCAACACGTCGTTTAGACCAGTCCAATAGCGCATTCATAACGGCAAATTACAATATTAAATATTCGCTCGCAACTAAAAATCATGTCCCAGAAAGCTAGACTTAACTCTGAGTTTTGAATACAGTTTGTAAAAGAAAATTACCACTTCAGACACACAACACACGCGCGATGAAGTTGTAACCTGAAAATCACACAAAACACGCGTCATGTTTTACAGGACCACGTTTTTCTTTTGCAATACAAATTGGCCACCTCTGCGCCGTAAATTTTGTTATTATGACCAGAGTTTATGCATACAAAATAGTGCGCTGAAAATAGAGTTCAGAACTGACTGGCGTGGTGCGGTCGAAATAAATGACTTTCCGTTCTCGCAAGCATATCGGTTATTGACATGATGATCAAGGCTGACAACATACTGCACCAAATAATGCAAAAAAAAGTATCTTACCATACGGCTAGAGCAGATTTGCAGACCTCAGTTGCAACAATCCAAAATGAATGCTGCCACGCAAAGTACATCCCAGGGATCTGATGCTTTATACACCTGGTAAGAAAAAGTAGCGATCTTACAAGGAGACAAAGCAAGAAATAATCTCAGAGAGCTCAGTTATGAACAAACAACTTAAAATGCCGGTGGTACTCACAAATATCCTCTTTCAGGCATGGCCATTAAGACGAATCGGAACTTTCACAAGGCTTGGTTTTTCGGTTCTGCTGTCCAAAGCTGCGGGAGCTCGAGCGGGTGGGGATTGTGCGGCCGACCAGACGCCTCTGAATCAGCGGCTTGTGTCGAGTTTTGAGGCACGGTTGGAAGAGGGCAGAAGATGGTTGTGTTTTCTCTCCCTCTTTTTTTTTTTTTTTTGCTTGAGATCTGTCGAAAGAGTAGGCATAAAGCTCGAAAGGGGGTGAGAGAAATGAAACAGGTCCCGCAGGACCACGTGAGCCCAGAAGGCTGCCGGCCAGGAAAGTTGGCGGGAAGGAAGGGAAGAGTGAGGAGGAGTAGAGTGGGGGGCATTGTGAGCAACGCCTGCCTAGCCGGGAGGAAAGAGAGGGCAGTGAAGGTCGCTGCCCCTCCGCGATGACTGCTTTACGGGGAGAAAAGGCTACAAGACGGGAAGTTGAAAACAGTTTGAGAATTGCTTTAATCAAGGCCCTCGGGCGAAGAGGCGACAAAAGGACGAGAGAATGAAAACCATATGTTCTTTGCGCCAAGCATGTGAGGAGGAATGCGCAGTTTTACCCTTGGCTTCGCTAAAACAACGAGGAGTGCGTTCGGAACTCTTTGGTCGCCTCGACTGTTGACTCGGTAACATTTTCAGTGGAATGATAATTTCGCTATATTTTTTTGTTAATGCAAAATACGTTTTACCTCATAGTTTCAAATAATAATCACATACGTAAAACAATCTTCAGTTTTCACGGAATCGTCCTCGGTTCGAACAAATGGACATATCTTTTTTTATTAAAGATGGCACACAGGTCGCTGTTCATGACGAAGTGCTCTTGAAACGTCATCACGCGCAACTGAGCGATTCAACAGCCCGTATACTTGCTGTATTCCTATTAAGGAAAAGAAAAGCGAAAACGACCATAACTACGAGCACTTCAAGGTTAAAAATTCCCATGTTATTCATTTTTTTTTTTTCAAATCAGGTGGACATTTAGAGCAAGAAAAAATCCGCGTAGAACTAACCGTGGGCATATCAAGAAATATAAAATACTCGACGAGCTAAGATCTGAAGAACTAAATTTGCAGTAAAGAAAACATAGAAAGAAAGCAAGGGTCAACATTGAAACTATATCTACGAACTTGGGACAAGGTTGTCCTCAGAAAGAAGCGCGGTATAATCATCTTTCAGCCCGCGGAAGCAGCACTTGTGAAAGCGGCAGAATATTTCACAAAGGAACCCTAATTCTCAATCATGTGTTAAATTCTTCGAGAGTGGTGTTCTCTAAAAATGCCTCAAAACTGCTAAAGTAACGCACTCGCATTACTTTTAATATATATGAATTGCAATTAGCTGCCTGGTTGACATGATGGGATAGAATTATTTAGTTCTCTGAAGGGAAACGCCTTCGGTGCAGTGATTATATGGTTGGATAATAAGGCAATGAATGTTTGAAGAATAGTTTTTGAGCAATGTTTAGGAGAGCGCTGTCAAACGCTGTGGTCAAATGCATCATTATGAGCCATATATTACAGCTTTCGAACAAAAATAACTTCCGTAAAGAACATCGTTATTATGCAATTTCAATTTTGTTACCATATATGCTGGCGACACATGTGCGCGCATTCATTACACTGTAGGTAATTGTTTTAATTTTTTTTTCCTTTGCCTTGCCCCATGCAGTGCTGTTGATTTTTTTTATTATCTTTTACATGTACACTACTTTTTGGCAGTGTGCGATTTACGTCGCATTAGAATACGAACCATTCCAGGACAGTTCAGATTTGTTTTCTTGTCAAGTGAATTAGCTAGACATAACGTAGAATATATGTTGCTTGTATTTTTTCTTTGAGATGAAATATTTTATGCGCTGCTGCACCGATGGCCAAAGTCGTTCAGTCTTTGTTGCTGAAGCCCGCAGCGGAGCGCAAAAGAGTACAGTACAAATTTGTGTTTAGTAGATATTAGAACTCGAAGGCCCTCAAAGCAGCCCAACATATCTGTCTATAAGAACAGCTAGTACTGAGGCGTGGTATAGTCGGTGCTTATGCTGAATGCCGGAAACAGCTAGGGTAATGGCGAATCATGCAGTGCGTGTTTGATTGGCTAGCGCGATCGATCTCTCCCACCTCTGCTTAGCTTGAACATGTTGGGTTTCTTTCCATCACGTAAAAAAAAGGCGGAAATAATGATGCTACGCGTGCGTGTTTCCAATCATGGACAAACGTTTATAGGATCTGGATTCACCGGATATATTCGATCGTTTCTGCGTTTACTATCCAAACGTAACCCCTGGTGTTTGTTCAAGCGACACACACGTTCTGTTGCGTTCTTTGCATTTGAGTACCTTGCGTTTCTTGACTGCGCAGGATTTTTTTCGCGGACACGCATCTATTAAACATTTGCTTGTCAGATCAGATGTGTTCTCGAGCGCGCGCATATGCTTGTACTCGTATGCGTATAAATAGGCCCATGGAACGAAATCCCGTGCGCGAGAGTTGTGCGCGAGATGTGTTCGAGATCTGTGCATGGATATATCTGTGCATCGGAGCTGTGCATTGATGTGTCAATCACTTTCAATCATCCTGATTTGACGAGATCAAAAAAACAAATCGTCTCCACCGGGAATCGAATTCCTAGCCTAGTTAACGCTTTAACCAACTGCGCTAAACCCTGGATCGCGAAACTAGCACCATACGTAATTCTCATTGTCTACCGTGAGGATAGCGACGAGAATGACGCTGCAATTAGTGAAAATGACAATGATGACAGAATCAATGGTAATGACGCTGCGTTTAGTTGATAACGATAATGATACGTAATGCACCGTATGCAGTAGCATTAATCTCGCCTTCGCTAATTTCTGCAGTGTAGATTCCACGTGCTGTCAGAATTTTTTCAACACTTGGCTAAAGTTTGGAACGCTATCTGTGTTAGCTACGTCCACGCGTGATCGACATCCGGGCCTCTAGTCTGCAGGAATTGTCTCGAAGATATTATATGCAGAATTTTACATAACAATTAATCGTGCCTAAAGTCGTAAATAAAAGAGTTCTCTACCAAAATTGTCAAGTATAATCGCAGATCATCCACAACAATTAGCGAATCACGAAAAATGTACTCAGAAAAATATATTCTACATTTTCCGTGATAGGCACTTCTGTTCATTTTGTCTGGTCAACTCAGTCAAACAACTTTAGGACAATCTATACATTAATCCCAATAAACATTATATATATGGTGGCCCAAATTACGTATGGCATATGAATATCTTCTACAGTTCAACGTAAACTGACGTCCGGGACAGCGAAAAATTTAGTTGCGACGAAATTAGCCCCAACACTCTGTCATATTGAGATGCAAGTATTAGAAATGTCTCTGTCGGTCAGAGCTGCTTCTACTGTTTTTTTAGCGCCGCCGCAACCTGAAATGTGCAAAGGTGGCCAGCCATCAAAGCTCGTTAGACAATATCGACCACTAGAAACCATGATATATACAATGTTGGGATGCCATCAAAGCTGATGGGACAATATTGACTAATCTATGTCAAGATATATGCAATGTTGACAAGCCATCCATATTGGCAGAACATTATTGCCCAACCTATGCCATTAGGGTGCAATGCTGGCTAGCCATCACAGTCCATCGAACAATATTGAACAATATAATGCATATGTATACATTGTTGGCAGGCCGCCATGACAGGCGGGTCACTATTGACCAATATATGCCATGATTTATTTATTGCTGACAAGACAACCATAATGGCCGGACAATATTAACCTATTTATGCCATTATATGTGCAATGCTGGCCAGCCATCAGACCTCATTAGGCAATATTGACCGCTATAATACAAGATATATACAATGTTAGGATGCCACCAAAGCTGGTGGGGCAATATTGACCAATGTATACCAAGATATATTCAATGTTGACGAGGCAACCATAACGGCCGGACAATATTAGCCAAGCTATGCCATGATATGTGCAATGCTGGTCAGCCATCAAGGCTCATTAGACAATATCGACCACTAGAAACCAAGATATTACAATGTTAGGAAGCCGCCAAAGTTGGTTGGACATTATTGACCACAGTATGCCTAGATATATTCAATATTGAGAAGCCGTTGTTATTGACCGGACAATATTTACCAGGTTATACCATGGTGTGGAAGATATTGGCAAACAATTGCAGCTGGTTGGCCAATAATGACCAGGCTGCCTCATTGTGTATACAATAATGGCAAACTGTTCAATATGAATGGGCATTATTGACCGCTCTTAGCCGGTTGAATGCCAAAAACGGATATGGGTGAAGTTCACTGGGCCAGTAATGATTATGGTATAGCGTGGCTGCACATTATTGGTAGCTCAATGGCACCATTGGGCCACTTGTGGGCCAGTAATCCCCAATCAATTCCCATTATTGGGCCGATGAAATGTGCTGCCTGGGTTTCGTACTTTCTGTATTTTTGTAGGGTGTAGCATAATTATGGTCGTAATTGAACGATCGCCCTTTAAACACGCTGAATCTTTTTCCTGGCTGTCACAAAGGGTTACCCGTGTCCCGCATCTTCACATTGTATCGCGGACTTGCAGACAAACCTCAGAATGTCCCAATTTACTAGTGCTGATGTGTTTTGTCATCGTCTTCGAACGCATGCACTTTTTGCTACATATATATATATGCGGTGCGCCAACACGTGTAATACTGCTTGTTTTAGCTTCACCTGCTACCAGTGGAGTAGCGACGTCAATGAATTTACTTCCGACCAAGTGTTTAGCTTAAGTAAACACTCGAGGAAGCGACTCCCGATGTCCGGCTGACCTGTGCATATATCGATGGTCAGTGATGTTTTCATTTATTCTCGAGCGTATTTTATCCTCTCTAACAAAATGCTACGTTCTTGCTTGCGCTTTCAAGTTGAATGTGGCGATCTTCAGTCGCAGATATGAAGATGCCCTGCAATATCGTACAAGCTGCAACGACTGTTGCACACGCAAAAGCAAAACGCGATGCGTGTATGTACTTGCTAGCGCACACATCTACGGCTTTCTATCTTTTAGGTATTTGCGAAACAACGCGTACTCCACATATACAGAAAAGTTGTTAAGTATAATATGTATGGTTTCAAGCTTATTTAGCGCGAAGGCATTTTCCGATGTGATCATCCTGGTTGAGCTTCACGATCCGCCCGAATTGTGTTGAGAAGCGGAAATACACTGTCCCGTATCAGTTTCATTCATGACGGCTTTGTCCGGCCTCAGTTAAACCGAAAATGACCTGTCCTGTATATGAGCTCACTACTGGACTGGTCCGCCCTATTTTATATCTATACCGATTGGGATGTCCTGTATGAATTGCATATTGGAAATGGTCTACCCTGTATTAGCCCTATACCGATACGAACCGTCAGGATTGAGATTCATACGCGACATAACCTGTCCGGCATAAACCCGTTTAAGCTTCATACAAGACACCGGTATGAAATTTATAAGGGATAATACAGGACCGGTTCAAACCCGTTTGGCGCGATATGGGATTTTTTACTAGGGAGCTCACTGTAATCAGTAATCAGATATATTGGCATAATAGTGAGAGGCCTAATACTAGAAGGCCTTTCAGGTATGATCTGGGCGAAATTCCATCAGAATATGCGGTGGAAGTGAGGAATCGATTTCGAGAATTAGATATAGAAGACAGAGAGATGTGGCCTGAAGAGATGTGGACTGATGTTCGTGATATAATAAAAGAAGTTGAGACTAAGGTAGTTCCAAAGCAAAAGAAATGCAAGAAAGCTAACTGGTTATCTGAAGAGGCTTCGCAGATAGCTGAGGAAAGGAGGACGGCAAACGTTATGCGGGAAAGAGAAAGATGCACGATTCTCAATGCGGATTTTCAGAAAATAGCAAAGAGAGATAAGAATGTCTTCCTGAACACACAGTGCCAAGCAGTTGAGGACAACAGAAAATTGAGGAACACAAGAGTTCTGTATATAAGACAATCAAAGATATCAAAGAAAGCTTCTGTGCTAAGCTGGGCTTCATAAAAGGCAAACGAGGCTGGGACCTAACTGAAGCCTCAGAGATAAAGAGGTGGCAGGAATACACAGAAAAACTGTACAAGAAGGACCCGGATGTGCAAACCCAACACAAGACGGTTGTGATTACTGGTCTCGAGCCGGGCATCTTGAAGAGTGAAGTTGAATGGGCCTTACGCAGCCTTGCTATGAACAAAGCTAGCGGAATTGATGGCATTCCAGCTGAGTGGCTTGAAAACCTCAACCATGACGCTGTTAATGTTCTATATACATTATGTGAACACATTTGGACAACCCTGCAGTGGCCACAGGATTGGAGGTCAGTTTAAATCCCCACTCCGAAGAAATGCAGTGCCAAAAGTTGTTCCAACTACCGCACGATCGCGCTTATTTCTCATCATAGCAAAGTGATGTTGAAAATCCTCCAAGGTAGGCTGCAGCAGTATGTGGATCGGGAGCTTCCGGACGTGTAAGCTGGGTTTCGCAAGGGCAGATGAACTAGAGACTAGATTGCCAATCTTCGCTGAATCATGGAAAAAGCAAGAGAGTTCCAGAAACCCATCTAGTTCTGTTTTATTGATTATGCGAAAGCGTTTGACTTCGTAGGTCACAGCAGATTGTGGCAAGCTCTCCAAGAGATGGGAGTTCCAATTCACCTCATCTGTCTCCTCAGGAATTTTTATGAAGGGCAAGAGGCCAGTCAGAACTGGGCATGGTCTTACTGATTGGTTTACGATTGACAAAGAAGCGCGACAAGGCTGCATACTGTCGGCCTGCATATTTAACCTATATGTTGAGTGCATAACGAGCAAGGTCGGTCTGGTCGAATTTTCAGCTGGAGTGAAGACTGCTCGAAAACGTATCAACAACCTTAGATATGCGGATGATGCCACTTTAATGGCGGAAAGTGAAGTGGAACTCAAGAGACTTCAGATGCGCGTACAAGAAGAGAGTGAGAAGTTTTGCCTTTAACGGGAGGTTGATCTAGCAGGCACAGGAGAGCAGGTCCAGAACGCCGAGAGAGAGCTGCCAACTTCATGCTCTTCCAATCGAACGCCACGGGGCCACTTCTTCAAGTCCGCGCACGAGACTCTCGATGAGCAGCCGCCTAGCGGCTGATGTTGCACACGCTACATTACCCCCTCTCTAAAAAAAATCAGCGTCAACTTGATGTCTCCGAAAACAGAGAAAAAAAATAAAGCAACAAACATGCGGTAAGCTGTGCAATGATTTTCTCGCACACAGTACGGCTTCATGCGCACGACGTGAACAACCTCGGGTTTCTGCTGGCGACCAGCAGACGAAAAGCCGTCCGGGAGCACTTCGTACGTGACGTCACTCAGCTGACGGAGCACTTTGTATGGATCGAAGTACTGCTTCAGAAGTTTTTCGGATAGTCCACGATGTCGAATCGGAGTCCAGAGCCACACTATGTCGCCCGGTTCGAAAGTCACTACACGGTGGCGGTAATTGTTACGCTGAGCATCTCGACCTTGCTGGTTCCGGATGCGTGCCCTCGCCAGTTGTCGCGCTTCTGCGCGTTGCGTAAATTCCTCGGTGACAACTTTGAGGTCACGGCCGTCGTGCGGCAACATGGCTTCGAGCATTGTCGAAACTTCGCGGCCATACAATAACGAGAACGGCGTCATTTGTGTTGTCTCTTGCGGCGCCGTGTTGTACGCAAACGTGAAGTACGGCAGGACGTCATCCCAAGACCGGTGTTCAACATCCACGTACATAGACATCATGTCGGCGAGAATTTTGTTCAGACGTTCTGTCAAGCCATTAGTTTGTGTATGGTAGGCGGTTGACCTGCGATGGGTAGTGCCGCTCATCTGCATGACAGATTCCAGTAGCTTCTCAGTGAAAGCAGTGCCTCGGTTTGTTATTATAACTGTCGGGGCGCTCAGGACGATGCGTTGGATGAAAAATTTCTGCCTCGATTGCCGTACCGCACTGGAGGGAATTTGTTTCAGCGCAACGCGTGAGGTAATCTGTAGCGACAATTATCCACGTTTTGCCCGAATAAGCATTTGGAAAAGGACCCACAGACCCATGCCAACTTGTTCAAATCGGTATATTGGCACTTGAACAAGATGCAGCAAGCCGGCCGGTTTCACAGGCGGTGTTTTCCGTCGCTGGCAATCATGGCATATTCGCACGTAATGTTGTACTGCGGCCGCAAGATTTGGCCAGCAATAACACTTCTTAATTCGGGCCAGAGTTCGAGCATACCCCAGCTGACCCGCGGTGGGCTCGTCAAGACATGCCTGTAAGATTTCTTTGCGAAGAGACTGTGGTACGACGAGGAGGTAATCTCTTCCCGTCGGAGCGAAGTTGATCTTGTACAAAGCATTGTTACGCATACAAAACGATGGTTGCGTTCTGGCCAAGAGACGGGAACTTCTGTAACACGCTCTTCCAGAAAATCGATAAGTGGTGCGAGAGCTGGTTCGTCACGTCGCTGCTGTGAAACAGTGAGCGCGTCAACGGCTGCGATAAAGCGGACGTCTGGCTCTTCGTCTTTCCGCGCAGCCTCGACAGGTGAACGGCACAAGCAGTCGGCGTCATTGTGCTGACGTCCAGACTTATACATGTCAAACTCATGTAACCGTAAACGCCATCGTGCAAGGCGTCCGGAGGGATCTCGCAAGTTCGTTAACCAGCACAGAGAGTGGTGGTCGCCCACTACCCGAAAGTACCGACCGTAAAGATAGGGTCGAAATTTCATCACCGCCCATCCAACTGCCAGACATTATTCTTCGGTGGTGGAATAGTTCGATTCGGCACGGGACAAAGTCCGGCTGGCGTATGAGATTACTCGCTCTGCACCGTCTTGGCACTGGACGAGTACAGCGCCTAGACCCATATTGCTGGCATCTGTGTGGACCAGTCTCGGCACTCGCATCCAAATGGGCAAGCACAGGTGTTGTCTGCAAGCGGTGCCGTAACTGGCCGAATGCCTCATGTTGTCCGTCCAGGTGAAGGTGACATCATCCCGGGTGAGACGTGTCAACGGAGCGACGCGCGAAACGTTTTCAATAAACCTGCGGTAACAGGCGCAGAGGCCCGAGAAACGGCTAACTGTCTTCTTGTTACATGGAGTAGGGAATTTGGTGACGGCTGATGTTTTAGCGGGATCGGGACGAACACATCGATGGCTGACAACGTGGCCAAGAACAGGAGCTCTTCGTAGCCAAAGTGACACTTTTGGAGTTTTAACGTGAGGCCTGCAGATCTGATAGCCCGTAGCACAGCGGAGAGATGTTGAAGGTGTTCCTCGAACATTGGCGAAAACACAACATCGTCTAGGTAGACTGGACACATTACCATTTAATACCAGATAGAACTGCGTCCAACATTCACTGAAATGTCGCTGGAGCGGAGCACAATCCGAAAGGTAAGATTTTGAATTCATAAGTTCCATCGGGCGTGACAAACGCTGCCTCCTCACGATCACGTTCATCGACTTTGATCTGCCAATAGCCGCTCTTAAGATCAAGCGATGAAAAGTAGCGCGCTTGGCGTAGCCAGTCTAATGAATCATCAATTCATGGCAGTGGGTAGACGTCTTTTCTTGTGACTTGATTAAGCTTACGGTAGTCCGCACAGAAACTTCCGTCTTCTTAACGAGGACAACAGGTGAAGCCCAGAGACTTGCCGATGGCTGTATGACACCGTCATATAACATCTCGTCTCGTCTACTTGTTGAACAATGACTTCGCTTTCCTGCGGTGACACTCGGTAGGGGTTCTGTCGGACTGGTCGAGTGCGGTCGTCGGTTATTATGGGGTGCTTGGTCAGGGGCGTCTGTTTAACCGCGGGGGCGGACGAGAAGCAGTCTTGAAACTGAAAGAGTAGCCCGACGAGTCTGTCCCTCTCTGCCGGCGATAGAGCGGGATTCTCATCAGGGTCGAAGTTGGGCATTTGGCTGGCAGACAAGATGGTCTCAAGAACAAAGCAGTCGTGAGCTGCTTCTGCGACACTTTCATAGTAGGCTACAGTGGTGCCTTTAGCAATGCGTTGGCGTTCGTTCCCGAAGTTCGTAATCAGCACGTGCGCTAGGCCATTAGATGAACTATACCGCGTGCAACATAGACTCCACTATGTAACAGAAGCTCTGTGTTCTGTTTAGCAACACCGGCAGCACAGGACTGGTCGCCGCACCTGACTGTGACGAGAGCAGACGAACTTGGGGGCATGGATACATCCGCGTCAACAATGCTTAAAGGTGCGTGGCGTCGTTCAGAGTCAACGTTCATCGTTGCAGGCGTCGAAAACCTGACAGTACGGCGAGGAACATTAATAATGGCTCCATGCTCTCGTAAAAACGTCCATACCGATTATAAGGTCCTTGCAGCAGTGCGGCAGGATAAAAACGGCTGCAAAGGCTGACTTGGCGATGGTTACTCGGGCAGTGCACCTTCCGATCGGTGTCATAAGGTGACCGCCAGCAGTACGAATTTGCGGCCCCAGCCATTCAGCTTTCACCTTGGAGAGCCGATCTGAGAAATTCTTGCCTATTATTGAGAAGTCTGCTCCGGTGTCTAACAAAGTGGTCACTGGGTGCCCGTCGACGAGCCCGGGACGGTCGGCGCTAACAACGTGATTGGCTTGAGGTTGATTAGCAGTTTCGGGTTCATGCGGCGGCGCTGGCATCGTAGTCACAGCATCGGGCTGAGTTGTCACGGGGGGTCTTCGGGACATCGATTCCATTCGTCAGCAACCTGCCCCCCTGTGGTCGCTGCCTTCAGTTTTCCCGGCGTGGGCTTGGCGACCGGCGCCTCGACGCATCATTAAAATCACGGCGGCTAGGTGACGAGTAGCGCGCGGGCGAAGACTGCGTACAGTCACTCGAAGAGCTTGCACGGGTTGCTAGGTATTCTTCGATTTCTGGAGGGCGTTCGCCGGCTCGGGGACGCGGGAAACCACGGGAGAAACCCCGAAGACCAAGCTCACGGTATGGATAACGACGGTACAAGTGGCCGGGTTCTCCGCAGTGGTAGCACAGCGGCCGTTGGCGAGGAGTGCGCCAGACGTCTGCCTTGCGAACTGGTGGCCGCATGACGGGGCTCTGCGGTAGACTAGTGGCCGAGGAGCGGGCGGCTGCATGACGAGGCTCTGCTTTGTTGGTGGCTGGTAGGAAGGTTGGTAGAACGGTCACTGCAGAGCGGGCGGCGGCTGTGATTCGAAACGAAGCTGTCGCGCCGGAGGCACTGCAGGCCGACGAAGAGTCGCTTTGTAGTTCATAGAAAGTGGCTCCGATAGCGACTCAGGCGGTGAAAATGATTGACGGATTTCTTCACGCCCGGCTTCGGTGACAGCAGTAGCAGCAGCCAGTTAGGCGATCTAGGATTAAATGTAAGTAGCTCCTCGCGAACTACCTCGTGGATCAGCTCACGCAGAGAGTGATTTTCAGTGGACCTGTACAATGTGGACATAGTGCGGAAGGGCTGACCACATGCAGAATCCGTGCGCCGGCATCGTTGCTGCAGGGCTTGATCAATGAGGGTAGCTTCACTGATGAAGTTAGCGACGGTTCGAGGGAGACTGCGAATCAGACCAGCAAAGAGGGGTTCTATTACGCCCTGCATCAGGTGGCGCAACTTCGCTGATTCCGTCATGTCGGGATCAGCCCTTCGGCTGAGACGGGTCACGTCCCAAGAGAACATGGCCACGCTCTGTTAGGTAGTTGCACACGAGCTTCTAGGAGGCGGCGTGCGCGATCACGGCGGTCGTGGCTGGCAAAAGTGACCCGCAGTTGCTGGACAAAGGAATCCCAGCTTTGAAGACTGGCCTTCCTATTCTCATACCACCTTTTCGCGCAGTCTTCAAGGGCGAAATATACATTGCGCAGCTTCTGAGCAGGGCTCCACTGGTTAATATTACGCAACTCGCTCGAACTGGTCGATCCAATCGTCGACATTTTCCCCAGTACCGCCATGGAAACTGGGGGGCAGACGAGGCTCCTGAAGCAGCAGGTGATGTTGATTTTCCGGGGTCATTGCAGGGTCGTGTAGGTCGAACAAGCCTGGTACTCACCTACACGAGTAACCCCCCAACGTGAACAAAATCCTAAAGAAACATTTCAACATTCTAGAACAGAGCGAACGTCTCTCCAATATTTTCACTCCTCCCCAGGTTGTCTACCGACGACCGAAAAACATCCGCAACATCCTAGTCCACTCAAAAATTGGTAATAACCCGCGGTTGGGGTGCCGGCCTTGCGGAATGAGTAGATGCCAGGTGTGCAGGCACATGCAGACATGAAGCTGCGCTGCAAACCGTCAAATTTTAAGTAGAGAATAGATGGTAACTTTGATTGCGATGCCTCAAACGTTATATATCTCCTATAATGCGGTGTATGCCGCATGCAGTATATTGGCCAGACAGCTACCCCTCTACGAATGCGGTTTAATAATAACCGTGCTCATGACCGCTCTCTGCACAACCTTCTTTTTTCAAAACATATAAACCAGAAACAGCACTCATTGCACGCAGTCAAACTAACAGTTCTTGAGGGGGGATGCAATAATACACGGGAGCGGGAGCAGCGTGAGTCATACTCGATAAGTTTAGGACAGTTAATACTGGGATAAATGAAAACATTGGGGCAATGTCGTCCTTACGAGCCCTGCAAGTTTAATGCTAAGCACATATATCAATCATTATCCCTTTACAGTTTTCCTCGTTTTGTTTTTCTTCCCCCTTTTTTTCCCGCTTCTTTGATGCCTTCCACATCCCACTTCTCGTAAAAACCTTCTTCGTGCTTGGCGCTCACATCTTTTAGCAAAAACCTCAAAGTATTTCACCATTCTACTGTCAACACATATTTTTTCCCTTCTTATTCTTTCTTTGAGGTTCATCTCTCGTCACGAGTTGCTCGAACTTTACTCGCCGCTGTCAGGTTCTTCTAACCAGCAAAGTCCACCTGGTTGTGGAGCCTTTCTTTTTTTTTTCATCACGCTTGGCGCTCCCATCTTTTAATGAGAACAAGAAAAATAATTTTCTCACCATCTGCAGCAAACACGTTCCCCCACCTGTTTTCTTCTCCTTTTTACATGGTTGTTCCGCGGCTGCCTGTATTGTGTATTGTATACAGATGACTCCCGGCGGCCGGTGCCTTGGGTTGATGACCCTTTGGGCCAAGCCTGCTCTCCGCATCTGTGTGCGTATGTGTATGTTGTGCGTGTCCAGCTGGTTCACCTGCATGTGCCCATAATCTGTTTGTATCACCTCTTGCCAACGCTATAAGAAGACGAACAAGAATCATGTACCCCCAGTCTTGAGAAAGGCAGTGCTCCTGCCGAAACGTCGACTACAAATAAACTTGGAAACAATATGAAGCAATTCTTCACTTATATATTATGTGGCGCCCGAAGGAGAAGACGAGCGATCGCTTGGAAAAAGACGCTGCTGCCGTGACTCACGCCCGGGCTGGTTCCGCTGCTGTTGTGCTGCACTCTGCCGTTGCCTTGTCGACCCGATGTCTCTGCAGCCGTCGTGTCCCTGTGTGTCAGGACGTGACATTGGTGGAGCGGCTGGGTAAGGATTCGCATGCAGTACACCCTAAGACGAAATTCGAGCCCAGTATTAGGTCCTGGCCGCCGGATTTTCTTGGAGTCCACAGCTGCACCTGAGATCCACGCCAGCCAACGTCAGCAAGGCAAAGCGCCGGAATTCGGACTCTTCGCCGAGCGGAATATCTCTCGGGCTAACCTAATCATGGCCTCCCAGTCGCGACAGCTTGATAATGCGACTGCGACACGGATAGTCTACGTGCCTGTAACGCCAAGGACGTGGCGATGACCTGGGTGACATTGAATACTGGGTAAACCATTATGAACGGGTTGTCGCTACAACGGGTGGACACAAGCCAAATGCCTGCAGAACGTTTACTTCTCGCCGGAGGCACCGGCGAAGTACTGGTTCGAGAACCACGAAGCTTCATTGCCATTTTGGGAGACGTGCAAGAGCGAACTGTTACACACATTCGCGAATCAATACTGACGACAGCATGCAGAAGAGCTACAGAAAACTCGTATTCAGGGCCTAGCGGAGAGCACGAGAAGTTTCGTCGAGAACGTTCTGCGCTAAAGCTCTCGCGCCGACCCTAGGGCTACAGAGGAGAAAAAGGTACGTGTGTTGATGCGAGGCGTACGAAATGAGATTTTTGGCAGACTTATAAGAAATCCATCGTCTACAGTAGCGAGTATTGTCACCGAAGCTACTACTATCGAGCGGCTGTTGGCGACAAGGAACACCCATTATCAGCGATTGGGCAACAACTTCCCGGACGTATCGAGCCTTACCTCGCCTAGCCTAGGAGGGTTTGGCATCGCCGATATTCGCGATATCATCCGCGAAGTCATGCGAGAAGAGCTTAACAGGGTTTTCCTGCTTCAGAGTAATGCTCCCCAGCAACTATTACTACAGCCACTCGGGAAGAAGTGCAACACGCACTTGCTTCAGAAGGAGTACCCGTTGTTGTTCTGGACAGACAACCGACGGTCAGCTATGTCGCTATTGCCAGTCGGCCGCTTCCCGCCGCTCACCAATACACCCAGGCTGAGGATCTCGGTGCTCGGCGCCGCGAATATGAAGCATGAAGTATGAAGTACAAAGCACTCATGGAGCTGCGAGGGCGAAGGAAGTCCAACAGCTGGAGGACCACTGACAGGCGGCCGTTGTGTTTTAACTGCGGTGAGTCGGACCACATATATCGCCGTTGCCCTTATCGAGAACTTGGCTTTCGAGGATTCAGCCGGCGTGATCCTGGCCCCCACTACGGTGAACAGCCGCAGGATACCCCAGAATATTTTCGAAGTCCTCCATCCCGCTCGCCGTCACCACATCGCCGTTTCCCCTCCCCGCAGCTTCCGCCCTCAGAGCCTGTCCCCTCTTCCTCGTCGGAAAAAACTGAGTACGGCGACGCCTGGAGGTGACGTTGCCGAAGTTGTCCGAAACAAAGAGCCTCCATGTACGTTACAACGTAGCGCCACGAACTATCGCACCCTTGGGGACACGAACTGACCTACACTTTCCGATAACGTTAAGATAATAATCGACGGTCACGAAGTTGCCGCGCTCGTTGACACCGCTGCTGATTGTTCGGTATTTAGTGGAGAATTTTGCCGCCGACTGTGAAAAGTGGCTACCCCGTGGGATGTCCCTCCAATACGAACCGCGGGAGGTCACCTGGTATACCCTAAAGGGAAATGTACCGCCCACTTCGAAATTCATGGTGAGACCTGCCCTGCGAAATTCGTGATCTTAAAGCATTGCTCTAAAGCTGTTATTTTGGCATTGGACTTTCTTCGCGAGTATGGCGCAGTGATCGGCGTGGGGCAGAACAAATTGACACTCAGGACACGTTCTCTTTCACCAAGGCCTCATGTAGCGAGCCGAGCTGTGCTTGGAGTAGACTCCGAACACGTAAATTTGACGCCACTGTCGACAGTTTTTGCCTGTTAGAGCCGAGACATCTGTTTTGGGCGAAGGTGTCATGGAATCAAATGTTGAAATTCAGCTTACGAGGGGAATCAGCGTTGCGAGAGGGATAGGAAGCGTTAACGATGGGCGGCCAACGTCATCGTGACGAACTTTAGGAAAAAGCCACAACACCTGACGAAAGGGACAATCATAGCCTACATGGAAGAAATTAGTGACGTTCACAAGGCTGTTGCGTTTTCTGAGCAAGGCTTGTCATCCGGAACACAAGAAAATCAGAAATTGCAACTGAACCTAGATAAAAGACTAGAGTTGTCCCAGAAGCGCGATCTTCTCGAACTTTTGCATCTATACAACGATTGTTTTGCCACGACATCCAGAGTTCGCCAGACGCCTGTCGCAAAACACAGAATTATTGTCGATGGCACATCACATCTGATTCGCCAACCATACCGGGTTTCCTTGAAAGAACGAGAGACGATACAGGACGATATGTAACACCCCTTCCTGGGGCCTTTAAGGAAATAAAATGAAATGAAGTGCGTGAAATGCTTAACGATGGCGTCATCCAGACTTCCAACAGTCCGTGGGCTGCACCTGTGGTACTGGTCAAGAAGAAAGACGGGTCGCTACGATTCTGCGTAAATTACCAACGACTGAAAAGAGTGACAAAAAAGGATGTATACCCACTGCCACGAATCGACGACACCCTCGATCGGCGCCGTCACGCCGGCTATTTTTCGTCGATCGATTCGAAGATCGGATACCGGCAGATTAAAGTAGATGAGCGCGATGGGGAGAACACTTTGTTTATAACACTAGATGGTCTCTACGAGCTTAAGGTGATGCCGTTTGGTTTATGTACTGCCCCTGCAAGATTCCAGCGAGTTATGGACACTGTTCTCGCCGGTCTGAAGTGGCAGACCTGCCTTGTGTATTTAGATGATGTTATTTTTTCCAGCACCTTTGCCGACCATCTTGGGCGCCCCGAAGCAGTTCTCTAGGCTATACGGAAAGCAGGCCTCACACTCAAGCCTTGAAAATGCCGGTTACGTAGAGCGAATTAGTTTCTTGGGCATTTTGTCAGCCATGCGTGCGCGAAACCAGATCCTGAAAAAACTAGCTGTAGCGTCGTTTCCACGACCGTCGAACAAAAAGAGTCTGAGAAGGTTTCTTGGTTTGTGCGCCTACTTCAGACGTTTTGTCTACAACTTTGCCCAGATCGCCGCACCCCTGATCAACCTTTCAAAAGATAGTATTGCCTTTGAATGGAATGAAGAGCAAGAGTCAGCATTCAGGCAGCTAAAACAAGCCCTTCAGACACCATCTATACTAGGTCACTTAGATCAAGCTGACGACACTGAGCTGCACAACGACGCCAGCAACAAAGGACTGGGGGCAGTACCTGTGCACTTGCAGGACGGCGCTGAGCGTGGTATTGCGTATGCTAGCAGCGCCCTTTTCAAGTCAGAGTGTAATTACTTCACAACGAAAAAGGAGTGCCTCGTTGTCGTCTGGGCAACAACAAAGTTCTGACCGTATCTGTACGGCCGCAATTTTTCTGTGGCCACCGACCACCACTCATTATCTTGGTTGGCCAACCTGAAGGATCCTGCGGGCCGGCTTGCTCAATGGAGCCTTCGACTGCAGGAGTACGACATCACTATAGTACATAAATCCGGCTGAAATCATCATGACGCTGACTGCTTGTCTCGAGCCCCCGTGGAGGCGGTTCCAGGAGACGATGATGACGCTGACAGCTTTATTGCGGTCTTAAACACAGCAGATATGGCGGTTCGACAGACATGATCCACAACTTGACCAACTAATGGCGAACCTTGAAGGAGACGACGATGTGGTACCTGGTGTTTTCCTGCGTGTCCTGCCCACATTTAGAATTCGCAACGGTGTCCTATACAAAAAGAACTTCGACAGCAACCAGACATCGTGGCTTCTTGTTGTGCCGGAAGATCTCCTTAGCGAGATCACGGAAGCTTGCCATAATGATCTTAGAGCTGGTCACCTTGGTTGTAGCCTAACACTTTCACGGATTCGGGAAAAGTATTACTGGCTCAAACTCGCTAAGTATGTGCGTCAGTACACAAGGTCTTGTCGCGAGTGTCAACGGCGGAAGACGCTATTTACAAGTCCGGCGGGCCTTCTTCAGCCAATCGAACCGCCGAGTTCCCCGTTCCACACAATCAGAATGGATTTTCTTGGCCCATTCCCCCCGTCCCAGTCCGGAAACAAATACATCATAATAGCGACAGACTGCCTAACGCACTATGCGGTGTCCTGCGCAGTTCCGTCTGCGACGGCTGCCGAGGCAGCCTAATTTTTCATTGAGTATTGTCTTGCTGCACGGCACACCGGCAGTTCTGATCACTGACCGGGGTACCGCATTTCTGGCACAACTTCTACGAGAGATCCTGCGTCTAAGCTGTACCAGCCATTATCGAACTGCTGCGTATCATCCTCAAAACAATGGGCTAACTGAGAGACTGAAGAAGACGATGGCTGATATGATTGCCACGTACGTGGACGCCGAGCATCGAAATTGGGACGAGGTGTTACCTTATGTTACGTTTGCTTACAATACTGCAGTTTAGGAGAGAACACGTATGTCACCTTCGCAACTGGTGCATGGCAGAAAGGCCACTACAATGCTCGATGCTATGCTGCCGCACGAACCGCCTGACGGCGTCGCCGATGATGCTCGACTAGTATGCGAGCGCGCGGAGGAGGCTCGACAACTGGCCCGACTCAACATACAGCACCAACAACGTACCGACGCTTATCACTATAACCTCCGGAGACGCGACGTCGATTTTCGACCTGGGGATAAGGTCTGGGTTTGGACACCGGTTCGTCGTAGCGGCCTTTCGGAAAAACTTATGAAGCGCTACTTTGGAACCTACATGGTTATTCGTCGCATCGGTGACCTCAACTACGAGATGCTTCCTAGCGGGAGCCGACCATCGTCACGCCTTTCCTCCTGTCCTGAAGTTGTTCATGTTGTACGGTTTAAGCCGTAATACGTGTGACCCTGGAGGAACCCTTTAATGTTTTCTCCGCTGCACTTTTATTGCGAAACAACACATGCAGACACTAGCAGTGTTCTTGCTGGTGCTTTCTTATTTTTCGTTTAGCATCGAGACGATGCTTCTTTCGGAAGGGAGGTAGTATAGCGCCCGAAGAAGAAGCGCGATCGCTTCGGAAAAGACGACGCTGCTGCCGTGACTCACGCGCGGGCTTGTTCCGCTGCTGTTGTGCTGCACTCTGCAGCTGCCCTGTCGACCCGAGGTCTTTGCTGCCGTCGTGTCCCTGTGTGTCAGGACGTGACACACAGGGACATATATATATATATATATATATATATGAAGGAAAGAAGCCAACAGTCGGCGATATATATATATATATATATATATATATATATATATATATATATATATATATATATATATATATATATATATATATATATTGAAATGTGGATTTAATGGTTGGCTGGAACGTCTAGCACTGGCAGTACTTCGGGCACAGCAGGGTCGAATTACCAGCCGCAGGGCACAGCTACAGCGCGAGCGAGATGGGCGCCGGAGACAAGCGATGGTGATGGCGATGCCACAGCGTTTTTCTGTTCTTTGTCTTCTTTACATTTCCCCCGCGTGAAGAAGTCGCCATCCTGGCGACTCAGGGAGAAGAGACGACCAGAGGGTTGTAATATGGCTTGAGGCGGCTAACGTGGACAACCTCGCGGCCGCGACGGCGGTGGTCGGAAGAAGGGGTGACTGGCTCGAAGACGTAGTTCACAGGGGATGTGCGTTCCGAGACGCGATAAGGTCCGTGGTATTTGGTGTCTAGTTTGTTGGTGGCAGGAACGCATAGCCAAACGAAGCTGTCGGCCAGGAACGTGGGAGTAGGGGTATCGGTATCATGCTGATCTTTGCGATAGCCTTGAGTGTTGGAGGTAAACGTGCGAGCAAGCTGACGGCATTCCTCGGCCTTCTGTGCAATATCTGACAAAGCACTGTACTCAGAGGCATCTGGATGGTATGGCAAAATTGTGTCCAGAGTACAAGATGGTTCACGGCCATATAAGAGAAAGAAGGGCGAAAACCCAGTTGTTGCTTGGGTGGCAGTGTGGTACGCGAACGTTACGAATGGCAGTACCTGGTCCCAGTTGGAGCTTCCCGATTCAGATGTAACATACATTGCGAGCATGTCCCCAATCGTACGGTTGAAGCGCTCCGTGAGGCCGTTTGTTTGCGGGTGATACGCGGTTGTAGCCCGATGTATCGATTTGCAAGATGACAGGAGCTCTTGAACTACTTCGGAAAGAAAGACACGACCTCTGTCACTCAGTAGCTCGCGAGGGGCGCCGTGTCGAAGAATGAAGTGATGTAGAAGAAAATGGGCTACCTCTCGGGCTGTTGCCGCGGAAAGTGCAGCAGTCTCGGCGTAACGGGTCAGGTGATCGACTGCGACGATGATCCATCGATTACCAGCGGCAGTGCATGGTAGCGGACCATAAAGGTCGATTCCCACGCGATCAAACGGGCGAGCTGGACAAGGTAAAGGCTGGAGAGGGCCAGCGGGGTGGCGAGGAATCTTGCGTTGTTGACAGGCGGTACAAGAGCGAATGTAGCGCCGTACGAAATTGTACATTCCCCGCCAGTAGTACCTCTGACGAATTCGATCATAGGTTTTGAGGACGCCGGCATGAGCGCGTTGAGGGTCAATGTGATGGTGGGCACAAACCTCGGAGCGGAGGTGGCGCGGAATGACAAGAAGCCACGTTTTGCCATCTGAGTTGTAGTTCCTGCGGTAGAGAAGGCCGTCCCGAATGGCGAAATGGGAGGCCTGTCGGCGGAGTGCCCGAGGATGCGTAGCCGCGGAAGTAGTGCCAATGATATCCAGCAGGTTAGAAACCCAAGGATCTTGTCGTTGTTCGAAAGGCATATCCTCTATGGTGAGTGCTGACAAGAATGTTTGAGGAGGGGACGATGAGTTAGGCGAGCGCACCGGTGACCGAGAAAGAGCGTCGGCGTCAGAGTGCTTGCGGCCAGAGCGGTACACTACACGGATGTCGTATTCCTGAAGCCTCAGAGCCCAGCGCCCGAGAGGGCCAGACGGATCCTTGAGAGACGCGAGCCAGCAGAGAGCGTGATGATCTGTAACTACCTCGAAGGAGTGGGCCGTATAAGTAAGGGCGGAACTTCGTTACAGCCCACACGATTGCTAAGCACTCCTTTTCGGTAACGGAGTAGTTGGACTCGGCTTTGGTGAGAGCACGGCTTGCGTAGGCGACAACGCATTCGGAGAAGCCAGGCTTGCGCTGGGCGAGGACGGCGCCGAGGCCGACACCACTGGCATCGGTGTGAAGTTCTGTAGGTGCAGTAGGGTCGTAATGGCGAAGGATTGGTGGTGACGTCAAAACATTGCGCAATGTCGCGAATGCATCATCGCAGGCTGGCGACCAAGAGGAGAGGTTAGGGGTGCCTTTCAAGAGCTGTGTAAGGGGGGCTATGATGGTTGCGAAATTCCGGACAAAACGACGAAAGTACGAGCAGAGGCCCACGAAGCTTCGCAGTTGTTTCAAAGTGGTCGGTTTCGGAAAGTCAGCGACGGCGCGCAGCTTCTCAAGATCAGGCAGAACTCCATCTTTACACACAACATGTCCGAGTATTGTGAGCTGGCGGGCACCAAAGCGGCACTTTTTGAGGTTCAGTTGAAGACCGGCGCGGGTTAGGCAGGTGAAGACCTGGCGAAGTCGAGTCAGGTGGGTCGGGAAGTCGGTTGAAAAGACGACGATATCGAGGTAGCATAAACAGATGTTCCATTTCAGGCCGCGCAGTACAGTGCCCATCATTCTTTCAAGTGTGGCTGGGGCGTTACAGAGTCCGAATGGCATAACATTAAATTCGTATAGTCCGTCTGGAGTAATAAAGGCGGTCTTAGGACGATCCGCCTCTGCCATGGGCACCTGCCAATACCCGGAGCGTAAATCGAGTGAGGAAAAGAATTCTGCGCCTTGCAAACAGTCTAGGGCATCGTCGATTCGTGGGAGGGGGTACACATCACGACGAGTGATTTTGTTGAGGCGGCGATAATCAACACAAAATCGTATGGAGCCATCCTTCCTTTTAACTAGGACCACAGGAGACGACCATGGGCTACAGGATTCTCTAATTACTCCGCGTTGCAGCATGTCATCGACTTGTTGGGCAATAACACGGCGCTCAGTCGGGGACACCCGATACGGTCGCTGACGGAGAGGTGGGTGAGCGCCAGTGTCGATTAGGCGGGAAACGGTCGTCGTGCGGCCCAAGGAAGAATGCGGAATGTCGAAGGAGGCGCGGAATTGGTGTAGAAGGTCAAGAAGTTCCTCGCGGTGGCGCGGTTCTAGAGCGCTGTCCACGGAATGGTCAAAAAGGTCCCGCTGTAGCGGATCTGAAGCCACACGAGTTGGATTCAAGGCGTCAACTTGGCAAACAGGGAATGACACATCATCAAAGGTGAACAGAAGGTCCACGGGCTCGATGCGGCCGAGGCACTCCCCTTCGATCAACATAGCGGGAGACGGAAGAGGATTGGCTACCAGAAGTGTGCTAGCGCCGTTTTTCATGTCAAGGACGGCAAACGGCAGCGGTAAGTGGCGGCGGCGGCAGACAACGTTAGAGGGCACAAAGAGGTCTGTCGCGGCGGTGGTAAAAGAGGCAGTGAGGGGAACGAGAACAGCGCTAACGGGTGGGATGGTTGTGTCATGTGCTACGAGGAGTTTGGTCGCAAAACGAGGACACGGCTCGTGGAGCAGGGCATCAGACGGTGCATCACTCGATTCAATGAGCTCTACTTGAGGACTGGCGCAGTCAATGATAGCATGATGCTGGGACAGGAAATCCCAGCCGAGAATGACGTCATGAGAACATGTGGGGAGAACGACGAATTCGATGATGTACAAGGCTGCAGCAATGACGACGCGAGCAGTGCAGATAGCTGTCGGCTGTATACTGTGAGCGGATGCGGTACGAAGCGATAGTCCCTCGAGAGGCGTAGTCACCTTTCGAATGGAGCGGCTGAGTTTTTGGCTGATAACTGATACAGCGGCACCGGTGTCGACGAGCGCAAGAGTATGAACACCTTCAACGATGACAGGAATAACATTCGCGGGATTAAGACGAGGACTTTGAAATTCGGTCGGATACGCAGTTCGTGCCTCGCGAACTGCGGCGGTTAGTTTTCCGGTTGGGTAGCGGGTCGTCGGCGCATTGGCGAAATGGAGCGGCGACGTGGTGGTGGCGAACGACGAGGGCGGAAGTCCGGAGGTTCAGGGGGTGCTGTTGGAGGACCCGATGGGACCGGGAACTAGGGGGCCAAATAAGGTGGCGCAGGCCGTGCAGCAAAGGCCATATTTATTCGGCGCCTGCAGTAGCGTGTAGTGTGCCCAGGGATGCCGCAGTGGTAGCAAATAGGCCTGTTGTCTGATGTGCGCCATGGAGATCGTGTCGGAAGCAAGGGGGGAGCAAAAGCTGTTGGTGCCGACCGCATGGGGGGCGAAGCATAGGCATATGCTGGCTCAGGCGGTGGACTTCAAGTGACTTCGGCATACGTATGGCGCAATACTTGAGGAGGAGCCGGCGCGAATGCTGGAGCGTAGCTCAGTGGCGCAACGCCGGACGAGGAAACTGTGGGCGTGAGTAACGGCATTGAAGGTGCGACCGGAGCTGGTTGAGGAACAGGATTAGGGAGGACTTCAGAGACATGCTGTTGGATTGAATGGCGAAGCTCCGGAACAAGGCCAGTTATTGACGACTCCTTAACATAGGGCTGCAGGGACAGTTGTCGCGCGACTTCCTGGCGTACAAAAGCCTTGATGTCTTCAGAGAGGCTAGATGACTCCCTCTCCGCGGCTAGTCCAGCAAGTGATGTATGAGGCTGGCGAATCAAAGCACGCTCCCTCCGGAGCTCGTCGTAGCTTTGACAGAGGTCATAGATTTCCTTGACCGTAGTGGGGCCTTTCGCGATGAGCATGTGAAAAGCGCCGTCATCAATTCCTGGGAGGACATGACGTATTTTAGCGGCCTCGGTCATGGTCGGGTCAACGCGACGACACATATCAACAATGTCCTCAATGTAACTGGTGAACGTTTCACCGGGCAGCTGCAGTCGCGACCGATGATGCTGTTCCGCGCGGAGTTTTCGGACGGCGGGGTGGCCAAATACATCAGAAAATTTCGTATTGAAATTCGCCCAGGTGCCAAAGTCCGACTCGTGGTTTCGAAACCACAGATTAGCGACGTCGCTCAAGTAAAAGATGACATTGTTGAGCTTACGGTTGTCGTCCCAGTTATTGTGACGGCTGACCCGTTCGTAAGTGGTCAGCCAATCGTCGACGTCGTCATCGCTGCTTCCGCTGAAGGTAGCCGGGTCCCGTTGACGAACGGCACCTGCGCAGGTGACTGGCTGAGGTAGGTGCAATGAAGTCGGCTCCGTCATTGGGGTAGTCAATGTTCTGCTGCGAAGTTCCAGGGCGAGATTGGTACAGGGAACCTCAGATTGACCTCCACCAAGTGAAATGTGGATTTAATGGTTGGCTGGAACGTCTAGCACTGGCAGTACTTCGGGCACAGCAGGGTCGAATTACCAGCCGCAGGGCACAGCTTCAGCGCGAGCAAGATGGGCGCCGGAGACAAGCGATGGTGATGGCGATGCCGCAGCGTTTTTCTGTTCTTTGTCTTCTTTACGATATATATACATACATATATATATATATTGTTACGATGAAATAGCAAAGGGGTGTTTATTTACAGTGATATGGCAGTGGGATAAGGTGAAGCCTACTAGCCCCAGGCACCAACGCTTCGTCTTCTTCTTCTGTCTCACCATCACCATCCCTCATCGTCGTCATTAGCGTGACATTTCCCCCCTACTCAGACGAAGCCCTCTGGGCGTGTTCGTGAGTCGTGCGAGGCTGACACGGCTTCAAGCGGGCAACATGACACAGTTCGGTTTTGGCAGACCGGCGACCCGATGCTGTCAGGCGGGCTATTCCATAAGTTAAATCACTGAGGGGTTTGATAACCACATATGGGCCGTCTTAATGGGCCAAGAGTTTTTGATGTAGGCCACGGCGCCGAATTGGACGCCATAGCCAGACTAAATCACCTACAGAGCACGTGACCTGCCGGTGACTGGCATCGTATCGCACTTTGGAACGTTCTTGTGAAGCACCAGACCGTAATCGGGCGATTCTCCGAGCTTCTTCGGCGAGACAGAGGGTCTCAGCCAGGCAGGGGTCTTCACGGCTTGTGAAGGGCAGGATAGTATCCAGAGAGTAGCGTGGCGGTCTGGCATAAAGCAGAAAAAATGGACTGTACCCAGTCGTCTCATGCGTGGTGGTATTAAACGCATACGGGATGAAGGGCAGTATGGTGTCCCAGTTCTTATGCCCTGCGTCCACATACATGGCTAGCATGTTGATAAGCGTTCTGTTGACGCGCTCAGTCAAGCCATTTGTCTGGGGATGGTATGGCGTCGAGTGTCGGAAAGTTACGGCGCATAAACGCATGAGCTCTTCAACAACATCAGCAGTGAATTGTCGGCCCCGGTCAGTGATGACAATTCGTGGCGGCCCGTGTCGTAAGATGACTGAGTGCAGCAAGAAAAGCGACACCTGATGCGCCGTAGCAGATGGAAGAGCGGAGGTTTCACAGTAACGTGTGAGATAGTCCACGCAGATTACAATCCAGCGATTTCCATCCACGGACTTCGGAAACAGACCTACGAGGTCAATGCCTACTTGATCAAACGGTGCTGTCGGGGTCTTCACAGGGTGCAGCAAGCCAGACGGAGTTGCAGTTGGACGTTTGTGGCGTTGACATTGCTTGCAACTGGCAACGTATTGTTCAACCGTCGAGCGCATTCTGGGCCAGTAAAATCTTTCTTGAGCACGGTGGAGTGTTCTAACCGATCCCAAATGCCCAGAAGTTGGATTATCATGCATAACACGCAATACGTCCGTGCACAACGTCTTGGGAACTACGAGTAGGTATCGCTGGCCGACAGGCGAATAACTCTTTTTCCATAGGAGGCCATCATGCACACAAAAACGGCTTGTAGGTACGTTGGCTTGGGCAAAGAGAGGCTGCAGACTGGTATCATTTTGCTGTTCCGTTTTGAAAACATTCGTGTCGGGGAACGCTGGCTCGAGGGTCGATATATAATTGTCGAAATCGTCGCTTTCAGGTCCAGTCGTGGCCATTGGCATCCTAGAAAGACAATCTGCGTCTGCATGACGCCTCCCGCTTTTGTAAACCACGGCAAAGTCATATTCCTGTAACCGGAGGGCCCAGCGTGCGAGGCGACCACATGGGTCTCGAAGGTTCCGCAACCAACAGAGTGAATGATGGTCAGTTACGATAGTAAACGAACGTCCGTACAAATATGAACGGAAACGCTGCACAGCGAAAACTACAGCTAGGCATTCCTGTTCGGTGACTGTGTAGTTTCGCTCCGGCTTGCTCAGGGTACGACTTGCGTACGCGATAACATGCTCTCGTTCATTGTGCCGTTGGACAAGGACTGCACCAAGACCGATTCCACTAGCGTCCGTGTGTACTTCTGTCATTGCAGTAGGATCGAAGTGACGTAAGATGGGTTTCGATATTAAAAGAAACTTCAGTTGACGGAATGACGCGTCGCAGTCTGGTGTCCAGTTAAAAGTAGAGTTTTTGTGGAGAAGGCACGTCAATGGGTAAGCAACGTCAGCAAAGCGATGTATAAAGCGTCTAAAATACGAGCACAACCCTAGAAAACTGCGCAACTCCTTCACTGTCTGCGGGGGTTTAAAAGACTCAACAGCGGCAGTTTTCTGGGGATCCGGCATTACACCATCACCATTGACAAGGTGTCCTAGCACCAGCGCTTGGCGCTCTCCAAAGCGGCACTTTTTGGAGTTCAGAATTAGGGCGGCGTTGTGCAGGCAATTCAAGACACGTACTAGACGGTCATTGTGTTCTTGGAAGGATTTCCCAAATATCACGACATCGTCCAGATAGCAAAGACAAATGTCCCATTTTAAGCCGCGCAAAACTGTGTCCATAAAGCGTTCGAATGTAGCTGGCGCATTACACAGCCCGAATGGCATAACATTAAACTCATAAAGGCCATCTGGCGTTACGAAGGCTGTTTTTTTCTTATCCGCAGGGTCCATTGGAATTTGCCAGTAGCCAGATCTGAGATCAAGACAAGAAAAATAGGACGCACCAGAGAGGCAGTCGAGGGCATCGTCTATGCGAGGAAGAGGATAGACGTCCTTTTTCGTAACAGAATTTAAACGCCGATAATCGACGCAGAATCGCCACGAACCGTCTTTCTTGCGTACAAGAATAACAGGGGCAGCCCAGGGGCTAGATGACTCCTGTATCACCTTTTTCTGTAGCATGTCCTCCACTTGCTCATGAATGACTTTGCGCTCAGATGGGGACACGCGATATGGCTTTTGACGAATGGGACGAGCCGAACCAGTGTCGATGCTATGATGGGTCCGATGTGCAGGGCGAGAGGTTGGTCCATCTGTTTCAGAAAAGTCAAACATAGGCGAAAAAGGTAGAAGAATATCCACAAGAGTACGGCGTTGAGGTGAGCTGAGATCGGCGCTGATCATGCGGGAGATTGAAGTTTCATCAGCAGGCAAAGGTACGGTGACACTCGTAGCATCTGTGACCAAAGCAACGACGTGGGGCGCATCGGGTCCACAGGAGGCAAGCTTCAATCCCGTTGGTAAAACTGCGGGCTCGGACGATGGGTTGATGGTCCATAACGAGGCACTACCATGATGCACGGATATCATACAGTGAGGGATAATTACATTTTTCTTCAGGCATGCTGAGTGAACTGGGTGCACCATGGCCTGGAATGAAACCTTCTCAAGAAGTGGAACGGACACGGGGACGAACATGGCAGACAAGGGTGGAACTACTGTGTCTTCGGTAATACTAAAAACTGTTTCTTCATCACGGCCACTTTCAAAAAGTGTCGGCAGATGCGAGCCATCAAAATGAACCTCTTGACTTCGGCAGTCCACGGTAGCGCCACAAAACTTCAAGAAGTCCATTCCTAAAATGATGTCATGCGTAGAGTGGGGTAAGACTACGAATTCGGCTTGAAAAATTGCACCACCCACAGACACTTGCGCACTACACACACCCAGTGGCCGCAACGCCTCTCCACTCACACCACAAAACGTTGAAGCACGGTCATATTCAAACATCACTTTGCGTCCCAACAAGCGCCTAAACTGATTACTCATCACAGACACAGTCGCACCCGTATCCACCAAAGCTAATGTATACACACCATCAATAAACACACGAATTTTGTTTTTGAGCATTATAGTTGGAGGGATGTTGGCACACAGCACATTTCCAGCGGCCTCACCCCCATTGGTCGCGCTGGTTAGTTTTCCTGCTGAGGATGCTGAGGCGACATGGGGCGCCGTCGTGGTGATGGAGAACGACGCGCACGGAAGGCGGGTGGTGGAGTAACACTTCTATCAGATGCAGGGGAGTGGTCGCGGATATTCTGGTTATGGATGTTGCGGTAATACCCACGCTCAGTATTTGATTGTTGAAAAACGGGATTGTATTGCCGATTGTTGGGTACTGTTGGAAGCGCCGGACGGTTATAGCGAGGTGGGAACCTACTGCGGCAGTATCTGGCGATGTGACCTTCGATGCCGCAGCGGTAGCATATCGGCGGAGAAGGTAGAAAATGCTGTTGCGAATAAGAGCAGGGAACAGCTGGGTGCGTCGTAGTTCTGTCTGAATGGTCATACTGCTCAGAAATCCTGGTAGATCGAATGGAAGATCTATGGGCACTTGAGGCGACGTCATACCTTGGGGCGTCAGGCACCGACGCATTCCGGTTGGCGAAATGCATAGGAGGATAGTCAATGGAAGCTGCAACTTCAGGAGCTTGTGGGAAAGGCTGAACGGTAATCGCTTGTGGTGGTGAAGCCGGCCGTCTAGATACCCTCTGGACAGAGACCTCAGCAGATTCGTGCAGGGGAAGTGGGTTGAGCCGCAGGAGTTCTTCCCGCACGATTTGCCGGATCGTCGACGGAAGATCTAGTTGGGCGTGGTCATCAAGGCTGGCCACGGTAGGCACGTTGGCCAGCCGCCCAAATTTTGGCACAATACGACGCGTTTTCAGAGCTTGAAAAGCGCGGATGTGTTTAATGACATCGGAGACGGTTTCAAGGCTGTCTTTGGCGATTAAAAAGTTGTACACGTCAGCCGCGATACCCTTCAAAATGTGGCCGACTCTGTCTTCTTCGGGCATGTTGGAATTGACACATCTGCACAATCGGAGGATCTCTTCTGTATAAGTGGTACAAGTTTCATCCGGCAACTGAGCTCTTTGGGCAAGGGTCTGCTCAGCCCGTTTTTTGCTCGGTACAGAGTCACCAAAACGCTGTTTGATCTCGGTGGCAAACCGTTCCCAAGTTGTCAAATTGTCCTCGTTATTCTCGAACCATGTCATCGCCGTGTGAGTTAGAAAGAAGACGACATTTGTGAGCATGGTGATAGGGTCCCACCGGTTGTACCGACTAACTCGTTCATAATGAAGCAGCCACTTCTCAACGTCCTCACCTTCCTCTCCTGCAAACGGTCGTGGTTCCCGGTAAGGCTGGCAGGGAATAGAGCTGGAGGGGGCAGGCCTGTCACCAGCCTGGCTTGCAGCGTCGCGGCCGGCGCGGTTAGAATCGCTGTGGTCCATGATGTTTGGAAGCGGTGGCAGTCCAGCAAGGCGGCGACTACGTCGAAACTCCAGTGGTTCTTGCTGCGCCGTACTTGGGGATCGAACGGAGCACCTTCCACCAAGTTGTTACGATGAAATAGCAAAGGGGTGTTTATTTACAGTGATATGGCAGTGGGATAAGGTGAAGCCTACTAGCCCCAGGCACCAACGCTTCGTCTTCTTCTTCTGTCTCACCATCACCATCCCTCATCGTCGTCATTAGCGTGACAATATATATATATATATATATATATATATATATATATATATATATTGAGCTCGTAACTAGAAACTGAATGGGGTTGAGCCACAAGGCACTGCAGAGCGCTTCAAGAGCACCGAGAGAAGGTCACAGCGAACTTCAGCCCTTTCGTGACGTGTCACTACGGGACTTCCGCTTCTTCAATTCGGCGCACGAACCTCGCGATTAGCAGCCGCCATCCGGCCCCTGTTGCACACTGTTGCGCCGCTGTTGCGCTTCTGCGCGCGGAGAATATTCCTCGGTGCGAATGGAGACGAGGTAGGAGCAAGGAACGTAAGGGTGTGAGTTTTGCGGGCAGGGTCTCCCAAGAAAATAATCACAGGGGTAAACGAGACGAGGAAATTGAGAAATTAAAGCAAATGATCGAAAACCTAACGGGGATAGTCGAATCGCAGCGGTCCGAGATCCAAAACTTAAAGAAACCACAGAGGCAGGCAACACCTCCTCCGCAACAACCCATTAGACAAACGACCTCCCCAGCGGTACGTCAACAGCCACAGGGACAGGATAAGATGGTCACAGAGGCGTCCCTCCCACCACCGGTGAAACGCAAAATTCAAGACACCGACCCTATTCAGGCTATGGAGAAAAGGATGGAAAATTTGGAAAGGTTAGATGCCAATATGAGTGAATTTATGAACCGTATCAACATCCAAATTCAAGCTGTCCTCGGGGCAGTTCAGAAACAGGCCGAGGAATGCCAGAGGTTAAGGAATGAGATGGCCGCCATAAACGGGTGGCAACAAAATATAGAACAGGCCGTCTAGCAACTGCAAAATGGCCAGGCGCGCAAATGAAAATCAAATCTGGCAGTGGAACTGTCACGGGTTCCGGCGCAAGCGGCCGATTCTTCAACAGTACCTTCTGCTATTAGATGAGACTCCATTGGCAATTGCTCTCTTAGAATCCGGGGGGCCCGCAAAATTGTCGGGATATCAGGCATTTCATATTGGCAGGGGAGGGAAATCCTTGGTCACAACACTCGTGAAAAGAAACATTGCAGCCATTGAACACGATCTAGAGTCGAGAGAGATAGAGAACGTGTTTGTACAAGTTTTAACCGGAAAACAGAAATGCCCTAGTCTATTCATTCTAAATTTATACAGCTCACCCAGGCAAAGGAAGGTGAGGTTCAGAGCTCTGCTTCGCAAGGCCCTCAACATTTCAAACAACCAGCACTGTTGATAGTGGGGGACTTTAAGGCACATCACCAGGAATGGGGGTACCCGCACCAGTGCCCAAAAGGTAGACAGCTGTGGAAGGATACGCATGACCTATGGCTCACTCTGCACACGGACCCCGAGAGCCCAACGAGGGTGGGCAATAGCGTCAGTAAGGATACATCCCCAGACCTGGCATTCTCGAAAACGTAAAAGGTCTAGAATGGCATAATTCGGATCAAAAGTTTGGCAGCGACTACTACATAATTGTCTCCACACTGAGGAAAGGCGTTAAAACACGCCGGGCTCGAGCGCCGGCCGTCGTTGAGTGGGATGAATTTAGAGATATCAGGAGGGCTCAGGAACTAGAGCCCATCAGAAGCATCGATGAATGGGCGACGGCGATCAAATCGGACGTTAGAGAGGCAACAAAATTGCTCGAAGGTGATAACGCCCCGGTGATTGCGGACAGCCGTCTTCTGCATATGTGGGAAGCTAAGCAGAGCATGGAGCGTCGTCTCAAAAAGCAGAAATGGAACTGCAACCTCAGAAGAAGGATTGTGCGACATAATAAGGAAATCGAAGACTATACTTTCAAATTATGCGAACAAAATTGGGACAACAAGTGTGACGAAATGGAGGGGAGCATGAACCTCTCCAAGACGTGGAGCTTCCTCCGGCACTTGTTGGACCCAGACAACTCGAAGACGCAATCTGGTATAAGATTGGCAAAAATGAGGCACGCTTTCGAAGGGAACGATGATGATTTCATGAGCAAATTAATTGAGACGTATGTGGGGGAAACTTCACGAACCCCACTTCCTGACTATGGTGGAGCGCCTAACGAGGCGCTGGACGCCCCCATCACAGAAGCGGAAGTGAGGGCGGAGATTGTAAGAATTAAAACGAAGTCGGCTCCAGGCCCTGACGTAGTAACGAACAAAATGCTCAGGAACCTAGATGACTCCATTAGGTATCTAACGTAGTATATGGAGGAATGTTGGGAAAAAGGCGAGCTCCCACAACAGTGGAAGACGGCAAGCATTGTTTTAATACCGAAACCAGGGAAGCCTCCTCAACTGGCAAATTTACGACCAATTTCCTTAACTTCATGCGTGGGGAAATTGATGGAGCACATCGTCCAGACAAGACTTATGAGTTTCATGGAGCAGGGTGATCTGTGGCCACATGAGATGGTCGGGTTCTGTCCTCACTTGTGTACGCAGGACGTCATGCTCCAAATCAAACATGACATAATAGACTCAAAGTCTAAAGATGCGAAAGCAATTTTGGGGCTCGACCTCACGAAGGCTTTCGACAACGTAAAACATGAGACGCTCCTGGAAGGACTGAACAAGATTAATGTAGGTACCAGGACATATCGGTACATCAGGGACTTTCTGACGGGTAGAGCGGCCTGCATGAAGTTCCAGACGCTGGAATCCCCCGCAATAGAGCTAGGGAGTAAGGGTACGCCCCAGGGATCAGTGCTGTCCCCCCTACTCTTCAACGTGGCTATGAGGGAACTCCCCGAGCAATTGGCAAAGCTCGAAGGATTAAAATTTAGTATATATGCGGATGATATCACCCTTTGGGTCAACCGGGGAAGTGATTCGTGCGTCGAAAACCTGCTCCAAGCCGCCACCGACCATTATAGTCGATTACGCGGCAGAGAGAGGCCTAGCGTGCTCGCCGCAGAAATCAGAATTATTTATGTACAATCCGAAGCACTTAAGGTGCAAGGCACCGTCGGAGATCAAAATTAAAGTGGCGGGTAACGAGGTAGTATCAATAGTCGAGCAAATCAGAATCTTGGGCTTGATTCTCCAGTCACACGGACATAATGGCGAGACTATCAAGAGGCTGGAGAATCACGCGATGCAGACCCTGAGCCTAATTAGGCGGGTGACCAACAGAGGCCGAGGGTTAAAGGAAAAAAATTTGATGAAACTGATACAGGCCCACATCTTCAGCCGAGTGAGCTACGCAACGCCGTATCTAGATTTGAAAGCGGTGGAAAAAGAAAAAAATTGAGTCTCTAATGAGAAAATGCGTAAAAAGAGCGCTGGGACTGCCCATATGCACATCCACAGCGAGAGGCGGTGCGAACGTCTCAAATGGAAAGACTTAGCACCACGAAGAGTCATTTTGACGAAAGTTGAATAAACCAGGATAGGGGTCCCACGGTCAAGGTGGGGGTAGCTAGAGAAGTCAGACAAAATTTGGTGATTTCTCCGCTGCCAAAAAACATGCACCCGGAATATAACAAAGACAGGAGGAAAAATCGAGCCGAAGCATTAGAAATTAGATTCGGCGAAATTTCGGAACATGAAGTGGCCTATGTAGACGCGGCCGGAGGTGGTAGCAGTTTCATGGTAGCAACGGTCGTCAGCGGCCGGGGCAATCCCGTGACAGCTGCCACTTTGTGCGGGCGGAGCATAGAAATAGCCGAGGAAACTGCGATCGCGTTAGCTTGCGTCGGAACGGAAGCGAAGTTTGTCATCAGTGACAGCAAAACTGCCATACAAAATTTTAGCAAGGGCAGGATCTCGCCCTTAGCAGCCAGAATCCTAGGCCAGAAAAAGTTGGATAGGAAAATTCATAAAATTGTGGACTCCTGCGCACGAAGCTGTCCCCGGCAACAAGGCGGCCCACAAGCTGGCTCGAGATCTCTACCGCCGAGCCGCTACAAGGCAACTTGTTGACCGAGGAAGCGGAGAGCGCTTGCTAAAATATGGGGAGATGACGCAGCACTACAGATTGGATCGTAGACTGGTACCCCCACCAGACCCGAAATTAAACAGCAGACAAGCAGTGGCGTGGAGGCGACTGCAAACTTATACATATCCGCACCCGGTTATGGCGAACCACATGTTCCCTGAGGCTAGGAGTGACAAGTGCAATCTTTGTGGGGCGAGAGGGACCCTCGACCACATAACATGGGAATGCCCGTATTCTCCCAGGAGGACGAACAATATAGGCTGGAGAGACACCTGGGGGACCCTGCTGCGCAGCTCAGACCCTGAGCTCCAGCTCCTACTCGTCCAACTGGCTGAAGAGGCTGCTGGGACCCAATACCTCCCGGCCTGCCTCTGAGCGGCGGCACCCGCCCTTGACCTGCGTGTCGGGGGGTGGGTAGATCATCTTATCCGTTGTACATTAAAGTTTAGTCCACCCAGCCATCGGTGCGAACTTCGAGGTCACGGCTGTCACGGGGCACCATGGCTTCCAGCATAGTTAAAACTTGGCGCCGTGCAATTGACAAAAAGGGTGTCTTTTTATGACTTTCTGTTGCGCCGCGTTGTACGCGAATGTGACGTATAACGGGACGTCATCCCAAGACGGATGTTGAACATGAACACGACGTCGGCGAGAATTTTGTTGAGACATCCTGTCAAGCCATTAGTCTGTGAATAGTAGGCCGTTGATCTGCGGTCGGTAGAGGCGTTCAGCTTATTGATAGATTCCATCACCTTGGCATTGAAAAAAGCGCCTCGGTCCGCTATTATACCTGTCGGGGCGCCGTCCCAAAGGACGATGCTCTAGATGAAAACTTTTGCTTCCTTGATTGCCGTGCCGGACTGGAGGGGCTTTGTTTCAGCGTAACGCTTGATTTATTCTGTAGAGACTATTATCTACCTGTTGCTCAAAGCCGAATTTGAAAAAGGACCCAACAGATTCATGCAACTTGCTCAAATGGGTATCTGAATGTTTGTATAGGTTGCATTAAGCCTGCCGGTTTCACAGGTGGTGCTTTCCGTGGCTGGCAAACATGGCGCGTTCGCACATAGTGCCTTGCGGCAGTCGCATGTTTGGCCAGTAATAACTCTTCCTAATACGGGCTACAGTTCGAGCATAGTTCAGTTGACACCCGTTGGCTTTATCATAACATGCCTGCAAGGTTTCTTCGCGAAGAAAATCTGGAACGACGAGAAGAAAATCTCTCGCTGTAGGAACGGAGCTGATTTTGTAGAACACACTGTTTCGAAAGCAAAACGATGACTGCGCCCTCGCGAATTGACGTGTAAATCCTCCGCAGCACACGCTTCCAGGAAATCGAAATGATGCGAAGGCTGGATCGCCACGTTGCTACTCCTAAAGAGCGACCACGTCAACGACTGGGAGAAGGGGAAAACTTTTTCTTAGTCCTCACGTGCAGCCTCAACATGTGAACGAGATAAGCAGTCGGCATTGTGCTGACGCCCGGACGTATGCAAGATGATCATGTCCAACTGCTGTAGCCACAAACTCCTTCGTGCAAGGCGTCTGGATAGATATCGCAAGTTTGTTAACCAGCACAAGGAGTGGTGGTCGACCACGACCCGAAAGTGCTGGCTGTAAAGGTAGGATCAAAATTTTATCACCGCACTCACAACAGCGAGACATTATTTTTTGGTACTAAATTGTTGGATTAGGAACAATCTGCACGGGACAAAGTCCAGCTGGCGTATGAGATGCGTCGCTCGGCGCCGTCCTGCCACTCGACGAGCATAGCACTGAGGCTCAAGTTGCTGACATCCTTGGGGGCTAGAGGCACGGCACGAGTATCGAAGTGAGCAAGCACCGGTGTTCTCTGCAAGCGGCGCCGTAACTAATCAAATGCCTTTTGCGGTTCGTCTGTAAAAGTGAAGGTGACATCAACTATGGTGAAACAAGCAAACAGGGCGCCAATTCTGACAACTTTCCAATAAATTTGCGGTAATTTTCGCAGAGGCTCAGGAAACGGCGAACTGTCTTGTTGTTGGAAGGATTAAGTTATTTGGCGACGGCTGCTGTTTTTGAGGAATCGGGCTGTGCAACTTGATCACTAAGTGGCTCAAGAAAAGGAGTTCTTCTAAGGACTTGAGGTAATGCCGGCAGACCTGATAGCCCGTAGCTGAGTGGAGGGAATTCGGAGGAGTTACTTGGACGTTGGCTAAAACACAACAACGTCGTCCAGGTATACTAGACACATTCGCCATTTACAGCGACATTGATGTGACATGTCTGTGATGCGATTGTACTATCTTCACCCATTCCTCTCTTACAACTTTTATATCCACTCACCCCTTTCGCCCAGTGCAGGGTGGCAAACCGGTTTCTTTTACGGGTTAAACTCCCTGCCTTTCCTCCACATTTCCTCCTCCTATAGCCACATAGAACTGCGTCCATCATTTGCTGAAATATCACTGGAGCGGAGCAGTCTGAAATGAAGAACCATGAATTCATAAAGTTCATCGAGCGTGACAAGCCATGACGACTCGCTATCACGGTCATCGACTTCAATTTGTCAATGACCGCTTTAATTTCAAGCGACGTAATGTAGCGCGCGTTTTGCAGCCGGTTTAATGAGTCATCACGGCGCTCCTGGCTGGCAAACTGTCCCGCAGCTGCTGGCGGAATGAATTCAAGCTTTGAAGACAGGCCTCCCTATTCTCATACCACGTTTTAGCGCATTCTTCAATGGCGAAGTAGACGTCGCGCTGCTCCTGGACAGAGCTGCACTGATTGAATCGAGCAACTCGCTGGAACTGGTCAATCCAGCGGTCGACATCTTCAGCAGCACCGCCATGAAAATTAGGGGGCACACGAGACTTCTAAAGCAGCAAATGATGTTGACTTGCCTATGCCCTTGGAGGAGCAGGAGGAAGATGAGGAGGAAAGGCAGGGAGGTTAACCCGTATAAGCAACCGCTTTGCTCCCTGCACTGGTGGAAGGGGGTGAGTAGATATAAAAGTTGTGAGAGAGGGATGGTTGAAGTTATTACAGTCACATCACAGACATGCCATATGGCATCGCGTCGCAGTTAACATAACAGGAAACTCATAGTCTTTCGATTAGGCCTGTGCTTTTCATAAAGCGGAGCAGTGCCTGGGAGGCCTTCACCGGAGACGATCGCCATGGCCAGGGACCTAAAATCTTAGTTTCAGTCAATGGGCGTCCATCTAGATGCTCCAGCGTGCGACATAGACACTGTCTTTCCTCATATGGGGCACTCACAAAGAATGTAGCCTATAGACTCGTCGCACCCACAGTTTGTACATTAGGGGCTGTTTGCCATGCCTATCATAAAAGAATACGAGTTTGTGAATGCTACGTACACCAATCCACAGGCGGCACAGCAAAGGTTCTTCGCGTCGGGGTAGGCCAGGTGGAAGCACGGAGCTTCAGGTCAGGGTCCAGGAATTTTAAGCGGCAGTTGGAAAACTGGTCAGAATTCGACAGGGAGAGTGTGTGTTCCCGCGCAAGTGCGCGACGCCTGCCCGCTGCGTCTGCCTTGGAAATCTGCCCTTGAAAAAGGAATCAACCCACAATCGCCGTGTTGGTGGGCTGTTCGTGCGATCTCGTCTGCCCGAAGATTGCCCGCTGTGCTGCTGTGTGCTGGAAGCCATTGGAAGAGGATGTCATGTCCTCCACTAATTGCACAGTGATGAAATTATCGTATTTGTTCCTGGGCTCCAAAGCGAAGCGCCGCTAAGGCTTGCAGGGCTGCTTTTGAATCTGTGAAAATAGACCACCGCTGAGGGCTCTGCTGACTCATATGCCTAATTGCGACACGAAGAGCACTTAGCTCTGCAGCTGTTGAAGAAGTCTGCTGAAATGTCCTTTTATTTCTGCATTAATGAAGGGTATAATCATGGAGCCTGAAGAACTCAAGGCATTCACTGAACCATCGGTGTAGACGTGCAAACGGTTTGTAAGGTGCTCATGGAAGTATTCAAGAGTGATTTGTTTTAGTTTTGTCGGCGTAAGCTCGACCTTCATTGTGATGCCGGGTGTTGTAAAAAGTATGTGTGGTTTATGCGGGCTCCATAGTGGAGAGGACGGTCTAGATGCGGGTGTAAACTAGACCGGCAAAATAGCGCGATGCGCATAAATGGTCTCTGTAAACGATGTACGCAGCCTGGTATAGGAACACTGGCCAAATGATGACAGGGAACGCGGGAGATGTGTCGGAAATGTGTCCTCAGGGATTCAACTGGTATGTAGGTAGATATGAGATGCTCCTGTGCAATTAAAATGGTAGCAGCCATAGAACGCATTTCGGCAATCTCAGGAAGGTTAGCTGAGCTTGAGCTTGAATCCTGTGAAGAATTCCTATGTTGGTGTTTCTGATATTTCCAAATGCAGGTAAGCTCTACTGAAGAAATCAAATAATGCATGCTATAGTTGAAACATCGACCGCACGGACGCTCGCCATGACGATCCCCCAATAAACGCAACTACGTGAGCATTTGCTGTCAGCCTCTTTTTTTTAATGAAACATGGGGATTCCACGAAAGATTTAGGTCAATCATCACTCCCAGAAAGCGATGGCTGCTTTGGTAGGGTATTGCTTTACCATCAATGCGTACGGTGTAAGGTGACATGTTCTTGTGTATAAATGCAACTAGAGAGCGCTTTTCAGTGCCTTGTGTTGGTGTCTTCTTGTGTCTCTGTGTCCCGTCCTTTCCTCTGTTCCTAAATATAAAAAAACGCTTTTCAGTTCATATCTGTAGACCTTGCAGGTGGAGGCAGGCCGCAACGACACTAGCCGCCTTTTTAAGCCTCGCTCTAACCTGTGAGGGCGTAACTCTTGATGCCTAGATACAGATGTCGTCAATATATATTGAAAGTTGCGCCGATTGTGGTATTAGGTCGACAAGCCCGACAAGAGTAAGATTGAAAAGCGTTGGGCTTAGTACTCCGCATTGTGGGACTTCACGGGAAGTGAAATGAGAAGATGTTGGGCCATCCTCAGTCTGCATAAAGTGAGTTCTGTTGGATACATAACTGCGTATCCAGCAAAAAACACAACCGTCAAGCTCGGCAGCTTCCAAAGCGTCCAAAATGACCTGGTGAGTGACGTTTCATATGCGCTCTATGCATCCAGGAACAACGCCGCGGGTAAGCGCTTCAAAATTTTTTGGCATTATACAGATGATACCAGGTCCACCACGTTGTCAATTGAAGCGTGTCCACGTCGTCAGCACTCTGAAATTATATCCGGATATATGCCGTAGCGCTCCTGTTACCACTCAATACGTGTAAGCAGCATTTTTTCCAGTACTTTGGCAACGAAACTAGCCACTGCAATTGGACGGTTTGATGTCAAGTCCAGAGGCGATTTGCCAGGTTTCAGGAGCGGAACTAAATGACTGCACTTCCACTCGTCTGGAACTTTACCCTCACTCCATGATTTGTTGTAATATTCCAAAAAAGCGTGCCTAGCTTCTTGTCTAAGATTGCCAAGCGCAGTGTATGTTAAACCTCCGGGATCAGGCGATGATGACCGTTTGCACGAAGTCAACGCAGCGTCAAGTTCTTCCAGGGAAAAGGGAAGGTCTTTTCGTGAATATCGTAAAGCTGGAACATCGTTGAAATGTAGCGTTGCCGTTGGAGTCGATTGACCTGCTGCCCTAGCGCAGAAATCTTCTGGTACCTCGACTTCACCACGTCGTTGATAGAGTGCGAGAGATTTGCATGAGTAGAGCGGTTTAAGGGATCTTCGGAGACCACGAACGACATTCCAAATGCGTGATTAAGACTGGCGGGGATCAAGCGTTTCACAGAATGACCGCCTATATTTTGCCTGGAGGGCTTGAATTCGGCGCTGAATTGTTTGTTTTTTTTTTTCATGCACCTCGCATCTCTGATCTACGTTCTGCCCTCCGTCGCATTGCTCGCAGGCGCTGTAATACCGTATCAAACTCTGTGTAGGTAGGCATTGGAGTGAAGAAAAACGTCGCGTTTATCATGGTCTCCTTAATTTTCTCTTCAATATCTGGAGAGAAGCCTGCTGTGCAAGCATCTTCCATAAGTGTTTGAAATTCCAACCAATCGATGTGGTGCATTTGTGGGACAGACATGGATGTGGAAAGGCCATTATTGATCATATATGTTGGAATGTTGTCGCTTCTGTGTGTTTCTATATCTGAAAACCATTGGGCGTTGCTGTTAGGCATCGAGACACGAAAGCTAAATTAATACAGCTGCTGTAAGTTGCCCGCCCTCGAATAAAGGTCGGTGCACCGTCATTAAGACACTGCAGGTCACGATCAGTGGCGAAGGACGTACGCTTTCTTCCCTTGAGGTTCATTGGAACACTTACCCACATGATATGGTGAGCGTTAAAGTCTCCTACGATGATCCAGGAGCCAGATGTCATCGCCATCAAGTCGCAAAATCGTGTGGCGTCAAAACGACTTGATGGCGACATATACGCACCCACATGTGCAAACGTCAGATTGCGCTTCTTCACTGTCAGGCAAACGTACTGGTTATTGTCGCTAAGAGTAACCGGAAGATCACATATGTGAGTTCACGCCGAATATAAATGATGACCTTGCTCTTTCCCTGATGCGTTCGAGATGCAAATGCCTCGTAGCCTGACAGTCGTAAGGTCTTTGATACATTCGCCTCACAAATAACAAGGATGGGGATGCGATTTGCATGAACATATTGTCGAATATCTACAATTCAGGACTGAAGCCCACGGGCATTCCATTGAAAATATAGAGGCGTCCTTGAGTTTTTTTCCAAATGTTAATGCTGGAGGAGCCATTGTGTCTGCTACTGTAGATGATGATGATGGATTTTAATGGCGCAAGGGCGACTCAGGCCAAAGAGCGCCAGACTCAAGGTCAACGGTGTACTCAAGTTTATATAATAGAATAGTTGTGATTTTTCATGAAGGAATAAAAAACAGTGGTGTATAGGGCCTAAAAATGTATTTGCTCTGTAAAATTGCTAAAAACAATGGTGTATAGGGCCTAAAATTCATTTGCGATATAGAATAGATGTGCAATGCATAAGATGTTTTAAAGGATCTCATCCGTCCTCTCAAGGAGGGGCGGCTGAGACCCACGTCGATAAGAAACTTCATGTAAAAAGCCTACTTGTGATAAAAATTTAAGCACCTGTTTTAAAGGAAACATTGTGTTGTCGCCAATAAAAATGGATGGGTGTGCAGGTATTTGATGAGTGAACAAGGAGGGAAAATGACGTCTTCTTTCTTGTTCCAGTTGTACACATATGATTAAAACATGAATGACAGTGAGCCGATCACCACATCTCGAGCAGTGCGGTGCAGGAGAGTTGGTTAAAAGATATGTCTTCCGTGCCTAGAAGCAGTGATTGCGCCTTTCTGTTCATTGTTGCTGCTCACATGCGGTGACGTCGAAAGCAATCCAGGCCCAGAAGATCTTGCACAGATACTGCAAACCATGAAAGATATGAACGAACGTTCCAAAAGAATGGAATTAGCGCAAAACACTATGCTGGAAAGCATGTCAGAACTGAAACAACAGCAACAGTCGGTATCACAGGCAATGATAGAAATAAATGAAAGATTGCAAAAAGTAGAAAACCAAACTTCAGTATTCGAGCACTGGCAGCAGGACATGAAAGAGCTGCATGCTACAGTAGAGCGCCTCGAAAAAGACAATGTTGCGCTTCGATCCCGTCTTGATGACGCGGAGGATCGGTCTAGACGGAACAATTTGGTTTTTTATGGCATAACTGACAATGCAGATGAGACATCGTCCGAATCGGAGCAAAAAATTCTCGAAATAATAAAGACTACTATGAAAATTGATATATGTAGTTCAGATATCTCCCGTGCACACAGACTTGGGCGTTTTGTCAGTAGAAAAACAAGACCACTAATAGCTAGATTCGAAAACTACAAAACAAAGGAACTGGTCTTCTCAAAACGGGAGTGTTTGAAAAGTAGCGGTAAAGGAGTTACTGGAGACTTCTGCCCAGCAACGCGCAATGTCAGAAAAAAATTAATCGAATTTGGCAAATCCAAAGGTGGCGTATCCTTCAAACTTGGTTACAAGAAAATTTTTATAGGACGAAAGTGCTACGGCTACAACGAAAGTGAAGATGCCATTTATGAAATCAGCAATTCCTATGAAAATACAGCAGAAATCGCGAGTGAACCTCATGGCAGAACTCTCCGGTCTGGTCGCATGATGTCTACTAGCTAGGATCATATGAGGGGAGGCGCTTCGAATAGTCTCGAATGTTCAGTGTTATACACAAACATCCGTAGCCTTTACCCAAAAAAAGATGAATTATGCGCGATAATAGAAGACTGTAATACTGATATTATTGTGTTAACTGAAACGTGGCTAAATAGCAAAATAAGAAATAGTGAACTGTTTCATTGTGAAAAGAAATATGTTGTCTTTCGGAGTGACCGAACGGGCAGAGTTGGTGGTGGGGTCCTAATTGCTATCAGTGAATGCATCGATTGTTTTGTTGTACCTATTATAACTAATTTAGAGCTAATATGGTGCTGCCTGAATCTGAACTTTAAAAAAGTAATATTAGGCGTATGTTATCGACCACCCTTGGCTGACTCATCATTTTGCGATAACCTACACGATTCTCTAAATCATATTGTAGCTCGTTTCCCTGGTGCTGATCTTTTACTTCTAGGCGATTTCAATTTTCCAAATATCGTCTGGTCCTTTGATAACTCATTTTCAAATCCCCCGTCCGCCGAAGCTAATCTGTTTCTCTCCATTTGCTCAGACTTCAACTTATCCCAGATTGTTAATCGTTCTACACGTGTAACACATAGTACATCGTCAGTTCTCGACCTTATTCTTTCAACATCAGCAGACAACTTATCGATCGTTTCGCACCTGCCCGGGCTGAGCGATCATGATATCCTACATTTTACGCTAACGGTGACTCAAACAAAAACAAGCAGACAAAAAAGAAAATTTCGTGATTTTAACAAAGCTAACTACACCGCCATCAACAGCGAACTCTGCTCATTTCTAGATCTGTTTTTGCCATCCCTTCACGACCGGTCCATAGAAACTAACTGGTCCATGTTCAAAAATAAAATTTCCGAATTAACCATCCGATACGTCCCCCTTAGAACCGCCTACACTAACAGCAAAGCGCCTTGGTATAATACACATCTGAACAGATTATCAAACAAGAAAACGCGTTTGTTCCGTGCAGCCAGACAGTCTTTAAAACTAACTCATTGGCTATCGTATAAAAAAGCGGCTAAATGTTACATCACTTCTTTAAGGTCAGCTAAGTTGTCTTTTTTAAACACTACTCTTCCACAGTTACTGAAGGCTAATCCAAAGCGATTTTGGAATGTCATACGAGGGAACACTAATAACACTAATAACACCTTATCATTGCTCACTAATTCAGGGGACTCAGTGCCGTCTCACCTCTGTTCAAAAGTACTTAACGACACATTCATTCAGTCATTTTCATCCCCTGTACCCACCAGTCATATTCCAGTTGTGAATGCTACCAATTATCAGCTCATGGACCCAATAATATTTGAATCAACAGGTATCAAAGCTTTAATAAACAAACTGAAACCCAAATTATCTTGTGGAACTGACGAGATAAATATTAAATTTTTGCAAAACACTGTAGAATACTGTTCAATAATACTGGAGTGCATTTTTTCGCAATCTTATGATCTTGGCATTTTGCCCCATGACTGGAAATCTGCTAAAGTAATCCCCATCCACAAATCAGGTCCAGCACACGATCCCCTCAATTACAGGCCCATTTCCCTAACATCCGTACCTTGTAAAATTATGGAGCACATTATATACACACATCTTGTTAACTTTCTCGAAAATAACAACTTTTTTTCAAGTGCACAGCATGGATTCCGTAAACTATTCTCTTGTGAAACTCAGCTTGTCTCCTTCACTAATGATTTGCATGCCTATTTAGATTCTGGCTTTTCGACTGACTGTATATTACTTGATTTCTCTAAAGCTTTTGACAAAGTAAGCCACGCACTACTCCTTCATAAACTCAGCTTTCTAAACATTGACCCTGCTGTAATTAATTGGATCCGCGCTTTCCTCACATCCCGCGTACAATTTGTAAATGCTAATGAAATCAACTCACCTTCTGTCCCAGTCCGGTCCGGCGTTCCGCAAGGGTCGGTTCTGGGACCGCTATTATTCTTGATTTACATAAATGACTTGCCTTCCTGTGTTTCTTCGAAAATTTGCCTATTTGCTGATGACTGTGTTTTATACCGTAAACTTGCTGATAATTCCGATATCCTACTAATCCAGAATGACCTTAATAATATTAGCGAATGGTGCAGAAAATGGTGCATGCAATTAAACATTAACAAATGCAAATCAATGAGGGTATCTCGAACTAATGTAACAAGTCGTATGTATATGCTTAATAACGTCCCATTAGAATCTGTAAAGTCATACCGCTACCTTGGTGTAATCGTTACTAGTGATCTAACCTGGAAATTGCATGTCAACTCCATCATCGCTAAAGCCAATCGTACTCTCGGATACATTCGTCGTAATTTCTCCCTTGCACCATCATCATTAAAGCTATTAATGTATACAACATACATTCGTCCACAACTGGAATACGCCTCATCTGTTTGGGACCCCGGTCAAGCAACACTCATACACTCCGTTGAGGCAGTACAAAATCGCTCAGCCCGGTTCATCTTAAATAACTATCAAAGGACAGCCAGCGTTACTAATATGAAAGCATACTTACATCTCCCGCTGTTATCTACTCGAAGAAAACTATCCCGCCTCTCACTTTTTCACAAAATATACTACCATAACTCCACCTTGCGTTCCTCATGGATTCAGCCACCATCCTACATTTCGTTTCGCCGTAACCATAGTCAAAAGGTAAACATTCCGCACACAAACACAGTTGCCTATTTTAACTCTTTTCTTCCCCGCACCTGTAATGATTGGAATAACCTCTCTGCATCACTAACAAGTATAACTGAAGAACAAAAATTTAAATCCGCGCTGCAATCTTTCTTTTTTGCCTAGTTTTAAAACTTACTGTATGGTTATTTGCATAACATCATTGTATACTGTTGCTTATTATATTTTTATATTGTTGTTTTTAACACCTATGCCGTTTTCCTAAATTTCCTAAATTGCACATGTACCTTGTTCTTTTTTATTTGCTTTGTTTTTCAGATTTGTACGTTTTTGTTAACCTTCTGTTTTATATATATATCCTGTATGCGCCCCTCCCCTCTGTAACGTACAACTGTACCCTGAGGGTATTATAAATAAATAAATAAATAAATAAATATGTATGGGTTATGTACGTGTGACCAATTCTCAGCCTACACAGGGCTACTTCTTTAAATCTGTCTTGTTTTTCTGTGGTGTATCTGCCTATCCTTGGCTTTATTGTGTGTAGTTTATTTTCTGATGCTGCGTCCCATTCCTCGTGCCATTGTTGTCGAATCATGTTTTTTATGTGTGGTTTGAGGTCATGATAAGTTATCTTATCAATGTCTGTGCCATTTCGAAGGGCAGCTGACGCAGCTACCCTATCAGCTGCATCATTACCCGGCATACAGTGGTGGCCTGGCACCCAACACAGTGTAATTTTAATTTCTAGTTCATGGGCAAACATAAGGGCGTTATAAAGAGAGTTCAGGACTGGGTTCTTATTATGCCATTTCCAAAAGGATAGGGACGTTAAAACACTGAGGGAGTGTGTGTAGATGACTAATGTCTGTATTTTATTTTCTATAATATGTCTCACAGCTAAAAGGATACCATGGCATTCAGCGGTAAATATACTAGTATGTCTGTTAAGGGTTTTTGACTGTGAAAACTGTAGCCCATGTGCTGCACAGGAGACTTGAGCAGACTTCGAAGCATCAGTGTAATATTCATCACAAGTGTACTTCTCCTCAAGTGACATGAAGTGCTGCTGTATGGCAATAGGGGATGCATGTTTGCCCACTTCAAGAAACGACAGGTCACAATTAACACCGTGCATTTTGCAAGGAGCAATTAGGTCTTTTATGGAAGTTGTATGAAGACTGGTAACCGAAACATTCAGATATTCAATATGCGCGGCAACTCTGATTGGATATGGTGGTTTTAGAGATGGTTTTTTTTGAGAAAAGTGCTGTGCCAGTTTTGTCAAGCAGGAGCCGACGACATGGATGGTCCAGTTGGCATAGTACCTTCATAGCATAAGTTAGAGAAGTAAATTGTCTCCATCGCTGCAGTGACCATCGGTTCGCCTCGACATAGAGGCTAGCAATTGGGCTAGTTCGGAAAGCGCCCGTAGTGAGGCGAATGCCGAGGTGGTGCACGGGATCGAGCAATTTTAGCGCAGAGGATGATGCTGACCCATAAACCATCGAGCAATAGTCAATGCGTGATAGAACTACACTATTCAGAAGGTTCAGAAGGCAGTCGCGGTCTGTGCCCCATGACCGGTGAGAGAGAATTCTTAGCAAATTCATTGCTTTGAGACACTTAAGTCGCAACTGTTTTATGTGGGGAATGAAGGAAAGTTTTTCGTCAACAACTACGCCAAGAAATTTATGTTCTTTTTTAAAGGCAAGGCTCTGACCATTCAGTGTAATGTTGAGGTCAGGCCTGATGCCACGCTGCTTAGAGAAAAGTACACAAACACTCTTTCCAGAGTTTAATTTAAACCCATTGTCATCAGCCCACCTGGACAATTTGTTTACACCTAGCTGAATCTGTCGTTCACAGATGGCCAAGTTGCAAGATTTGAAGCTTATCTGGACATCATCAACATATACAGAAAAAGAAATAGTTTTTGGCAGCACGCTTTTTAGAGTTCATTTTGACTACGAAAAGTGTGCAACTGAGAACACCACCTTGAGGGACACCATTTTCCTGAATGTACTGCTTTGAATATGCATTACCAACACGAACTTTGAAGGTCCGTTCAGACAAGTAACTTCGAATTGTGTTCAACATGTTTCCTGTGATGCCAAGAGAGAAGAGGTCGCGGATGATACCATAGCGCCAAGTGGTATCATATGCTTTTTCAAGATCGAAAAAGACAGATAAACAATGTTGTTTATGTACAAAAGCATCCCTTGCATAAGACTCAAAGGCAATGAGCTGATCAGCTGTTGATCGCTCAGCTCTAAAACCAGCTTGGTTTTGATGAAGAAGACCACTGTATTCAAGGAAATGAAGAAGGCGACGATTTACCATTTTCTCAAAAAGCTTGCATAGACAGCTGGTTAGTGCGATAGGCCGATAACTAGCAGCAAGTGTGGGTCCTTTTCCGGGTTTTAATATTGGGATGATGATCGCTTCCTTCCATGCTTTAGGAAAGCGTCCTGTGGCCCATGCTTTATTATACAGGGAGAGTAGGGTTTCAAGAGTGCTCACCTGCAGATGCCTGAGCATTCCATGTGTGATCCTGTCAGGACCTGGTGCTGTATTCCCGCATGTGCCAAGTGCAATCTTTAGCTCCTGCATGGTGAAAGGGCTATTGTACCCTCCTGTGCACGGTCTTTTATCACATATAGGCTTCCTCTCCTCAGTTACCTTGTGCCGCAAAAAATAATCTGTATAGTGCGCTGAGCTGAATACATATTCGAAGTGTTGCCCTAGTGTGTCTGCTTGATGTTCAAGAGAGTCACCACCGGTGCTGACAAGGGGCGTTGGGATTGTGCTATATCGTTTAAGTGCTCTTATCCTGTTGTGAACTTTATGTGCATCAGAATAAGAGTTCACGGAAGAAAGGAATGATGACCAGCTTTCTCTCTTGGAGATGCGTCGAACACGCCTGCCATTTGCCTTTGCTCGCTTAAAGGCAATTAAGTTTTCAGCTGTGGGGTGTCGTCACAAGTTCGACCATGCCTTGTTCTGAGCTTCACGAGCAGTCTTACATTCTGCATTCCACCAGGGTCTTTGTTTGTTTCGTGGCTTACTTGACGTTTGTGGGATGCATTTTTCTGCAGCTTCTATAATGTGCAGTGTGATCAAGCGCTGAGTTTCATCTACATCTAGACCACTAATGGATGAACAAGGCAGTGATGAGTGTTCCCTGAACATCTTCCAGTTGGCTGCATTTTCTTTGAATTTTCAGGGATTCGACACATTTTCATTTCCGTTCCCAGTATATTTTATTAAGATCGGAAAATGGTCACTTCCGTATAGATTGTTAATGACAGTCCACTCTGTAGCTGCCAGGAACATCCAGGAGCCAATGGCTAGATCTATGGATGTGTAAGAGTTATGTGCTATATTGTAGTAAGTTGGCTGTTTCGTGCTTAGTAAGCATGATCCCGAGGACAATAAGAATTTTTCGATTAGAACACCTCGGGAGTCCGTTCTTGTACATCCCCATAATGGGTAGTGAGCATTAAAGTCTCCGACCAGCAACGAAGGTTCCGGAAGTTGATCAACCAATTTTTCAAAACTTTCGCTATTTAGGTTATAAGTTGGAGCAATATACAGGGAACATACCGTTGTTATTTTACCATAAACTAAGCTTCTGATTGCCACTGCCTCTAAGTCTGTGTTGAGTGAAATGTTTCGAGAGGGGATTGATTTTTGTGTTACAATGGCAACGCCACCAGAGGAGTAAGAGCTGCCTTGCCTGTCGTTCCTGAATACATTATATTGCTTAAGGAAATTTGAGTCTGCTGGTTTTAAATGGGTTTCTTGCAGACAAAGTATGTTTGGTTGATAGTCCGCAAGAATTTCATATATATCATCTAAATTTTTAAACAGTCCTCGGCAGTTCCAATAAATGAGGAGCGCCATAATTAAAAGTTATTTAGGGGACAAGTTTAAACTTAGGTTTGTAGGTCCTTGGGACCTGTTATTGGGACTTTTGCCCTTCTTTTTCGCTCCAATGAGCCTCCAAGTGCCTAGGCAACTGGGGTGAAGAAGTTGTGTTCATCGCATCTTCAGATGCGGTGGGCGACTGTGCAGAAAGAACAGGATTGTCAGTTTTAGACCTCGACTCATGGGTCAAGGCCTTTGGGCCGGCTGACCTGGGGGTCCGCGCAGACAGCTTTGCGGGTGGTGGTGGAGTAGCGCTAGCTGACTCCACCGAGGGCGCAGGTGGCACTGTCCTGGAAGAACTGTGTGCTTCCTGGGGAGGTGCCGACGACTGCTGTGATGCCGCGCCCTGCTGCGTCACAACGGTGTAGTGTGGCTTTTGAGGAAGAGAAAGCCGCTTTCGTGCCTCTCCGTAAGATATATTTTCGGTGACTTTCAGTGTAATTATTTCTTTTTCTTTTTTCCAGTACGGGCATGAGCGTGAATAAGCTGGGTGGTTACCTTCACAGTTTGAGCAGAGAAGCGGCTGCTCTTCGCAGTTGTCTGTAGGGTGTTCGTGCGAGGCACACTTTGCACATGTGAGTTGGCCACGGCAACTCTGAGAGCCATGACCATATTTATGACATTTGAAGCAACGGCGTGGGTTAGGGATGTAGGGCCTCAGTTTTATCTTTGTGTAGCCTACTTCGACAGATTCTGGGAGAGTGCTTGCAGCAAAGGTGAGTACAATGTGCTTTGTTTCTATCTCTTTGTTATCTCGTCTGATCTTTATCCGGTAAACATCTGTGACATTTTGTTCCTTCAGGCCTTCAAGAAGTTCTTGTTCACTCACGTACCTAAGGTCATCATCAGAGATGACTGCTCGGGCAGTGTTTAGTGATCGGTGCGGGCTAATCTGTACAGGTATTTCTCCAAATGATTCGACTGCACTGAGCTTCTGATACTGATGATTGTATAATAATTCAAGTAGCAGGTCACCGTTTCCAGGTTTCTTTATCTTATAGCCCTGGCCAATGGCCTCAGTCAACGTTCGAGAAACAACAAATGGGGACACAAGTCGTGCAGTGATTTCCTCGTGGTCACTGTGGACCACGTGGAAACGAGGAAAGTTATGTTCTTTGAGAAGAACATGGTTGTCTCGGTGCGCCCCCTTTTAGAAGGAGGACGATCGGGGTTAAGGAGTTTAGATGCCATAAAAAAGTATATTGTTCGGCTGCAGTGCCAGCCACCCACCATGGAGCCCAACGAGGGGACGGGACAGAAATTGTCAATTCCTGCCCACGCCAGCTGTACGCCGTAACTATAACCCAATATGGCGTAACTCAGTGTAGCTAGCTACACAAGGTTAACCCTCGCCGCCTGGAAGTAGGAAGAAATGAAGAAGGTCAGAGAGGACAGGACAGTTCTAAGAAAGAAAATAGGAAAGTGAAAGATGGGGGGGGGGGAGAACAGGAAAAGGCGACTGCCCATTTCCCCCGGGTGGGTCAGCCCGGAGGTGCCGTCTACGTGAAGCTGGGGCCAAAGTGGTGTGTTGCCTCCACCGAGGGGCCTTAAAGGTCCGAACACTCGGCATCGGCTCAACCACCAGGATCCCCTTTTCCCCGGACACGGCGATGCCACGCGCGGCTAAGCGTGGGTGCTGGGGTCCATGGTGTCGCACAAAACACACAAACACCTGCTTTAACAGGTGCCCCCTGCGGGTCTGCTACTGTAGAGCCGCTAGAACTGGTGTTAGCGCGTCCAGAACCTGTAGCGCATTTTGTACTGCTGGCATGTGCAGACTAGATAGCACAGCGCGGATTGCATTCATCATGGACGTGAGAATGGCAATTACCTGCAGGTCTTGGCCATGTCCCACATCCTCAGATTTCTCTAGTTCGGCAGTAGGTGCAGCATATTCGGTTCGCGGCAAGTTTCCTTGCCCAGCGGACGTGGAATGTCTTGGTAGCGGTGGCCAGTTAACGTCTGAGGCAGCACCTCCAGATTCACCGCCCGTCAAGGACCCTCGATTTAAACTGCAAGCATAGGAATAGGACAAGATGCAGGAGTGCTCGAAGCCTTGCTATCAAAATTAACCGCTTTCTTGGATCATCTTCGGCGACGCGAACGACGCCGTCGAACCTTAGCAGCGGCATCTTTTTGTGCAGATTGATCACGCATCATTTGCTTCAGCACTGCCCGTTCGATCTTTAAGCGCGGGCAGTCCTTTGAGGAGGAGTCATAAGGGCCATGGCAGTTGGCGCATATCAGAACAATCGCGCGGAAAATGTCGCCGCTATGAGACTGAGAGCATCTAAGACACACGATTGAATTTTTAAACAATTTCTGCATTGGAGTGGCTTGGTCACGAATGGCCGGACCGCTTGTCGGAAAGTCCAACCTTCACATGCTATGATATACAGTCTCCCTTGAAAGGGAGCTTGATATATTTCGACCTCCCGATGCGCTGCACTTGCAGTATGGAAATGCCATATGATGCTGGTTTGATTAAGGCTGGTAAATCGGTGTCAGCGATGGCCACGTCAACATTGCAGATGACGCCGGCTTTAGTGCCACTGTCCTGAAGGATATGAGAGCGCACACTGGTGTCGCCGAGTTTGTTGATGACGGTCAATCTCTCCAATGCACTCCGCTCCATTTCATCAATGGCAAAAGGGCAGGACGTGTAGTGCGAAGAGAGGATAACCGATGGTCGCTTAGGGTAACAAACTGGATTCCAAGGGAAGGAAAACGTAGCAGGGGGCGGCAGAAAGTTATGTGGGAGGATGAGGTTAAGAGGTTCGCAGGGGTCAAGTGTATGCAGCTAGCACAGAACCGGGCCAAGTGAAGAAATGTGGGAGAAGCCTTCGCCCTGCAGTGGGGTATAAGGCTGATGACGATGATGATGAAGGATTCATTCTAACGTCTTTAATCTCGCTTGACGTGACTTGAGTTGGTCTGACTTGACCTGGCCTGTTGAGTTGGTCCAGATTGTCTGTTGGCGTCTCTCGCGCAAACAAGACAGCATGTGTCGGAAGGCTTCGCGTAGTGATGACCGTGGACGTGCTTGATGATGACGAATCTTGTCGTCAGTGTAGTCTTCGCTTTGCTTTCTTGCTACGTACCGGCGCGAACCAATCATCGTCGTCAGAAAAGCCATCAGTAGCAGACGAGTACAGCACGGTGGCCTGGCTGCTTGCATCACTGGAGTTGTAAAGGCGCTTCCTCTGGGCGACCACTGCCGACGCACCGGGTTCCACAGGAGGCCCATGGGTGTCCACTTGCATCGCCGTGCCAAAAGGCGAACGGCACCTCCAGATTATGTCACAAATTCCAAAAAACAACGGAGACGCGAACGCAGCGTTCTGGTAAAGAACAACTTCTTCCTCCCGAGCTTGATCGGGCCCTTGGAGAAATCTCGAATGGTCGGCCGGGTGAAGCCGCTTCAGCTAGGGGAGGAGAGTCTGGCGCCAAACCCCCGAGGCGGAAGTTGCAGCGATGGACAGGTGTAGACACGAGTGGCAACAGGCCGGGACTTCATGAGCGGCTTCGAGAGGCCTGAGACATGGAGGTCAAGGCCGCACCTCCAGCACTGTTACGTAGCCGTGTGGCTCATAACTAGAGGCTTTTAATGAGGTTTGACCGATAGGGCCCTGAAGAGCACGTCAAGAGCACCGAGAGACGGTCGGCCCCGATCTTCAGCCTCGTTGTAACGAGCGTCACAAGGGCACCTACGCCGTTCAAGGAGGCGCGCGAGACTCGCGATGAGCAGCCACCCAGCGGCTTGATTTGCACACAATGCAATATACGCGCGCTGCAATATAGAGCACGGAACGCCGGCGATTTTAGCGATTCGCTGTTTGATCGCTTGCGTTTATTTAACGTGAGCATGTATAGCACGTACACAGGCGATTTTAGCGCTTCGACAGTACCAGAACGCTGTCGCTGCGAATGGGTTCCAACACGGGTATCTCGGTTCAGGCATTATCTAAGCAGTGTGAAACGCCCTCGATGTAACATTCCCTGCGGCAACCGTCATTTGCTCGCAGCCTGATTGCTTTGGGCGTTACAGTTCATAAACCAAATCAAATGAACCTTGCACGATACGAAAAGCGAAATCATGGACGTTCTCTATCTCAGAAGCTCATGCTTACAGCACTGGGCGAACGAATGGCAGATGATGATTTTCTGTAGCTATGTGGTGTACACTACGATTGCACGTAAGCAATTTTCAGATGCATGCTTCAAGCGGATCCTCATTCACGCGTGAAGGACACGTCTGAAAATTGCGCTTCACGCGTGCATGAGGATCCGCTAGAAGATTGACAAGGCTCATGCACTTAGAGCATACACCACCTAGCCACGGAAAGTTCTCAACAAGCTCATGTACCCACATCAGGCAGACATGGTTGGATCGAGAGTGAAGTCGCTGCAGCTCCGTGACGCCGAGTCGTTGTTTTTCCAAAGCGCAAAGCAAAATGACACTGTAATAAAAAATGCAACCGGTGTGTAGAACAGCCCTAATTGGATAAGGAGCAGTGGCTTCAACTACTTCCCAAGCAAGGCAGCAAGACTCTACTTTGTTGTCACGCCACCTGAAGCGCTTTATCGCGACAGCAGATCATGTGACGCTTCCAAAAGGCAGCGCCTGCTTGCCCGTACTTGGCCAGGAGTTGAGCTCTAAACAAAAACATCATATATACACTCGAAGGAGCATGGCGCTAAATCGCGAGCCGGGCTAACGGTTCGCGTCGCGTCACATCCAAACCATATTCTGCCTATGAAACCCGAAGCGCTCGCTGAGAAGGCGTGATAGATTCGGGAAGGGGAGGGGGGGAGGTATTTGCGCCATAATACGCCAAAAGGCCTGTTGTTTTCTTTTCCTTCCAAGCTGCATCAAAATTGAAAAGAGGATAACTGTAGTAGGGGCGGCTAGGCTTCACAACGATATATGTGTGCGCACTACGTATAGGATGAAAGAAGAGCTTCACACATGCAGTTGCTTTATTGCTGGCTTGAAAGTCGCGGTCAATGGCGGTCCAGGCCACAACGGCGTATGGTGTCTAGGAGGCCAAGTGCAAGTCGTGGAGAGGGGCCAGTATGCTAGCGCAGCAAGGGATAACTCAACGGAAATAGCTGGCGAGACCAAGACCAACTGCCTGATGGTGGACGGCTCAGGAAACTTACTGATGGCTCTAAAACGACCAGTGTAGAATGAAAGACATAGTTCTGGGCACCAGCATCAATGAAATAGCGAACATTGGTGTTGCTGTCGCTGACATAAACGAGGTGACTTGGTTATGGGCCGAGAGCGCCGATCGCCGTTAGTGTTCGGTCCGACCGTTTTCCTGGTAGGAGCAGGCTGGCGGCACTGTCGTTCCGCATACCGGGAGCGACAGTGGTAAGAGGAAAACGTAATGTGGCCTGGCGATCCAAAGCGGGCGCTGTACGGTGATTGAGAACGGTACCGACTGTTTTGTGACTCTGCCCTGCGCAAGTAGTCGTCAATATCCTGCAGGCGTTTATAACGACGGGGTCGGGAGTCGTTGATGGCGCAGCCGAGCAGGCCGATATGCCTGTACGGGCAGTGGCGTAAAATGTGGCCTGCCTCATCGCAATGGAAGCTAAACGAGAGGTTGTTGGACGTCATCCAGGTGTCGCAATTCCTGTGGCTCGAACTTCGTTCGTAAGCTGGGCGGGCAGCGGCCAAGGAGCGGCGTTCAGGAGGAGCTTGTTCACGTCGAGCGGTTTCGGTGGGTCGCGTCAGGGTGCAGGGCGGCGTGCAGCAGCGGCTTAGTTCATAGCTGTTGATTCTTGCGTTGGAGCTTTCGGAGCCGTAGTTTGAGGAACGCCTAATTGCTGCTGTACTTCTTGCGGACGACGCCTGCGAGCGATGCCATTTGAGGTTGAATGGAGCCGGCGCAGTTGGTCCCTCGTTGTACCCTCATTGTACCCTCATATACCCTCAAGGCCAAAGGCATTACAAAGGGGGAATGGATTACTTAGAATACAAAGGCAAATACAATACAGTGAATGTTATAAAAATGCAAAGTCAGTTTTCTTCAGAATAAGCAAAATTGACCAGTGAATCGTGAATAGGTTTGTTATCTTTAATGGTTGCAATGTCGGAGGGAAGGAGGTTCCACTCGATAGTTGTCCGGGGAAGGTACGACGTAAAAAAAGCTTTGGTATGGCATTTAGTGGTTCCGACCTTGTGACGATGGTCGATGCGATGGAAAATGTATTCTGGTGGTGGAGATGAAGTCATCGTTTAGTGTGTCGTGATAATATATCTTGTGGAATAAAGTTATGCGATTGAATTGCCTGCGAGAGTGTAAAGATGGAAGCAAAATTTTGGCTTTCATGGCTTTGATGCTCGCTGTACAATTATAATTTGAGAGAATGAAGCTGACTGAATTATTTTGGACAAGTTCGAGACAATATGCTAAGTTATCATATGCAGGGTCCAATATTGATGTTGCATATTCAAGTTTTGTACGTATTAGTGTTTTATAAAGTAGACGTTTTAGGCAATATGGAGCGGCGAAAATGTTGCGACGAAAATACCCTAACATGCGATTAGCGTTATTAATCACGTATTCGATATAGGTACGCCAAGATATATTTCGTGTGATATGGACGCTTAGATACTTATATGAGTTAACCGAACTAAGAGCAATGCCATTCATGTAATATGAAGGAGAAGGAGTTGAAATGTGCGAAACGCGCATGAGCTTGCATTTATTAACGTTTAATTCCATTTTCCATGTTCTTATGAAAAATTTCGATATTTTAATTTCCGGTTCTTCATGAACGACCACGTGGATTAGTTCCTGCAGGCAATCTGCGCAAGTAGCTGCATCGTAGTATTACCTTGGAGTAATTATGTGAAGTGACCGGTTGTTCTGGCGGATACGGGCGTCCAAAGCCTTTTCAATCGTTTCTGCGTCCTGACAGTACTACACAACAGTGTTCGGCGGCTTTTGCAGAAGACATGCAAATAACTAAATTTTTCAAGCCGTGCATGAGCAAGTTCAATTTAGTGTCATTATTCATGCCGGGATAGGCGAGGCAGAAAAGATGCATCTCTTCAACCTAAGCAAATACCGACTTATGAGGCACCTGGATCCTTGGTGGAACGAGGAACTGGGCTCTTTCCTTTTTCCTTATACTCGGGAAGTCCTTGAAACTTTCATCTTAAACATGTTCCAATACTTCAAATAAGGCTCATGGTTCTCCAACCCTATTCGGACAGACTCTTGGAGTGCAAAATAGACTTGCCTTAGCTTGGCTTCATTGTTCCGGACTTTCAACGTTGCTACGCATTCGAACAGGGGAAGCCTGTCTTCCGCATCTTCAGTGGTCAGTTTTTTACATATGGGGGCTCCCGGGGCTGCACAAAGAGAGGGGGTACTGTAGAGATTGTCAGCGTTGATTCCTTCCTAGTTCCAACGGCGTCAGGCAGCAGACCGTGTCCGGGTTCGAGCCATTGAAGTCCGCGGCTGGTTCTGAGGCCTATTGGCTTGTCTTTCAGGGCGACAGTTACGGGTCTGCGGTTCGCTTTGATGGGGTGAACTGGAACATGAAGGGCAGCACCTCCGCCAAATATCATGGGATGGTGACAAGGTGGATGGCAACAAATGAAGTCTGGGAGTGCACTGAAGAAATAGATTATTGGGCTAACTTGCGCCCGCGTAAATAACTGAACCACTCGGCGGCTGCGATAGCAACAAACGTGATTTCTTGTCGCCTAAATGAGGATGTCTGTCACACTGGTCAACTCTAAATTAATAGGCGACGAAGAAATGTGTACACAAAGTGGCAAATGGTGAATAGCATAATCTTCAACATTGTATAAACGCACAAGGGTGGCTGGAATCTTCGAGATACAGCTCCACGCACCTTTCGCGTCAAAGAAAATGTTAAAACATCGTCTCAGGACAATAGGCATGAATAAACGCACAATACAGAATCAATCCGCGCAGTATATTTACAGTGATAAGGCCGCATGCCAGCGGCTGTCTAAAAAGAACAAAGATTCGAAGTATTCGAAAAGCTATCCTGCGCACCAGCGGTAAAAGACGCTACAGAAAAGTCCTGAACAAACTCACCCATGCAAGGGCCCCTGCTCTAATTCACTGATAATGTCATATTTCTAGGCCATCACAAAAAAGCCCCTATCGCCCGCCCGCCGGCTCTACGTAATTATGACGCACCGCGCCCAGGCAACATTGGCCTTCCACATCTAGTTTAAAAATCCAAGGAAATCAAATTAATTCTGCCTTTGAAGCCATACGCATTCCCTTTCGTCACGAGCCCTTTGCCCCCTTGTTTTGGCGTTGCAAATAGGCAATGCATTCGTACACAGAGGCGAAGGAGACGGGTCATAGACTGGCATCGGGGAAAAGAAAGGGACATATGCCAAACGTCTTTACACTTCAAAGTCGATCGGGAACAGATACAGGAATGGGACAAGAACTTTGGGAATTTGCTACAGCAAAAAAAACTGGAACGAAAAATCGCGAAGACAGTTGAGTAACGGCGCACCGGTGTTTAGTGAAGGCATAGACGGGGGCGTCAGCAAACGGCTACTTTCTCAAGAGGCTGTCCGAATAGATAACAACATGCACTAGGTAACATTCGTAGCTTCCAGCCATTACATAAGTCCATGAAAGCAGCGGTTCTGCGGGTGGAATGCGTTGGTTTTACGAACGATCGGCAGAAGTTGCCCGAAGAGTTTCTGAAAACAGGAAGTGCGCATTTCGGTCAACCGCAAAGTCCCTGTGATGTGCGCCTTGTACAAAATCACCAGTATGAATCATACGATGATCCTAATAGAGATTTCTGCCAACAAGACACACAGCTTGGCCGGCGAAAGCATCATACGAATCGTAAACAATGGATGTGCCCGACGATGCTTCACGGTTTGCCTAGCCGCACGGGCAATCTGCCAGGAACTCCGGCCTTCTTTATCTTCAAGAAACACCAGGCACGGTCTTCTAGAGCCATTGCATACCAGTTGAGAAAAAATTAAATATTCAATGAGACGAGAAATTACAATATTCATGAGTTCGTTGTATCAAAATGCTCACTTTTTCCTTCACTTCAAGCAAATGCTTCTCTTAGCGTCACAAAAATGATTTAATGGCATCATTGAGATGCCGCAGCGGCTGTCAAGAGTCCGTGGGCCAAACGTTGATGACGTGCGGCGTTTATTAGTACTAGAGCAGGCACCAGTCCAGAAGCTGCTAAGAATGTTTTTGAAGATCCCGATACCGACGCTCTCTAGGTGCTACCGTGCGCACTAGAATCCGGGAGCCAGCTGGTGCCTACTGAAACAAGCCTTTTAAGCCCACCCTAAGGCACTGGGGGGAGGAACATATGCTCGAAGACTGGGAATCCACAGGAAACGTGAAGACGCCGTCGCGCAAGCTTGTTCCTGATTTTGCTGCCGAGGCGTGGGCTGCTGTACCCGAGGAGACTGTGGCACACTGCTTCAAAGGATGCGACATTGCCGACGCACTCGGCTGCTCGTAGGACCGCGACCTGCAACGCTGAATGATACACGTTGGAGCCATGGCGCCAGAGAAGCTGGGTTGGAATTCAAACGGAATGCTATTAAATATTTTTACAACTGATTCGGAAGAGTATTTCCATGGTTTTGAGATTGATTGCCATAGCATTAATAAGTATTGCGCTCAATAAAAGCCATGTTCCTAGACATAGATAAGATTTTATATTCATATGCAGTTTGTATGATTTTCTTGGGGGAAAATGTTGCCAAAACCATATTTAATTTTGGCGCTATTCTGATATTGTCCTCCCCCCCCCCCCCTACATATTCAGTATTTTGACCGGCGATGGTGGGGCACTTGCTCAGAATTTTACGGTAACTGTAGTGCATTTAATTATTTGCATGTCTCGCTAGATATTACAATTTAATCATTTTATTCGCGACAAAAAACAAGGTATATCATTAAAATTATTGGCAGTCACCCATTTATCACGTTTTTATTTCCCGGTAATCAAAGACTACGATTCGCCGTCATTTGGTTTAAATGCATTCATTTGCCTACTAAAACGTAATATTACCAGCAAATAACTTATTGAAGCAGAATGTTTATCTTATAGAACAGTATAAAATGTGTAGATATTATTCAGCGTAATGTTTTTAAAAAGAGTCAGAATTCACTTCTTCAAATAAAAATAATTGCTATCAAGGTGGAATGAAATATTTATGGTTTGGGAATGATGATATCTGGTATATAATTTTATTTAGCGCCCCAGCCACTGAACTTGTGTTATCACTTTATCAAGAAGCACTCTGTCAGAGAATTCTGAGTAATCTAACAAGCCAATTTCTCGAATGTTTTGTATCTCGGCATCATCACCGATTGCAAAACTCTATAGTCGTGCAAACTTCCGCAAGAGACAACGTAGCCATTCGTAATCGTTTTTCACTGTTGCAGAAAATAATTGACATGTTCGTCCTATATTGGTTATATTTCCTTATGTTGCAAAAGCAACTGTACATACTTGGCGACATCAGTTGCGAAGCCTTATTAAAAATGCCACGGCTCGGGAAACACTAAATTATCTTTTTGAGCATTGTCACTGATTTGATCTACTTAGAAAACACGATTAAAAGTATACAAAAAAACATTCGGTATTCCTTTCTCTTTGTGCAAGTGATACAGCAGGGAACTGTACTATAAAGTTAAAGTTTTCACACACGGGCAACTAGAAGTTCTCTCACTGCAGCGAAGATTACATTTATACTTCAAACCAATTACCTTTATGGTTATCCAAGAACAGGCTCAGTCAACCATATTCTTCTTGTCCGTTCTAAGGTTTTCTATCGAGTAACGAAAACAAAGAAACTTGTGACAGATAGTAATATAATGTAAACAAATTCCTAAATTCTAATTATTGAGTAATTTTAAAACAGACAAAGCAAAGATTTATTTGCTCGTATTTATGCGTGCTGTATGCAAAAAACAAACAAAAAAACAGCGTCGAAAGCGACAAATGTTTCATGTGACCTCACTTTCTGGTCCAGCGTGCTCCAGTTCCGTATGCTAGCAAATAGCAGAATCAAGTTAAAATAAATCACCCAGTTGAAGCGACATTCGTTGCTGAGAGAACTCTCTGTGGCATGTCAAAAATAAACAGCGCAGACCAAACAGACCGGCAGCACATTTGACATCACAAATTCCTGTGTCACAGTTGTCACGAGTGGTGGAAAGTAAACATGCAAAAAGAACAGGGCTCTGTTTTCAAAGAGAGTTCAGAGGACATTGCCACGAAACCTTCAAAACTGTATTCGTTCTTTTTTTTTTACACCAGCCGGCATGCAGCCTTATCACTCAGATTCTGGATCGCGTATCAGTTCTGTATTCTTAATTTGTTAATGCTCGATGTCGCCAGACGCACCTTTATCAGTTTCGTTGTAGCGCAAGATGCCCCGAGATCTGTCTTGTAGGTTCCGGCCACTCGTGTGTCTTTCTACAATGTTCCAGCTTGTGCTGGTAGCAGTTTTCAACGATATCTACATTGTTCTCAGCAGCCTTTAAATTGAGCGTCGGCGAGTGCGACGGGCATTCTCTGTTAAACGGTCGATGAGCACGCGTGTTGCTATCGCCGCCGAGTTGCTTAGTTCTTTTGCGGGCGGAAGTCAGTCCAATAAAGAGTTTCCTCAGTGAAATCACCGACGCTTCCTTTGTGTCATCGACCTCGTCACCACTACGTGACATCTGGTGGAGTTGCTGCCCTTGATCCATCAAGCGAAGACCTCTGTCTTGTTCCTGTCGCCCCGGAAGACCAGCCTACAGATCACCGAGCCAGCTGCCGACTCCAAGGCCTACAACCCCAACATGGTCTGCTGCCTGATCCCGTTCGACTCCGGAAGGCATCAACTTTGGAAATGGCCCAGTCAACAGCACCAGTCATCTTCGTGCAGCCAATGGAGCCCTCCATGTTCCAAGGACTGCCGAGTAAAGATGCGGAAAACTGGATGGACCTTTTCGTCCGTGTAGCCGAATTCAACGGCTGGAACGACGCGAACTGTTTCAATCTTTATTTGTTCCTGTTCGACAGCCGCTGGCATGCGGCCTTATTGTTGTTATTCTGGCGCACTTATCAATTCTGTATCCCGTGTGTGTTCATGCTCGTTGTCGGGATACGAAGCCTTATCATTTTCTTTGTCGCGGACGATGCGCCGAGATCTGTCTCGAAGATTCCGACCAGTCGTGTAAGTTTCGACAATGTTCCAGGCTGTGCTAGTAACAGTTTGTGACGTTATCTAGATGGTTCGAAGCTGTCTTTAAATTGAGCGTTGATGTGTGCGACAGGCATTCTTTGTTCAACGATCGACGAGTACGTTTGTCGCTATCGCTGACGCCGAGTTTCTTAGTTGTTTTGCGGGCGCAAGTCAGCCCAATAAAGAGTTAATTTCAGTACCATCAAGCCTGTTTCTTCTTTTGGTGTCAACGACCTTGTCACTACTACGTGACATCTGGTGGAGGTGCTGTATTTGATCCTTCAAGCGAAGACCCCAGACTTGTTCCTGTTACCCTGGAGGAATAGTGGATGGAAACTTTAACATGCCCGATATAAAGTGAAATTCGCTCATCCCGAGAAATGCTACGCACGATAACATGTCAGATATCCTGTTCTCAACAATACAACCTAACCCATATTGTCAATTTCTCAACCAGGATTGTCGGTTGCTCGAGTTCTCTTTTAGACGTCATATTCGTTAGCAACCACTTCCTTGAAGGCACAGCTTACGTTGAACGTCTAGAAGGCTTATCCGATCACAAAATAATCCACTGCTCTTTACAATTTCCAAATCCTGTCCGAACATTAGGTCTCGCAAAATGTGTGCTGCCTTTCAAGAACGCAGATGATGCTGCTATTATGACATATCTAGCTTTTAAATGCGATAATTTCTTAGACTTAGTTTCCGAGGAACATTCATCTGCAGATGTAATGTGGACCGAGTTCAAATACATTGTGGTGCACTGTATAAACGCTTTCATTCCCCCAAGTACAGAAAATAAATAAAAAGCACAGTCCCTGGATATCACGAGACGTAATCCACGTAAAGCGCAAAATTAAGAGACTCCGGAAAAAACGAACATTTTGACCATGTAGAAATACAGATTCGGAAATAACTCTGCTGTCAAGGTCATTTAAAAACAAAGTTCGCATTGCCAAAAACAATTTCCTCAATTATTCCCTGCACAGTTTTATCAGGAACTCACCGCGAAAATTCTGGCGCTACCGAAATGCCCAACGCGACAACATGCCTTCATTAACTCATCAGGAAAGTAACGAGAAAGCTAACTCTTTAATTAAGTATTTTCAATCCATTTTCACCGTCTATAACGGTTCTTTGAACCAGTACCTACCTAGCCACAACCGAAACAATGTTCTAGGCATGCCTAAAATATCACAAGCTGGCATTCTGTCCTTTTTGCTGAATATAGATGAAAAGAAAAGCAGTCGCCTAGATCGAATACCGAACATGTTTTTGAGAAGATATGCAGAACCAGTAAGCAATTTTCTTTATTTAATCTTCTCAAAATCGATCCGTGAAAGTCGCCTCCCAGCTGAGTAGAAGGTAGCAAAAATAATTCCGATACCAAAATCAGGCGACTCTTCCTGCCTGTCAAATTACCGCTCAATTTCCCTAGCGTGTACATGTATAAATACTAGAACATATATTTTGAAACATTTGAGAGAATTTGCAGAATCAAACAAGTTACTTCATTCAAATCAGCACGGCTCTCGACACGGACTGTCCGCAGCGACACAACTAGTAGAAACCATTCATGACCTAACTCAAAACATTATTGACCAGCTACAGGTAGATATAAAATAAGGACTTTTCGAAGGCATTCGATCGTGTCTCCCATGTTAATTTACTTCGCAAGCTAAACAGCCTACTTGGGGACGGCCCCCTTGTTCGCTGGATCGAAGATTTTCTTTCAAACCACTTCCTGTACGTGGAATACAATGACCACTTCTCTGATCGTGTTCCTGTTTTGTCCGGCGTTCCACAGGGCTCTGTTCTGGCACCACTTCTGTTTTTATTGTACATAGATGATATAGAAAACCAAGTTGACGTCACCATTCGCCTTTTTGCGGGCAACTGCCGGCTTTACCATACCATTAGAAGACATGAGGACCAAATAAAACGATCTGTCGGGCTAGTTGGTAACGATCCATATGTATCAGCAGCGCGAACACAATCAGAGGAAAAGAAGAATAAGAAGGACAGAGCGCTGAACTTGCAACTTTATTAGAGGAAACTGAAACCCGCACATATATGCACACCGAGAAAACACCCACCAGGGGGAATTATCACGGCGACGTGACCGTCAGGGCGCACGAGTGAACTGATAAAAAACACACGTGTCCGGGACATCAAAAGATTACACGAGGAGCATCATGAAAAACACGCAGACAAACCTTTTCGTGAAATGACGCACTACGGGCATGTGTAAACAAGAACAGGGTTGGGGGCGGGCAATGACGGAAGGTAACAATGGAAAAAAACAGAGAAGAGGGGCGCGTTTTATTAAAAACATGGGAAGGCGAAAAGCGTTAACAAAGGTTAGCAATATGAAGGAAGGGCGCCAACAATTAACACGGCTAAAGGAAAAAAAGTGAGGGGTGTGCTTCTAAAATCTAGGTAAGATCAAATGCCGCCAGAGAGAAAGATGAATTCTTTCGCGCGAAATTGTTGAAGCCGCCTACATCTCAGGTCTTAAGGAAGGCTGCGTAAGCACCCCATCTATCTCGCTATCTGAAAAAGAATTCACCTTTCTCTCTGGCGGCATTTGATCTTACCTAGATTTTAGAAGCACACCCCTCACTTTTTTTCCTTTAGCCGTGTTAATTGTTGGCGCCCTTCCTTCATATTGCTAACCTTTGTTAACGCTTTTCGCCTTTCCATGTTTTTAATAAAACGCGCCCCTCTTCTCTGTTTTTTTCCATTGTTACCTTCCGTCATTGCCCGCCCCCAACCCTGTTCTTGTTTACACATGCCCGTAGTGCGTCATTTCACGAAAAGGTTTGTCTGCGTGTTTTTCATGATGCTCCTCGTGTAATCTTTTGATGTCCCGGACACGTGTGTTTTTTATCAGTTCACTCGTGCGCCCTGACGGTCACGTCGCCGTGATAATTCCCCCTGGTGGGTGTTTTCTCGGTGTGCATATAAGTGCGGGTTTCAGTTTCCTCTAATAAAGTTGCAAGTTCAGCGCTCTGTCCTTCTTATTCTTCTTTTCCTCTGATTGTGTTCGCGCTGCTGATACATATGGATCGTTACCAACTAGCCCGACAGATCGTGTTATTCGAGTATGTTTCTTGTTCTACGGGCCTTTTCCTTTCTTCTCAAGCTGATCCCTGCCACGTAGTACGCCTCGCCGCGGAATCCTCCTGCCAGGCTAGAATCCTCGGCTTCTGCATTCGGCGCAAGGTACTTCCTCCTGACCTTCTGAAGTTGTTCGGCGGCTTCCACCCCACTGTCGGCCATGCTACCCGCCTTTGCAAAATTCTGCGCTCGGAATGGCAGCACCAGGCGAGCCTACACAGAGAACATCTGCGGCTGATGGTGTTCGCATCATCGCCGGTGTCAGCAGCAGCCAGAAAATGGCGTGAGGTTCAGTCACAAGTCAACCGGACGACAGAGTGCCTCTGGCAGCATGTGCTCCCAGGCTTGCGTGCACTCGTGCCCGCCAAGAAAGAAAAGACTGGAAACCCCGTCCACCTCGTGGGAGGTGTCAAGAGCATCCCTGAAGAAGTCCAGCGGTTTCTTAGTCACGGACCCAAGTTCGCCGTGGAGCCCAAGAGGACAGCACCGGAACTGTTGACCATCGTCAGGCAAGTTTCTCGCCTCGCTCCAGCGGCGGAAGCGGATCGTTGTACCGCGGACGGAGTGGACCTGATCACGCGGTGTAACGCCGATAGGCATAGGTTCCCAATTAAGAAGACTGTTTCACACCTGATTAAGAAGAATTTGTCATTGTTAACCGCTGACAAGGAAGGAGGGTTTGCCGTCCTTCCGAAACGCGTATTCATGTCAAAGGCCGCAGAAGCAGTCCAAACAAATTTTGTAAAATGCAGAACGTCTGAAACAAAACTAAGAAGTAATGCAAAGAAGCTATGCCAACGCTTGAATTTAGAGAACCTTTCTCGTTCAATACAGGGAAAAAAGACAGGCTGTCTGGAAATGTTTTTTACAGCAAAAACGCATAAAGCTGGATGCCTTTGCGTGTGATTGTGTCCGAAAGATTGACCTGGCAAAAAGAAGTTGCCAGGTTTCTACAAGGCAACCTTAAGCGGCTCACTGTTGATGACCCCTTCCTTGTAAAAAACACCGCAGAAGTAATCGGGTTCCTGCATGAGAACAGCACAAAGACGTTCAATGGCTTCTCCATTGATATTAAAGACCTGTTTTATTCCATCCCGCAGGCTGACCTCATAGAATGTGTTCGTGATGCCATAGATAGACACGGTGTGGTGGCCTTCCAAAATGAGTGTGGTGCAACTGTGGACGGCTTCATTGAAGTATTGTGCACTTACCTAAAATCGACAGTTACTGAGTGGGACGGCTGCAGATTTATTCAGAAACAAGGCATATGTATAGGTTCATGCATAGCCCCCATTTTGAGTGACCTTTTCTTGGCCATGCATGATAGATCCTTGAAGGACCAGCTCGAGTCTTCAAGCGTTCTCAAAATTTTCCGCTATGTTGACGACTTCCTGGTTCTCTTAGATTGCATCCCTGAAGCATTTCAAACAAAAGCAGATGAAGTTCTCCAAGTTGTTTCGAGGACTATGTCCCCTCTTGAAGTTACGCATGAATTCCCAGAACACAACGCCATCAGGTTTTTGGAGTTAAAAGTTTTTTTCGGACAGAACCACGTGTGCTGGTCATTTGAACCAAGAGCCAAAAAACCCATTCTGCCCTACGACTCAGCACATTCAAAACTGGTCAAAAGAAACATAGTAAAGTCAACCTTTAAAAACGCACTCACAAAATCCTGCGAACACAAGCTGCAGGCTAGTTTTTCCAACCAAGTGTTAAGGCTGACGCAATCAGGTTACCCGCAATCTCTCCTTGCATCTGTAGCAGAAATAATCCTGAAAGGTATGAAGCACGAATGTGACGTTCCAAATGAGGCCCGACCGCGGAACAAAAGGGTTGCTGTTGTGCCGTACCTGCATCAAATATCATACAATCTGAAAAAAATTGGTAAAAAATCAGGCGTCGAAGTAGTCTTTTCAGCCCCACTGCGCCTCTCAAGCCTGTGTAACAAAGTCAATAATAAGAAAAAGATTAGTGGCTGTACAACCAGGCTTCGCGACCCTCTCGCGGCCTGCGAGGAGGGCGTCGTTTATTCAATTCCTTTAACATGCGGTAAGGCTTACATAGGCCAAACAGGGAGATGTTTAAATGAGAGATTAATGGAGCATAAGAACGATTTATCCGGGGCCCTTTTAAAAAACTTACCCGCCCACTGTCGGGGATGTGACAGCAAAAAGAAATGCACCCCCAGTTTTAAGAAGACAACCATCCTGAAGAAACATAAGAATCAACTGACGCGCGAAATTGTTGAAGCCGCCTACATCTCAGGTCTTAAGGAAGGCTGCGTAAGCACCCCATCTATCTCGCTATCTGAAAAAGAATTCACCTTTCTCTCTGGCGGCATTTGATCTTACCTAGATTTTAGAAGCACACCCCTCACTTTTTTTCCTTTAGCCGTGTTAATTGTTGGCGCCCTTCCTTCATATTGCTAACCTTTGTTAACGCTTTTCGCCTTCCCATGTTTTTAATAAAACGCGCCCCTCTTCTCTGTTTTTTTCCATTGTTACCTTCCGTCATTGCCCGCCCCCAACCCTGTTCTTGTTTACACATGCCCGTAGTGCGTCATTTCACGAAAAGGTTTGTCTGCGTGTTTTTCATGATGCTCCTCGTGTAATCTTTTGATGTCCCGGACACGTGTGTTTTTTATCAGTTCACTCGTGCGCCCTGACGGTCACGTCGCCGTGATAATTCCCCCTGGTGGGTGTTTTCTCGGTGTGCATATAAGTGCGGGTTTCAGTTTCCTCTAATAAAGTTGCAAGTTCAGCGCTCTGTCCTTCTTATTCTTCTTTTCCTCTGATTGTGTTCGCGCTGCTGATACATATGGACCAAATAAAGTTGAATTTGTCTAAATAGGGTAGTGCAGTGGTGCGCGGATTGGCAAATGATGATAAACTCTGACAAAACTGTTTGCTTGACGGTGTCAAAGAAACATTCAAGTCTGCTGTTTCCGTACGGCTTCAATGACACCGTCCTTCAAAGTGTTACTCATAACAAATACTTGGGCGTGATCATTTCATCCGATCTTAGCTGGAATGCTCACATGCAACATGTAGCTAGAAAAGCCCTGAACAAACTGTTCTATATCAAACGCATCCTATTGCAATCTACCAGCCAAACAAGACAGCTCGCTTATGTCAGCCTTATCAGACCTGCGCTCGAATATGCCAACATAGTATGGTTTCCACACAGCAAAAACCACATTAGCACGCTTGAAAGTGTAGAGAGAAAAGCGGTCCGCTTTATCTATAAGCGCTATAAGCCAAAGCCACCTAGAATACTTGAAGGCCTGCGCGCTCCCTTCGTGACGTCACGCACCTTGACCCAGCGGCCGTTCTCTGCGACCCTCCGGGCAAGCTGGACAAGCGCGGTGTGCTAGTGGCACGGGTGCGCTGTAAAATTTTTGCACCTCGTAATTAGTTGCACTTTCGTAAAAAAAAGAAAAAGAACAGCATTGAATATGTTAATTTTTTGCTCCTGATATATATAGCGGTATCGAATATATCGCGATAAGTTGCACTTAAATTCAAGCTTCAGGTCAGAAAAAGAGATACAAAAAAAGGAGCAGCGCACACAGGACTTTATTTGAATAATTAAAAAATATTTACATACAGAGCACAAATTTATTCATGCATACGTTGCCTCACAGTATTCTATTGTAAAGTTTTTAGCTTTCTCTTTTGTGCTTTTGTTGTTATGCCTGCTCTCAAGCCGTCAGTTTTTATTTGAACATAGTTCTTCAAGAACGTGTTGGCTGCAGCGCGCAAGCGCTCCTGCATATATCGATGTCCTCGTTATCTGAAAGCAGGTACTTCGTGAGAGCAATAAGGATGTCTCTTTGATTGCCTGCCGCATGGAACCTGGCGGAATTTTCTTTTGTCGTAAGTTTTTCTAACATTACTTGTGTTTGCAACACTGCGTTGATTACAACTGGCTGCGGGAACTTCAGAGCGCCTCTGGTTAAGCCTGTTATTAGGTTATTTCTATCAATTTGCAGTTCTCTGTGTTGTGTGGTCAGGTTGTCAGCACAAGCTTCGCATGGCAGTTTCTTTAGTGCTGCATGGGCACAGAATCCGGCTATATAAGCTATTGCTGGCATGGAAGCTTCCTTGCCTTTATAGTCGCTATCTGTTAAAATAATTTTGTAATCTTCAGCAAGCCTTTTTCGTCGACTACTGTCACCGATGGCTTGCAGAGTTCTTTCATCTCTGAGAGGATCAAAGAGTCCTGAAGTCTAATCTTCGTTTCTGACTCGAATATTTGTTGGACCGAAACATGATAATTCGAGCCAGAAAGACGGCGGTACCGGCCAAACCTGGCCTCTAGGCTGTCAGTTTGGAACTTTCCGAGTAGAACATAGTCTAAGCGGAGTTCTTCAATGCAGTATCTGCTGATCTCTATCAGAGAGTAAGACGTGAGCCGCAGAGCTGCATGCGTGTCCTTTGTTAGGGCTCCAGTATCCATTTTCACATCCTTCCACATGTCCAGCCAATTCACGACGGAATTTAAAAACTCTAGTTGCGCATCATTCATGCACCTAATTGGATATTGAAGTGGGTCTCTAAGGCGTCGGCCCTTCGACGGGGTCTTAACGTTGATGATGCACCACCATTTATTGATCAGCTCAATGAAATTAGCTGTGCCTGTTGCGTACAGTAAATTGAGCTGATTTCCGCGCATTCTTAACGCTTCAACCACAAAAGGGTTGAATATTTTGAGAGCCAATTTCACATTCTGACGTTCAAGGTTTGAAGGGTTCAAAGCTTTGTGCGTCAGTCCGTACCCAAATTTTGATAAGCATTGTTGTTCAGAAGCATGCAAGTCTCGCAGTCTTAAATGATGCCCCATTAACCCGTACAATCGACCCTGTGTTGTTAAACTCTGGATAAAAAATGCATGTGCCGGGGTTCTTTTGGTTGAGCCAGTTATTTCTGACGCATTTTAATAAATGAACTGGGTCCACAACATAAAAAAGTGGCCTCTGCTTATCTGCTGGATGTAGATAAACAATGTCTACTGTGTTTTGTTTGGAAAAAAGCGACATAACTTTCCTGTTGATAGCGTTGTTGTCCGTTATGACAGCAATAACAGTGAGGCCAGCGCTTTCCAATTCCAAAATAGTCTTCACCAGAACGTCGTGCAGTTGACTTGCTTCAATAGTGACTACAGGAAGAATATGTGCGACATCTTTATGGCCTTAGAGTAAGGACTGGGTCATAAAGACATGTGCCGCTTTTGCCGCTTCAGAAGAGTTTGACGCCGTCCCACTCAGTGATCCTCCTTTGAAGTCAAAATATTGCTGAAGGTGAATTTCATCGACCATCAATGTTACCCCTCTCTCATGCGGCTTTAGGATATTTGCTCGTTTTTTTATGTACCGCAAAAACCCCTCATCATTTTGCTCCTTTGCCGGACTGGCATTGTAACGACTACTTAGCCTCATTAATGTTGATCTGTGTGGTAATGCTATTTTCCCAGAACTACGAAGGAATCTGTAGACATGTGGAGAAATAGTAAAAAGAAGGCTTGCAAACACAAGGAATTCTGCGTAGTACCTAATGGCTCCACCTTCTTTCACAGCTAATAATTGGAGTGGCTCTTTTAGAAAAGTGACCACTTCAGCCTTTTCTCGCGGCAGTAGCTCGTCACTCGTCAGGTCTTCGAGGAGTGAGAAAAGCAAACTGAAACAAGCCTTCAATTTTTCTTCTTGCTGGCACACATTTGGTGCTTTAAATTTGTGCACTGCGTCTAATGCATACTGGATAGTGCGCAAATCATCAGTTTTCAATGGAATCGCGACCTGATGACTGGAAAGCTGGATTTTTTTCCAAAAGGCTGTAATTTCCATGTGCTCGTTGATTACTACAGAGCGTTCAACCTCCGGTGGCCCAGCACTGCCATCAACATGCACAAATAAGACACACTTTTCAGTTTGCGTTAGTGTCCAAAAGTTAGAAATTTGAATTTCTTGGAGCCTCGAGAGAACATGTCCAAATGAGGGCAGCTTGTTTTTGCGCTTCTCTTCTTCGTGCGCAGAAATTGAAAGCTGGATGGCTTCTTGCAAGTGCGCTTGCTCAAAACGCGCTCTTTTTTCTTCCGGCTCTGGGCGCACTGGCTTGCTGTCCGACAGGTAAGCAGGGCTATTCGGAAAAATCTAGGGGATTGCGTCTGGGGTCAACCTTGTAAGGCCCATAGGTACTTCTATTTTGTTGCCTGTAGCATCTGTGTAGGCGGACTTTGTTCTCAGATACTCAGGTTTGAAATGCAGCTCGCAGACCTGTAAAACACCGAAAGGAAAATGTCCTGGAGGAACCAAAATATAATATTTTCTGCCGCCGCGTATTTTTCGTCCGATTTCTTTTATTTTAAGTTGAGTTTAGACTACTATGTGTGTAGTAGAAAATGCACCCATATCAGCGCCGTCTCATTTATTACGAGAATGCAATAACTCCAATGGCCTAAATCATTCCCTAAAAAAACACTACACTTATAATGTTCAGTCTAAAAGTTTGAAAAAAAGAAAACAGCTTTTAAATGTACACGTGGTCACCACGGAGTCCGATGGTATGTGTCGGCATTTTTAAATATGATGGAGTCGCAAACAGTGAAGTAATTATAAAAAAAATGGCATCAATTTGATCTTTGAAAAACTCTGCCTTACATATAACGAAAAAAACAATTACTCAGACCTGCAGGTTGCGCAAATTTTGCGACACCTTGAATTTCATACCGCTCCTTGTCAAAATTTCAGCATCATGATAAAAAAATTATAACCCTTCAATGATTTCAATTCAATGCGCAGCAACAACATACCTTAGGGTCTCGCAGGGTGCGGATGTCGACGTCGTCGCGACGAGCGGCACGCTCTCACTTAATCCGACGAGCGTCATTAGGAAACGAAAACACACGCACTTTTGGTCCGTTTTCGTAGTTTCCTTTGCAGTTGGGAACGCAGCAGTGACCCATCGCTTCCACAGGAAGCCCAGGCCAAGCGCCAAGCACAAATTCACAACTTTCAACTCGGAACTCACAAGCACAAGAGCAATAAGACTCAGCACCACGTGCTGACACACGCGCATCCAGCAACACGAGGCGACGTTGCCCTGCTGATTGACACGTGCGAAGAGACGAGGAAGTCAGTGCCCGTGGAATGCGGGGGGTCGCGGATGGGTCGAGGCAGGTCGACGGTCAAAGTAGTGTGACGTCAGATAGGAAGAGAAGGAAAGCGTGCAGGCCTTGAAAATTCTAGATGGCGCTGTATAAGCGCACAGATTCACCTACCGAACTCCTTTCCCGTGCCGGCCTCGCAACCTTCGAGGTCCGGGCAAAACTTCAACGCCTAAAATTCTTATACGCAGTTTTACACAATGCTCTACAGCTGAATCCCGCCGCTGTCGTGAGACACAAAAACGCCAGACCGACACGACATAAGCACGACTTTACACTAGAAGAATGTTTTTTTTGCATCAATGCTACTTTTCGCTTTTTTATTTTCCGCGAGTTGTTCGGGAATGGAATTCGTTAAACCTTGCTATAACTGCCCAGCCTATAATCGAAAAATTTACCAATACTCTGGAAGAAACAGTAGGACTAAAACCTGTTTTTCACAACCAACACCTATAAAGAACCGCTGTGAAAAGTAATGTGATATACCATGTACTGTAATCGCCTGTGTTTTATGTATGTTTGGTTCCTGTATGGGTTGTCCATGGCCTGCATTTTACCTGTGTTTAGGACTACCATGTTCCCACTCCCGTAATAATCCCAATCGGAATTGACAGTATTCTGAGATAAATAAATAAATAAATAAATAAATAAATAAATAAATAAATAAATAAATAAATAAATAAATAAATAAATAAATAAATAAATAAATAAATAAATAAATAAATAAATAAATAAATAAATAAATAAATAAATAAATAAACAGACCACCGAACCAGTCGCCGGCTTCAAGGGCTCCAACCTAAACACGGTCTGCTGCCGGACCCCATTCGATCTGGAAAGGCATCGACGCTGACAATGGCCCAGCCTACAGCACCGGTTGTTTTGGTCCAACCCCGTGAGTCCCCCTGCTTCATGGACGACAGGACGAAGATGCAGACGGCTGGATGGACCATTTTGACTGTGTGGCAGAATTCAACGCTGGAACGACGCCGCGAAACTCAGGCAACTTGACTTTGTTCTTCAAGGAGAAGCCCGAGTTTGGTTCGAAAATCATGAGGCAACTATGAAGGATTGGGAGACTTTCAAGGAAGCGTATTTGACTGCCTTTTCACACATCGTCCGAAAGGAAAGAGCCCAGGCCCTCCTTCAGTCAGGACTTCAACTCCCTAACGAGTCTTTCCTGGCTTACGTTGAGGACATGAAGCGCCTCTTTCGCCGCGCCGACCCCATCATGACCGAAGGTGAGAGAGTCAAATTTTTAATGCGAGGCGTTAAAGAACCGCTTTTTGCAGGTCTTGTCCGAAATCCGCCAAGAACCATGGCGGAATTTGAAACGGAAGCGTCTACTATCGAGAAGACGTTGGACACCCGGATGCGCCACTACAAGCGACCGCTTCAACCGGACTATTTAACCTACTACTAAGCGCCTCTGCAAGCGGAGAGAATCTTCGGGACCTCATTCGGGAGATCATGCGAAAGGAGTTCCGCCGATTGCTGCCATCATCACAACAACCCCAGGTGGCGACGTTCGCGGACCTCGTACTTCAACAAGTCCAGCAGGCACTGGGCGTTCCTCAAGCGACGACTCCGACAGCTCCAGTGCATGAATCAGCAGTGATCAACTATGCTGCCGCTCCCCAACGCGACCTCCCAAGCCTTCGCCACTACCATCCTGCCTCCGAAAGCCGCCCCTCGGCTCCCACCCGCCAAGTTTACCAACGATCTCCAAGCCTCAGGAAATGCGATGCCTGAAGAACATCTAACAGCTGACTGCTCTGCTTCCATTGTGATGAGGAAAGATACATCCTCCGTCACTGCCCGAACAAGCGGATCGGACTTCGTGGTTTCGCTGTCGACGCCCCACGACCCCGTCCTAGCGAGCGATCACCGGAAATCAACGACTTCCTGTGCAGCGGAGAGCACTCGTCGCTAAGGCGTCTGTCACGCTTCCCATCGCCGTAGAATACCCGATTTGCGTCGCCGGTGCCGCGGTTACTTGCAAGGACGGTCTCCTAGCCCCCGTAGGGGAAACTAAAGGCAGCAACCGTTAGAGGTGATGTTGCTCAACGGCGAAAACACGAATATCCTTCGCCGCCGACGACCGCTAACGACGCCGCAGCCATTTCATTACTTCCCCACCCGACGACATCGACGACAACACGACCAGAGTGCAAGCTGACACCGCCGCCCAGCGAAATAACAACGGTGTGCCCCAGACATGACCTGAAGAAACGACAGAGCCGAGATCGGACACCAAGGACCACGTGTAATGCGATGACGCAAACAAGCTACCTTTAAGTTGATGTCGACGGTCGCAGGGTCACTGCCCTAGTATATACCAGAGTTGACTATTCAGTCATCAGTGGACCGTTAGCCTCTCAGCTCAAGAAAGTTACAACCGCTTGGGATGACCCACTGATTCCCACCGTAGGTGGCAACTGATTACCCCATCGGGACGATGCACTGCAAGAGTAACCGTAAATGGGCGTACCAGCTTTGTGGTCTTGCAGCAGCGCTCCCGAGACGTGATTTCAGGCCTGGACTTTCTAAAGAACATAGGGTTATCATCGAGCTCCGATCCAAGCTCATCAAGCTCTCTGCAGATAAAGCCATACCTGCTACGACGACGTCGACGCAGCACGTCGCTCTAAACGTCCTCGACGGAGAATTGACCGTGCCGCCCCGATCAAGCGTAGCACTCTGCGTAGGTATCTCAGACCTCGAAACCGCTTAAGGCATCGTCGAAGCAAATATCCAATTGCTCTTAGAACGAGGGGCCGGCATTGCAAGAGACATCGCGAAATTCCGGAGAGGACAAGCTGAGGTGCTGGTAACAAACTTCACCGAAGAATACCGGCATCTCAACAAGGACACGACGACCGCTTTTCTCGACGGATTAGCGGACCTCAAAGATCTATTCGGCCTCACCGTCCAAAGAAGCAACGGACCAATTCCCTAAGCCCACATCTGACATCACCCCAGCATTGACCCAAAGCAGAAAAACCCAGATTCGCAGTCTTCTTCGAAGCTACAGGGAGTGCTTCTCGTCATCATCGAAGGTACGACAAACGCCACTGGCCGCACCGCTTTATAACGAACACGACCGACCTCTGCGCCGAAGCCCCTATCGTGTATCGCGGCGAGAACGCCAGGTCATACGCGATCCAGTTGAAGAAATGCTGCGTGATGACGTAATCCAGCCATCGAACAGCCCCCGGGCGGCACCAGTCGTTTCAGTTGAGAAGAAAGACTGCATACTTCGCTTCTGCGTAGATTACCGCCGCTTGAATAGCATAGCTAAGAAGGATGTCTACCCGCTTCCCCGCATCGACGACACTCTCGGCCGGCTCTGCAATGAAAGGTACTTCTCATCGATGGACCTGAACAGCGGATATTGGCAAATGGAGTCCGACAAGAGAGGTCGCGAGGAGACCGCATTAATCATACCAGACGGCCTCTTTGAGTTCGAGGTGATGCCATTTGGCCTCTACTCCGCACCAGCAACGTTTCAACGAGTAATGGACACAGTCCTGGCAGGCTTGAAATGGCACATTTGTTTGCTATATTTGGACGTCGTTCTATACTCGTTAAACCTTGAAGACCACCTAAAAAGACTTCAGGCAGTGTTGGAAGCCGTCAAGTCATCGGGACTAAAGCTAAAAGCAGAGAAGTGCCACTTCGCCTACGGAGGACTGCGGTTCCTAGGTCACATCATTAGCAAGGATGGAGTTCTCCCACACTCGGAGAAAACAGCTACAATCGTACAATTCCCACCGCCTGTCGACAAGAAAGCTGGGCGCCGATTCTTTGGGTTGTGCGCTTATTATCGACAATTTCTCAGTAACTTGTCGCGCATCGCCGAACCTTGACGCAGCTTACAAAGGCTGACGTACATTTTAAATGGGAAGCGCCGTACGAAGCAGCCTTCGACGAACTTAAGCGCCCTCCTGTCCTTAGCCACTTTGATGAAAACGCCGAGACAGAAATTCATACCGACGAAAGCAGTTTGGACCCAGGAGCTGTTCTCGTCCAGAAGAGTGCCGGACTGGAGAAGGTAATAGCCTACGCTAGCAGGTCCCTCACTAAAGCAGAAGTCAATTACGCGACGACCAAGAAGGACTGCCTCGCGATTATTTGGGTCATTTCTTAGTTTCGTCCATACCTATACGGCCGACCATTCAAGGGGGTAAGCGACCATCACGTGCTCTGGTGGCTGGCTAATTTGAAAGTTTCCTCCGGCCGCATTGCCAGATGGAGCCTGCGACTTCAAGAATGTGGCTTGACTGTAGTTTATAAGTCGGGCCGGAAGCAGTCTGACAAGACTGCTTATCCCGCGCTCCTGTCGGCGCTCCACCGAAGGAAGATGAGGAAGACGCCTTTTTGGGACCGGTAAGCGCCAGCAGTTTCGCAGAACAGAAGCGATCAAATGCTGAGCTCAAAGCGCTAGCCCATTACTTAAAATGAAAGACCTCTTCCCCTCCTGGTGTCTTCAGGCGACATTTATCATCATTCGCGTTAAGCAATGGCCTCCTCGTGAAGAACTTCGCCCCCAACAGGACCGCGCACGTTCTTGTAGTGCCTAAAAACCTCCGGCAGGAAATTCTGCAAGCGTTTCACGGTGAACCCACAGCAGGCCGTCTCTTATTTCCGTGCACGTTGCGTCGACTCCGGAAGTACTGCTGGCCGCGACTGCCTGGCGAAGTTGCCCACTACGTAAATACGTGTCGTGAGTGCCAACGACGCAATACACCGCCGATCAGACCAGCCGGACTACTAAACCAAATCCCGCCCCCAATTCTGCCCCTTCAACAAAGTGGGATGGATCTCCTCTGCCCCTTTCCATCTTCGTCTATGGGTAACAAGTGGATCATCGTGGCCACTGACTACCTTACCCGTTACGCGGAAGCAAAAGCACTACCCAATGGCACCGCAGTCAAAGTCGCCAAATTTTTTGTCGAAAAAATTTTGTTGCGACACGGCTCCCCAGAAGTGCTTATCACGGGCAGGGGAACGGCGTTTACGACAGAGTTGACGCAAGCCATCCTGGAGTACAGTCGTACAAGCCATCGACGAACAACTGCGTACCATCAACAGACAAATGGCCTTACGGAGCGCCTGAACATAACGATCGCGTTCACAATTGCCATGTACGTAAACTCTGAACACAAGACCTGGGAAGCCATCTTGTCGTACGTAATCTTGGCGTATAACACGGTAGTCCAGTAGACGACCAGAGCGACCCCTTTCAAGCTTGTGTACGGCAGGGAGCCCACGTCGACGCTCGGCCTATGTTGCCGCACTTAACCAACGAGCAGAATCTTGACGTCGCCGCCTTGCAGCGTGCAGAGGAGTCCCGACGACTCGCCCGACTGCGTATTAAAGACCAACAGCGCACCGACAGTCGACAATAGAACTTACGATGACGCCACGCAGAGTAAAATCCAGGAGACCAAGTCTGGGTTTGAAAACCAATTCGCCGCCGCGGATTAAGTTAAAAGTTGTTGCGTCGGTACTTTGGGCCATACAAAATTATTCACCTCGTCGGACCACTGGACTATGAAGTCATTCCCGACGGAACGTCAGCATCACAACGGCGACGCGCACGCCCAGAAATTATACATGTACGACTGAAGTCCTATTACGCGCGTTAAAGAATCTGTGGTGTTTAAATTTTGTAGTATTTATGCTTAGGTTGCTTTGTTTTGGGACATGAGGCTTTTTTTTTTAAGAGGGAAGTAATGCCGCGAAACCTTCAAAACTGTATTTGTTTTTTTTTTTTAACAACCGCCGGCATGCGGCTTTATCAGTGTGATTCTGGATCGCGTATCAGTTCTGTATCCTTTGTTTGTTGATGCTCGATGTCGCTAGACGCACATCAGTTTCGTTGCAGCGCATGATGCCCAGAGATCTGTCTAGGGAGTTCCGGCCACTCGGGTGTCTTTCTACAATGGTCCAGCTTGTGCTAGTAGCAGTTTACGACGTTATCTGGATTGTTCTGAGCAGCCTTTAAATTGAGCGTTGACGAGTGCGACGGGCATTCTTTGTTCGACGATCGACGAGCACGCGGGTTGCTATCGCCGCCGAGTTGCTTAGCTTTTTTTTCGCGGACGCAAGTCAGCCCAATAAAGAGTTTCTTTAGTGCAATCACCATCTCTTCATTTGTGTCATCGACCTCGTCGCCACCACGTGACAGTATGAATACGCTACAGATACTCATGTAGAGCACATCGTAGTCTATATACACCTACGAGACACATTTGTCTTAAAATTAACTTCGAAATTTCACTTTTGTGATCATATTCTCTCAGAATCATCGAGCGCAGAAAATGGCGCTTTTAACCATAATAGCAATACCGCCAATTCTGTATACTAGATGTTTATGGCCGTGACCGCACGTATGCGGGAGCATGATATCATGAGAAGTGTTTGAATGCATCGATTTGTCGTGATGACAGTAAGAATGAATTGTCACTTTAAAAGTTGTGTAGAACGTGCTGTTGCTCATAGCATACTTTTTAGCACTTTGAAATCTTGCACAAACACATTTATTTTTAGAATTGTTGGTGATATTGTGAAGAGATTATTTAACGACATCATGTCAGCTACACAGCCTCACAAATAATTTTTTTTTATTTCTGCGCATGCAGTATCATGTATCATCACATCATAGTGCACTAGTCTCAATCTCGTTCTATGAATTTTTTTGAGCGTTAAGAATTGCCACACTTCTGACTGTCTCTACATGCTCAGGTGCGTGGCATTCAAACTTAAAAAAAGGAATTGCTCGAACGTTCATTTCCACATGCATAAATCAGCCACTTGACAATGAGACAAAAAAGGCAATAAAGTGCGCTCGCCGGAAACGTTTTCATTACGACATGCGCCAAGTATTCCCATGGACACTGCGCAGGGGCTGGAAAAACACGTCAGGCACGCGCATGTGTATAAAGGTTTGCAGCCTTTATTGTTTCGTCTAACATTCCACATTTTGATTTTCAAGCGATCGAAAGTGCTCAAAAATGCTCCGAAATGCATGTGGAGGCAAGCGGACTGCAACAATTGCATCATTTCAGCGGTTTTCAGTTGTATGGTCGCGTTATTTGCAGGAAGTTTCTTCCCTCAAGCCGTTTAGTGACGTACCCAGGATCAAAGCTTTCCCCGTTATTGGGAATACCTGGAAATACTTCTCTTTCTTAGGTAAGAAACAGTATTTTGATTACTTATTTTTCTTGTGAAATACAGTGAAAATAATGGCTTCAACTACACTTATACATAGGTTCGGTGCACTAGTTATGAAATGCTAAAAACGGGAAATGCTTAAAAAAGCTAAGACGTTCTTGCAGGCTAGTCGTTTCACTACTGGACTCGTGTTTTCGCGCAGAAAGACAGCACGGGAAGGAACGAATTTGCGAGAAATCAGGAACTAAAACTTAACTTTTTGTTAACATGCTACTTTCAATGGTCTTAACTGGGCTAGTTGGTGAACGAATTCAGGCATGGTGCTAGCGCACAAGGAGGACACACTGCGGGTAGGCGGACAGGACAAACGCTAGACTTGCAACTGAAATTTATTCCGGAAAAAACACACTTATACAACTTTTTTTCTTTTTTTTCTCTTTCCCTCCTCCTTGACATGCTCCGCTGGTGCCGCCTTCAGCTGCAGTCGCGTCAGAAGTGATAAAAGCAACTTAAAAACGCCACGTTTACAGAATGCACTGAAATGATTAAATTCTATAGATCTGAAATGAAAATGGGACGAAGAACATCATGAATACGATACAAAAAGACCTTACAGAACCAAAATATAATCAGGAAATAAAACCGTTGTGGCGAAATAAATCTTCAAAAGGTAACGTGAAAGCTAAAACAGACATGTGTAAAGGCATGCCGAGTTGAAGTACACCGCGATAACCCAGGAACAATTAGATGAGACAGAAAAAACAACCATGAATTGATAAATAAAATACACCTGGAAAACACCAGCAACAAAATGAGCAGGAGTTCCAAGACAAAACAAAAACCACAATACCCTTGGCGCAACCCCAGGCACAATTCTTAGGACACAGGAAAGAGTGATGGGAGAAAAAAATTGCCCGCCAGATAGTAACAAGGGCTACGACGAATAATCAACTACTGGTGAAGGAAAAACCTTCAGAATTTTCATAATTCATAATTCAAAACCCTCATAAGCAACCATAGGAAAGATGAATACTAGGGAGAGTAGGAAAATCCTTGAGGCCCTCTGTATAAAACTGGCAGCAGATGAATGCGTGAGTAAGCCCTCTGTCGAGCTCAGTAACAAATAATGGGAATATCTGGAAAGGTATGGTGGCTATCAAAATTTTTGATGGCTGTTTGTTCACCAGTAGCTGATCATTCGTCATAGCCCTTGTTACTATCTGGCGGGCAATATTTTTCTCCCATCACTCTTTCCTCTGCCCTAAGACTTGTGCCTGGGGTTGCGCCAAGGGTATTGTGGTTCTTCTTTACTTGTGTTGGAACTGCTGCTCATTTTGGTGCCGGTGTTGTCGCGGTGTATTTTTTATCAATTCATGGTTGTTTTGTCTGTCTCATCTAATTGTTGCTGGGTTGTCGCGGTGTATTTTTTTTATGATTGTTTGGTCTGTTTCATGTAACTTCACCTCAGCATACTTTACACATGTCCGTTTTAGCTTTCACGTTACCTTTTGAAGATTTCTTTCGCCCCAACGGTTTTATTTCGTGTTTATATTTTGGTTCTGTAAGGTTTTTTTTCGTACCGTACCGTAGAACAAATTTCAGTTGCAAGTCTAGCGTTTGTCCTGTTCGCCTACCTGCAGTGTGTGTCCTCCATGTGCGCTAGCACCATGCCGGACATGCTACTTGTTTATGCTGTCCATCCTACTTATGCCAATAAGGGTTAGAACAATGTATTGGTTCTTGTTAGGAACTTGCGCGGCAGGTTAAGCGTTTGTTTTCTATCATACAATAAATAGCTTAGAACGTTGATGTTTTAGCGCATAATTGGCTTTACAATTTGCATTGATGTCTGCGAGTCAAGCTAAAACCGAAAAAAACATGAAAAAATTTTTGACCACAATAGCCAAACTCTCCTTAGAACACAAAAAAAGTTTCGAGAGCACTGTGGAATTTACACTCCAAGCGAAAGCTTGAGTGTTGCTGGTGTACACGGTGGATCACGTTTGCTCTCCTTATGAATATTGCCTAAATGCACCATCATTATTACCGCTTATGTCCTCATTTTTATGATCACAAATTACAGTGTCATGCTCATTGCTACTATGATCCTCGTGGTATGTAAGGTGAATTATTATATTCGGTTTACAATCCCTGGCGTGGCGCAGTTGGTTAAAGCGCTCGGCTGGAGATCCGAGAGATGGAGGTTCGACTCCCAGTACAGATCAGATTTTTTTAATAACTCCTAATTAATGACCAATTAATGTTATGATATCGTCACAACTAAATGTCTGAGTTGCGTCGATGATGTCATCAGTTTGATTGAACTAACTCCTTCTGACTAAATTTTCGAATTGTCGCCTAACCAGATACGACCTTCATATTATCTATATATTGACGAAATTTTGCGGCAGAATCGTGGCTGACAGCATACGCCGTTAAAGGCTTTCATATTAGAACCCTTGCATGAGGAACTAGTGGAGCCAACCGGCAGATCCACCCGGTCGGCAAGAGTGAAATGCCCTTTTGACAACGCACAGAGAAGCCGCGCGTTTCGGGGCACTTATATAACCGGGCGGCGCAGGGGGAGAAAAGACAAATTTTGCGAATCCTTTTTCTGCATGGCCGTTCATTGTTAGTCTTTCCGAGGGTTTGCTTCAAGTAGAATACATGCCAGGGCGTCGGTGCATCACGACTAGCGCCATGCGTAACTCCATCAGTCGCTGAGGTGGTCTTGCCTTGGGAGCTCGATTTTATCTTTCCTTTCAATCTTCACTGTTCCGTCGGTCGTGTAAGTCATCGGATGCCTAACCAACACCTTCTTTTAGAATGCGGACATGATTTGGAATGCCAGTCAGTGACAACAATGTTGCGAAGCTCTCACCGGCTCTGTGTTGACGGCGCGCATGAAAACTTTAAGATGTCTTGCATGTTGAGGACGCAGTCGCGAAAAATGAAGCTTTTATCAGTGAGGTGGCCATCTCAGCTTGACGATAAACAGGAGCCTATGAAAAGATGTCTTCTGAGGTTTCGCTTCCCGTAGAATTCGTGCCAGGGCGTCGGTGCATCGCTGCTCGGGCCATGCGTAACTCCGTCAGTCGTTGATGTGCTCGTGCCTTGCGAGTTCGATTTTAGTTTTTCCTTCAAAGTTCGCTGTTCTGTCAGTCCTACAAGCTCATCAAATTTCTAGTCAAAAATTGCTTTAGAATGGTGGCTTCATTCGGAATGCCGGCATTCATCTCAAAGTTGCTACTACTTTATATGAAGAACCAGTAGATATAGATATTCAGCTTCGCTTTAACCAAGCCGTACAAGTGTAGTTGCGTTACCAAGGTGTGGTGTGTCCCGCTCAAGGTCAGAGGCCAAGGTTGATTCGGCACATTTTACGAATATGTGTACGAATTATTTCGCGAAGTGGTGAAATCTGACTGTTACACATTTTTTTGCTACAGAGAAATCAACATTTTAGCTACTTTGCTCTCATTAAAAATCCTCTAAAATCTCCTATTCCTGTTTTGCATAACCCGGCAAGAGAAATTATGAGTTTTAATAGTAGGTTTTTCTTAGGATATGAAAACAATTATACGGGTAACTGTATGTGGAGCCTGCACACATCAACAAAAAGAAAAACGAAATTGCACGCAGCAATGCCGATGCAACTGATACCCTATCGTGCCAAAATGTACATGTTGATTCCAGTCCATTTACAGCGCAAAATTGTTCAGTTGTTTTCGGAGACCAATACTGAAGATATACTGACACACAAGCTCCCAGAGATCACTATCTCGTAATGTTCAATTATTTATCTTCAACTTTCTACTATTGTACATGAAGAACAAGCGGACATAGATATAAAGCTTCGCTTTAACCAAGCCATACAAGTGTGGCTTCGTTACCAAGGCGTAGTGTATAGTACTCAAGGCCAAATGGCAAGGTCGGCTCTATTCCATGTTCTCCTATATTAAATGAGCTACACGAATTGCCACCAGCTGCCAAGACGGCCATGCGATGTGATCTCATGAAGGCATACAACGCGACAATAAATCAATAGCTGGTCAAAATCATCTTCCAAACGTAATCTACCAGAGATGTCACGTGATGTATGTCTTACGATGCTGGCACAACATTTTCTGCTGAATGCAAACAGTGTCGCTTCAAGCAACCAGCATTCACAACGAGGCGTATGTCGCGCAATGCTACAGTTTGGTTTTCATTAGACCAGGAGAGCACAACAGAAATAAGGTGGGACAAAATTAGACATGTGCCAAAACATCGCGGAAGCAAACGCCCAGGCTGAGTGAGGTTAAACATCAAGATAAGAAATTTTAAAGTAACAGCACGAAAAGAGGTTCTGCAGAAAAAGCGGTATCGGCGTGGTCGGCGTTGGCGTTGTGACGAACAATCACGGGCGTGCACCTCACAGATTCTAGTTTACAGGTAACAGCCGGCAGTGATTACTTGTTGTGTGGGGTTACTGCATGAGAGCACCTGACACCACGGGCCTTCCAACTCGGGATTTTCTTTTAGATGGAAGGGAGGGGCGAGTATCAAACATTTCGTGACCTCTGCATTCCGACCGACACGCTATCCTGAAGTAAAGCAGGCGCAAAAATACGGGACATTATCAATGTTGGGTATATGTTGAGTGTCGTGGTAGCTTCTCCCTGTACCCATATGATCCAGTTTCATACAATATAATTATAGGCAGTCATCAAAAAGTTATTGTTCATGCCAGTTGCAAAATGCAGGTGCACTTTGCGTCAAAGTTATTGCGTAATACCCGAAAGAAGAGCTTAAATGTTGCCTTAATTCTTCTATTATGGCGAGAGCAGAGCTACGAATAAATAAGTGAACCTCACATGGAAGGCTCCGAATTGCATTGTAAAGTGTACAGTGCTGACAATAATAAAGCTGCAGTGTTATCCTGAAGCCGCACCTCAGGGCCAGGGCCTTGAAGGTTCAACTAACGTCAACTCGGCTACATAGTTCAAACACGTGCGTAGCGCAAGCAGTTCGCGAACATGTGTTGTTAATTGCCGTCCTGCTTTCGCTAAAACTGGATTTGAGGTGGTTTACCTCGTAGAATGAGGTGGACGACTTCCACTGAGTGCAAGTCGCGAGGATGCACACCCTATGCCCTACAAGCCGCGCAGCCGCGTACTGGCACAGCCGGATGTCGTCGGTAAAGGTTTGCATTGAAAAAAAAAAAGAGAAAAAACTTTAAAAATTAGGCTGTGGGCTGCATGGCAACACCCTTAGAGAGCCTCTATGATGTATGTCATGAGTCTTCGGCAAATGGACTAGAAGGGGAAAGAAAATAAGCTTTCTATGGGCTTTAAATCTTTCGTGAGTGCTGTTAAATCATATAAAAGGGGATTTTATGGAAATCAATAAGTTTTTCAGGATAAACATACCAAGCCACGCGAGGAACTGCAGGAGAAGTTTTCGCCTCAGTCACCTATATTTCTACAAACACTGGAATTAGGTCAAAGCTTTCATTACACAGATTAAATGTACATCATGATTTGTTTTCTCTTATCACAGCGCACCGCAGCTAAAAGTGCGTGACAGAAACTTTTTCTTCCCTTTTATCCATTTATATTTGGGAAGTTATAGAAATATTCGCTGCAATGCGCGGATTTAACAGCAGGTTTAAAACCACGAAACTACTAAACTTTTCTCAAACTTGAGATATATTGCTAACCGGCTGCTAAGTGGACAATTGTTCCTAAGTCATAATTGTTTCGTCCATCGCAATGCGCTGCCAAAGCATGGCTGAAAAGCTGAAAAAAAGGAAATTGCGGGATCGGTGGCATGTGGCATGGAAACAGTGGTATTTCCTTGGTCTTGCAATGCATAATGCGAAGATGTTCCTGTTATGAAAAAAAATATATATTCTCCGCGAAATACGGTAGGACCTCATACCTGTCTAGTGCCTAGCATTGGGCACTTATTCAGCACTTCTTTTCTACCGCTAAACTAGACCATTTCCTTAATTTGTGACAGCAGCGATTCTGCCTTTCTCCAAAAATGTTTATTCGAATAAATAAATAGCATGACTTTAAATTCTCGAAGTTGATGGCACGTCATTTGTCTCTTTCAGGGTTGCACCACAATTTTGATACAAACCGAGTTTCCTGGGATATGAATCGCCGATACGGACCTTTGGTGGCCGAGGAGCTTCCTGGGCGGAATACTGTATTGCATGTATTCAGTGCCGACGACATTCGAACCCTTTACCAGGAGGAAAAACAAATGCCCTACCGGATGGGAATACATCCGTTCAAGATTTATCATACGAGCAAGCCGGAATACTTTGCCAATTGTGGCATCGTTAATGCGTAAGCCCGTAATCAAGAAACACATTTAGGACACGGATTTGAACACTGCGAATGAAAAACGGCGATGCGACTTATAAGATAAAAAGCAATATTTACCTTAAAAGACACGTTTGGCAGGTAGCGGCAAAGAGCTGTGAGTGTTAACATTGCTTAGATGCAGAATGGCGGCGGGTTCAAAGAACACAGTAAAGATAGTTTCTCACCATGGCTAATCTTCGTTTAACACCCTCTAATGTTACAACAAAAAAAAATTAGATTTCCTGCTCAGGCTACATGAATTCTTAAATCGTGAGTCAGTGCCATAATGTGAAACATTGCGGGAAACTTATGAAAACTCTATTAGGAAAGTGTTCACCTCTTTGTCGAGCACGAAAGCCAACCTTTCTCCTGACGGTTGTACCTTTGTGTTTGTGCTGTGCCACTTTTTGCTTGCCTTAATGTATCTATCAGTGATATAAGGACAAGGCGAGGATTCTTGAACATTATTTTTATTGCAGCACAGAGCTGGAATATTGTATGATGTTTTTGATCATTTTGTTGAGAGTCTTATAACTGTCTAAGGCGTTTTAATCAGTTGCTTGTCAAGCTTATCGTACGATCACAGAGCGTAGTTTCGGCTGCTTAAGAATCCACTAGTGCGTGCTCAGGAAAATTGTTGGAAGTAAATCCCGAATTATTGTAAGGTAATGTTGTGAAGTTACCGAATGGAATGATAGCGTTATGCAAATGGCGACTACTGCTTTTAGAGGTCATGCTCCGCGAGCACTGAGCAGGTACGACTGCCATACAAAACCTGTAGAGAGCGTTTCTAATATCAAAGCGCAAATACTACGACCGGCTCAATAGAATATTTGCGTTTATTGTGAATTGGTTATCTTACAACTGGGAAAATTTGGTCTAGTAATGTTTTGAAATGAAAAATGCAATTGTCTACAATATGCAGTAAAAGATTACAGAAAAAAGACAAGCAAGGAACGTGGCGACGCGAAGGCTTGTGTCGTTCCGTTCTTCTGTTTGCAACTTCATTGCGCTTTTAATATCTGATCAGTAGTTCCGTTAACTCACAATAGCCTCTCTATATTTTCCAGGCACGCTCTGTTAACCCAGCAGCATTAAATGGCCCGTTCTGCAGAACACTAGGTGCCCTTATTACCAGCATCGTTTCCAAAGAAATATAAAGGGGACGAATGGCAACTGACATGGCAGTGATCCGATTGGTCGGTAGTTTGTGGAACATCATGTGACCAATTGACACGGCCGAGCTGTCAGGTGCTGGTAGCGTAGGTCTGAGTGGTTTCGTACCTCTCGGCTACGAAGAAGGCACATCAGCATGGTGTGGCTAAAGCAGGGCATCATATCTATGTCGGGTAATATTCCACGAAAATTTCCGCCTGTGATGTGTATGAAAATAAATACACGCAAGACAAATGACTCAACAAAAAAGACTAACCAATAGGAAACATTTTGTAGATCCTCGTTCATGTATCCGCCGAGTGACTTTCTAATATTTATTCTATAACTTGTACTTCTATTCACACGCATGCATTCATTAGACCTCAGTATTAAGACAGTCATGTATGTGAAAGTCCGATGTTGATATATAGATATCTATAATGCCCCGACTTAGCCAAGCCTTATGAATGTACATACTTCCGTGGCCTAAGAGCAGGCTATCTTACTCACTACACAAGGACCCTGAAAGGTTCGATTTCCATCCCACCCCTCTAAAAGTAGAAACAGAATTTTGCGCTCCTGCCATGTCGTAAGGTCTCTTGAAGTTGCGAAAATCCGCCTTCGATTTCTGCGCTGGCAAATATGTCCCATGTTGATACCTACCTCCAGAGTCATGCCTGTGTTTCTTCACTCACAAGGCCGACAACGCAGACCTTTCTGCAGAGCGAGGCCTTTAACGTTATCTTTTTTACTAGTTCTTTGAGGGTTGTGTAAGTTATGATGTTTGTGTAAACGAACGAGGACCCACATGAACAGAAGCACATTCTGGCCATTCTGGCCGTTAAGGTTGTAGCATCATACGCCTATAGGGTAAGCCTACTTGGGCACAAAATATGTTCTTACCTCTCACTCACTAGTGGTAAAAATCTCTGCTAAAACAATAACTCAAAGATACCGCTGTTTCACCTCACCATCCTCATTCGCCTCTACGCTTTTGCAGACAAGGCGAAGAGTGGAAACAAATTCGTAATATGGGTCAACCGTGCACCCTCCGGTCTCGTGTCGTCGAGTCATATGCGGGGCGCATAGAACAGGCTACCGATGATGCACTGCAGCTGATCGCAAGCCGGAGAGACAAGAGAGGAGATGTCGCTGGCTGCGATGAAATCTTGGCGAGGTGGGCACTAGAAAGTGAGTCTTGTTTTCAGTCCCACAAAGCCCGATGAACTGCTTGGTTTCAATGTATAAAAATATTTCTTTATTCTTGCAACTGAGATTTTTTTCTGTACACATCTAAACTTTACACATGGTCTATTAAATTTACTGTTTCCTAATGAAAACAAGCTCAGCACGGCAAAGGATGCGACAAGTAACAAGACAACTAGCGGCTTTCTGACCAGCAAGTTTCAAAGCCATCAGTTTTATTTTCACAACGCTCAGCTTATCGTGACACTATAATCTTTTATGAATATTTGATTGGCAGGAATGATCCTTTTGATCACACCTCAGTTAATATGACGATTGTGTATGGTGCATCCAACCAGCGAAATTGAAGCCGACTTCCCTGGTTCATCACATTCTCTATAGCAATGCCAACGTATTTCCCCTTTGCTTCTTCCCGTTCGTAAGCCGACTTCAGCTATCAAAATGGTACTCCTCTATCACGCGCTTTCTATGACCCGACGAAAATATCTCAAGCAGCCATGCATTATCAATTTAGACAGTTTTGCCAAGATCCCTACATTGCTTTCAATGCCAGCTCTGGTCAGAGAGAAAAACAAAAGAAAAAGGTGGTTTTCAACTGTCCCATGAACTTTTGAATATAGATGCCTGCTCTAAACAAGAGGCCTTGCTTACAATCAAACTGTATCCCCGTAGTAGCCTGATGCAAATATTGAGTGATGTGTGGCTGTCGTGAAAATTCGTGGAAAGGCACTGCTGAATTATTTATTATTTCGAAATGGCTGTCAAAAGAATAATTTTTTTTTCGCCATCGAGAAAAGCGGATTTTGTCTGAAAAAACTTTGCTCTGTGCGTGACCTGTATAGCCCAAGCTCTGGGTTTGGTCTTCATACGGTAGCACTCACTATTTTTATCGCCAAAATAAAACATCTGAGTATCATACGCAGATGTCTGCCTTAGTTGATTGGATGTCAGTGTGGAAGGTGAAATATTGCCGTCTCTGAAAGAAGCTGTTAATCAAAATTTCAAGTTTTATATGTGTGTGCGTGTGTCGATGATTGGTACATGAAATGAAATTACATGACGTTTCTATCTCGTGAAGCTCTACAGGTTGTTATTCAATGCATGTTACTTTTATTTCTATAAAGACCCATTTTCAGTGCCATTACATAAATGGTAGGTGCAAAGTTTTGGATTCAAGTAAAAAGCAGCCATATGTTATGATGATGAAGATGATAGCAATAAATAGCTGTACACTCTAGGCGAGAAATTCGCGGGAGAGGTTGGTGTTGTAATTTTATCGGGCAGACCACTCCAGCCCTCGGCGTTAGAGAGAAATATGAAGCTGTGAAGATGATGGTTCGCGCACGTGGACGGCTGATTTGGAGTTTACGAAGAGTTCGGTGAGATATTACTGCCGATGGGATCCTGTAGTGCACAGTTCGTAGATGGCTGTAAAATTTTGTGAAATAATGAAAGACTGGTGGAGCAGCTCGAGGCGGCTGTAATCCTAAAAGTGACTATGTTGTGGCAGGATGAATGAATCAATATAGCTGCATGGCTCTGAAAACGTTCAATTGCATCGGTAAAATAGGCTTGTTGTGGGTGAAAAATCCGTCATGCATATTTTAAATTTGATTTTACTGGTGCTTCGCGTGCTAATAACTTGACTGCATGGGTGCATTACGAATATGATGTCTCAGAACACCAAGTGGTTTGTTAGCCCAAGATATGATGTTAGTTGGGTGCCTTTTCTAGGACAGATCAACGCACAATGTTGTGCCATAATATTTGTACGTTTGCACTGGCGGCACGGAAAAGGGAGCAATATGATATGGACACGAGGGGGTTACAGCTGCTATGAAAAGAAAGTAAAGCAGATTTTTTAGTGATTAAGCTCTGTTAGCCAAATTTTGCATCGATCATAATTTTTGGCAGTCTCATTTTGGACGGGCTACTACAAATCAATACCAAACTTTTTTTTACAATATACACCAGCGTGCGGCTTATCACTATGACTGTAGCCATGAACCGATTCCGCACTGTTTGCTTCTTCATGCTCGTTGTTGCGAGATGCGGCCTTAACACTTTCATTGTAGTGCAAGACGCGCCGAGATGTATTCCAGCCATTCGCTTCTGTTCCTACAATGTTCCAGGTGTTGCTAGGCGCAATTTGCGGCATTATCTGTATGTTTGTCCGCCGCCTTTATATTGAGCGTAGACGGGTGCGACGAACATTTGTAGATCAACTACCGTCGAGCACGCTAGTACCCCTGTTACACGGGCGTTTTCAGCGGCAGTTCAGTTGAGCTTCAGTTGTACGTCATAACGGCCGTGGGAATGGAACGGTGGTGGTTGCGCTCACTCTGCATTTTCTATGTTCATTTCACTCTTCATCAGCGGGGGACATATGGATCATTGTGGAAATCGATTTCACGAACTGCTACGCCGAGGCGAAAGCCCTGCCTAGCGGCACCACAGCGGAAGTTGCGAAGTTTTTCGTCGAACGAATTCTCCTGAGACACGGCGCTCCTGAAGTTCTCATCACGGGCAGAGGAGCTGTATTTACAGCTGAGCTCACTCAGGCTACAACCTCAGTGGCTTGCGCTACAGCCAAATGAGCCACTGCTGGACAACTGCTCACCTTCCTCAGACCAGCGGACTTACGGAGCGCCTCAACAAAACAATCGCAGATATATTGACGAAAACAGCACTCGCCTAAGTCACAGACGAAGAAGAAAAAGAAAACATAAACACATTGACGTTTCGGCACCGCTACGGGTGCCTTGTTCACAATAGAAATGAAACGAGATGGGCCGTTGCTTATGAAGTTAAAGTGTTGCGTACAAAGTGCATGTACAGGGTCGTCCACTTCTAGCTATAACACGGTCACTGCTTTCAAAGCAACATTGCGCCCGACGTAGGCATATATCGATACAAAGCGATGCAAGCACACAAGGACCCGGGCGTTTTGCTTCACATGGCCTGCCACTAAGCTAAATTGCGTGGCCGATTCGGACGCAATGACGCTTTGAAAGCAGTGACCGTGTTATAGCTAGAAGTGGACGAGGCTGTACATCTCGGGTAGATTTCCCCGCGTCCTGTTTATCGCTTCGCTTGTCATTTGGATGTGTAATGATTCCTTGAGTAGGCGGGTAGATAACAGTTTTTCCCTTTTAAGTATCTGCGCGGAATCCCAGTCAATCAGGTGGCCCGTGTCTTGATTGTGCTCTGCTAGAGCGTTATAAGTCACTTTTTTCTTCTTTACGTCACGTTGGTGTACCTTCAATCGTCTTCTGAAGTCGTCAGTTTCGCCTATGTAGGAAGCGCCGCAATCTTTGAAAGGAATCTTGTAGACGACGCCAGGGTAGCTTGTCTTCTCCAAAGGGTCTTTGACCCGTACCAGGTGATCTCGGAGCTTGCTGGATGGTACATGGGACACTTGGACGTCGTAGGCAGCGAATATCCTGCATAAGGTTTCGCTGACGCTCTGGGCATAAAGAATGACAGCACGCTTTTTCTTTTCTCTTCTTTCTCCGGTTGGAGGGGCTGCAGCGCGTAGTTCTTGCGAACGGAGGACTTGGGAAGGGTATCCGTTTTCTTTAAGGTCCTTCCGTATGTGGCTCAGTTCACGCCGTGTTTTTCTTGGGCTTGAGCAAATCCTGAAGGCCCGATTAAAAAGCGCCGAGGCAACCGATCGCTTATGCCCTAATGGGTGCGCTGAATGAAAATTCAGATATTTACCCGTGTGGGTAGGCTTTCTGTATACACCCGTCGCTAAACCGTTTCTTGTTCTTTCAACAAGGACGTCAAGGAAGGCGAGTCGCCCGTTGACTTCTCCTTCCATAGTGAACTGGACGCTTTCTTGAAACGAGTTAAGGTGCCGCAGGAATTTTTCGGCGTCCTCTCTACGGATGAGACAGAAACAATCGTCAACGTAACGAAGGAACAGTCTTGGTGGAGGATCTAATGACGTCAGTGCGCGGTTTTCAATCGTTTCTAGGGTCAGGTTGGCACAAACCACAGAAATGGAAGCACCCATTGCTGTCCCGAAGACCTGCCTGTAGAACGTCTTGTTGAACCTAAAGCACGCGTTGGACAGGCAGAATTTGAGGAGCTGGCATAGATCGTCCGTTTCAATAGGTGTACGTTCAAGCAGAGACAAGTCGTTGTTCATAGCTGTTTTGCAACATTCGACTGCGAAGTCTACCGGCACACACGTAAACATGGATCTCACGTCGAAAGACACCATGACGTGGTCGTCGCCAAACGTATTGTCTTTAGTTTTTCTACAAACTGTACCGAGTCTTTCACGTGCGTGCTGGTTCTTCCGGCCAAAGGAGCAAGTACCCGGTGTAGGTAGCACGACAACTTGTATAATGGAGACCGGGTGAAGTCCACAATCGGGCGAAGTGGCACATCCTTTTTTGTACACCTTGGGTACGCCGTATATGGCTGGCGCGGAGCCATTGTGGCAGAGCAGGCACGCGGGCAAGATTGGGCTGGCGCATTGCTTCAGGCGCATTGCATAGGGCTAAAACGTGGAGGCTAACCAAGAGAGTTCTACTTAGGTTGAGGACAACTGAGAGGGCTATGGGAAAAAAATGATAGGGGTAACATTAAGAGATAGGAAGCGTGCAGAGTGGGTCAGAGAAATATATCAAGTTATTGACATTCTAGTGGAAATTAAAAAGAAGAAATGGGCATGGGCAGGACATGTAGTGCGAAGAAAGGATAGCCGATGGTCGCTTAGGGTAACAAACTGGATTCCAAGGGAAGGAAAGCGTAGCAGGGGGCAGCAGAAAGTTAGGTGGGCAGATGAGGTTAAGAAGTTCGAAGTGGTCAAGTGGATGCAGCTAGCACAGAACCGGGTTAATTGGAAAAATGTGGGAGAGGCTTTCGCCCTGCTGTGGGCATAGTCAGGCTGATGATGATGATTGCTTCAGTAGTGGAGTTCATGTCGTAGCCTGATGCTGGCACTGGTGCCTGACAGGGGAGAGATGAGTAGAAAGCTGTCAAGTATAGAAAACTGGGTGAGTTGGATTGGATTCATCTTAAAGCAGCGCGAAAACACAAGACTAAAAGGAACAGGAGACGACACAAGCGCTTAATAATCTCCCTCATTGCACGCGCTATCGTTGAAATGCGAGACCTATAGGTTCAGAAATTAAAGCGGGTATTGTATGTGAATGTATGCGCATTGTATGCATCAGCCGTCGAAATTATAGCACGTTGAGCGGAACCATGAAGTGAAAACAATACCACGCATGACGACGCAAGATGATCAGTGAATTAAGTGAGATTGCCAGATTAGTGATGCGCTTGCATGCAGTTTCAGTATACATTCGCTTGCACCTCAAAGAGATGGGCACGCTTCGTCGGCGTAAAGTTCTTGCGGCCGATGTTGTGCAGCCACTTTTTTCTTCTAATGGTGTCTTTGTTGCCGCTCGGAATCGCGAAAAGAACAAAGCCTTTTTCACGCCGACTTGTGCACTGAAATGCGCAGCAACTGAGCATAGTGCTGCTCTAAAGGAGTGCGAATAACGCGAAGTGCAAGCGCGCAATGTCTGGGAGTTCGGTCGTAGCAGCGGCGGCTGCCCAAAAAATGTCGCCCACGAAAACTGAAAACACAAAAAGAGCGAACTTAACGCGCGCTTTTCCAGAAGGCCGCCCGCGGAGGCAATCACCGTCCGACGGGAGAGGTGAGAGAGGAGGATCGGCGAGGGTGCGCGGCTTGGCGGCATAATTCACAGAAAGTCGCTACTTTCAAATTACCAAGGGACTTTACGGAGGGCTAGCTTTGCGCGCCGTCTGCTAGCCGGAAAACGCACAAGTGGAATCGTGGTCACCACCAACCTGTATATTTTAAGTAAAACTTTAAGGTAAAGCTCCGTCAGTGTTAATGTTTTTGTCGTCTGCGTATTCTCTTGAAAATGAGTCGAATGAGGCATGCAGACGACAAACTACGCAGCGAGATCACCAGTGCGCAGACGGAACGGCACACAGCAAGTAAATAGCGCATACTGTGCACTGCTTTTTTATATGCGGATGGTAGGGTAGGAAGGAAGTGTTTCGTCATTGGATGTAATTCAGGGTACGGCAAAGAAAACGAAAAAGCCCTCTTGTTTCGGCCGCCAACTGATTCAAAGCTTTTCGAGCAGTGGAAGCAGAACATTCCGCAGATTGGCCAGGAATTAATCAAAAACACAGGGTGTGTGGGCGGAATTTCAAGGATGAATTTTTTCTCTAAAAAACTACCGCAGCTATAAAGGAAACGTATTACTTAACGAAGAATAACGGGCTCTCCGTGTCAAGGATGCAATTCCGACAGTATTTCAGAAAATTTAAGAACCGGAAGCTGTTGAGTGATCTAAATCGGGGGGAAAATTGGTGAGCTGTATGAAGCAGATGAACGCAGCGGCACTGAAAGCGATATATGCCAGCGATGAGGCAGGCAACTGATGACACCTCAGTGCAGCTGGAAGATGCAGACAACGGGATATATTTGAAGGGATATATTCCCCGCAGCGATGCAGGCGATACGTAAGTGCAGCAACAAGAAGCAGACGACAGACGCGGCGGCAGCACGGTACCGCCGGAGCGGAGGCGCGGCGGCCGCACGCTTCAGCAGAGTCGGATGGATAGATGGAATATAGGAGCGTCCCCTTTGAAACGGGGGGTAGCAGTAGCTATCATGGTCATTTTTCTCCCTATATCTTAATTATTGATTTAGAATGGTTAACTAAACCATCATTCCATTTATTAAATTTTGTTCCTACATTACTAACATTATGTCACTTCTCTGCTTTTGAGCCACCAATCTTCCAGTCGTTTTTTGCTAGTTTCCACCGCCGGTTTATTCACCCGGCCACTCTTATCTCTAAACCCCAGAGCTTCAGGAACAGTGATTGCGCCTGCACCAACTTCCGGATGGATACCATTACATTCGAGTATAATATGGTCAATTGTTTCCCTGGAGTTTCCACATACAGCACATGCATCATCTCCATTGTCAAATTTCTTTTTGTAGCTGCGTGTTCTAAGGCACCCTGATCTAGCTTCAAAAAGTAGGGCACTGCCTCTTGAGTTATCAAAGAAATCATCCTTCCTGATCTGCATTTTCCACTTCTGGTATATTTCCGCACTCTGTTTCTTTCACATCGAATTTATCCAATTTTTACCTTCTGTGTTTTTCACCTGTTGCTTAATGCTCTTTATTTCTCCGTCCTTATTACTAGCATACTTACTTGTTAGTTTCCTAGTTCTTTTCCTCCATTGTGAGTCAACGCTTTTTAGGTACAGGTATTTAAATACTTTAGCTGCCCATCTGTTACTGTCCAATTTCCTCAGGCGTTCCTCATATAATATTTTACTCTGCGCTTCCCGTACTTCGAACGATGCCCAGCCCATATCTCCCTGTACCGCCTCATTTGTAGTTTTGCCGTGGGCATCTAGTGCTAATCGTCCAACGGATCTCTGATTGTTTCTAATGTCGACTGTACCTCTGATTTTAGGCACAAAACCGCATTTCCGAAAGTAAGTCCGGGCACCATAATTCCTTTCCAAATACCCCTCAAAACCTCATACCTATCTTATCCCCACAATGCCTTATGCTTCATTATCCCGGCATTCCTTCGCCCTTTGGCCTTAAGTGATTGCCCATGCTTTCCAATGTATGCCAATCCTTCGTTCACCCATTCCCCGAGATATTTATATTCTGCTACTCTAGGTATTTCAAGGCCTTGTATTTTAAGACCCTGATCAGTTGAGCCATTGAAAATCATCAGACCCGACTTGAATGCGCTGAAACTGAAGCCTAGAGCATCCCCTTCGTCTCCGCAATACTTAACTAGAGTTTGCAATTGTTCCAGATTCTCAGCTAGCAGCACAGTATCGTCTGCATATATCAAACCGGGGAGGCGCTGCTCTACCGCCTTTCTACCTAATCTATATGACAAGTTAAAACCTAGGGTACTGTCTTGTATCCTCCGTTCCGGGTTTTTTCATATAAAGCATGAACAGCACCGGTGATAGAGGACAGTCTTGTCTTAATCTTTTGCATACTTTGACATCCTCCGTACTTCTTATCCCTTCCCACGTAATTTCTACTTTGTTATCCCGGTATATTTCCTGTAGGAACTCTCTTATCTCATAACCGATACCTTCTTTTTTTAATATGTTCCACAGGAGTTCCCTGCTTACGTTGTCGTATGCCCCGTTTATGTCCAGGAAGGCCAAATACAGAGGTCTATTTTCCACTCTAGATATTTCGATGCATTGGGTAAGCACGAACAGGCTATCATCTAAGAGCCTACCATTTCTAAAGCCGTTCTGAAGTTCTCCGAGTATGTTGTTACTTTAAACCCATGCTTGCACCTTTAATTTCACCACCTGCATGGCTAACCTGTACATAACAGATGTTATGGTAATCGGCCTGTAGGATTTTATGCGCATCCTGTCTCCTTTCCCTTTATAAATGAAAATCATTTTACTCTGCCGCCAGCTGTCCGGAATTTGCTTATTCGTTATGACTGTTTCCAGAGCTTTAAACAATGTTTCCTTACTTTTTGGACCGAGTTCATTAATCAGCTTGATCGGAATTTCTTCTATTCCTGTAGATGTGGTTTTAGGAATATTTTTTTTCTACCTTTTTCTAGTTTAGATTGGTCAGTTCTAAGCTGCTTTGTATTCTTCTACCTTGTATTGCTTCCTGATTTGCGGAGATTACCCTATCGTCGCTTTTAAATGACTCGGCTATAAATGATATAATGTAGTTCACTGCGTTATCTCGCTTTAAACAATTTCCCTCGTTATCTTGAATTCGATCCTGCTTTCTTTGATTCTTCCTCCCTAGCCAGCTTATATGGTACCAGAAGTTTCTTGCTCCGCCTCTAGAGGCATCGTGTATATCAGCCATCCAGCGATCGGTGGACTGTCTTATTTTACTTTGGACGAGGGCCTGCACTTGAAGTTTCTTTTGCCGATAGGATTCCCATTTTTGGTCGATTTCCTCCTGAGATACCTGTGCTTTCTTTGCCATTCGGTGTTCCCTTGAAGCAGCCCGTCGTTGTTCAATAGCTTCCCTGATTTCCTTATTCCACCAGCTCCGTGGCTTTCTCTTTCCATTCTAGCGGTTTGCTACTTTAACCTCCTGAATTTTCCTCCTTATGAGTAGTTCTACATGTTCATAATCCCAGTCTTCTATGGCGCTTTTCTCTATTGCTTCCTTTATGTCTGCTGCTATCTGCGCTATTTGATCGTCGTATAATTTTGCGTTTACGTTTTGTCTAAGTTCCATTTCTCTTTTCATCAAGGGCCCCATCTGCAGACTAATACGTTTATGATCACTTCCCAGACTACACTCCCCTTCTTCGTCTATTTCCATTTTTGTGACCTTGCTATAAATTTCCTGCGACATTAGACAATAGTCAATGGTCATCTGCCCATTGCGGAATTCCCACGTGATTTGGCCTTCACATTTTGTTTCTCTATTTAATATAACTAGATCGTGTCGCTCACAGAAATCTAGCATTAGCTTGCCGTTACAATCCATGTATCCATCCAGATCGTCGATGTGGCCGTTCATGTCCCCCAGTAGAATAATATTGGCCCCGTTTCCAAACTGGCTTATATCGTCACTGAGACATTCAACAAGATCCCTGTTTTCTTGCCTGCATTGATGTCCTATTCCTAAATAAACTACCCCTAGCCATGCCCCTGTGCCGGCAATTGTTCGTGAAACTCAGATATGTTCTTTACAAGATGATTTAATTCTTTGCCAATTTGTTCCCTGCTGTATCAACATACCTACCCCTCCACCCTTTTTTTTCCGTTCTCGTTCTGTTGCACCTTTCCCAGATGCAGCCTTCTATAAACGGCGGATCTTCTAGATCCCTGAGATGAGTCTCGCAAAGAGCGTACACACCTATTTTGTCGTCCTTCAACTGCTGTTCTATCTCTAGCCATTTCGCTCTTTTTCTACCTCCTTGCATGTTTATCATGTTTATGTAGCTGATCCAGGTGTTAAATTTCTTTTTGTACTTTTCTTTCTCGACCTACTCTTCGCCATTTTTCAGGGCTCAGCCTCCATTATTATACTTTCTTCTGCTTCACTTATAACTACCTCTGTGCACGGAGTCCTCGCGGACCCCCTAAAAAAGCTACAGCCCTGCCTGCCAGGCGCCAGCTGATCTCTGCTCCCACCTTTCTGTTAAAATGAATGCCATCTCGCTGAAAAGCCCGACCAAAACCTGCTTTATGTACCTACCTGTTTACCTCAACAACTTCGAAACGCTTCTCCAGGCTGAACTTTCTTATGTCCTGATTAACTTTCACCACGTCCTTTTCCATCTTTCCGTTCAACCCTAGCACCTCTGGTACTGTGCATACAACTATCTGCGTCTGCTGTGCTATCTCCCTGATCTCGTCAACTCCATTAGCTAAACTTCCCACCACTCCGGCAGCGTCACCATTTAGGACATCGTTTAGCCCCGCGGCTACTATTACCATACTGCGCTCTGCGGAATTCTTCAACAGGATATTTTACTCTCTTTTAGCACTGCCCTCATTGTTCTCCCTAGGAAGGCTCCAACCATCACTCTCTTATCACCCCTTACACGTTCCAAGATATCTCGCTTGCACCTGTTCATGTTAGAATCTCCGGGGATAAGCACCTGGGCCTTCTCTCTCCCTCTCCCAACTGTTGGCTCCTGCTTTCGGTTATCTGTGTCCTTATCTCTGGGATTTTCATTCTTCCTTACTTCTTCCTTTTTTCCGGAGTCTTAGCTGCTTCTAAATAAATCTGACGGTTCGGATCCGCCTGACCTACTTTGCTTATGCCTTCCATGCCAGTGCTGGCCCCAGCCACGTGGCCCGCATTGGAATGTTCGTCCTCGTTGGTTCCAAGGATAAAGTCGGCTCCTTTTTTCAATTTGAGTAAGCTGTCCAAGCAGTTTCTGATTTTCCGCTCGTAACAAACGTACTTAATTTTCTAAATCATCCACACGAGACACTAAACTGCCCCTTTCTTGATCAAACCTATCTAGACGCGCACTCAGTACGCAACACCGACACAAAAAGTCGCTGCCTTCCGCTTCACCTACAGAGTCAAAACGCGCTTCCTTGAGTTTAACCTGCGCCTCACACTGAGTACACTTTACCTTATTTTGATTGCACATCTTAAGCGCTCATCGACTGAACTATATTTATTATGAATTCTCAGAATATACAAATTTCCAAAAGAGGACACAAGAAACGACTAGCAAAATCGCGTTAAAAACCAATTCTGCGAATGCCAATAGCCTACAAAAAAATATTTATCTAAACAAGACAGCTAAATAATGAACGCCAAGAAAACCTAGCTGCCGGCACGAAAAACCAGGCCGCTAGGACCAAGAGCTAAAATCTATTCTTTAGGCTGCACCTAACCTAACTAGCTGAAAACGAAATAAAGTTAATAAAAGAAAGAACTCATCTATTTGACGCTTCGGAAGCTCCCGCTGTCGCCAGTCCGTCCGATTCCGGTAGCCACGTGCAATCGGAGGAGCGATGGCACACGCGTCCGCACCACACGGCTGTCAACTGTCTGCATGCAGAGTCGGTGATAATTACTAGCACCATCTATCGGATCCGCCACCAAGCTTTCCTCGACGTAGCAAAATTTCGCCCTTCCAAAGAGCGGAGTCGGCGCTCCTGTCTATCTTACTCCGTGGTTGACCGCTTCACCCGTTGGCCCGAAGCCGTGCCAATTCCGGACATTACTGTGCAAACAGCTGCAGAGCTTTCGTTTCAGGGTGGCTGCCGCCGCCCCGGCATTGTTACCACGGATCGCGGCCGCCAGTTCGAATGTGCCCTCTTAACTTCGCTCACACGGCTGCTCGGCACTAAACACTGCGGCACCACATCGTACCTTCCCTGTGCCAATGGCATGGTCGAGTGGCTTATCGCCAGCTCAAGGCTGCCCTCACTGCGCGCCTGGATCGCGAGCACTGGGTCGACCACCTCCCTATGGTGCTCCTAGCCCTACGTGTCGTCCTGCATCGTGACCTTGGCTGTTCGGCGGCCGAACTCGTTTTCGGTACGTTCCTGCGGCTTCCCGGAGACTTGTTCGTAACTTCGGCTCCATCGTCCCAGCCCCTACAATACCTTCATCGCCTACAAGACTGTCTTCAGCGTCTGCGTCCAGTGCCGCCTCGCTCATCTGCCCATCAAGGCTTTGCACACATAGACCTTGATTCCTCGACGCATGTGTTTCTCAGGCGAGAAGCTGTAAAGGCGCCTCTTACCTCCTCATACGACGGCCCTTACCGCGTCCTCAACAGGACGACAGTCAGCGACAATCCTGCTGGATGGTCGCGAAGAGGTCGTCTCTCTAGATCGCCTCAAACCCGCGTACCTCGAGACATCTCTCCAGAATCTTTCCTGAGATGTTTCCGGCTTATCTGCAGACCTGCTTGCCGCCGTGGAATCCCCCTCTCTGGCCCGTCAGCGCGTAAATTTCGCCGTTCCTTCTAGGTGGGGGGCCCTATGGCATGGGACCTTGCGCTGGAGTTTTTAGTAGGGTGGCGGCGCCTCGTGGCGGCGAAGGAAAGCTTGACTGGGTAGTACAACGGCGGCTCTGCCTATGCTGCAGCGCATATCTGGCAGGCTTTCTACGCCGATTCGTGCTTCTTTTTACCCCTTTGTGAGCGTGAAAAGAGTCGTCATGTATCGTGGACATCATTGTAAACCAGCAGTAGCCTAATTTATAAAAAAAGCGCTGCGGCGCGAGATGTTCAAACCATGCGGCATTGATCTTCCGCGTACCATCCGTCCCGAAACATCGTCACCGCTGGTATTTTCGCTAGCGTCGTAGGGTGCCAAGGACAAGTTAACAATTTCATTCTTCAACTCTACGGCTTTCTTTCAATCCGTACGAAACGGGGCTACAGTGCGATTGGTACGGACGGTCATGTGCATGCATATAGTGGTTTGAGAAACGCCGTTCGCTCTAAGCTGGCCTCTCCGCCGGCTCAGAGCTCAAATATATAAAGTAAAGCTATAAACGCGTGTTTATTTGTGATTGAGAGCGAAACCGACCGTTATGTTACTGTTTTCGCCAGCTGTGTATGTAAGAACTGCACGTGCGTGCGTCACCGCATGTTCTTGATCTGATAGAGCGCTAAATTCTAAAATGCAAAGTCTCCACTGCCCCCAACAGACAAAAACCTCTGGCTCAAGAGCTGCAAGCACATAACCCTAAGGCTATTAGTAGTTGAGCAGTGGTGAAACGAGGTCAGCGTGCCTTCTGATATCTGCACCTAACGATGAACACAAGCGCCTGCCGCGGTGTAATTCGAACGTTTCTGCAGACTCTGCTTCAGCTTTTGTGGGACTTTCCAGTATGTGGACTGTATTTCCAAACATTACGAGAGTTGTTTATCAGCTAAATGGTGCGTAAAAAGCAAAAACCAGCTTAGGACCAACTTACAAGCTCACATGCATACATTGAACGCGAACCCCAATGACCCATGCACGGCCGCCTCAAGGTGCCCATCGGAAGGACTATTTTTGCCTCAGGGGGGTTGTTTACGCTGCCTATCCGTATTGCGGTTTCGGGTATTACTTGCTTCAGCTCAGCTGCGTGTAAAGCTTGCAAAAAACTCCACGAATTCGCGCGAAACGCGCCTGGCGCGTCAACTAGCAGCGCACCAAGACTTCGTCTCCGATTACTGTATGTCGGATAATGCCTGATGTTGGATTATTTATTGCATTTTTTTGCGTCGTGACAGCCTCGAAAGATTTTTCAGCGCCTTAAATTCGTTGTAATTCATACATAATAGAAATTAAAGCGGTGGATCCATGCTGACTCAATGCATTCTAATGCAGACACCGGGGATTTATACTACCCAGCAGACACCCCCAGGGGGCACTTTTAGCACCTTTTTCGCAGCGCCCCCTGGACAGCGCAAGGCTCCTATAAAATGAGGCGCTGAGATTAGCGTTACCAGCCCGTGTTAGAGGAAAATAATGAGGTACAGCGCGTGCTCAGAGCGCAAGCACGGCACGGGCTGTTCAGAACGAGGAGAAAGAAGAAGCGCCTTAGCTGATACGTGTCCGCTTAGAGCTCTGTGTTTTTATCTTGTTTCGCCTATTTACTGTCGTTTTGTGTGGGTAGGACAGTGCCTTCCGTGAGAACGAATGACGAAGACGCCCCTGTGGAGCGATTTCCGCCTCGGTGGGCCCTTTCTCAAGAAAGTCCAACCGGATCCCTCAGGCGCAGGCTAGGCTTAGCTCGGCGTTGCCGAGCGAGGCTGGGCTACGCGCCTGCATAGATTCTGCTCCGCCGACGACAGCTGTGCGGATTTCTGCTGTGTTACAACCTGGCGCAGCATCCACGTCCACGCAATCATCAATGCCTACATGCCCCCAGTCTGCTTCGTCTTCGGATGGAACGACTTCGGCTTGTCCCATGGATTGCTCCGCTGCCTCTGTGCCTGTAACCCTCCCTCAAGGAACTGTGCCAGTCGCACCGATTCAGTCATCCCTTCCAAGGCCAACTACAGCGTGTCAGCCCCTGACACCACCACAGATGCGGCCAATGAGTCGAGCCTCGCTTCCACTTACTGCTAACTCGTTCCGCGCTTTGATATAACGACTAGCCCTCCCCAGTGGGTCCAAGTCACAATTGACCAAGTTCTAGGTTCTACTAACTACTGTGGATTTGTCGTCCATCGCCCATCGAACACCATCACGGTGAACTTGCCATCCTTGGTGGATGCCCAAAAAATGTGTGCAGTTACTCAAATTCCCCTGGATGCGAATGAGCATGTCCCAGTGCAAATATATTTTGCCTCTTGCCCTGACACCCTCCGCTGCGTCGTTTACCATGCCGACAGCAGAAGTCCTTCTGAGGAAGTGCGGGCAAACATTCGCTGTTCAACTCACGCAGTGTTTCAAGCACGGCCTCTGGGGTGCCGGGGCTCATACCTACTCACCCTACAAGGCCCGTTGACTTTGGCTGAGTACCTAACCTATTATGGTGCGATTATCAAACCACAGTCCTTCCGACCTCGCCGTATATTTTGTTATCACTGCCATAAAGAAGGGCACATGCAAAATACCTGCCCTTATCCAGCAGCTGTGGCCGGCATGAATGAACCAATAGCGCTTTGTGCCCTATGCAAATCGGCGGGCCATGACATGCGCTCCCCGGCTTGTCCAAAGAAGAAGCGAACGAGACCGTCGCGCAAGCCGACTGGAAAAGCAGATATTCCTACAAGTAATCACTTCGCTGCTCTTACATGTGACAAAACCGACTTTCTTTCACTTCTTTTACGTGACCCACCTGCTCATCATACGTCTTCTCAGCATCGTTCATACGCACAAGCGACTCACCCTCGTGGATGAAATGGTACACCAAAACGGCCCGTGCACCAATCACATGTGGATGTCGCAGATGAAGACGCTGTTTTAGACAATGCCATTGCAGAAGCCCGCCAACGTCTAGACGAACTCACCCAGCTCCGAGAACAGCGTCGCTCTCACCCCTCTCGAAGAAGTATAATACCTCGTGATAAGATTTCAGATGAATCACCTCAAATAAGCATCAAACCACAATCACGTGCAGACAACACGTTAACCCCGAATACCCCGACAGTGGATAAAATATTAGCCCTTATGGAGGAGGTGACCTCCCTCATCGAAGGAGCTATTCGGCCTCGCAATGGATAATGCACTGTATCTGGTGGTGCAGTGGAATTGTCGAGGCTTTGCGAATAAGGCCTCTGAAGTGAACATCCGTCTTCGCGACAAAAAGCTAAGGGCGTGGGCCTTCTTATTTCAAGAGCATAACTCACTTCCTCGCCTTTCAGGATTCTGCGCTTACCATTCACCTTCCATTCCTGATCGCCGTTGTATCACCTCTTCCCTCAGCCCAGGTAAATATGCAATTTGTTATCACACTTCAGTTCCCCACGCACCGATCAACCTTTCACGGTGGTGTAACACACGCCAAGAGGTGGTAGCACTCCTAGTTAAGCCTGTACGCACGCCACTTATACTAGTGTCCTTTTATGGCCGTCCTGGTTCCGCATCTCCTAATCTTGGAGGAGTTCGTTTTCTGCGTTCTACCTACTCGGGTATCCCTATTCTATTCGGTGGAGACTTCAACGGCACACATGCCTCGTGGGGTTACCCATCGGATTCTCCCAGGGGTGCACAGATCCAGGGAAGCTTTTTAGATAATTCTTTTCATCTTTTAAACCACCCGCATACATATACCCGTCCACAAGGTGGGCCTTATTCACCTGATTTGACTTGGTGTTTAGGCCATTGTAGCCCTCGTTGGGCTGTTGAACCAGATACCTGGGGTAGTAATCACAGTCCTATCTTTATCTCTCTCACTTCTTCGTGGATACGTAAAATACGCCGTAGCGTACGAATAACATCATGGGACTCTGTACGCGCAGACAATCGCTTATCTGATTTATTATTTATTTATTTATTAGTACTTCAAAGGCCCACGAGAGGCATTACATGAGGGGTGGGCTTACATCAAGTTATATTTTCAATGAATGATTTGAAGCGCGCGTTGTCGAGATGAGTCACAGCTTCGGCAGGCAAACAGTTCCAATCTTTTGCTGTCAAAACAAAAATGACTTGAGATGAGATGACGTAGATGCATGAGGAGGTTGGACGGCTTGTTGATAGTTGATCCGGGCTGAGTGGCGATGCGCACGGGTGATAACGGCATTCCGCAGGGGTGAGTGATAAAATTTGTGGAAGAGACAGAGCCTGGTGGTTTTACGGCGGGATTCTAAGTTTGCAAGGTTAGCTTTGTCTTTTAGTGATGAAACACTTGTGTGATAAGAATAATCTGAAAAGGCAAATCTTACCGCTCTGTTTTGGACGGATTCGAGTGTTTTTGTAAGGTTAGATTGGTGTGGGTCCCAGATCGAGCAAGCATATTCTAGTTTGGGGCGCACTAAGGTTAAATAAGCGGACAGTTTTACGTGAGGGGAAGCAAGTCGTAGTGTTCGCCTAAGATAACCTAGAACACGGTTAGCTTCGTTAGTGATGTTATTTATATGAGATGTCCAGGTAAGATCTTCAGTAAATGAAAGGCCCAGGTATTTATATGTAGTTGCATGCAATATTTTGTCACCACATAAATGTATAGTTTACGATGTGATATGATGCACGACGATGAAATGAGACTAGAGTGGTTTTGTTTACGTTTAGCTTCATTAACCAATTAGTGCACCATGTTTCAACAAGTTTCAAATCACACTGAAGTTTAAATGAGTCCATGCTGTTTGTTATTTTTCTGTAAATGACGCAGTCGTCGGCGAACAAACGAATGGAAGACAGGTTATTAGGAAGATCATTAATGTATATTAAAAATAGTAAGGGTCCTAAAACAGTACCTTGCTGTATGCCAGAAGTGTCTGGGGACAAGGAAGATGCGCGGTTATTGGCCCATACGAACTGTTCGCGATTAGTCAAAACATTTTGCAGCCATTCAAGAACTAGAGGGTTTAGGTTTTGTCGTGAAAGCTTACGGAGTAGTCTTCGGTGGGTAACTTTATCAAAAGCCTTTTCAAAATCTAAAAACAGCGCATCCACTGGTGTGTTAGTGCCCGAGCTGGAGCTGATGTCGTTAGTGTATAATGCTAGTTGGGTAGAGCAGGATAGGTTTTTTTTAAAATCCGTGCTGACTGGGATGAAAGAAGTTGACAGACTGCAGGAATTTCATTATGTGTGAGTGAATTACATGCTCTGTTAGCTAGGGGGAAACACTGGTTAAAGAAATAGGGCGATAATTTTTAGGGGACGAATGTGAGCCTTTTTATGCACTGGAATAATTTTTCTCACTTTCCAGTCATGAGGTATGGCATTGCGTTCGAGTGATTGCTGGAAAATGTGGGAAAGAATGATAGCGACAGTATCTTTAGTATTGTGAAGTAATTTAGCGTTGATGTTATCGACTCCGGCTGATGATGACAGTTTTAGAGATTCGATTAGCAATTTTATTCCGTTAGGCTCGAATTGTATGTCTGGCATAGGTGGGCAATCAAAATGGGGATAGTGAGGCATGCAATTTCACCCCATCGTCAGCATTGTCTACTCTCTCTGCTTTTCTTACGTCCCACACGATTACCACCACTGTAAATGAAGACAAGCCAAACCCGGACATCCACCTCCTGAATCTTTGGGCTCTGCGTCGCTAGACATATCATTATGCTGCTCGTAACCCCGATGACCCATCGGCTATCCCCGCTCTTCACCGGGCTACCGCCCGTGCGAGGCGGTATGAAAAGCGTCTAGGAAGGCAACATTGGGCTTCATAAAGTGAGCGCCTATCCTCCAAGCAGAGTAATCGACAACTTTGAAGTGTTTCACGCCATGGAGCGCTCTTCTCAAGTTTCTGATTACACAGAGAGCATTCGCCTTGCGACGAATGTAGATGAGGGCACATTTGCAAAGTAGGAGGCCAAACAGTTTTTTTCCCACTATGATTCCACCTCGACGTCTCCACCTTGCTTACCGGTTACCGAACCCCCGATGCGATTACTTCTGACCTAACCATGGCAGAGCTGCTGGCCTCCATTGAACGCATCGAATCTAACTCTGCTCCCGGGCACGACGGCATACCTAACTCCTTATTCCGCAACTTGGAAGGGACTGCTTTGCAGACCCTGCTTGATGCATTCAATGACGTGTGGAATTCTGGTGTCATGCCGGACGAGTGGAAGCATTCTATTGTTGTTCCAATACCGAAGTCAGGTAATCCTCCTGTATCTCTCTCGGCCCTTCGTCCAATTTCCCTGACGCCAACAATCTGCAAGCTTTACGAAAACATTCTCGCCACTCGCTTATTGTGGTGGTTGGAATCCCATGATTGTTATCCAGAATCACAAATTGGCTTCCGCCCGCAAATAGGAACGGAGGACGGTCTTGCTACTTTGGCTGCTGACGTGCTTCACCACTCTCCGCACAGTCATCTCGTTAGAACTGTGATCGCTACAGATATAACAAAGGCAAATGATAACATCCTTTACTCAGCCATTCATGCCTCCCTACAAACTCTTGGTCCCCCTCACAGGTTTCTCCTCGCCATTCACGCGTTTCTAACAAATAGAACGTTCAGTGTGCGTGTCCATGGAAAGCCCTTTGGTCACTTCCCCAGGGCTCCGTTCTTGCCCCTACATTATTTAATGTGGCCTTCATTCCACTTGTTCGAGCCCTAGGGGCCATCCCTTTTATACGCGTGCTTGCGTATGCCGATGATATAACCTTATGGTGCTGTCATCCAGATACGTCTGTCCATCAGGCGGCCCTCCAGCATGCGCTGGATGTATTAACATTTCGCCTCCCTCCTTTGGGCCTAACTCTTTCGCATACAAAATCCTGTTTCATTCGCATTGGAAATAAAGCTGGCTTACGGAAAGCTCCCACTATAAATTTTATGATAGATAATACCCTAATTCCTCAGGTACAAACCATTCGTATTCTTGGTCTTCTTCTTCATTCCTCTGGGACTGGCACCCCGTGGATGACAGCCATCCGTAAGACCGCTCACGCTACTCTAGGTCGCATTCGTCTCATAGCTATGCGCTCTGGCTGCGCGCGTGCTCACACGGCCCGCCAGCTTGTTCGCTCTGTCCTCCAGCCGCGTATAATCTACCAGACACAGTTTAAACGTCTCACCCGCAGACAGTGGAACTCCCTTGAGGCCATCAATCATGACGCTATGCGTGCAATAACATATCCTCCCCGCCTAACACCCTTACTAGTACTTCAGGAGTATGCCCAGCTAAATACGCTCACCGAACTCGTTGATCAGCGGATGGCAGAGCTCGCAAACAGTCTTTACAACTACATCATTTAAAGACACTTTCCCATGGTCGTGCTGCCAGCTCATGGACAATCGCCCCACTGCTTCCCCGTCGGTATCATCCACACATCTGCCTGAAGGGTGCATATTATATACCGATGCATCCCATACTGCAGAGCGAGGAGTTTCTTCTGTGTATAGTCCCTCACATCCGCATCTCAACACTCACGTGACATATGCCGCAGATACGTGCACTCCTCTGGCACTGGAACTTTACAGTGCCATACATTCCCTTTCACCAGTTCCTACATTCAATGCAATTCATCTTTACACAGACTCTCTAACTGCCCTTAAACAGCACAAGGCCGTTCGACGCACATTCCAAATAACACAGTCCATACATTTGCTCTGTTCAAAGTACCCGTGTCCTGTGCGCATACACTGGATTCGCGGCCATGCTCGCGATCCACATAATATTCAAGCCAATGCTATGACGCACATAAACACATCAGGCGATCCACCACCTTCCCCTCTTCCCCCAGATCCGTTCCTGACTCACGTTTGCGATTCGCAAGTTCTTCGCCAGCGAACACGCACTCTCTTCCCCGTAGTCTTACTCGGCACGAGGAGGTAACATTGCGCCGGATCCGGGCAGGGGCGGCTCTGACCCCATCTGTTTGACATCGATGGCGGGAAAAATATCTACCAGTGACTGACAGGTGCCCTCACTGTGATACTCCACCTGACGTCTGCGATGTGCGTCACTTGTTGTGGACGTGACCATCAACGACTCACATTAGGCAACGGATAATCATGAAGGTGGGCCTGCGGTGGAATCGCGATTGTGATTATGAGAAATGGACAATGGACAATCGCTACACTGCCAACCTTCTCGAATACATAAGCGCAACTTCTTTTAACTTTCTATCTCCTGCATCCCATTCCCCCTTTCTCAACTTATGCCTTGTGGCAAACGTTTCGAAAAAAGAAGAAGCCTGCCACGCTGGTCATTTTGCTCTGGTGCTCCACTGTGACCCTGCAAATTCGCAACAACCATATGAACTGCATCCAGCACTATATACCCCAGCTGGCATTCGGTGGCAACGCCTACCTGCAGTTAAGCGACGCTGACTTGCTGTCACCCGTTAATAATTAAGGGGATTATTAACGATGCGCCCTTAACGGTGCGCACACTCCCAGGCACCCTTAGAATGAGTGGGGGTAGCTGTTCCGGTCGCAGAGGAGATGCCCTCGACCTGCGTGGCAAGCTCAGCCGGAATTCAACAACCTTGTAGTGACGAAAGGGTGTGGCCGTTTGGTGCCCAGCTGTCGCCAGTTCAAACCAGAGTAAGGATCGGAGTCAGAAGTAACGAACAAAACACTATTTATGCACAGCAAGAGACGATACAAAGGAATACACAAGATCACTTGAAATGCACAGACGAGAGGTTCACAGAATAACAAACGCTAAGCATGCAACTGGAGAAGGTAATGGCAACCCACTCCAGTATTTCCTGCCAAGAAAACCCTATGGCCAGTCACAATACCATTAATGATATGGCGCCGGAAGATGAGCCCCCCAGGTTGGAAGGCGTCCCACATGTTACTGGGGATGAACAAAGGGCGATTCCTAGTAGCTCCAGGACGAATGAAGCGGCTGGGCTAAAGCCAAAAGGACGCTCAGTTGTGGATGTGTCGGGAAGCGACCGGAAAGTCCGATGTTGCAAGGAGATGTATCACATAGCAACATGGAATGTAAGATCTATGACGCAAGGTAAACTGGATATCGTCAAGCGAGAAATGGACAGATTGAACATTGATATCTTGGGTATCAGCGAGCTCAAGTGGACCGGAATGGGAGAATTTAACTCCGGCGACCATTATGTCTTTTATTGTGGGCACGAATCCAAGAGAAGGAATGGGGTCGCTCTCATAGTAAACAGAAGAATGGGCAAAGCAGTGCTAGGGTACAACCCCAAAAACGACCGAATGATTTCACTTCGGATCCAAGGTCACCCTTTCAACATAACAGTTATCCAAGTCTATGCACCGACCACTACTGCTGAAGAAGCTGACGTTGAGAGATTTTATGCGGACCTACAATGCCTTTTAGACCGCACCCCATCATCAGACGTCGTTTTTCTCATAGGAGATTGGAATGCCAAGGTAGGGAGTGAAGAAATATCCGGAATTACAGGCAAGTTCGGTCTTGGTGAGCCAAATGAAGCTGGGCAGAGGCTAGTAGAGTTTTGTCAAGAAAACAACCTGACCATAGCGAATACTCATTTTCAACAGCACAAGAGGCGCCTGTACACATGGACTTCACCGGACGGTCTGTACAGGAATCAGATCGATTATATTATTTGCCGGCAGAGATGGAGAAGCGCTATACAAGCAGTAAAAACAAGGCCTGGGGCCGATTGTGGCACCGATCATCAGCTTCTTGTTGCCAAGATTAAGCTTCGATTGAGGAAAACGCAGGAAACTAGAAGGCCTTTCAGGTATAATCTGGATCAAGTTCCATTAGAATATGCTGTGGAAGTGAGGAATCGATTTCAAGAATTAGATCTAGAAGACAAAGAGCCCGAAGAGATGTGGTCTGATGTTCGTGATATAATACAAGAAGTTGCTACAAAGGTAGTTCCAAAGCAAAAGAAATGCAAGAAAGCAAACTGGTTATCTGAAGAGGCTTTGCAAATAGCTGAGGAAAGGAGGATGGCAAAAGTTATGGGGGAAAAAGAAAGATACAAGGTTCTCAATGCGGATTTTCAGAAAATAGCAAGGAGAGATAAGAATGCCTTCTTGAACATACAGTGCCAAGCAGTTGAGGACAACAGCCAATTAAGGAACACAAGAGCTCTGTATAAGACAATCAAAGATATCAAAGGAAACTTCTGTGCTAAGATGGGCGTGATAAAGGACAAACGAGGCAAGGACCTCACTGAAGCCGCAGAGATAAAGAAGAGGTGGCAGGAATACACAGAAGAACTGTACAAGAAGGACTCGAATGTGCAAACCCAACATAAGACGGTTGTGATAACTGATCTTGAGCCGGGCATCCTGAAGAGTGAAGTTGAATGGGCCTTAGCCAGCCTTGCTAAGAACAAAGCTAGCGGAATTGATAGCATTCCAGCTGAGTTGCTTCAAAACCTCAACCATGACGCTGTTAACATTCTGCATACATTATGTCAGAAGATTTGGACAACCCTGCAGTGGCCACAGGATTGGAGGAGGTCAGTTTACATCCCCATTCCAAAGAAAGGCAGTGCCAAGGATTGTTCCAACTACCGCACGATCGCGCTTATTTCGCATGCTAGCAAGGTGATGTTGAAAATCCTCCAAGGTAGGCTGCAGCAGTATGTGGATCGGGAGCTTCCGGACGTGCAAGCTGGGTTTCGCAAGGGCAGAGGAACTAGAGACCAAGTTGCCAACCTTCGCTGGATCATGGAAAAAGCAAGAGAGTTCCAGAAACCCATCTTCTTCTGCTTTATTGATTATGCGAAAGCGTTTGACTGCGTAGATCACAGCAGATTGTGGCAAGCTCTCCAAGAGATGGGAGTTCCAATTCACCTCATCTATCTCCTCAGGAACCTGTATGAAGGGCAAGAGGCCACAGTCAGAACTGGGCATGGTCTTACTGATTGGTTTCCGATTGAGAAAGGAGTGAGGCAAGGCTGCATACTGTCGCCCTGCCTATTTAACCTATATGCAGAGTGCATCATGAGGAAGGCTGGTCTGGACGAGTCTTCAGCTGGAGTGAAGATTGCTGGAAAACGTATCAACAACCTTAGATATGCGGATGATACCACTTTAATTGCAAAATGTGAAGCGGAACTCAAGAGACTTCTGATGCGCGTACAAGAAGAGAGTGAGAAGTTTGGGCTTAAACTAAACATTAAAAAGACAAAGATCATGGCGTCTTGCCCTATCAAGTCCTGGAGCATCAAGGGACAAGAAGTGGAAGCAGTGACAGATTTTCTCTTCTTGGGCTCCAAGATTACCTCGGAAGGAGACTGCAGCCATGAAATTAGGAGACGCCTGCTTCTGGGAAAGAGAGCAATGGTTAGCCTTGACCGCCTAGTAAAGAGCAGAGACATTAGTCTGCCAACCAAGATCCGTATAACTCGTGCTATGGTCTTTCCAGTTGTGATGTATGGATGCGAGAGTTGGACTGTGAAAAAGGCTGACCGCCGAAGAATTGACGCGTTTGAATTGTGGTGCTGGCGAAGACTCTTGAGAGTTCCTTGGACTGCCAGAAGATCAAATCAGTCAATATTGTCGACCATAAACCCTGACTGCTCATTGGAGGGTCAAATTCTAAAGTTAAAGCTCAGCTACTTTGGTCATCTGATGAGAAGAGAGGAGTCGCTGGAGAAAGATTTGATGTTGGGAAAGGTTGAGGGTTGCCGGAGAAGGGGTAGGCAGCGAACGCGATGGTTAGATGGCATCCTCGAGGCACTGCAGATGAAGTTATGTGATGTTAGGAAGATAGTGAGAGACCGGAAAGCGTGGCGTGACATGGTCAATAGGGTCACGAAGAGTCGGACACGACTGAACGACTGAACTGAACTGAAGCATGCAACTACAGAGGTATTCAATAACAGTTGCTTTACAATACAGATGAAACACGAGAGAGTCACATAAACAAACACCAAATTGTTCACCCGGCACTGTTGAAGTCCGACGCCTCAAGAGTCACGATGTGGCCGCCATACAAGACGAGCGCCGCTCCCTTGCAGGTCCGTGGGCTTGCCAGCAGCGGGTGATCCCCGGGAGTACAGCCGAAGCACTGGCGAACACGCCGCGACCACTGACTGACTGACTGACTGCACTAGCGGCGCGGTCTCTTTAAATAGGGCGCGCCGCGTCTCTCTGTTAACCCGCGCCAAAACTAGCGCGCACACACACTTAGTTTCGCTGGTTAGAGCACTCCCTTCTCCTCCCGTCGAGCCGCGCGTCGTCATTGGCTAGGTCTCATAGAAGGTTCTCGATTTTTCTGGTATATTCGAGCCTGATGAGTACGCGTGATTGCCGGGTGATGGGAATAAGGGAGGCGGCGACGCGTACAAAGCTACGCGCTGTCTCGCGCGGGGAAGGAGGCTTTTCTCGAGCTTTCTATGCGACGCCGCGCAGGCCTCGCGCCATGCCGGCTTAATAAAAATGTGCGCCGATTTCGTGACACTTGCATATTATCATCATCGATGCCTGACAGCCAAGCTTTCCGCACGACGCCTTTGTCTGGTGATGTTGATCTTACAGGCCGATCGCAGTATCTAGGGTTGTTCCAGATGAGGGAATCTCATCAACATCGATCACAACCAATCGTACTCCGATACAGGCATCGGAGCGCGGAATTATTGAATGCCTTGGAATTGTGAAGTAATTTGGCCTAGAAAACGGTTAGCAACAAGAACGGAATGTTTTCGTCTGTTAATGAGAATAATATTATTTATTGTAGTTTTTTACCTATATTGTAAAGTCATTACATATTTTGTTCATTATATAAACGTCAATATGAGTAAAATAAAGTTTTTTCCAACGTAAACTTGCAAATGAAAGGAAGCATTTCAGAATGTGTTTTACAATCTCATTGGCTCTCGTCGTAAACGTCACGCCAGGGTGCCATGGGCACGTTCACGTTGCCGTAACTTCATGCTCTATTTTGACGCAATCGTCGATGGCATGGAAGACATTTTGGTATTGTTATATTACTCCATTAAATGGTTGCTTCTCTTGTATAAAAGAAACAAAGGGTAGGACCTTTTGAGGCTTGCTTTACGCCGAACTTTTATCCCACAAAGAGCCCTATAGGCCGTCAGTGCTCTAGTTATTGCGCAGACATGAATACATTTTAGCTTCCGAAAAGGAAATAAGACTACGTTTCCGTGGAATATAAAATTTAGTTATATAATGTTTATTTCTTGCCGTGAAGTTAACATTCTTCTATTCCCACTTGTTCAAACAGCGATTGTCCATATGACATTGGGAAAAAGACTTGGGCTTCTGGAAAGTGAACTTGATTCAGGCAGCGACAGTGCTCGCATTTTTCAAGAAATAGAAAGTTTTATGCAATGCGCGGAGACAGTGATGATGAAATTTCCATACTACCACTACTTTCCTACACCAAGCAGCCGGCGGCTCAAGCGCGCCGCAGACTTTATCGCACCGTAAGTCTCTACAAGTCATATTTGATGTCACATTATGACCTCTCTGTTTGTACTCTCTATGCGTTGTTTCCTTTAGGTCTTTTATTTTAGTGCTATTTGCCATTAGCCAGTAGCAGAACTTTTGGTAGTATCGACAGCCTTACATAGAAGATCATCAGCCGTTCGGTAAATGTCTCGTAGATCTTGTTTGTTACAAAAAAGGTTTCCAGTCTTCTCAGTATATATAGTATGCCTGCCTTCGAAGGTGCCATTATCCTGATGACCAAACATAGGTGGCTTATAATTTATTTCATACTCATTGTGGTAGTTCATTGTAGCTGCCAAGTGCTACTATTAGTTTTACGCAAGGTGCTCGGCAGCGCGCACGACAGTAAAGGTGGTTGTTGCCATCACCAAACGAAGATTCAAAATAACATGCTGAGTGTTTTATCGTGACATTCCCCTCAATCCCTTTTCCGTTCATATTCGGCAATGTGGACTAAATGCTGTGTAGCTCATGGAGCTTGACTTTTTTTCATACATAATTTCAAGTCATGCAAATATAAGCGTTAGTGCTCAGAATGATTTATCCGTGGGAAAAACGCAGATCATGCTTGTATATATTAGAAAAATGTATAAAATATTTGCCTCTATCGCTACGGTAAGAAGAACAGTGTAAAATATTAAAATTACGTTAGCGTGTCCCAGTATGAGATTTGATCCCTGATGCTTGATACTCATTGGCTCTTGCTTGCTGTGGCAAGCATTCTTGATGCCGAGTGATATATTATATATCATACAAGTAAAAGCATTTTGATGAACAATGAAACATCTAAACAAAATTGATAATAATGAAGGGTTCGTATTCACCATGATATAGAGGAATAAGCATCCAACATCTTCGATATGTAGCTCTAAACTAAAATCTCATACGGAGAGAAAGTTGAGTTAGATGCATCTCCTGATATACCTTTTGGCCAGATGTGGTGGCTTCCAGGTAAAGTAGTAGCCAGCGTGCCGTGTTGTCTGACAAATATAGACGCAGAAATTATCTCTACGTAGCACTGATTGGTGACAGGTAGTAATACGTACTTGGTTTGTCATCAATGTTTTTTGGTAGTGAAGTTTTGCTAATGCATTACCTCAGGTTTCTCCTGCGTCTCACACAAGAGGCAGCTGCTGAAGTTCACGCCAACAGAGGCAGATGTCAGAAGAGCACCGTCATTGAGCATCTCTGGGCCAATGATCTACCATTCAAAGAGATGTTCACCTTCCTTCATGACCTCATCTTTACCGGAAATAATACGGTGAGAGTTCTCCTCCGGGATTCTTGAAACACAAATACAGCTGGTTACAATAGCTACTTAAATGCGAAGAAGGTTCCTACAACTGTGTATTCTTCTGTACTTGGTTGTCAATTTTACGGTTTAGTTTGTTATGCTTTGTTTAGCTTTCATATAAAACGTTCTCATGCATATGATTTTAATCTATTCCCACCTGTTATTCTCCTTTTTTTTACACTCTAGTGGCAACGAACGAGCGCAGTTCATTCTCATTTTTGACATTTTAGTGCAAATGAACGTGACCAGATTTGCGATCTGGGCAGCGGCGCCAGCAATTCTGTCATACGCCCGCCTTCTCAATATGTGTAAATCTAAGGTTGTTCTGGTTCCTCCTCAGCTAAATGCGTGATGCTCGCCTAAAATTGTAAATTGTAAATTGTGTATTGCGCCTTCCGTAAGAACGGAAGGCGCAATATGTGTCACACAGACATATGTGCGTTTCGATGAAGCAGAAACAGAGAGGCCTCCATATGCTGTACTATGTTAGCGCACGGTAAAGTTCTCCAGGTGGGTCTCAATTACTCCTTTGCACTCAAATACAGCACTTTGTTCTGTTTACGCTTTCACTACCACCTTCCTCTCTTCTTTAGAGCGCGGTCAGGTGTGTACGGAGAAGAGTGACATATTTTTCCTTTCTCATAAATCATTTACAACTTACTACTGGGTTATTAAATTTTCTCCTTTTTTTTTTAAATGACCAGAGTGAAAGTTGTGTCCTCACTTTTTTTCCTTTTGTTGCATAGTTGCTTCATATTGCTCAATCATTTTGTTGAGGCGAACGTCTTTAATGTCTTGTACTCACTGCCGTGCGTCCGGCGTCCTACCCCACTGTAGCTGTCAATCATTCTTACAGCCACTCCTGGCACATGAAAAAAGTATCTTAGTTCTTGACTATCGTCATGCTAGCGCGCTTGACATGCAGACTGCCACCGATATTTAGCAGTACATAATAATCCACAATGATAGTGGTAGTTAGTGATAGTGACAGTGATTATTATATACATAGAGATGATTAAATATTACGTTATCACAAGTCGTGACGTCATAAGGGCGTCACATCTGGTCATGACGTCACGAGGTGATTCATGCATATGTCGGGTGCGTTAACCGAAAGTCAACTGAGGCTACACGGCTGCGCTTGGGAGGATGTTAATTAGTAATTATTCTTTTACTAGAAATCTACTCCAGCTGGTAGTTTCCGCTAAATATTTCATCAGAAATGGAAGTTTAGAAAGAAACGACATTGATGCTCCATAGGAAAAATCACGAAGATAGAGTAATGCACACAAACCCTCAAGCGCCATGTTGAAGGGGCAGCAGAAATGCTGGAAGAGGAAGGCGCTCTAGAACAGTCGATAGCAAACTAAAGCACATGTGGGAGGTCAAACATAGCATGGAATCCAGGCTAAAAAAGCAAGGGTTTAATCGCAACTCTAAACGGAGGCTTGCCAGACACAATAGAGAGATCGAAGAATACGCGGCGAAACTGTGTGAGCAAAGTTTATGTAGCCGATGCGACGATATGAAAGAGGCATGAGCCTCTAAAACGTGCGGTCTATTGAGGCACCCAACTAAATAAAAAATTTAATCAGGAATCACACTAGCGAAAACCAGACATGCTTTCCAGGGGACGAATGAGGAGTTCCTGGACTAAGTAGCAAACACATACTTACATGGGGCACACCATTAGAATCGCCCTCCCAGAGTACAGTGGAGCCTCTAACGAGGAACTTCACGCGCCTATCACAAAAGCCGAGGTCAGAGCGGAGCTTTTAGGACTTAAAGTCAAATAAGCCTAGGAACCTGACGAGCTAACATAAAAGAGCCCGAGTAATCTATAAAATGACTCCATAAGAGCCGTAATGGAGTACATGCAGAAAATCTAGACCAAATGATAGCTACCTCAACAATGGAAATCGGCAAACGTAATCCTAATACCAAAACTGGGTGAACCCCGAAAACTGGAAAACCTTTGATCAGTTTCCTTAATCTCATGCGTAGAGAAACCAATACAAAAGCACTTCATCGAGCAAAACAACCTATTGCCGCACGAGATGGTTGGTTTCCGGCTACGTTTCAGCATGCAGACCGTGATGCTCCGACTAAAACACGACATAATAAACTAGCGATCTAGTGACGCCCAAATAATTCTGGTACTATACTTAACGGAGCTGTAAAATCTCGGGTTCATTGTCTTCAAATCTTCCGCACCTCTCCAAGGTGCTCATCGATTCAACTGGCGACGTCTAGTTCACATACACACAATGAGACGAATGACGATGATTTCAGTAAAAGACGAAACTTACCTCTATATACCAATAAGAACACAAAGTACAGAAACACTCTTTACAAACGAAAGGCGACTGCACAACAAGAGAGGTGACTGAATAAAAACTACGTGCAGCTTCACAAGATGACGCGCTAACAGCATTATGAGCTCATTGCATTTGTTTACTTCTTCTCAGTCGGGGCCTGCTTGCTTCCGCTAGCTTCATCGATGACCAGAATCAGCACCAGAATCAGAACTGCTGATGGCCGCGCGGCGCGCTATTAAATAACCAGCGGCGAAGCTTCGCGATGGGGAGGAGGAGCAGAAACAGCTTAGCGCTGCTAAAAATGTAGCCCCCCCCCCCCCTCTCCCTCGGCTCGCTCGAAATACCTGGAATCTATTCTAAGCATCGTCAGTGCACGTGGCCTTCTCAAAGACACTAAGTGAGGAGGAGGGCAAGGTCCGTGCGGAGGGATGTACGCGTGAGTCAGCCCATGTCGACGAGGGCGAAGAGGCGCACCGCTGTGGCCGAGATTGCGCAATTGGTCTCGTCGCCGCCTCGAAGCGGCTCGAACTTTTCATCGCCGCTTTCTGCGGCGCGCGCCGAAACATTAAAGAATAGGCTACGGCGGCCTTAAAGAAGCCTTGGTCAATCGCACTGAAAAGTAATTAATTGAGCTTTGCTCTGTTTCGGACCACTTTGGATCGATTAAAACGAAAATAACGGAACTGAAAATTTTCGTGTCTATGCTCCTTTAAAGAAACACTAGCGACCACTTCATGAAGCTAAAATGGGCAAAACCTGCATTCTAAGCTGCTTGAACTGGACGATTTTCCTGCAGATTAAGAGAATTTATTGACCAGAATAGCGGCTCAAAGTGGATTCAGACTTGTGACGTTAATGTCGAGAAGCCCATCTCCTCTCCTTCTTTAAGTAAGCTACGAAGTAGCGTAGCCCGTGGAGTTAGTTAAAGGTCAGCGGTGTGTGCTGATGCACATAACGTGCGAAATCAGCCGCTGATACATCGTATTTTCATCTTTCCACGCGTGAGTTTCCACCTCGAATCTACGGCCCACAGGTATTTTTTCAACTCTGGGCTGTTGTGACGAATCTAACTTTCTTCCTGTACAGATTTAAATGAACTTGTAAAGTTACGCATCATGTATCAGTAATAATGCGTTAATAAGCAATATTAATAAATAATGCATCTTTTGGCTTGGTGCGATAGGTGACGAAGTTGGCAGAAGACAGGTAAATAATTTGTGAACACTTTCAGGTAGCAGCAGCGGCCACATATACGTTGTATTGCTTGGCAAACAATCCTATTGCCCAAGAAGAGGCACGACAGGAGGTTGACTGCTTGTTCGATGAAGGATTGAGCAAGAACTATATTTCCCCTTTCGTATCTGCATGCCTGAAAGAAACCCTCCGGTAAGCTATTTGACCATTGCAGCTGCATTTTCACGCAGCCATTTTGAACCTTTTTCTACTAGAGCTTACCAACCATAATCCTCTCGGGCTGTAGATGTAATAGAATAAAAGAGATGCAATAGAATGCAATAGAATAAAATGTAGACAATGAAGAACATGGAATAAGCCCTTGCTGTGAATACCTGGATACCACTTTTTAGCGAATCTTGAGTCATTTCGCGTTAAGGGAGAGTGTGCTGTCTTCTATATCCACTTTTGCTGAGAATAATCTTTGGGTTAAAATCTGTCTCTTTCGACGTCCGAAAATTTAATTGAGCCTATTTTATTGCCGGTAACATATTGAACACTTTGTGCTGGTGTTACAGTTTTTAGAGAATCTATACTAACATTTACACTGTAGGAAAATACAGATAATCAGGAAGCTGAAGGAATGACTGCAGCCCCATGCATAAAAAAAATGAAAGCTGATATTGTATATGCTGACGTCTATAGTAGGTTGATGGAAGGTTTAGATTTTCGTTTCGCTTCAGTAAATGGTTCCACTTGAGAAATCTGAAGGCATGGGTATGAGTTATATGCTTCGGTTAAAGAGTGTGTTTTCTTGAACTAGCTGTGGTGCGGTAGCAAACAGCGTAGTCTACAGTCCACCTTGAAGTAAGTACGTAAGTTTATTATAAGCAAGTAGTGTTTCACATTCACTGCCTGTCCGCCTAAGCCTGCATGCTTGTAGGTGGACAGAAGAGTCCAACACATATGTTCTTTATATACGCAGAAATGTAGCGCAGATCTGTGCTTTACAAAACATTTTATGGCTCTGCAAGAAGTGGAAAACACTAAGACGCTGACAGCATTTCAAAAGAATATACAATCTCTGTACATATTATACTCAAGAAGAAGCATAAGAAACTCTTGAATAAAAAAGAGAAAAAGAAAACAGCAAAAAAAAAAATAAGAACGTAACACAATCCTTACTGCATTCAAGATACCATACCACAAATCTCAGTACACTCCTTTCGGAAATCTTCAACATCTTGGTTCATATGTTCTAAGCTGGCTTTTAGCTCATAGCTTTCTTTGCGCATCTCACGTTTGAAGTTAGCCAGTTCAGTTCCCATGACAAAGGTCACAGCGTTTGTAAAGCTGAGTACACAAAACACGAGTGGATGCAGTCGGCAGCAAAGGCAACAATACAAGCTATGACAGGAATCACAGCCAAAGTACAAATGTTCCAACCTGTGAACAAGTAAAAAAATAAGCGTCCGGTCCGTTTGTCGTATTCGCTGCCAAGTAAACGCTGAGCCGCTGGCGCCGTCCTTTTCAAGATTCAAGTGAAGCGGGTCACGTGGTTCCGCGCTGGGCTTGCTGACACCGGTCAGCGCAGCTGCCTCCTTTGATCACCTTGCAGCAGCCCGATCATCATGTGCTTGATTACGAGGGATAGCGGTAGTGCCTGTGAACAAGTCGAAAATTAAGCGTCCGCTTCGTTCGTCGCCTTCGCTGCCCTCATCAAAAAGCTGCCAGTATGATCCACGGAATCCCATCAGATATATATTTTCAATTATTAAATTATGGTCTATGATATGGAATGGTTTTCTGAGATCAATGAAAAGCGCCAGGATGATTTTGTTACTGTCTATGGCTTTGTTCACATTCTCCACAAAATCTTCAAGTAGTGTGGTGGTGCTTTTCCCACACCCCAAGCCATGCTGAGACTCAGACAACCGGTGGTGCTTGCTAAAAAATAATCATCTGCTTATATATTACTTTCTCTAGGACGCATCCTACACACGATGGAATGGCTATAAGTTTATTATTTAGACACTGTTCCCTGTCACCGCCTTTATAAACAGGCCTGATTACCGATACCTTCATGTGACACGGGATTGTACCAGTACGCATGATTTCTGATAGTATGTACAATATCATAGCTTTAAGTTTATCATAATTGATCTTTAGGTATCTAACCCGAATTCCATCATATGCTGGTGGCCTTGTTAGAAATAGCTTATTTAGAGCCTCCCTTACTTCTATGTCGGTTAGCTCAGTCACATATGCTGAATGAATATTTGAAGGAAGACCTATGCGCGCCTTTTGTTTATGGATATCACACGCTGTCAAAGAGATTCTGCTATATTGGCAAAATCATAATTGAATTCTTTGCTCAACTCTTGTAGTTTTCTACAGGGAAAGTGATTAGCGATGATTTCTTTTATACCTCGATTTTTCTGCTTTCCAATAAGAGTTAACAATATTCCAAATTTTCCTTGCATCTCATTTACAGTTAATAAGTTGTTCTGTAATGTAATTATTTTTCGCTATCCGCGTCATAGCTGTTAGCTTATTCCTGGTTTGTCTGCATTCGTCTTTTAAGTCAGCATTAGAGGGATCCTGTTTACACCTTTGCCATAAACGTTCCTTTAAGTAATTTGTTTTTAATATTTTGTTGTTTATCCATGGTTTCTCTGCCTGCCTTATCTTCACAGAGACAGTTTTTTCTGATACTCTGTAGATGACCTGAAACTGCTTAATTAGTTCAGCGTATGCTTGATTATGACTAAGATTCAGGAGCGAATACCAGTCATAATTACTAATTTGGCGGTAACTTTCCTGATATCCAAAATAGAGCTCTTTAACATATACTTTTCAACACTACACTCGTCACTACCAAGACCTGTGGTGGGTACATAGTAGTGATCTGCTAAGTTTTGTTTTATAATGCCAGAGTATGCTTCCATATCGACCATACGGGTATACATATTGTCACGACAGGGAGCCGTGAAGGTACACGTAGCTGAGGACCCGAGAATAAGGTCAGCTTGTAGTTTTGATCACAGAGTCCAGCACCAGCGCGCCGCTCGTGCCAACAACCGCTTCGTCGTCGTCGGCACCAAGTAGGGCTGTCGCGCGGTGCTAGGCACGTGGCATTATTCCCCCCCGCGAAAGGGAAACATCGTCTCGATGTCAAGGTGAGAAGATAAAAAAAATTATGGTTGAGGTGAACTGTACAATAAGTGAAGGTCTCCCTTGCAGCGTCAAGGTTAAAAAACGCGATGTCACGTGAAAAGTACGGCTTTAGGCGACCACGAGCACAATTTCAGGTCGCTGACGCCGAACACTGACGGTCACACTTCCATCTGGAACAACTTCGTAGTTAACACTGTTTAAGCGGTGCAGGACTTTATAAGGTCCGCAATACCGGTGTAGCAGTTTTTCACATAAGCCTTTGTGGCGCACGGTGGTCCACACCCACACTTGGTCCCCTTGTTAGACGTGGACTTCCCTGTGCTGAGGGTTACAGTATCGAGCGTCGGTGGCATGCTGCACTGATGTGCAAGCGGGCCAGCTGGCGGGCTTGCTCGGCCTATTCCGCGAAATGGGCGGCATCGGGTTCGACCGGTTCATCCCCTAACGGGAGCACCGCGTCCAACATCATGCGGGCCTCCCTGCCATATACGGGACGGAATGGTGTAAACTGCGCGGTTTCCTGCAGCGCCGTATTGTAGGCGAGGGTGACATACTGCAGGATTTCGTCCCACATTTTATGTTCAACGTCGATGTACAGTGTTTGTCAAAAATATACGGCCCAGGGGTTTTTCTTCTAAGACCCGTAACCGGGCTCGTATCGCAACTCTGGCGTCCCAAAGTCATAGATGACAAAACTCGTTCTTATAATGCTATAGCTTAGATTCATATTCCGGTATTGCTACCAGGAGCCGCGTTACTGGGCTTCGAAACGAAACCCTTGGGCCGCACATTTTTGACAAAGACTGTACATTGAGATCATGACCGCCAAAGTTTTGTTTAGTCGTTCAGTTAATCCATTTGTCTGAGGGTGATGCGTTGTTGTTGTGCGATGCTCGGTATGGCTGAGAGTTAAAGTTTCCCGCAGTAGCCGAGCTGTAAACGCCTTTCCTCGGTCAGTAATGATGGTCGAAGGTGCACCGTGTCTGAGTACAATGTCGTTCATTAAGAATCAAGCAACTTCGCCGGCAGTACCTCGGGCAAGGGTCTTCGTTTCAGCGTAGCGTGTCAAGTAGTCTGTGGCGACTACGATCCACTTGCTCGAAGGGTGTGAGGGGTGGTTCAATAGATTGTAACATACCGGATGGCTTGAGCATGGGTTTTTTTCGCCGCTCGCATTGACGACGTAACGTCTGTACGTAATGTCTAAAGCCGCGTTCAGACTACGTGCGCAACGCACGTATTGTTTGTAAGGATCGTAAGCGTAAGCGTGAAAAACGTAACCTGTCTGTTCAGACTGCTGTCGCATTGAGCGTAAGGTGCGTAACGTCCGCACCCAGCGTGGGCGTAAATGTCGGAGGAATCGCGACTTTTACGACTAGCACAGATACGTCTGTTACGTGCGACCAATGCGCACAGCCGTTTCGGTTTTCCCTTTCCGGTCACGGGGCTTCCGGTCTTCCCAGATTTCGCGCGCAAACCAGCTAGTAGACGACATGGCGACATCATCCAACGCTCCTACTCTGCTGCAGTGTCTCGGCTCGCCGATGTTATTGGTGTTGTGTCGGTTTGTGTCTGTGTCGGTGACTGTATCTGTCCGCAGCTTGATCATGTGCAGTGCGGAATCTTCGCTGTGGAATTATCAGCCTCTCATTAAAAAAGTTTGGCAGAGGCCGCCTCTCTACTACATAGCTGAAATCGCACAGAGAGAAGTGCAAAACGATGCCTGGCTACAAATTGCCAGTGCGCTGAGTCAAAGCAGTAAGTTGTGTATCAATCCGTTTTTTGCATGTGCGAACAAGCTCTCGACCAGCAAATGTTTCCTCTAGTTTAGAAAAGTGAGGGTATGGAGGCGGGGGATGCCCGCTTCATCCCCGTGCATTCTCGCAGCCCATCGGCTCCGTTGACAAGTGAGGAAACAGTTGACCTGCAGCGAAAGGCCGATGCGGGGCGATGTTGCGGTCGGGCCGCAGAACGGAGCTGGCGCGGACTCGACGAAGTTTGAAAGAAGCTTGCCGTACAAGAGAAAAAGAAAACAGCATTTTCTGAGGGCGGACGAGGTTTCGCGGACGTTTCCGTGTCTGCCGCGTACCCCGGCTCATTGTTTGGAGTCAGTAGCACGGCCTTTGAGTCACCGCCCTGGCCCGTCTCCAAGATCGCTCCGGGGCACTGGTAGAATCGCAAGCAGGGATGCAGGCGGACCGTACGCCTGTTTTGATGCGAGAAAGTACGATCACGGGACACCGAGCAGGAGTGCGCGGTACGTCGACAATGAGAGCGGGCGCGTGAAGAAATGTGCGAAGGAGTGAGTGGTTCGTCAGCACGGTGAGCGGACGTTTGAAAACTGTGTGCGAACGTGCGTGTGCGAAACGGAGTATATTTGTAATCGAGTGGTTAATTGTTAACATACCCATTGTTCTTTTTCGTATTTTATTTATGTGTCCAGTTTTTTCTTTCACATCTCATTTTGAGCTTAAAGAGCCCCGACATCCGCTATCAGCCGCTTGCTAACCGACGCCATGTTGAGAGCGCTGATCTGCCGGTCGTAAAGAACGCATCTTACCGAACGGCCCAGTGTGAACATGCACGGTCGCAAGCTACGTAAACGGGAGTTTCAGCCGCTATGCGCACTGCGATAAATACGATACTTACGACGGATGCGCACGTAGCCTGAACGAGGCTTAACGCTCAGTGAAAGATGTGGCCAGTAATAGTTCTGCCGGACTCGGTTTAGGGTGCGTGTAAAGCAAAGCACGCCATTGCAAGGGCAATACGACGACAACCCCCGAGCAAGACACCGGAGTATTGTAGGATACCCACCTTCAAGATGGTCGATAATCAGTCGCAGCTCGTCGTCGGCACGCTGTTTGGAAACGAGATCGGTCGTAGTGACTGCTTCGAGGAAGCTATCGTCGTCGGTGGCATCTGACGAAGGAGGGCCGACGGGCGCGCGGGACAGGCTATGAGCATCGGTGTGCTTCCGGCCAGACTTATAAATACTTTGAACGAACTCCTGCAGGCGCAGTGCCCAACGTGCTAAGCGGCCACCAGGATCCTTTAAGTTTTGCAGCCAACACAACGAGGGATGGTGAGTGATGACACGAAACGGTCGGCCATAAAGTACCGGCGGAACTTGGCAGCGGCCCATACTACCACCAAACATTCTTTTTCAGTGGTGAAATAGTTGCACTCAGCACGGGGCAGTGCTTCAAATCAATGGAAATGCATTGATGCATGAAGGCACTAGTTCAGCTCCCAGAAATTCTTCCCTAGTAAAACCTGACATTGTCATCTCAAAATCGTAGCCTGTGAGAGCTGTTAAGTAGTCAGATACACCATATTTGCCTATTGAAGAGGTATCAATGTTAAAGTAACCAACTAGTATGACATTATTATGTTTGTTTAAACTCACCAAATGCATGTCGAGCACAATAATAAAGGCTTTCATATTTTTCCCAGGCGGTCTTCCCAGCTCATATCACGAACGACAAATTAGGCCTTCCAACTTTAAGGGTGATTACTTCGGCTTCACTAAAAAACATTGAAATTTTCATGAAGCCAAGAATTCCTAACATAGATCACAACCCCTCCTCCCTTGCTGTCATCTCTACAGAGCGAACATTGTTTGAAACCTTCGATTCGATATAACTGCACCATGTCACTGTCAACGTTCACCTCAGTAAAACAAGATCTAAAAATTATACGGATTTATGCATACGCTCCATTAAAAGGCCCCAGTATTTTTGAAGGCTCCTGATGTTCACATGTATCAAGTGATGCAATTTTCTTCTGCTCCTTAATATTGTCGAGCCTTTGTGTTGTGTATTGATCTAGTGTATCAAATTCCTGCTTCATGTTATAAGTGATAGGGTCTCCTCTGATTCAACACTATATGCACTGCATGCTTCCTCATAAATATTTTCCCATTTTTCACCCACACATATTTGCACGACCTTTTGTTCGCTTCCTGCTCTGCTAGTCACAGCAGGTTATTTGAGTAGGCTGTCATCAGCAGGTTATCTGAGTAGGCTGTCATGTTCTCGTTGTGGAAAATATTGTCATCTCTTACGAATGTTTTCTTGCTAACGCATTCATGTCTTGTCTGTGTGCTCAAGGATCTAACCAGTATAGGAGGTGTGTGGCCCGCTCAAGTTTTTGTTCTGTGTATGGTTTCCACATGTTCAGTCGTCGCATCAGCCTGTCCGACCCTTCCCGCTAGCAACCGCAACTCCTCTTTCAAGTTTTCATTCCTGTTTCTGCAATGCCGTTGATCTCAATGTTTCTCCTATAGGATTATTCTTCTTCTTGAGCCCCCGCGGGGGTGCCAATTGACCTTATTATGCTAATGGCCCTCCACTGTATTTGGCGATCGAGAGTGGCAGGATACCATTGCGATCCTGACGCACGGCCAGCACGGATCTATTTTCGGGAAATCATGAATAGATATACTGAAATTCAGAAACTTGCTCCTGAAGCTCCCGAGTGGCTCGGAAGATTGGAGCCATTAGTGACCCTAAGATAATTTTAGCATGACGACGCCGCAACCTACCTGGCTGATTGTTGTATTAATTAATGCTCATTGTGCCCTGTAAGTGGTTTTGTGTATTGTGCCGAAGTCAGGCAATAAAGAAAAAAAAGCCGGGGTGGCGCAGTGGTTACAGCGCTCGACTATTGTTCCCAAGAACGCGGAATCGAATCCCGGCCTCGGCGACTGCTTTTCGATGGAGGCGAAAAGCAAGGTGCCCGTAGGCTGTGCAATGTCAGTGCACGTTAAAGAACCCCAAGTGGTCGAAATTTACGGAGTCCTCCACTACGGCGTCTCGCATAACCTGAGTCGCTTTTGGACGTTAAACCCCACAAACCAAACCAAACCATTCTTCTAGGTGTAGAATTGACGACTTCGGGCGACCTACCTTAGACTTTTCAGGCTGTTTCCAGCATTACAAAAATTCGCTTAATAATTTCATTTTTGTTCTTTTGAAGCATTTGCAACACGCTGTCATGCTACTCAGATATATGCTCCAAGGAAGTTTGCATTGTCTTCATTATCGTCCCTGTTCCTCTAGTTTTAACAGCACATCATCGTGTTTCACCAGTTGAGTTTCAGTTGTCTTTTCTAATTTTTCTAGACGATTGAGTACATCCGAAACCTTTTCTGTCGGTGTCGTTATGCAAGTCATCACGTCTCTGATTGATGGCTTAGGCTCTTGATCCACCTCCCCAGCATCAGAGTGACTGCCTAGGTTTTGTCTTGTTGCCCTAGTAATGTCCGATATGCAAGTTGTGCACGTCCAGCATTCTAGCTCGTTCTTAGACATCTTTTTCAAAGCTGCCTTTGTTACACTTGAGCACTGACCAATGTGATACGAGTTCTGACAGATCACACAGGTAATGTTATCTGACTTAAGAGTCCTCATGCATGCAAGACACACATCTTTATCTTTCATTTCAACTAAGCAGAGTGCAGTCCGTCGTATCGCACAGAACAAAAAGAGACCAAAAAATTGATCTGTTTCCCTTACCTAGAATGGCGAGACAGAAATCATTAGCGCTGCTCGGCGCACCGCCGGAAAGTAATCCCGCGTCACTCGCGGTTCTTTAAACAGCCGTCCGTGCAACTCGGTTTGTCGTTGGTTTGCTGTCTCTAAATGACGTCATTGTTGAAGCAAATGTCACTGCACACGCCCGTTCCGATCAGCAGCACACTGTTAATCCTTTCAGATAATCGTTATTTCGCTGTCTTCTTCTTGAGGCTGTCTGTTTCACCACGGCCGCTCGATGGAAGCGCACTAGGTGCGGCCTGCTACGTCGCCCGAAACAGGCGGGAGGCGCCTACTTCCCGTCGCCACCGCCGCGGCGCCACCGTTCGGGGACAGCCGCGCGCGGAGAGCTGCGCCTGGCTGCGCTTTCAGGGAGGCGTCGGCGTAGTAGAAGCCTTTTATTTTAAGGATATAAGAACTCCGCTTCACAAAATTTGGCAACACGAATTAGTAAATACTGTCATGTCTAGTGTGACCATGTCAGCACTTAGCGCTTGCTCGGCAACGATGTATACTGGAGTGTACCCTGAAAAGCTTAATGCGACGGTGGGTCAAGGCCACTCGATGGAGAGCTCGCATTACCGTGATGTTGCATTCGGATCACGTTGTTTGTCACACGAAAATGTCACCCGGCTGTGAAAAATTTGAAGCTGTTCAGCTGCCATGGTAGCCTAATGTATAACCACTTAACTATGTCGCGTATTCCGCGTGTCACTTTCCTACCATTTACTCATTCCTGCATGCAGGTTTTATACACCAATTGATGTCAACCTGTTCTAAGCTGACAGCGCTATCCAATAAAATATAAGCAACCTCTGTGAAAATGCGACATGTAACCAATCTTTCTATCTCATTCTGACAAATGTTACGTTGGAAATATGAAGATGTTTATTAGGCTAAATCTACATGATAAACTGCGATCTTCGACTCAGTTGGAGACCTTAAACTTTTTACTCCAGAAGGCCGTCATGGCTTCCCGCATTTTGCATGACCTAACTAAGCGCGCTTCATAGAGCCGGTCTGCCTCAAGGTGCTACGTATATGCGCCGAAAGTTTTTATTACCATTTTTATTGGCTGCTCGCAAACCCGTACAATTTTTGCTGGTTTGTAATTTTCAATGAAAGAACACGCATCGAGTGTTCCTGTTGTGAAACTCTTAGCTGCGATCACAAGAATGTTCACGCTTCAGAGCGCAACTGCAGTCGAGATTCAGCGAGCGGCCGAGTGCGCTAATTAAATGGCCACACAAAAAAAGGAAGAAAATTACCAACCGCAGACGGAAACCCTTTCTTGAGAGAGGTTTATGCCATAGCCATAAATGTCGCTCGACTGATGAATTGACATTTCCAGCTCAGCTCGCTATCAGTGGGTGCCGCAAATTAACAATATCTTTATCGCCTCAGCATGGGCACGATCATTGTTTTCATAGATTAGCATCAGGTACTGTTTACAGTGAGAAAACAATGATGAAATCAAAAGTTTACACAGCTTGCTACTTCGCCGGACCTCTTCAGACTTCATCACCCTGTTAATAAAGGCGCCCGTAAGCTGACAAAGCTTGATTACTTCCTTTGCGGGGTACATCAAGCCTCCATTGTCTTTGGTTTTCATCAACCTGTAACTGGTCCAGTTGACTCATATTTCCTACAACAGGCTTTTGCACGACTGACATGTCGCCTCAAAACCATTACTAAATATCGCATAAATTAAGCAACAACCTGGTAGTGATAAACAAAACTAGGGGTTCTTAAATCTCTTTGCAGAGCCTCGTTAGAGTACCCGCTCTTTGCTACCTGCTTATTCACCGTATACCATAATTGCTGCCTCTGTCGCATATCTTTAGAATGCAGCCTTAAGCCACCGCATTATATGAAGTAGCACCCTACACATAGCTATATAAAGCCCCTCTTTACCGAAGCCGTACGAACGTGCCCTATGAGAGTATAGTGTGCGTGACTTGGGACCTAAGGGTCCCACTTTCAATAATTCCCATTTCACCCTTACATCTTATTGACTCTCTCTGATTTGGTAGCTCCTGCCACATTGAACATGTCATGTGTTCTCATTTCGCCAAAGGTGTCTGGCCATATCACCAACGAACGTGCCTCTTGCCAGAGAGGTATTTTTCCGACTTTTCGCCGACACAGCGGGCGCCGGATTTTCTGTAGAACGTGGCTTTTCAGTTTATCGCATCGACTCAAACAGTCTCAAGAGTATAAACAAATGTTGTATGTAGAGGCTCCTGTGCTTGCAAAGCCACTCAGACTAGCGCTGCAAAATTTAGAACAAATTGTATGCTTATATAAAAAAAACGCTTCGTACCGTTTTCTGATATGTCCTCGCAACATAACCTGCGACAAAAGCTTCTGGTGCTACCTCATCGTGTTCATCTGCTTCACAACACATCGTTAAAAATCCTAGTTCTCTGACCAGCTCCCTGATAACTAAATAGTGTAAACAACGTGACGGGAACACAAGAAAAAGTACGACACAACTAGCGCGGTTGTGCCGTCCTCTTCTCCTGTGTTTCCGTCACTCTGTTTTCACTGTTAACCTATAATTAATCACCAACAAGCACAATCTGCTGTCCCTTGTAGCAAATTGAATGGCAGCTGATAGGGCATTATGCTTCAGCATCTGGACTTTTTACCTCAGCGCCGCTTTCATTTCAGAGGAAGCGAGTGCATTTCCACTCCTTGCTACTGCCTTTGTCTGAAGCGAGCTCAGCAGAGAAAATTTGAGGGTCTCTTAGATGTCTCTTGAGCGGAGGACGGCGAAAGCCTGCCCTTGTCTTATCATTTGCCTCTCATCGTTTGCCACAGTTCGTCATTTCAAGTCGTCCTTTGATATATTGGTCGTTTCTCAGTCATGATGAGTCTGCCTGCGTAGTCACTGTAGTCCTTACCACTCATAACTAATCAGGTTACTCATTTAGAATCAGCAGTGGTCATTACATGTCATCCTTTCACATATTGGTCATTTCGTAGTCATTAGCAGTAATAACTTGTCATTCCCAGCTATTATAGTCATTACCACCCATCGGTGAGCACTTGTACTCATTCTAACCAGTTGCGCTCATTACATATGATAGTTTGATATACCGCTCATTACAAATCATTTGTCATTATTACCCATATTAGTCATTAGCATTAGTCATTACCTCTATCAATATCTATTTATAACTTTTATTGATTACCTATCACCATCAATCATTTTCATTCTTAATCTCCCTCCTTGCACGTCCGCTTTTGCGACTGACACAACAGTGCACAGATTACAGCCACAGCTTCTGAGCACAGACTTTCGCTCCACGAGTCTAGAACGGCTTTCGCCTTAAAAAACAAACGCATCCCGTCTCAACGTTAACGTGCTTGCACACGCGCACAGAAAAAAGATTGCGTTTACCACGCAGACACGAGGCGAACGCGTCCAGAAAGGAAGCAAACCGCGCTCTCAGAGCCGGCGACCCCTGCGGCGACGTGTCCCCGAACAGTGGCGCCCTCAGCAGAAATAGCGGGCGCAACTGTAAACTCCCCAAGGACGCGCTTGCCCATTGACGGCGGCGCGACGCAGCAGGCCGCACCCAGTGCGCTTCCATCGAGCGGCCGTGGTTCCACCGCCGCATGCAGTGTCGAAACCCTTGATGCCGCTTGCAGGCTCAGGCAGCTGCAGGCCCATTTCTACCTCCTAGAATGGCAAGAAAGAGATCATCAGCGCTTCTCAATATGAGCACAGCCATGCTCTCAAGACGATGATGATAAATAGAATGTACAAAGTTTTATAACTGAAGATATACTATTTCAAGAAAGCTCATGCAGGGAACAGATGTTATAGGAATGCTAATAATCAAAGCGTAGCTAGCAACGCTGAGAAAGCTTGATGTTCATTCTTTTGCCAGAAACATAAAAACGAATCATATCCATGCTTACTAGCACGCAGAAGCACAAGCTTTTACACTCGTCCTATTTTCTACAGGTATAATGAATATCATCTTTGCTGTGCGCAAAACAATGTTGCAACTTAGTGTGGACAAAATACTCAAACTGGGCGGAAAAAAATTCTAAAGGTGCACTTCAACCGCTACAGTGCGATTAGACGAAAGCCATTAGAGCGCGGTGTATCGCAGCCCTCCACTACTGCACCTCTATGTCCTCTTCTTTCACTCCGACCTTCCTCCCTTCCTTTACGGCGTGGTACATGTGTCCGCGCAAGATTGTGACAGATACTGCGCCTTTCTATCCCGTAAATCAATTTCAAACGCTGCTGATTCCTGCTGCACTAACGCCTCTGGTGCGGCCGGAGTCTGACTTTGGACTCCATCTTACCCTATGTACTAACGCCTCCTATACATCTGGGTCTGCTTCTGTTTTCTGCGTCGTTTGGCGTTCAAAGAAGCGGCAAATGAAACTGCGCCTAGATCGCAGAAAAAATAATTAGGCCAATAAGTTATTCAGGTAAATAATTAAAATAACTAGTTCACAGGAGAGGAAAGGCGCTGTATTTGCCACACTTGTTCTGTGGACACCTGAATCGCGTAGTAAGGGAAGGAAGGAAGGTGGGAGTGAAAGTGGAAAGAGAAAAAAGGGTGCCGTAGTGGATATGACGTCAAGGATGTGACATCACGCAATAGGAAGTACAGCCGAAAAAAGGCATAGGAAGGGATTGGCGCGCACTTGGAAAGTACTAATGACTACAAGGGCTAAATAAGTGAATTTCTGTGAGATAGAGGATGTGACGTTACCCAACCGGAAGTAGAGTCAAAAAAGAGCATAGGAAAGGATTGGCGCGCAATTTGAAAGTACGAAAGACTAAAATGTTCGAAGAAGAAGTGAATTAAGCTGCTAAAAGCAACCAGAAGCAACCAACAGCAACATATGTACTTTCGCATTACTCCAATATAGATTCTGCAGTGCTCCTTATATTTTCCCCACCGTAAATGGGGGCGCCTCACCTCTCCACCCCCGGCACACAGGCATAGGGGACGGGGGCTAGAGCCTCTGCGACTGAAGGCTAATAATAATAATAATAATAATAATAATAATAATAATAATAATAATAATAATAATAATAATAATAATAATAATAATAATAATAATAATTGGTTCACAGGAAGGGAAAGGCGCAGTATCTGCCACACTTCTTTCTGTGGGCGCCTGAACCGTGCCTTACGGAAAGGGATGAAGATGGAAGTGAAAGTGGAAAGAGGAGCCGTAGTGGAGAGCTACGGAGTAATTTTGACTACCTGGGGATCTTTAACGCGCTGAGACGCGCGTCTTTCTCTCCCTCTTTTTTGTTTCTTCTCTGTTTTCTCTTCTGTCCGCACGAGGCAGCGGAGGTGGCCCAGCTACAGAACCAGTAGCAGGTCCGTGCATTTTCTTTTCTTTCTTCTTACAGCCACAACAGCAACATCGCACCGCACACGTGGCCAGGTCTTCCCCAATGGGGCGGGGGCAGGTAGGTCACCGCCGCTTGCGGCGGGGGTTAGCCTGCCACCGAATGCTTATCTGTTGTAGGCCGTCATTGCACCCGCCACCGCTTCGATGGTGGACGACGGCGGTTGTTGCGGCGTGCGTCTTTCTCTCCGTCTTCCTTTTCTTTCTTCTGTTTTCTCTTCTGTCTGCACGAGGCAGCGGAGGTGACTCGGCTACAGAGCCATGGCAAGCCCGTGCATCTTATTTTCCTTCTTCCTACAGCCACAACAAGAACACTTCTTCGTTTCGCCTCCATCGAAACGCAGCCGCCGAGGTCGGGATCCAACTCGGCTACTACGGCACAGTAGTCGGGCGTCTTAACACTAATCCCCACCCCGGCGGGGCATCGACTAAAGGTTAACAAAGAGATTTTGTCTCTTTGCGGTCTCGGCCCCCAGGCGGACGGCTTGTTGCTGACGAGGGGGTTCGTCGCTCCGCTGCAGAGCTTCCCAGTTCTCTCTGCTATTATCTTCCTCATCTCCAGGGGAGCCGACGCTTTCCCATATAATGTGGTCTAGGATACCCGTCTCCACACATGCTTTAAAAAGACAATTTTCATGTTTCCGTGGCAGGACGTGAAAAGTTCATACTGGGATGACAAAATTTCCAGCTTGCAGTCGCCACCATGCCGTCGCTTCTCTATTACTATATTGCCGCATAGAAGACGACGCCAAAGATGATGACTGGGCCCCACAAGCGCGAGCCTGGAAGAGAAGGAAGTTGGAGCGCAGGACTCGTCCAGGTTGATTTATTAAACCCGTCCTATCTTTGGGTCCTCCTTGGCGTTCAATCGAGACGTGACACTGGTGGAGCGCGCTGGGGTATGCATAAGACTCCTTCCGGCAGTCCACAGCGAATCCCAGACATCGACACGCCTGTACATCGCGCTAGCCGCCGCCTTCTAGGCCTAGCCCCGGAGTACAACCATCTGCCAAGCTACTCTTCAAACGACCAAGTCCATCAGGTCTCCAAAGCCATGGCACATCCCAACCCTACGCCGGTGACTCTTCAGAACACCAAGGTGCCAGAGTGCTTTCGCGGGGAAGCGTTTGAAGATGTCGAGGACTGGCTTGACCAGTTAGAGCGAGCCCTCCAAGATCGGTGCCGCCAGTACAACCGACCAGCCGGCTGTGCCCCGACGACTGCGGCGGCGCTGACTGCAACAGATCAGACCACTCTTCGAGACATGATTAGAGAAATTGTCCTTGAGGAGTTGCAGCGAATTTCGGTTACGAAAGCTCAGTCGTCAGAGGCCCTCGTGCAGGCTGTAAGGAATGAAATTCGGTGCTCCCTAACACCGTCTGCCCAGTGCAACGAATTTCATCCAGTCGACAACGCGGCAGTCATTTCCGAACCACCATACCGCGTTCCACAACCGGTCAACTACCCGGCCAACATTCCTGCACCTTATCACGAGCCGCAATCTGAGAGCTACGCCGCGGTCCTACGTCGCCCGCCTCCAGACCACGCCTCACCGAGCGCACCAAGCCGTCAGGAGACGCGATTCTTCCAGGGGCCTCAGTGGGCGCCTTCCAGGTGCTCTCAACTACGCCGAACGGACAGGTGGCGCAGTTATGACAGCCGGCCACTCTGTTTCTACTGCGGACAACCTGGCCACGTATATCGGTACTGCCGTTACCGCGAAGAGGGGCAGGCCTTTCCGTCTGCTTCTGCTCGCCGCCGCTTCGACGCTGACACTGCTCAAACCGACGACGGCCTTCCGGTCAGCAGGGAAACCGAATCCCCGGGCTTCCGCCACCGCTCCTCCCCATCGCCACAGCGTTATTCTCCGCCGATGCGTCGTGGCAATGCTGACGTTGGCGGACGGCGGTCCCCTAGCCCTCACCGGGGAAACTAACAGCCGCAACCTCACGAGGGGAGGTTGCACACAGTCTAAAAGTGTCAAAACCCTCACCACCGCCGCAACAGCCGACAGCCCGTGCTTCTGACGCTGCCGTTAGTATTGACATTGCCGCACTACCGCCGAAAATGCCGCCTACATTACCACCGAAAATGCCGCATCAGATGAGCAGCCCCGACGACGAAGCTGATACCGCTGACCTTGCCGCACTTCCGCCGAAAATGCCGAAAGAGACGAGCAACCCAGATAACGTTGTTAGCGCTGACCTCGCCGTTTCCATTGATGGGCTGGAGGTACATGCTCTGGTGGATACCGGGGCGGATTTTTCAATTATTAGCCAGAAACTGGCTGACACGCTGCGCAAAGTAAAAACCGAATGGACTGGGCCAGTAATAAGAAGTGCTGGGGGCCAGCTACTGGCACCGACAGGGAAGTGCACTGCCCGGATAGGAATAGGAAACGCGGTGTTTGTTGGCAGCTTCGTTATTCTCCCTGACTGTTGCAAAGATCTCATCTTGGGCATGGACTTTCTGCGTCTTCATGGGGCTGTAATCAGCATTCGTGACAGCGTCGTTGCCTTCACCAACAATCATGAAGACCTTGGTTGTGCGGAAGTACCACTGATGCCCTTACGCGTCGCCAATGAGACAGTGACATTACCTCCGCGATCATGCTCTCTTGTTGAAGTGAAGTGCGACATGGCGCATACCGGCGATGGTATCGCCGAAAGGGCAGTCGCCCTGGTACTAAGCCGAGGTGTATCTATAGCTCGAGGGCTAGTCAACTTGACCAATGGACAGACCGAAGTGCTGCTGACAAACTTCAGCGACGAGCGTCAGCAAATTCCGAAAGGCACAACTGTGGCCTTTTTCGACAGCATCCCAAAGGCGCAGCACTGCTTCTCACTGCAACAGGAAGGATCAATGTGCAAGACGCCCGTAACCATCGTCGATGTGAGTAAAAATTTGTCTTCTTCAGAACGGGACCGTCTTTTGGATCTCATAGATCAATTTCGAGACTGCTTTGCTTCCGAATCGCGGATCGGCCAAACGCCTTTGACAAAACATCAAATCATCACGGATGACTCGATTCGCCCGATTCGACAAAATCCTTACCGTGTAGCTCCGAAAGAACGTGCAGCCATTCAGCGCCAGGTGGCCGAAATGCTTAGAGACGACGTTATCCAGCCGTCACAGAGCCTCTGGGCTTCCCCCGTGGTACTTGTTAAAAAGAAGGACGGCAGCTTACGATTTTGCATAGATTACCGCAAGCTCAACCAAGTAACTAAAAAAGACGTGTACCCTCTTCCTCGCATCGACGATTCCCTTGATCGCCTACGAAATGCACGTTACTTCTCATCAATGGACTTGAAAAGTGGATATTGGCAGATAGAAGTAGACGAGAGAGATCGGGAGAAGACAGCATTCGTCACTCCCGATGGATTGTACGAGTTTAAGGTCCTTCCGTTCGGTTTATGCTCAGCACCAGCAACATTTCAGAGGTTGATGGATACTGTGCTCTCGGGACTTAAGTGGCAAACATGCCTGGTGTATCTTGACGACGTGATTGTGTTTTCGGCCACATTTGAAGAGCATCTACGCCGTCTGCTAGCTGTATTTCAGGCCATACGATCTGCGGGCCTCACACTAAAACCCGAGAAGTGCCACTTCGGGTACGAGGAGCTGCAATTCTTAGGTCACGTCGTTAGCCAAGAAGGTGTCCGGCCTGATCCTGAAAAGCTCTCCGCAGTCGCCAAGTTCCCGACACCTACGGACAAAAAGACATTGCGGCGTTTCCTGGGTCTTTGCGCCTATTACCGCCGGTTTATTGCTGGTTTCTCACGAATTGCCTGGCCATTAACTTCGCTGACGCGTGACAATGCTGTCTTTCACTGGGGTGAAGAACAGGAACAAGCGTTTAATGAGCTGCGGAGACGTTTACAGACACCACCTGTCCTGGCGCACTTTGATGACGACGCCCCTACACTGCTTCATACGGATGCCAGCAACGTGGGCTTAGGTGCTGTGCTGGTGCAGCGCCAGGGTGGTGTAGAAAAAGTAATTGCTTACGCCAGCAGGACCCTATCTAAAGCAGAAGCGAACTACTCGGCAACCGAAAAAGAATGCCTTGCAGTGGTATGGGCGGTTATGAAGTTCCGCCCTTATTTGTACGCTCGCCCCTTTCAAGTCGTTAGCGACCATCACTCGCTCTGTTGGCTGACGAATCTAAAGGACCCTTCAGGGAGACTCGCGCGTTGGAGCCTTCGATTACAAGAATTCGACATGGCAGTTATTTACAAATCTGGGAAAAAGCACGCGGATGCTGACTGCCTTTCGCGAGCGCCGGTCGAACCTTTCACTATGACCGATGAAGACACTGCATTTTTAGGTGTCATAGATGACGCAACGCTTTCCCAACAGCAGCGAAAAGACCAGGAATTGCTCCCTCTTATTGATTTCTTGGAAAAACGAACTACCGTTGTGCCTAAGATTTTCACCCGAGTAATCTCTTCATTCTTTATTCGCAACAACGTGCTTTACAAGAAGAACTTCCGCCCTGGGGGAAACAGTCATCTACTCGTCGTCCCATCTGTTCTCCGCAGTGAAGTTCTGCAAGCGTGTCACGACGAGCCAACCGCCGGTCACCTAGGCTACACCCGCACGTTGGCTAGAGTCCAGCACGGATACTACTGGCCAAAACTGCCTGCGACAGTGAAACACTATGTACGTACGTGCATAGACTGCCAGCGCCGTAAGTCACCCCCTGTAAAACCAGCTGGCCTACTCCATCCTCTTCAAGTGCCAACAACACCTTTTAAGCAAATCGGCATGGACCTCCTGGGACCATTTCCGACGTCGACAGCCGGAAATAAATGGATAATTGTCGCCACCGATTATCTAACCCGCTACGCGGAGACCAAGGCTCTGCCAAGGGGTACCGCCGCCGAAGCAGCTCGGTTCTTCGTGGAGAACATTGTCCTGAGGCATGGCGCTCCGGCGCTCATTATAACTGACCGAGGAACTGCATTTACGGCCGAACTTTTGGAGACCGTTCTCCGCCTCAGTGGTACCAGTCACCGTAAAACTACAGCCTATCACCCCCAAACCAATGGGTTGACGGAACGCCTCAATAAAACCATTGCAGACATGCTTTGCATGTACGTTGACGTGAACCACAAGAATTGGGACGAAATTCTTCCCTACGTCACGTTCGCCTACAATACGGCACGCCAAGACACCACTCGTATGACACCATTCAGCCTCCTTCACGGGCGACCAGTAACAACTATGCTGGATGCAATGTTGCTCCCGAATGCCGACACCGACGATCTCGATCAGGACGCCGAGGAAATCGCTCAGCGTGCAGAGGAAGCCCGCCAACTAGCGCGTGTGCGGATCAAGAATCAGCAAGAGCATGATGCACGACGCTACAATCATAGACGCCGACATGTCATGTACGAACCTGGCGACAAAGTGTGGGTCTGGACGCCTATTCGCCGCCGTGGACTCTCCGAAAAACTATTGCGGCGATATTTCGGGCCATATGTTGTTCAGCGACGTTTAACCGACGTCACTTATGAGGTGGTGCCAGACGGGGTGTCGACCTCGAAGCGACGCCAGCAACAAGCCGACGTCGTCCACGTTGTACGCTTGAAGCCGTACAACTCGGACAGACCTTGACCCCCTACTCCCTTTTATGCTCATCGGGACGATGCTTCCTGAGGAGGGGGGCAAATGCCGCATAGAAGACGACGCCAAAGATGATGACTGGGCCCCACAAGCGCGAGCCTGGAAGAGAAGGAAGTTGGAGCGCAAGACTCGTCCAGGTTGATTTATTAAACCCGTCCTATCTTTGGGTCCTCCTTGGCGTTCAATCGAGACGTGACAATATTATTCGGTGGTGGCTGTAGTTGTCTGTTTATTCTATAATTCTCAACTATTTCAAAATATATCTGTGCGTATTCATCCAGGTCCTGGTAATCTAGTGGTTCTACAGTTACATGAATCGCCTGGTGGCACCATCAGCTGTTTTGACAGTATATTGTTCTCCTCTTGTCGCATAGAAGCCGCATTGAACGAATCAACGTTCAATGGCATTCTATAATTCGTTTATCGGAAAGGAAAGGCGCAGTGTCACTTGCCGTACCCCGCTATCATCCTCACGTTAGACAAGGGGAATTATGAAGAGCTTTTCAGGATGCTGGGTGTGGCCCAATGTTAAATCTCTATTCGAGGGGATACAAATAATGTAGGTTTGATTCCCGGTGGAGACAAGGCTTATTAATTTACTTTTAACTCTTCAACACCTGTCACCCTCTGCTTACCGCGTCTGCCGACAGCTCCTGCTGACAACGATGAGAGCTACGGGTTTTCGCCTTAAAAGAACCACACAAAAGGTTTGCAGTTGGACATTGCGCAGTTTTGTTGTGGAAGCAACACTATGCTAGTTGATGAGCCATTTCGCGGAGCCCCCAATGGGCCAAGCTGCGCATTGCGAGGAGCGAGTGACGTCACACGGAGCACAGCTGAAGAGCCGCATCCGACTCCTCTGCTGCGCGGTTGACTCAGTAGTAATAAGTAATAATATTAGTAGTAGTAGTGTAATATAGCAGTAGTAGTATTATATAGTATAGTATAATAGTAGTATATTAGTAGTATTATAGTAGTAGTAGTGTATAGTAGTTTAGTAGTAGGATAGTAGTATAGTAGTAGTTGTAGTATAGCAGTATAGTAGTATTATAGTATAGTGTGGTGCTTGTAGCAGTAGTAGTAGTAGTAGTAGCAGGAGGAGGAGGAGTGACGTCACACGGTGCACAGATGTTGCACCGGGGCCACCGGTGACTCCACCTTGGCGCGGTGACTCAGAGGTGCCGCCGCCGCCGCAGATTTGGATGGCCATTGGCCACACCACAGAGAATGTTCGTTCAACATCGGCCATAATAAAGATCATCTTTGACGGCAAGTCTGTTCACAGAAGCGAGGAGACAGCGATTTGAGGCGGCTTTAGTAAACCTTTAGTAGCCAATCAATTTCAGAAATGTGTTTTTGTGGAATAAATAAATATACAGGAAGGGAAAGGCGCAGTATATCTCTCACTTGTTTCTGTGGGCACCTGACCGCACCACAAGAGAAGGGAGGAATGTGGGTGAAAAAGTGGAGAGAAAGAGAAGCCGTAGTGGAGGGCTACGGATTAATTTCGACCGCCAGGCGATATTTGTGCACTCATGTCGCACAGCACACTGGCGCCTCTTCGTTTCGCCTCCATCGAAGCGCAGCCGCCGGTGGTTGGGTCCGAGCCCGGAAGCTCGGGTAGTAGGGCATCTTAACGACTGCGCCACCGCGGTGGATCCGTAACGTTATGCATTCATTTGTCACTGCATTATGATCAATATAATGAAGAAAAACGTTATGCAACTGTCTCTTTATCAGCAATGTGTACTTACTACTAATATGTTTTCCATTTTCTTTCAGTCTTTACCCTATCATACCTGGCATAATTATTAAATTAAGGAACGACGTGATATTATCCGGCTACCAAATACCGGCCAACGTAAGTTCACATATATTTTTATTTGCAATACTTTCCTGTAAAATGTTACTAAACCATCACCTGCACAGCCACAGTGATTTAATCATTATGCAAGGGAAGCATTGTTGTTGTAGGACTATGAATTTATTTACAGGGAGACAGCTTATGTCTGCCTAAATGTAGTGGCGACACTCTAAGTCCCCAGGGGGATGTCGAAATAGGAAGGTGGGGAGAGGAGAGGGTGGGCAAACGTCCGCAAGAGTCCGAAGCACAAAAGCACAGCTACGAAGATCACGGACATAGAGGGCTATTGAGGGTGTCCGCGGATCGCACGACACAAATGCAGTAACGTCCGGTAAGCCCAAGCCAAGTGCAGGGTCAGCTTTGAATGCGAGCACCGTTTTACGCGACGAACGCCCCAGCTCCGGGAGGAGCCAGAATAGTTTGGAAGGTCCAAGAATGAACGCGGGTACGACACCCTGGTTGGGTGGCGTTAGGACTGCAGGGGACCGTAGTAGACTGTCGCTTCGTTGAAACCGGGCGGCAGCAGGAGGTGACTGTGGAGAAACCGCTGCCTTGTCAGAGGCACGGCGGATGGCGCAGAGGAGACCGTCCGGGGACGGCGCACCGAGGTTCGTGAGCAGGGAGCCCGCGAGAAGCGGTCTCTTCGGAGAATCCGGGAGGCAGCAGGAGGGACCGCTGAGATACCTCTGAGTTGGCAAAGGGGTGGCGGGTGTCGCTGGAGGAGCGACCAGAAAGGCTGCGCTTCGAGGCTCGTGAGCACAACGGTCACGTGGGCTGCTGGCGAAGCAGTGGGGAGGACCGAAGGAGGAGCGGCAGCAGACGCGGGTGCGTCAATGCCCACGAACGGAAACTGGCAGAGGCCAGGAGGACTGAGCCCACGAAGGAGCTGCAGTGGGCCGCCGCAGTAGCCACGAGTCCGGTCCTACCCGGGGGCACACCACAAACGTGGAGGCAAAGAGGGGTGTGCCGCAGAAAAAACCAGGCCTCCGGTACAACACTGGATCAACGCCTCGAAAGTGGTGGCGGCAAGGGCGTGCTGTGAGGGTCCGGAAATCATCTCATCCATTGGAGCACTGGGGCAAGACTCGCACGCTAAAGCGACAAGGGGCGTGAAGGACGTCACAGGAGCGGCCACCGCAGTGACAGGAGTGCTGGCAGAAGCCAGCGAGCTGGGGCCAGGATGGCCCGGAGACTGCACCACAGAAGACTGGAGCGCGACAGGACCGTGACTCCTAAGGGGGCGAGCAGGACGCGCAAACGCAAGAGGGAGGATGCAGGCCAACGAGTGCGGGGCGAGAGGGGGAGCGCACGTGCTCGCCGGAGTGAGTGAGTGAGTGAGTGGGTGAATGAGTCAGTGAACTTTATTAACTGCTCGGGGATCTTTTTCTTTGCCTCTTCAGCCAAGGGTGACGAGCGGTTGGCGCCCGCAGTCCAGGTCACCACTGGCTTTCGTCAGTTTGCGAGCTCTTGTGACCAGGTAGAGCTGAGCCTCCGGGTCAGGGCTGGCCAGCAAAGCCTCCCACTGTCTTTCATTTGGGTTGATTGGTTGGTTGGTTCATAGTTTTCAATTTTTTGTAGTTGATGTGAGCTGCATTTCCATGTTATGTGGTACAGGGTAGGGGTCCTTCCGTACCACGGGCAGCCGTCTCTGAATGTCGTGGGATGCATCATGTCTAATATCTGCAAATTAATGAAGGTGCCCGTCTGTAGCCGCCTCAGATCTATGGCCTCCTCGTTGCTGAGCTTTTTATGCTGCTCCGGATATACTTTCCGCAAGCCTCTGTAGTGTTGTAGTATTGTTGTGTAGTCAGGGTCAAGCAGAATCAGGTCCTCTGGAGCGAGACTGTTGGGCACACGGTAGCTTGTATGTGCTTGGGTTACCCTGTCTGCGTAAAAATGCCCGTGATCCCTGCATGCCCCGGAATCCACACTAGTGTTCGAGTGTATTGTTTTGTTGGCTCGCTTGTGGAAGTAAGGATTTCGTGCGCTACCTGAGATAATTTACCCCGTTGAAAATTTCTGCACGCGGATTGAGAGTCCGACAGTATCGTCAGACTCTCTCCCGTTTCTCTTCCTTGCCTAATGGCCAGTGCGATAGCCACTTCCTCTGCCTCCGTGACCGTACAGTTTTGGATCAAGGCGCTAACTACTTCCCGGTCTTTGCAGTCTGTGACCGTGGCTATCGCCCTCTTTGCGTTGGTTTCGTATAAGGCTGCGTCGGTGCACCTTGACGTGTCTTGTAGGCCATTGTTTTATCATAATACTCTGCCATTGCTTGCCTCCTTCCCGGGTGTAGGCGGGGGTCCATGTTTCTTGATATGGGCCGAACTCGGTACCAATTTCTGACTTCCCGCGATACCTCTGTTGTCTTGTTAAAAGCCTGTAGGTGTGTGCTATATCCCAGTCTTTCCAACTCCCGTCTTCCCGTCCTCGTTTGTAAAAGTCTGTTTAGCTGTGACTTGATTTGGGCTTCTGCTAATTCTTGTATTGTATAGTGTAGGCGCACAGCTGCTAGCTTGTGGTTTGGTGTGTTCTTGGGGAGCTTGACTGCGGTCTTGATCGCCATTTTGATGATGGCGTCCGCTCTGTCTTCCTCTCCTTTGGTCATATTGAAGTAGGGTAGAGCCACGGCCGCTCGTTGCGGCCTGCTGCGTCGCGCCGCCGTCAATGGGCTAGCGCGTCCTTGGGGAGTTTACATTTGCGCCCGCTATTTCTGCTGAGGGCGCCACTGTTCGGGGACACGTCGCTGCCGGGGTCGCCGGCTCTGAGCGCGCGGTTTGCTTCCTTTCTGGGCGCGTTGGCCTCGTGTCTGCGTGGTAAACGCAAACTTTTTTCTGTGCGCGTGTGCAAGCACGTTAGCGTTGACACGGGATGCGTTTGTTTTTTAAGGCGAAAGCCGTTCTAGGCTCATGAAGCGAAAATCTGTGTGCAAAAGCTGTGCCTGTAATCTGTGCGTCGCATCTGTGCACTGGTGTGTCAATCGCAAAAGCGGACGTGCAAGGAGGGAGATTAAGAATAAAAATGATTGTAGGTGATAGGTAATGAGTTTAATAAAAATTATAAATAGACATTGATAGAGGTAATAACTAATAATGATTAATAATGAGTACAATGATTTGTAATGACGAGTATATCAAACTACGACATGTAATGACCGGAATTGATTAGAAATTAGTAAAAGTGCTTAGCGGTGTGTGGTAATGACTATTATCGCTAGGCATGACTCATCATTACTGTTAATGACCACGAAATGACCAATATGTGAAACGACATCTAATGACCACTGCTGATTCTAAATGAGTGACCTGCTTAGTTATGAGTGATAAGGGCTACAATGACTACGCAGGCAGACTCATCATGACTGGGAAACGACCAATATATAAAACGACGACTTGAAATGATGAACTGTGGCAAACGATGAGAGGTAAACGATAGGAGAAGGGTAGGCTTTCGCCGTCCTCCGCTTAAGAGACATCTAAGAGACCCTCTAATTTAATCTGCTGAGCTGACTTCAGGCAAGGAGCAGCGAGGAATGCAAATGCACTCCCTTCCTCTAAAATGAAAGTGGCGCTGAGGTTAAAAAGTCCAGATGCTGAAGCATAATGCCCTATCAGCTGCCATTGAAGTTTGCTACAAGGGCTAGCAGATTGTACTTGTTGGTGATTAATTATAGGTTAGCCGTGCAAACAACGTGACGGGAACACAGGAGAAGATAACACAACCGCGCTAGTTGTGTCGTCCTCTTTTCCTGTGTTCCCGTAATGTTGTTTAACCTATTTAATTACCATGGAGCTGGCCACTGAACTACGATTTTTAACGATGTGTTGTGAAGCAGATGAACACGATGAGGTAGCACCAGATGTTCTTTTCGCAGGTTACGTTGCGAGGATATATCTGAAAAAACTATGAAGGGTTCTTTTATATAAACGTGCAATTTGTTCTAAATTTTGCCACGCTAGTTTGAGTGACCTTGCAAGTAGAGGAGCCTGCGCATACAACATTTGTTTATACTCTTGAGACTGTTTGAGTCGATGCGATAAACTGAAAAGCCACGTTCCACAGAAAATCCGGCACCCGCTCTGTCGGCGGAAAGTCGGAAAAGAACCTCTGTTAATAGGCACGTTCGTTGGTGATATGGCCAGACACCTTTGGCGCAATAAGAACACATGGCATGTTCAATGTGGCAGGAGCTTCCAAACCAGAGAGAGTCAATAACATGTAAGGGTGAAATGGGAATTATTGAAAGCGGGACCCTTAGATCCCAAGTCAGGCACACTATACTCCTATAAGGGAACGTTCGTACGGCTTCGGTAAAGAGGGGATTTATATAGCTATGTGTAGGGTGCTTATATAGCTATGTGTAGGGTGCTATTTCATATTGGCTTAAGGCTGCATTCTAATGATATGCGACAGAGGCAGCAATTACGGGGTACGGTGAATAAGCAGGTAGCAAAGTGCGGTCGCTGTAACGAGGCTCCTCAAGGAGGTTTAAGAACCCCACGTTTTGTGTATCACTACCAGGTTGTCGCTTATTTTATGCAATATTTGGTAATGGTTTTGAGGCGACATGTCACTCGTGGAAGAGCCTGTTGCAAGAAATATGAGTCAATTGGACCAGTTACAGGTTAATGAAAACCAAGGACAATGGAGGCTTGATGTACCCCGCAAAGGAAGTAATCAGGCATAGTCAGCTTACGAGCACCTTCATTAACAGGATGATGAAGTCTGAAGTGGCCCGGCGAAGTAGCAAGCTGTGTAAACTTTTGATGTCATCATTGTTTTGTCACTGTACAGAGTACCTGCAGCTTATCTATAAAAACAATGATCATGCCCATGCTAAGGCGCTATGCAAGATATCGTTAAGTTGCTGCCCCCACTGATAGCCAGCTGGGCTGGAAATGTCAACTCAACTGTGGAGCGATGTTTATGGCTACGGCATAAACCTCTCTCAAGAAAGGTTTTCTATCTGCGATTGGTAATTTTCTTCCTTTTAAATAAGCGTAGTCGGCTGCTCGCTGAATCTCGGCTGCAGTTGCGCTGACACGTGAACATTCTTGTGATCACAGCTAACAGTTTCAAAACAGGAACACTCGATGTGTGTTCTTCCATTAAAAATTATGAACCTGCAAAATTGTATGGGTTTGGGGGCAGCCAATAAAAATAGTAATGAAAACATTCGGTGCATATACGTAGCACATCGAGACAGACCGGCTCTATCAAGCGCGCTTACTTTGCCCGGTCATGCAAAATGCTGGAAGCCATGACGGATAGCGTTCTGGCACACAGCGTTTAAGGTCTCCAACTGAGTCGAAGATCCTAGGTTATCATTTAGATTTAACCTAGTAAACATCTTCGTATTTCTACTGTAACATTTGTCAGAATGAGATAGAAATGTAGGTTACATGTCGCATTTTCACGGAGGCTGCTCATAGAAGCACAATTTTTTTATTGGATAGCGCTGGCCGCTTAGAACAGGTTGACATCAATTTGTGTATAAAAGCTGTATACAGGAATGAGTAAATGGTATTAAATGACACACGGAATTCGCGATATAGTTAATTATGTGGTTATGCATTAGGCTACCGTGCCAGCTGAACAGCTTCGAATTGTTCACAGCCGGGTCACATTTTCATGCGACAAACAACTGGATCCGACTACAACATCACCATAACGCGAGCTCGCCAGTCGAGTGGCCTTGAACAACCGTCTCTAAATTTTTCGGGGTACACTCCAGTATACATCCTTGCCGAGCAAGCGACTAGTGCTGACATGGTCACACTAGACATTACAGTATATACTTATTCGCGTTGCCAAATTGTGTGAAGCGGAGTTCTTATATCCTTAAAATAAAAGGCTTCTACCACGCCGACGCCTCCCTCAAAGCGCAGCCAGGAGCAGCTCTCCGCGCGCGGCTGGATGGGATGGATGGATGGAATATAGGAGCGTCCCCTTTGAAACGGGGTGGTAGCAGTAGCTATCATGCTCATTTTTCTCCCTATATCTTAATTACTGATTTAGAATGGTTAACTAAACCATCATTCTATTTAATAAATTTTGTTCCTACATTACTAACATTATGTCACTTCTCTGCTTTTAAGCCACCAATCTTCCAGTCGTTTTTTGCTAATTTCCACCGGCGGTTTATTCACCCGGCCATTGTTATTTCTGAACCCCAGAGCTTCAGGAACAGTGATTGCGCCTGCACCAACTTCCGGATGGATACCATTACATTCGAGTATAATATGGGCAATTGTTTCACTGGAGTTTCCACATACAGCACATGCGTCATCTCCCTTGTTAAATTTCTTTTTGTAGCTGCGTGTTCTAAGGCACCCTGATCTAGCTTCAAAAAGTAGGGCGCTGCCTCTTGAGTTATCAAAGAAATCTTCCTTCCTGATCTGCATTTTTCAGTTTCGGTATAATTCCACACTCTGTTTCTTTTCCATCGAATTTATCCAATTTTTACCTTCTGTGTTTTTCACCTGTTGCTAAATGCTCTTTATTTCTCCGTCCTTGTTACTAGCATACTTACTAGTTAGTTTCGTAGTTCTTTTCCTCCATTGTGAGTCAACGTTTTTTAGGTACAGGTATTTAAATACTTTAGCTGCCCATCTGTTACTGTCCAATTTCCTCAGGCGTTCCTCATATAATATTTTACTCTGAGCTTCCCGTACTTCGAAAGATGCCCAGCCCATATCTCCCTGTACCGCCTCATTTGTAGTTTTGCCGTGGGCACCTAGTGCTAATCGTCCAACGGATCTCTGATTTGTTTCTAATGTCGACTGTACCTCTGATTTTAGGCACAAAACTACATTTCCGAAAGTAAGTCCGGGCACCATAATTCCTTTCCAAATACCCCTCAAAACCTCATACCTATTGTATCCCCACAATGCCTTATGCTTCATTACCCCGGCATCCCTTTTCCCTTTGGGCTTAACTGATTGCTCATGCTTTCCAATGTATGCCAATCCTTCGTTTACCCATACCCCCAGATACTTATATTCTGCTACTCTAGGTATTTCAAGGCCGTGTATTTTAAGACCCTGATCAGTTGAGCCGTTGAAAATCATCCGACCCGACTTAACTGCGCTGAAACTGAAGCCTAGAGCGTCCCCTTTGTCTCCGCAATACTTAACTACAGTTTGCAATTCTTCCAGAATCTCAGCTAGCAGCACAATATCGTCTGCATACATCAGACCGGGGAGGCGCTGCTCTACCGCCTTTCCACCTAATCTATATGACAGGTTAAAACCTACGTTGCAGTCTTGTATCCTCCGTTCTAGGTTTATCATATAAAGCATGAACAGCACCGGTGATAGAGGACAGCCTTGTCTTAATCCTTTGCATACTTTGACATCCTCCGTACTTCTTATCCCTTCTCACGTAATTTCTACTTTGTTATCCCGGTATATTTCCTGTAGGAACTCTATTATCTCATAACCGATACCTTCTTCTTTTAATATGTTCCACAGGAGTTCCCTGCTTACGTTGTCGTACGCCCCGTTTATGTCCAGGAAGGCCAAATACAAAGGTCTATTTTCCACTCTGGATATTTCGATACATTGGGTAAGCACGAACAGGCAATCATCTAAGCACCTACCATTTCTAAAGCCGTTCTGAAGTTCTCCCAGTATCTTGTTACTTTCAACCCATGCTTGCACCTTTAATTTCACCGCCTGCATGGCTAACCTGTACATAACAGATGTTATGGTAATCGGCCTGTAGGATTTTATGTGCATCCTGTCTCCTGTCCCTTTATAAATCAAATTCATTTTACTCTGCCGCCAGCTGTCCGGAATTTGCTTATTCGTTATGACTGTTTCCAGAGCTTTTAACAAGGTTTCCTTACTTTTTGGACCGAGTTCATTAATCAGCTTGATCTGAATTCCATCTATTCCTGTAGATGTGTTTTTAGGAATATTTTTTTCTGCTTTTTTCCAGTTTAGATTGGTCAGTTCTAAGCTGCTTTGTATTCTGCTACCTTGTGTTGCTTCCTGATTTGCGGAGATTACCCTATCGTCGCTCTTAAATGACTCGGCTATAACTGATGTAATGTAGTTCACTGCGTTATCTCCCTTTAAACAATTTCCCTCGTTATCTTGAATCCAATCCTGCTTTCTTTGATTCTTCTTCCCTAGCCAGCTTATATGGTTCCAGAATTTTCTTGCTCCGCCTTAAAGGCCTCGTGTATATCAGCCATCCGGCGATCGGTGGACTGTCTTATTTTACTTTGGACGAGGGCCTGCACTTGGAGTTTTTTTTTGTTGATATGATTCCCATTTTTGGTCGATTTCCTCGTGAGATACCTGTGCTTTCTTTGCCATTCGGTGTTCCCTTGAAGCAGCCCGTCGTTGTTCAATAGCTTCCCTGATTTCCTTATTCCACCAGCTCTGTGGCTTCCTCTTTTCATTCCAGCGGTTTGCTACTTTAACCTCCTGAATTTTCCTCCTTATGAGTAGTTCTACCTGTTCATAATCCCAGTCTTCCATGGGGCTTTTCTCTATTGCTTCCTCTATGTCTGCTGCTATCTGCGCTATTTGATCGTCGTTTAATTTTGCGACCCCGAACGGTGGCGCCGCGGCGGGGGCGACTGGATGTAGGCGCCTCCCGCCGGTTTCGGGCGACGTAGCAGGCCGGACCTAGTGCGCTTCCATCAAGCGGCCGTGGTAGAGCATACTCTACTCTGCTAATAACGATGCTCGCCGGAGCGAGCGCCGCCCACACCCGCTCTCGCCGAGCGCTGAGAGGCGAAGACTATTTCTTCTCTTCGACTTCTCTTCGACTTCTATTTGTTTTGTTTTCCCTTGCTGTCAGCATAAGATACGGGGTAGCATATCTTACCCTACAGATGGTATAAGCTCATAAGTCAATACTAATCTAAGTAGGCTGTTTTCTTTGAGTCCCCTGCTTTTGAGAGATGCCCTTCTGTCGAGACCCGTTACCTTACAGCATAGGTTTGTAGCTTGCCTATTAGAAACCCGTTTCTGCCGTCTACCTGGATGATGAGTCAAAGGATGCTAACTGATTAACCTGGGGCACGTTTTGACAATCCACTGTTATTTCTAAGCTTGGCTTTCGTTTTGGTTCGTGTAGAATAGTAGCTCCTATTTTTTCGGTGAATGCTTGAGGTCTATATTTTCGGCGTACTCTGTGACCGTGCTAGCCGCGTGCTCGAGCTCCTCCTGTATTTCTGCGTCCAAGCCTGAGCTCAGCCATATGTTGATATCGTCTTCGTAGAGGCTAAACTTGATACTTGTTATTATTTTGAGCAGGGGCGGGAGGTTAATCATATCTATGTTGCAAAGCAATAGGGAGAGCACCGAACCTTGTGGGGAATCAGCTGAACTACTGAGCCTACGCCAGCGACAAAGGCAACAAATCAAGAGTAGCCGTTCTCGTCAAAAAGAGCGTCGTGGCCACCCAAAATAAAACTACTCCAAAGAGACTGAAGTGGCACTTGTAGAAATGAACACGGGTGGCACTAACGGGCCAGCATTATTATTCTCACCTCATAGGGCGCACCGAAGCAAAAGAAAATATGATTCAGGTCTCTCTTCAAGAACGCTATCAAAATAGCCGGCAGAGCCCCCTAATAATTACAGGCGACTTCAATGCCGCGCACCAAGAATAAGGGTACAGCTAACAAGACCAGAAAGGCAGGCAGCTGTGGTACCCTAGTGAACATCCAACATGGCGCCAAACGGGTTTTAACCAGTCCTGTATTGTCCTAAATAAATTTCATACCGATATGCCCAGCCCTACATGAAGCTTACAGGTTATTACCGGACAGGTCATGCCGGGTATGAATATCAATGTGGGCGGTCCGCTCCGTAATTGAGGTAATACACGGCAGAGCATTTTTAGTATATATCTCGAATAGGACATCCCATTCCTGTATTTAGCTAAGACCGGACAGACCATTTACAGTATGCAACTCGAACAGGACATACCAGTCTGGAATAGATATGAAACCAGGCGGACCAGTACTGTATAGGGGTCATATATAGGGCAGATCGTGTCCGATTTAACTCAAACTGAACAAAGCCGTCATGAACGGAACTTTTACTAGACAGTATTTCCGCTCCTCAACAAAATTCAGGCGGATCGTGAAGCTAAACCAGAACGACCATATCGGAACATGCCTGCGTGTTAAATTAGCATGAAAGCATATATTTTGTATGTTATTATGAAAGCATATTACCACAGTATTATCTTACTGGCGCCGCCTTTTGGCGAGCTTGAGAGACTGGCATACGCTCGTCACCTTCGGTCTCGGTGCTCGCCCGAAAGTCGGTTCCGTGCCTCATCTTGCCGGTGCTTTTGCTTAGTTGTGAGTAAATCTGCTTAACCAGTTCCACTGGCTTCTGGGACATTTTTGGTGGAGGTGATAGGTGCATTTCATGTACGAAGAGCCTCTGGCTGCCCCCTACGCCCATCTACACACCGTGGACACGACATCTGTGCACAAGGCGAGCCGTCGCTTGAGAGGCCTTGCTCCCGAGTGCGGTCCTCTTGCTTCACCACCGCGAACCACAATGACTACAGTGGCAATACAGACCATTCAGCTTCCCGTGAGTGCCCAGCCGCTGATCTGCCATACTCCACGTATGCCACGCCACTCCATGGCCACAAGTTTGAAGACGTTGAGGACTGGTTGACCAGCTACGACAGGGTCGCTGCGTTTAATGCATTGGACAAGGAGCGGAAATTGCAGAATGTTTATTTCTCACAAGAGGATGCCGACAAGATGTGGATTGAAAACCATGAGGCTACCATTACCACCTGGCAGGATTTCCGGCAGCAGCTGCTCGGAACATTTGGCAACGAAGCAAGTAAAGAGATAGCCGAACTCGCTCTACAGTCCCGAGCATAGCGGCCCAATGAAAGCATCGCCATGTTTATAGAAGAAATGACTCGCCTTTTCAACCGCGCGGATCCGTCTATGTTGGAGGTAAAGAAGGTGCGCCACCTTATGCAAGGCGTCAAGGAGCAGCTGTTCGTTGGCCTCGCACGCGACCTTCCATGTACTGTGGCTGATTTTACGAAAGAAGCAACAAGCATCGAGCGTGCTTTGAATCAGCGATTTGTACAATTTGATTGCTCTGCGAACATTGTTGCCGTAGACTTCCGCTTGTCAATGGCCGGAAATGACAGTGAAGCCTTCGCGAATTTATCCGAAGCATCGTGCGCGAAGGCTGCAAAAGCTGCCCTCTCTCGGGCAACATCCACGTGTTGGTGGCATCTCGGATATTGCGCGCGAGGAGCTCCGCCAATCAGTGCCATTAGTACCATCACACCAGCCGCCTGCGTCACACATCATGACGTACAGCGACGTGTTGCGTACCCCTGCGCCTGAACCATAGGCACCCTTCAACCCTACTCCTCCCGCTCGTCCCCCCCCCCCCCAACATCCAGTTTCGACTGGTGTGCCTGAAGCTCGGCCACCCGTTCGTAAATCACACGCGTGGCCCACGCCGCACAACCTGCCTTTGTGCTTTCACAGCGGCGAAGCCAGTCACGTTCTGTGCCACTGCCCGTACCGTCGGATGGGCTTGCGCGGAGTTTCCCCGGATGCCCCTCGGCCCCGCTATGACGAATGACCTCGGGACATCAACCAATACCTCAGCGACAACGTCCCACTTGCGTCCCTCCAGCGACGTCTGTCCAGGTCAGCATCGCCGAGACAGTTTTCCTCCGGCTGCCGTTTTTCCTTCAGGCATCAAAAGGCATTCTTAGCGCAGAAAGACACACACGCACACGAGATAAAAGGAAGGACACGGGACAGGAGCTACTACGCCTGGTGGTTTGCACTAAAAAGACCTGCAATATATAGCAATGACGCCACATGCACAGATCAACCAATCACGCCCCCTTCACCGAAACCGCTCAAGAAATCGCATTTCTGCCCCCAACAGAGCGACTGAAGTGTCACGAACACACCCCTCCCCCTCTTTCTTATATGAAATGCTTCAAGCTTGTGTATCAGATCCCGTTTACTAGCGGGAAGGTTTACATAGGCCAGACTGGCAAATGTGTTAACGACCGCGCCGCTCAACATTTTCGCTCCTTAAGCTCCGACAAGGGCGCTAGGCTCCCTGAGAACTGTGCTAGATGCAGTGGGTGTGAGCAGCGGCTGAACTAGATGCGGATTCTCGGCACAAGCATTGATAAGAAGGCGCGTGAACTGCTTGAAGCATTTTATATAAGAAAAAGGGGGAGGGGTGTGTTAGTGACACGTCTGTCTCTCTGTTGGGGGCAGAAATGCGATATCTGGAGCGGTTTCGGTGAAGGGGGGCGTGGTTGGTTGATCTACGCATGTGTGGTCATTGCTATATATTGCAGGTCTTTTCAGTGCAATAAACCAGATGTAGTAGCGTCTGTCCCGTATCCTTTCTTTTCTCTCGTGTGCATGTGTGTTTTTCTGCGCTAAGATTGCCGTCGGAAGCTGAAAACCATCTAGCCCGTCAACAAGTTCTTTTAAACCATTTCCTTGAGGCAGTCCGCGCCGGGATAACTGAAGGCGGCGACCATCGGGGGTAGGGCCGCCATCGATGAACACTATGACCAACGTCCTCCGCTCACCGATTCGATCACACATACCGACCTCCGGCCCTTCGCTCCGACCCTTCGCTCCGACCAACAGTCCGACCAGTTTTCGACGATCGCCGAAGCTTTCCTCTGATGCCCCCAATCGATGCACTGCACTGCCAACGAGTCCGACGACCTCTCGACGATCACAGAAGCTTACCTTCGACGCTGCGATTCGACGCGACGAACGACCCGTCAGCTCGACGATCACTGACACGCCGCACTTTGTCGACGGTGAGGTACATTCTGCCGAGATACCAGTCGTCGTTGATAACCACAACACGACTGCCCTTGTAGATACCGGCACTGATTTTTGCGTTATGAGTCATGGTCTTGCTACCATTCTGCGAAATGTCCTGACTCTTTGGCACCGAACCCCAATAACGACAGCCGGAGGGCATGTGGTAACACCGCTCGGAGTATACGCCGCTCGCGTCAAGATTCACCACGTAACTTTCTCGTGTTACTTCATTGTGCTAGCAGAGTGCCCCATGGACCTGATTCTCGGCCTTGATTTTCTTAGAGAAAATGACGCCATCATCGACCTCCGTGACTTCATGGTGACTTTTTCCACTCACCGCGCAATTTCCGATGAGCACACACAGCGCAGCAACGCCTACACAGGCAGGCCAGTTATCCGAGTGTGCAACGACCATGCCACTTTACCTCCATGCACCAGCTTGTTTGTGACAGTGCAGTGCAACAACCCTCCCCGCCTTTCAAGGCCTTGCGGAAATGAACGTGAATGTATTGTTGAGCCTACAAGTCTGCGTCGCTCGGGTGGTCTTTGCCTTGAGAAATAAACAAACTGAACTGATTTTCACGAACTTTCGTGCCGAATACCGCCATTTACTGCAAGGTACAGCTATCGCTTATTTTGACGAAGTAAGTACGCCATCCGCCCATTGCGCCTTTTCGCTGGCCAACGAGAACCCTCTCGAGAGTACTGGACATACTGTTCAAAGTGACGTGAATCCTTCTTTGTCTCTTACCCAGAAACGCCGCCTTCAAGCCATTCTGGATACTTATCGTGACCGCTTTGCCGTTACTTCCAAAGTGAGACAGACGACAGTAGCCAAACAGAATTATAGTTGATCCCACCGAGCGCCCTATCCGCCAACACCCCTACCGAGTATCGGCAAAAGAACAAGAGGCTATTCGGGTGCAGGTTGATGAAATACTCCGCGATGATGTAATCCAGCCGTCCACAAGCCGATGGGCCTCACCGGTTGTGGTGGTCGCTAAAAAAGACGGAACACTCAGATTCTGCGTCGACTATAGGAGGCGTAACAAAATTACGAAAAAGGGCGTCTACCCATTGCCCCGAATAGATGCCTCGTTCGACCGCCTCCGCCACACCCGATACTTTTCATCGCTTGATATACGCAGTGGGTACTGGCAGATCAAAGTCGATGAACGTGATTGAGAGAAGACCGCATTCATTACTCCTGACGGACTGTACGAATTTAAGGTGATTCCCTTCGGTTTGTGTTCCGCTCCCGCAACCTTTCAATGAATGATGGACTCTGTCCTAGCCGGTCTGAAATGGCAGACGTGCCTCGTCTACCTTGACGACCTTGTCATTTTCTCTGCGACCTACGAGGAGCACCTCAGATGATTGACTGCCGTGCTAAATGCCATCCGCGGGGCCGAACTCTCACTAAAACCAGAAAAATGACACTTTGCATTCCAACAGCTCAAGTTTTTGGGTCACGTCGTGAGTGCTGAGGGAATTAGCGCTGATCCAGAGAAAACGACGGCCGTAGCTGCTTTCGCGACCCCCACTGATAAAAGTTCCGTGCTTATGTTTTTGGGCCTCTCTGCATATTACAGGAGATTTGTGCACGACTTCTCCCGAATAGCGGAACCATTGACTCGTCTAGCAAAGGACGACCAGCTTTTCATCTGGGTCGACGAGCAGCAAAGGGCCTTCGTGGAGCTTCGCAAGCGCCTTCAAACAACGTCCGTACTTGGCCACTTCGACTTCGACGAGGAGGCCGACACAGAATTGCATACCCACGCCAGTAGCGTTGGCCTCAGTGCGGTTCTTGTTCAGTGGGAAGAAGGCGTTGAGCAGGTGATTGCTTACGCCAGCCGCACCCTGTCTCGTTCCGAAGTGAATTATTCTACTACCGAAAAGGAGAGCCTTGCTGTTGTGTGGGCGGTAACAAAATTTCGGCCGTATTTGTATGGTCGGCCGTTTAGACTGGTCAGCGACCACCACTCACTCTGTTGGTTAGCGAACCTTCAAGACCCCTCAGGCCGGTTAGCCCGCTGGAGTCTGCGCTTACAGGAGTTCGACGTCACTATTGTGTACAAATCCGGCCAAAAACACAGAGACGCTGACTGCCTATCGCGAGGCCCTATCCCGTGTTCTTCAATTGAAACCGATGACTGTTTTTCTCGGCGCTCTCACGACGCCAGTTCTCGCTCATCAGCAGCGAGACGACACCGAACTGCGGCCCCTCATCGATTACCTCGAATGAACCGCCTCATCGCCGCCTCGCCTTTACACACGTGGCCTGTCTTTCTGCTTGCATTAAGCTGTCTTCTACAACAAAAACTACGCTTCCGCAGACATTCAGTATCTGCTGGTTGTCCCAACGCGGCTCCGTACCGACGTTTTGCAGGCATGCCACGACGAGCTTTCTGCCGGACATCTCGGTTTTTCACGCACCTTGGCACGAGTACGTCAAAAGTACTACTGGCCCAAGCTTTCCGCTATGGTTCAGCGCTATGTTAGGACTTGCCGTGATTGCCAACGTCAGAAGATACCATCTGTCAAGCCGGCCGGCCTGCTGCAGCCTATTGTTCGTCCGCGAGTACCTTTTCACCAAGTCGGTATGACTTGCTCGGGCCATTTCCTACTTGACCATTGGGCAACCGGTACATTATAGCCGCCATAGATTATCTAACCCGCTATTATGAGACGAAAGCTCTTCTCAGCGACACGCCTACTGATATTGCGAACTTTTTCATCTTTAATCTAGTCCTTCGTCACGGTGCCCCTGCGATCGCTTTAACTGACAGAGGCACGGCATTTACTTCAGCTCTAACCCAGGAACAGATACAACTGAGCGTTTGGATACGTTTCGACACTCACTGCGGTGGAACGTATCCAAACGCTTAGTTGTATTTCAGTCGCAAGTGAGATATCAATACCTGTGCAAGTGTATCTAGTTGAAGGTTTCGACTTGCAGCGTTGCGTCGTTTACAACGTCGACATAAACGAAGATCAAACCACCCTTAACGTGAGCTGTACTGCCCAATGCAAAGAGTCATACAGGCCCGATACATAGGAAAGGGGCGTTCCTGCAGGATCACCTTGCAAGGCCCTCCAACACTCCCAGCCTGTCTGTACTACTACGGCTGCTTATTAAGGCCGCGGCCATATAAACCGATTGTGATTTACTGTTACAACTGTTTCCGAGCAGGGTACATGCGCAAATCTTGCCCTTTTGATACTGCTGATGAAGGTGCGTCTGAAGGAAAAGTTACGTACCGATGCGGCCTCTGCAAATCGGACGACCACGAGATAACATCTCCAAGTTGTCCGACAAAGCAAAAGGCAACGCAGAAGGCTCGCATTCGGAACGCTAAGCATTGGCCAATGGAAGATATGACACCAGTGCAGACATCCAGTCGCTTTGCAGCTCTCCAGTGGGATGATGACGAGTGGCCAGAGCTTCCGGAGCCCGATTCGAATGCACCTCCAGCCAAGACAAAGTCTAACGATACGGTGCTCAAAAAACGCCGCCGACAACAGCCAATACAGCAGTGTACTGATCTACCAGACGACGATATGGCTGTAGTGGATGAGTAAATGAATCGTCTCTTAGCAGAGGTCTCTAAGCTCGAACAACACCGCGAAATACTTGCTCGACGTCGGCGAGCTGCAGAAGTAACTGCCAAATCTAGCAATTGCCCAGCACCGTTGCCTTCATCCCGCGCAACAGGGGAAATTTGCTGCCTCTTCCCAAGTAACATAACGACCAATGATAATTCTGCGACATCGCTGCTCCGGTATATGGTCAACCAGTTGTCCAACCGGACATCTGTGATACTGCAGCGCTAGACTAGCTCACGAAAATGGCAAATTTCGGTCGTCCTGGTGTACTACAATGGAACTGTAGAGGCATTTCCACGGAGCTGGCCTAGCTCAAGACCCGACTGCGATTTAACAAGCTTCGGGTGCGGGCTATGTTACTTCAGAAAACGAACGCCTTGCCATCAATTCCGGACTTCAGCGGCTACGTGTCTCCTTCAAATACCGACCGTCGCGTGCAGACTGCTTCTCCCCGGGAAAGGCGACGGTATATGTTGAAACGCGTATTCCTCCATGTGCGCCTTTCTCTCGAAAACTGGTCCACATCATACCAAGAGGTAGTAGCAGCTGCTGCGAAATATCTGAAACTAACCGTTGTACTTATTTCATATTACGTTCGACCAGCTGGAGGGGCCTCTTCCCGTATTAATCTTGGCTGGTTATTAAGTGTTCGTCGGCAATACCTTAGGTGTCCAATTTATGGTCGGAGGCGACTTTAACGCCCCTTACCCGGATTGGGTGTATCCTTCTGCAAGCCCTCGTGGTAGGCTTGTGCGGGACACCTTCACTGATGCCCTGTTTGTTCTGCTTAATCAACCTGGGACAGCAACATGGCCTGTGCGTCACATACGTAGTGCTGCCAATGCTCCATACCTAACGTGGTGGATGGACGCGGGAACTCACTCATGGCACATGGAGCCAGACTGCTGGGGAAGTGATCACCAGCCTATCATCATCATCGGTCTCCATCCCTTCCGTCTCCGCCCTTTAAGCCGGAAATGTTCTGTAATCAACTTGGACAGCTTTCGCTCATGTCTCGACAGTATGGCTTCAGATTCGCCGTCACTCTTTGTTGACCGCATATAAAGAGCAATAAACAGCGCTACGACTACTACCTGGATTGGTGTAGGTCGACCGGCACCAGATCTCGGTCTGCTTAACTTGTGGGCAGCCCGCCGTCAAGCTGAGCTGGCTGCTACGCGAGGCCCTACTTCGGGGCAGGCATGTACACGACTGCATTATCTTACTGCGAAGGCTCAGATATAGGAACGCGATCTCTCGCGACGCCAGTGGCATGCATGGTGTGAACAATGTTCTGATAAATCATCGAATGCCTCACTCTGGCTAACGTTTCGGGCAATGGAACATGGTCTTCGTTCTACTGACGCCGCAGCAACAGCATGCTTTGCGGCTAATCTGTCGCCGGGCGATTTCGCCAAAGAAGCTGCTCGAACATTTTGTCCAAAATACGATATACAGCCTTCAGCTGGAAATCCTAATTTGGCAGGTATCCCTGGAGACGCATGGAAACTACCATCTGCTGCCGACGCAGATGGAATTGCGAGCCCCTTTTCGGTGTCTGACCTGCTGGCTGCAATTGACGATGCGAAACTGAAAACAGCGCCCGGCCTGGACAAAATTCAGTGTGAGGTTTACAAGAACCTCGGTACTGCTGCACTTCCTCAGCTACTAGACTAGACACCATAAACAAAGCGTGGCTTGATGGTGTCGTACTCGAGAGCTGGAAAACCGCTGTCGTGATCCCTACTCCCAAAACTGGGAAGCCTCCAACAGACCTCGCCAACTTACGACCAATCTGCTTAACATCAACGCTTTGCAAGCTTGCAGATAAAATGCTAACCACACGGCTTTCTTGGTGGCTTGAGCAGAACGGTTTTTATCACCCTGCTCAAATTGGGTTTCGTCCATGCATAGGTACAGAGGACGGGTTGGCTGTCTTGGCATCAGCAGTTCTATCATCTATCCGCAGCCGCAATATACGTACCATATTAACAATGGACGTTGAAAAGGCATATGACAACATCAGTCATGCTGCAATCCTGAATGCCATTGACAGGCTTCATCTCTCTCCGAGAATACGCACTTTTATCGCATCCTTTTTGGACGGGAGAAAATTTGCAATTCGCCTCAGTGGTTAAACAGTTGTTTCATTCGTTTCACTGTGTGGCGTGCCCCAGGGATCAGTACTGTCTCCGACGTTGTTCAATATTACTTTCATCCCATTGGCGTCGCGCTTACATGATATCCCTGAAATCAAGTTTTTGCAACACGGAGATGATATCACGGTATGGAGCACTCACCATGATCTTCTCACTCAAGAGGCCACTCTTCAGTCACCATTAGATGTAACCTTTGATTAAGCATCCTCCATTGGCCTGCAACTTTCTGTGTGTAAAACGTCATGCGCGTCAGTCACCAACCGTTGGGGACGCCGTAAACGTACCTCAAATCCAATTCGTTTCTCTCTATCAGGCATCCCAATACAAGAAAGTTCGAGCTTGAACATTTTGGGCTTAACAATTCACCAATCAGGATCAGCGACTGCTTGGCTTTCTCAGGCAAAAAAGCAAGCACTTCAAACTATGAGTTTAATAAGAAGAATTGACCCTAAAACGAGTGGCGATGGCTCGTCTGTAGCACGCCAGTTAGTGAGGGCGGTTCTGTCGCCACGTATTGTTTATCAGGTCCAGTTCCAGCATCTTACAAGAGCACAATGAGATCACCTTGAAGCCGTAAATCGAGAAGCTATGAGGACCATAACATGCCTTCCACGACTCACACCGGTCATAGCCTTCAAGAAGACTGCGCAGCTCAACAAACACCAGCGATGAATGGGTGCAGCAGCGTCGTGATGCTCGCAGACTCAAGGCCACTTTGTCACATTCCATGCAAGCACTAAGGGCGTATGTGACGTCGCACATTATTCTTCAGCCACCTGCGCTAGTTCTCCATGCCTTGAAATTTGTACAGTTAGGAGACAACAAGCCAACTGATATCCGCAGTCCAGCGTCTGCCAACTCTGCATCGTTGCTACGCCAGAAATTTGAAGAGCAAGATACCTGCCCCAAGATTCCATAGTAGTGTACATAGATGGAAGCCTGCAAGGCTGTGAAGCCAAAACGCCAGTCTACTGTCCACGGAGACCTAGCCTGAATCGGACAACTACGTTTCAGCTTTCGGAACCACTTACATCTTTCTGCGCTGAGCTTTTGGCAGTTCAGGAGGCACTCTGCTCCGTGACTTCTATAACCATGCTCCCTATAGCCCACGTTGTCATCCGCCCTGACACACTTCAAGCAGTACGTCTGCTCCGACGTGTCAGCCGCTGCCCTAAAATTTGCCAGGACATCCACCAGCTTGCGGCTCGCATCCCACAATCAATACGCATTGAGTGGGTGCCACGGGATCTGCTGCCTTGCCAAAGTCAAGCTGATTTTGCAACCATCCTCGTGAACCAAGACGCATCAATCCCACAGCTTCTCCAAGTCGACGACGCTACCCTCCTTTTGTCAAGAAAGAAGCACCTCCGGCGCCGCACACGTGCACTTATCCCTCCGTGTGCGATATCCCTTCCCCGCGGTCTCACCCGTGCAGAGGAGGTTGCGCTTGGGAGGATGCTGATCGGTGTTGCCCTTACACCAGCTGTCACAAGGATGTGATCATACTTCCAACACTTATATCCCCGCCCAGGGTGCCCGATCTATAAAAACTAAGATGTTGAGGCCGACATCCACCACTTGCTGTGGGACTGCCCAGCATTCAAACCAACACGAATCCGGAACTGAGCATAGCTGGCCTTTCAGCAACGAATCCTGCCTCATATGTCACTTGGACGCAGGGACCTCATCATCGCTCACTTCTAGACTTCATAAAATCAGCCAACCTTTTTCCATTCATTTAATCATTTATTTATCCTTCATCTCATACCCTACTGATGCCCTGAGGCAATAAATATCGATTAAAAAAAAAGATGCGGCTCAGTGCCAATTGTCATCGCAGAACAACAGCTTACCACCCTCAGGCGAATGACCTTACTGAGCGACTCAATAAGACCATCGCTGATATGCTTTCTATGTACGTCGACGAAGACCATAAGAACTGGGACCAGATACTACCGTATGTAACATTTGCGTATAACACCGCAGTCCAGGAAACGATCCGTTTCACACCGTTTCATTTGGTGTACGGTCGCGAAGCTGTCACCATGCTGGACGCAATGCTACTGCCAGATGTTGCCCACCCATCGATTGCCGGTGCCGACCAATCCCTGCAGCATGCCGAGGCCGCTCGCCAGCTGGCTAGACTGAGAGTCCGAACACAGCAAGTTAAGGTTGCTCCACGTTATAACCTTCATCACAGGGAGGTAATTTACAACCCTGGCGATCAGGTTTGGGTGTGGACACCTGTGCGCCAGCGGGGTCGCTCAGAGAAGCTTCTGCGCCGCTATTTCGGCCAGTACGAAGTACAACGCAAACTCTGCGACGTCACCTACGAAGTGATCCCGCAAGGAACTGTTCGCTCATCCCGACGGCACGCCCGATCGGAAGACGTACATGTCGCCAGGATGAAGCCCTTCTACTCCCGCTAGGTCAAGCTACATGTGTTTTTTGTGTGTTTTTTTGCTTCCCTTAGCTGCTTTGTGTGAACGCGGCATCCTCGCCGACTACGGTTACCCCTGACCTTGCCATTCGGCATCGGTACGATGCCTTTTCAACAGGGAGTGTCAATACCGCAATGATATCTTACTGGCGCCACCATGTGGCGAGCTCGAGAGACTGGCACGCGCTCGTCTTCATCGCTCTTGGTGCTCGCCCGCCAGTCGGTTTCGTGCCTTATCTTGCCGGTGCTTTTGCTTCGTTGCGAGTAAATCTGCTTAACCAGTTCCACTGGCTTCTGTGACAATATATATATTATATGTTACAGCTTTCCTGTATATGGGGAGTACGCGTTGTTTCACAAATACCTAGAAGATATGAAGCCGTGAATGTTTACGCTGCTCTAACAGGTACTATATACGCGCATCGCATTACTTTTACGCGTGCAACAGTCCCTGTAGATTGTACAATTTTGCGGTATATCTTCATATCTCCGACTGAACAGCTGCAACTTTCAAAGCGAAAGTGCAAGCAAGGACGCAGCGTTTCGTTAGCGACTATAAAAATAAGCTTGAGATTAAACTAAACACATCGCTGACCATCTAAGTATGTACAGATTAGCCGGATATCCGGCGTCGCTTCCTCGAGTGCGAAACACTTGGCCGGAAGTAAATTCATTGATGCTGCTGCTCCGCTGGCAGTAGGTGAAGCTAAAACAAGCATTATTAGAAGTGTTGGTGCACCGCACATATCTGGAAGTAGCAAAAATTACATGCGTTAGAAGAGAATCACAAAACGCATCAGCACTAGTAAACTGCGACATTCTGAGGTGTGCCTGCAAGAAAGCGATGTGTTTCAAAGATTCGAGACACCTTCAACCCTGTGGGATTTTTAGAAGCATCTATCTGACAGAACCTCACAGTGTTTACCTACAAACTGACTGTTGTCCTCCTCCCTGTGCGGAATCTTTTTCGTTGGATGCTTTTACCTAATATCGCGAATATAAACTACAGTAAATGTTAATCGCTTATTTGAAAATTCGCCTAGAGAGCAGATAGAAATGAAAGAACTGTCAGCGGGTTGTGTTAATAAAGACGTAATTCATTATATTCAATTAACATGCTGTAACGCCTTCAGGAACTACGAGGGGACATCAGAATAAACAATTGAGTAGTAAAAACCTACATTTCATGCTAGCCCAAATGACGTTAAAATCATCGTACAGCTCTTTGTGCGGTAATTATGGCGGTTGAAGATATTGTTACGTGGTGGCATGACAAGCGATGGAACACAGTGACACAACCAAAACAGAACGGCGGGATGACATGACGATAAAATATGCTTTTATGGCCAGCAGGCCCAGCGCAAGCGCTCCGTCCCGCTCCACTGCACACTTCGTCATCTTCGTAGCACTACCCAGGGCCACCGAGCGATCATCCCCATCGATTGCTCGAAATTCAATGCATGAAGTGACGATGAACACAGGCACAGTATTAGGACATGAAACGCTTGACACTACACTGAGCGAAGATGGGATGAATGATTTCCTCGGAGCATCAGGTTTAATCTTCACCGTTTGCCGAAAGCGAAGGCTCATGGACGCGCCGAACGGCTTGGGCGGGAGTGCTGTCTTCATTCGAGTGGTCGTAAGGTAGCTTCGTTGTGGGGTTGGTGTCACCAGTTATTAATTAGAGAGGTATTATTAACGATGCGCCCCTAACGGTGCGCATACTCCCAGACACCCTTAGATTGAGTGGGGGCAGCTTTTCCGGTGGCGAAGGAGATGCCCTCGACCTGCGTGGCAAGCTCAGCCGGAATTCAACTACCTTGTAGTGACAGAGGGGTTGGTCGTTTAGTGCCCAGCTGTCGCCGGTTCAAGCGAGAGTAAGGGTCGGAGTCGGAAGTAACAAACAAAACACACTTTATACATAGCAAGAGACGATACAGAGGAATACACAAACACTAAAATTGCACAGACGAGAGGTTCACAGAAAAACAAACGCTAAGCATGCAATTACAAAGGTATTCAATAACACGGAGGCTTTACAACAAAGATCAAACACGAGAGAGTCACCATAAACAAACACCAAATTGTTCACCGGGCACTGTTGCAGTCCGGTGAGTTGATATGTGGGTTGAAGCAACCCACATATCAACTCACTCTTAAAACCAAGCCGTGTGGACGTGTCTCAGCGTCGCAGGGGTAACGAGAATGCAAACGGTTCTGGCAGGCTGATTCTGACATCACCATCCCATATGAAAGGGGCGACCCGACTTGGCAGCTCCTGCCCTCAAAGGATGAGCTTAAATGTTCCAAATAATGTAGCACATTACACTGATAGGGCGTTATAGGGCAATAATGTAGAGGTAAAAGAAGCGTTCGCCGCTCCTTTCGCAATTAAACTAGGGTTAACCAGAGCTAAAAACCACTATTTTTTTTTATCAACTGAGAAAAAGTGTTTTTTCTTCCCAAGGCATTTAGGTACTCTTTCTAAATATTCTCTCCCCCTTGAGCTTGTCGCACGCATTCTATCTCTTGTGTCGTCCCGCAATGTGAAATATGCACATGGCTCTAGAGTTGCCTGCCTAGATGCAAGTGAGCTATGTTTTGAGAAAAATAAGATACCTTGACCTTTCTGTACCCGTATTCGTAGACAGGAATACAATGCAATGCAGGTGTCTTGAAGATGCAATTCTTTCTAGCGATGTCGAACGGTGTATAGTTCTTTTTAATCTCCAGTATGTTTTTTTGTTTTACTTATTCGCGTCGATGCCTGAAACTGTGCGTCATCGGTGAAATATTTTAATTTCACTAATATTTACGCCACGCATATTTTGCGAATTGTTGGTCATTGTTTTTCCTTTCATTCAAATTAATGCAGCGTTATTTGAAGAACTTGGAAAGTTTCACTCTCGTTTGTGTACAGAAATTAACGTATTGGTTTAATTCAGGTGCCTGATAGTAGGAAACTATAGGAGCGGTAGAGGAACCAATGCTTAACCTCTATCTGCGGTATCAAACTTATCGAGACCTCGTCATGAACCGTCACGAACGCACGCAAAAAAATGTTGGTGCGGTTCATCCCGGCCGAACCCAGTTAACGAGCGTAAGCTCTGTAGGCTTCGCGCTCGGCTCCATCATTAAGATTGCCTGAGTCAGCCTTACGCTTGGAACAGAGTGCAGACATGCACGGCCAGGCCAGTGCTTTATTCATGCCGGAACTTAAACCAGCGGTAATTTAACAGCTTTTTGACCTTCTCTAAGTAACTAGGTAGCTAGCTGTGGGGGCGAAAGCACTGGATTAAGCCAGCGTGGATGCGGAGAGGAGTGCATGGCGGAGCTGGTGGTGTAGTGATTACTAACAGTAAAGCCGGCGTGAGCATGAGTGAGTGAGTGGCTCAGCTGTTGCAATGCGCAGATGAAAATTGTGCATGCGCGGCACCTAACTTTAGCGGATGAATTACATTGGTACCACGGAGAATGGTGGTACTGGAGCTTGCGATCAAACATGGATTTAATGGCAAACGCGCATTAACCACTTGCGCAGGTCGTGCTCAGGACTGAGCAGTTCGTAGCCGGAAGGTTGGAGGAGAACTTCACTAGGGCAACAGAGTTCCTTCCACAAAGGTGGCTTCGATCACCGAAGCAATACATTGAAAGTACCAGCGAAAGAGAGGAATTGACTGCACACCCGTTCGGATCTCTTCCATTCAGCTTTGGCCCGCGAAGTTGCGTCGGTAAAAGAATCGCTGAGCTTGAGGTCTGCACCCTTGTTGCAAAGGTATGTCTGTCTTTTATTCGATCTAAAGCATTGTGCATGGAGTCCATATCAATAGCTCGAATGGCTAATGAGACCAGCGCCATCCTCGTCGCCATACTCATCAATATGACTACATATACTGTGGGACAGATGCCTTCATATATGCAAACAATTTGAAGCTTCTATCAGTGCCGGACATACATTTTTGTTTCTGCTGGCATAAAGGTTTGGAATGAACATTAAAGGGATTCTCCTTAAGTTGAAGCCTTATACTGACATTTATTCTTATTTATTGCATTTTGGAGAACATCCTTCATTGCCTTTAGCCAAAACATATAGACATTGTGACATGATTTAAGGTATTTCTTATATATATTTTTGATATATAGACTAAAGTAAATGACCGAGTGCTTCAAATGCTGTCAGCTAAAGTGCAAATTATTTGCACGGCCACTACTTGCGTCTTTCGTAGCTCCCAAAAAGTTGATTCAATGGGTTCAAGTCTATCAACTTTCAGGGTATTGAGACAGAATCGCTGTCCTGCTTCATAACTGCAAGTGTACGTATTCAGGTACCGGTTCACTGAACTTATGAAGGTGTTTTTTACATATCCCTATCTTCTGAAAAGACACTTCGTGATTGTTGTCAAAGGGCTCAGGCTACGTTATCTGTTGACACGACGAGTAATGGTGCATAAATGACGCTTTTATCAAGAAAGCGAGCGGTTATATAGGCAAGCGGTAAGATAACAGAAATAAGGGTGGCTTCTGTTCGGCTTGGTGCGTGTGCATGACTGCATTATGTCACATCGCCCCTCTTTTTTTTATATAGTCAAAACAAGCAGTGTTTTAGAACTCTGGCGCCGGGTATCTTCGTGGTGTTTGGCGCTTCCGCTGACTCCTGCGTAGTAGTATAGATTCGGATGGCCCTGTGGCGTCTTGGGCTCGCACAGCAGGCAGTGGCGCGGGTGTCTCGTGGTCTGGAAACGAGGGAAGAGGAGCCGGATTGAGGTGTTCTCTTATGCGCTGAAACAGTTGACCCTCTTCCGTGTGATGACGTAGGCACGAGGAGTCTCAGCACGTTGTACGACCGTGACAGGGGACAATGATCTTGTATGTATATGGATGCAGTAGAGCCAGTGCGAAGCTCTGGAAGAGGCCGTGTACCTCTGTCGCAGAAGCAGCGTTGCTTGCTCCTGATGTCTTCTAGCCTTCGTCGCATGGTCTTAGGTGGCACTGTTTGTGGCTGCAGGTGGCTGGTTGGTACACGAAGCAGTGTTCTTGTCTGTTGGCTCATGAGCCTCTGCACAGGGGCTTCAGGGAAGAGTCCCGAAGTGAATTTTGGCACTCAAGCAATGCGGCACAAAATTCAGTGCTGCCATAACGGAACCGCCTTAACAGCTTCTTAGCTTCTTGTACTGCCCTTTCTGCCATTCCATTCGAACGGGGATAGTACGAACTAGACCGGACGTTCTTGGCAGCTACAGAGTGGGTTGTTATTGACAATCTATATGGAAGCGACCATTTTCCCATCTCTGTGAAGTACACAGGCAATAAAAATGTAAATGCATCTAGTCCCAGGAAATTTAAAGAATATGCGGCCAACTGGGAGATGTTCAGGGAACACTCAGTTCTGCCCTGTTCACCAGTGACTGCCTTAGGCGTTGACGAATCTCAACTCTAGATCACGCTGCACATTATAGATGCTGTAGAAAAATACATTCCACAAACATCAAGTAAGCCACGAAACAAACGAAGGCCGCGGTGGAATGCAGAATGTAAGACTGCCCGTGAAATACAAAACAAGGCATGGTCGAAGTTACGCTGATACCCCACGGCTGAAAACCTAATATGATTTAAGCGCGCAAAGGCAAATGGCAAACGTGTCCGACGCATCTCCAAGCGAGAAAGCTGGTCATCATTCCTTTCTTCTGTGAACTCTTATTCTGATGCTCACAAAGTATACAACAGAATAAGAGCGCTCAAAGGATATAGCACTCTCCCAACACCCCTTGTCAGCACTAGTGGTGACTCTCTTGAACACCAAGCAGACACGGGCAACACTTCGAATACATACTCAGCTCTGCGCACTATACAGATTCTTTTTTGCGGCACAAGGTAACTGAGGAAAGGAAGCCTATATGTGATAAAAGACCGTGCACAGGAGGGTACAATAACCCTTTCACCATGCAGGAGCTGAAGATTGCACTATGCACATGTGGGAACACAGCACCAGGTCCTGACAGGATCACATATGGAATGCTCAAGCACCTGCATACGGACACGCTTGAAACCTTACTTTGCCTGTATAATAAAATATGGGCCACTGACGCTTTCCTAAAGCATGGACGGAAGCGATCATTATCCCGATATTAAAACCCGGAAAAGAACCCACTCTAGCTGCCAGTTATCGGCCTATTGCTCTAACCAGCTGCTTATGCAAGCTTTTTGAAAAAATGGTAAATCGCCGCCTTCTACATTTCCTTGAATACAATGGTCTTCTTCATCCAAACCAAGCTGGTTTTAGAGCTGGGCGGTCAACAGCTGATCAGCTCATTGCATTCGAGTCCAATGCAAGGGATGCTTTTGTTCATAAACAACATTGTTTATCTTTCTTTCTCGATCTTGAAAAAGCATATGATACCACTTGGCACTATGGTATCATCCGCGACCTCTTCTCTCTTGGCATCACAGGGAACATGTTGAATACAATACGAAGTTACTTGCCTGAACGGACCTTTAAAGTCCGTGTTGGCAATGCATACTCACAGCAGTACATACAGGAAAATGGTGTCCCTCAAGGCGGTGTTCTCAGTTGCACACTTTTCATAGTCAAAATGAACTCTTTAAAAAGCGTGTTGCCAAAAACCATTTCTCTCTTTGTATATGTTCATGACATCCAGGTAAGCTTCAAATCTTGCAACTTGGCCATCTGTGAAAGACAGATTCAGCTAGGTGTTAACAAATTGTCCAGGTGGGCTGATGACAATGGGTTTAAATTTAACTCTGAAAAAAGTGTTTGTGGACTTTTCTCTAAGGAGCGTGGCGTCAGACCCGACCCCAACATTACACTGAATGGTCAGAGCCTTGCCTTTAAAAAGGAACATAAATTTCTTGGCGTAGTTGTTGACGAAAAACTCCTTCATTGCCCACATAAAACAGCTGCGACTGAAATGTCTCAAAGCAACGTATCTGCTAAAAATTCTCTCTCACCGGTTATGGGGCACAGACCGCGACTGCCTTCTGAGCCTTCTGAATAGTGTAGTTCTATCACGCATAGATTATTGCTCGATGGTCTATGGGTCAGCATCATCCTCTGCACTAAAATTACTCGATCCCGTGCACCACCTCGGCCTTCGCCTCGCTAGGGGCGCTTTTCGAACTAGTCCTATTGCTAGCCTTTATGTCGAGGCGAACCGATGGTCACTGCAACGAAGGAGAGAATTTACTTGTGTAACTTATGCTATGAAGGTACTATGCCAACTGAACCATCCATGTCGCCGGCTGCTGCTTGACAAAACTCAGTTTAGTTCAGTCGTTCAGTCGTCTCCGACTCTTCGTGACCCTATGGACCATGTCACGCCACGCTTTTCGGTCTCTCACCATCTTCCTAACATCACATAACTTCATCTGCAGTGCCTCGAGGATGCCATCTAACCATCGCGTTCGCTGACTACCCCTTCTCCGGCGACCCTCTACCTTTCCCAACATCAAATCTTTCTCCAGCGACTCCTCTCTTCTCATCAGATGACCAAAGTAGCTGAGCTTTAACTTTATAATTTGACCCTCCAATGAGCAGTCAGGGTTTATGGTCGACAATATCGACTGATTTGATCTCTGGAAGTCCAAGGAACTCTCAAGAGTCTTCGCCAGCACCACAATTCAAATGCGTCAATTCTTCGGCGGTCAGCCTTTTTCACAGTCCAGCTCTCGCATCCATACATCACAACTGGAAAGACCATAGCACGAGTTATACGGACCTTGATTGGCAGACTAATGTCTCTGCTCTTTACTAGGCGGTCAACGCTAACCATTGCTCTCTTTCCCAGAAGCAGGCGTCTCCTAATTTCATGGCTGCAGTTTCCTTCCGAGGTAATCTTGGAGCCCAAGAAGAGAAAATCTGTCACAGCTTCCACTTCTTGTCCATTGATGCTCCAGGACTTGATAGGGCAAGACGCCATGATCTTTGTCTTTTTAATGTTCAGATTAAGCCCAAACTTCTCACTCTCTTCTTGTGAAACTAGGACAGCACTTTTCTAAAGAAAACCATCTCTAACACCTTGATATACAGTCAGAGTTGCCACGCATATTAAACAACTGGACGTCCCGATTAACAGCCTTCTTACAACTTCACTAAAAGACTTAATTGCTCCCTGGGAAATGCATGCTGTTAATTGTGACCTGCCGTTTCTTGAAGTGGGGAAGCACGCATCCTCTATTGCCATACAGCAGCACTTCATGTCACTTCAGGCGAGGTACACCTGTGATGAATATTACACCGATGCTTCGAAGTCTGCTCAAGTGTCCTGTGCAGCACATGGACCGCACTTTTCACTTTCAAATACACTGAACAGACATACAAGTATATTTACCGCTGAATGCCATGGAATCCTGCTAGCTGTGAGACACATTATAGAAAAGAAATACAGACATCGATCATCTACACAGACTCCCTCAGTGTTTTAATGTTCCTACCCTTTCGAAAGTGGCACAATAAGAACCCAGTCCTGAATTCCCTTTATAACTCCCTTATGTCTGCCCATAAACTAGAGCCTAATATTACACTGTGTTGGGTGCCAGGCCACCGCTGCATACCAGGTAACGAGGCAGCTGATAGGCTTGCTGCATCAGCTGCCCTTCGAAACACTACAGACATTGACAACATATTATATCAGGATCTCAAGCCAAACATCAAAAACACGATCAGACAGCAATGGCAAGAGGAGTGGGACGCGGCAACTGAGAATAAACTACACACAATAAAACCAAGGATAGGCAGATTCACTACAGAAAAACAAAACAGATTCAAAGAAGTAGCTCTTTGCAGGATGAGAATAGGTCACACATACACAACACATTCATACCTTTTAACGAACTCTCCTGCACCACGTTGTTCGAGATGCGGTTTCCGGCTGACAGTGCTCCATATTTTAATTGAATGTCAGACTTGAACAGCATAGGAGACGTCACTTTCCTGAATTATACATGAAACAAATACACACACATCCATCCATCTTTCTTGGCAATCATCCAATGTTTCCTTTAGAAAGACTTTTTAAATATTTATTAAAAGTAGGCTTTTTATATGGAGTCATTTATCAACATGGGCGTCAGCCCGTTTCTTTTAGTTAAATGGCTTCCTTTTAAAGAAATTGTTGCTGAGGCAACTTATTCTTTTAACACGTACATCTCACCCTTTCAGTTTTGCTCAGACCGCTAAACACCTTAACTCAATTCTTTTAGGCCCTATACACCACTGCTTTTAGACTACACACTCCGGAAAAACATTTAGGCCCTATACACCACCGTATTTAAGTACTTCATTAAACACCTCACCTCGGACATTTTATTAACTTCAGTTGTCACTCCAGCTTGTGTTTTGGCGCTGTTTGGCCAAAGATGCCCTTGCGCCATAAAAAATCAATCCATCATCATCATCAACTAGACCGGACGTGTTGCAGTCCAATCTTATCGATGTAATCCTTGAACTGTTGACCACTGAAGAGTTGTCTATTGTCTGTGCAAAGTCGCATTAGGAAGCCCTGTTTTGCAAAGATGTCAATGCATGCTGAAATGACCTTGTTAGCTTAAGGTGGACAAGCCCGATTTCAAAAAGGAAAGAGTAAAATAAAACAACAACTAAGCACTCGGCACCCTCAAGATGACAAATATCAGCTCCTACTGACTTCCAGGGCATAGTTGGTATCTCGTGACGTAACAGTGGTAGACGCGCATTTTTTTATTTGTACTTCTGGCATGTTTTACAGCGTTGAGCTACTTCCTCAATACCGCTGTTTATACTTGGCCAGAAGACAACGGTTCGAGCACGTGCCTTCATTGTTTGCCCCTGTGTGCGCAGCATGAAGAGAAGCCAGTACCTCACTGCCCAGTCTGGCAGGAATTATAAGGGATTGCTCCGGAACACAAGGCCGGATTCAGTATGCAGCTCGTCGCGGAAGCTCCAGTAGCTGCGTAGCTCGGGAGTGACATCAGCCTTGTCAATGGGCCACGCTGGTCTTGCATACTGGCGAAGTTTCACCATGCTTTGGTCACGGTTCATCTCGCGCAGAACTTGCTACAGGCGCCTGTCTGAAGCTTGAAGACAAGCGATAGCGTTAACGCGGAAATACGCGCACTGTTTTACGAGCTGCGCTTTATATAGGAAAACGTGATAACGCGTCAGCGATGAACAGTTATTTTTCCGGAGTGTACTTACCATTTATGTGGTATTTTTGTGGGTTTAGACGCATACGCTGCAGGTGGAGAGGGCACTGGCATAATGACTTCTTGAAAGTCATTTCGACGAGCTTGTGATCAGATTCCACAATGACTTCTGGCTGCCCAAAAATGTAGTCTGTAGTTTTCACAGCCGTGGACGATTGCTAGCATCTCTTTCTCTATCTGCGCGCCTTTGCTGCGCTTCTCTCAGTGAGCGAGATGAGTAAGATAAGGGGCGTCCATCCCGCATTATCACAACGCCAATTCTGTTTTGGCTGGCGTCTACAGGTAGGATGATTGGTTTGCCTTTCTGGTAATATGCCAATATGGGAGCTGTTGCTAGTGTTTCGAACATTGTTTCAAAGCTCTTTTGATGTCGGTCTTTCCAAACCCATGCGGCATTCTTTTTCAAAAATTCTCGGAGTGAAGCTGGGAGCGTTGACGGCTGTAGGTGAAAACATCCCCGGAACAAACTTCCCCGGAAAGAATGTCCCCTCGGTAAATGGCGCCTAGGAGAAAATGTCCCCAAGGCAGAAATTCGCCCTAAAAACCTCACCTACCAAAACTCGGTAGGCACAAAAATGAACATTGTATTTTTTTCTGTGATGACTTTGAGAATACATATCACCATTCTAAAGGGCCTGGGTCCTCTGGACGTCTGATTAGTAGTCTTGAGGAACTGCCGACAAGAGAAGACGCCGAACTCCCCCGCAGATCTTTCAGTGTCGAGGGTCTACCGTTCCCGCTCTCGATGGTGCAGAATTGCAGCACTATTGCAGCTCACCATGTAGAAGCACAGTCTACGCCTTTCTAGAAGCCAGAGCTCGTGGAAAATAATAAATATAGTCTGGAAAGTAAAAAAGCAAATCATGTTCAAGCTAACACAATAACTGATGCAAAGTTAAATAAGGAAACTTGCACGATGGTAGTAGAAAATGAGTTTCTGGGTTTAAGTGCTATGATGAGCTAAGCAGTGAAGGAAGGAAATTTGAAGCCAACAAAAACACTGCTAAAAAGTGAATTGCGTGAAACACGATATTGAAGTAAAATGAAAGTTAAAAACTAAAATGACAAGAGTAAACAATGCAAAACAACAAGAACAAAGTCGAGATATGAAGCGTATGAATGTCAGAAATGCGAGTAAACTGAGCGCAAGAGTCGGTATGAAAGAAGCTAAAATCTGATTGTGCGTCCAATAGCACGCAGGAAATCTTCCATATTGGTCGTTCCGGTCGCGTAGTCGGTGCACAGGTTCTGAATACGCTGTTGCATGGCCATCACCGCCGACTTCTTGCTCTTCTTCGGGGATGCACCGGCTCGACTCTGTGGAATCTTCCTTGAGACTCTGGCTTCTTCCGCACTCAAGACATCAATGGCCTTCTACACGGTGGGGTTGCTGTGGCCCACCATGCTACCCAGCCTCCTGTTCCAGGCTTCAGCATGAATTTTAGTTCGGTAGAACGGAACCTCATCCCTGCTTCTTTTGAGCCCCATTAACGTCATCCTTTTTCTTTTCCGAACTTTTGCATCAAGTTATAAATAAGCGGTCAGGTGTTAGCGCTAGCGCTGGATGGATTGCGATATACGCCCGCTGATTGTACTAAATGCGTGTCAGCATTTTGTTTTTTTTTTATGCTATGAGATTAATTCGCTTATAAAATCGCGCCTTCTCATACAGGGAAGCAGGTGGTACCATGTGGCCTTTTGTAAACTTTTCTTAGCGGCATGCATAAAACAGGAGGAAATGTGATGACGCACAAAAGAGCAGGTGGGGTTGGATCCATTACCTGTAACAGCCTGGCAGAGGACCGCTGCACCGGAGTGCTCACAGCACGCAAGCGCGTGTTCTCGCTCATTTCACAGCTGTGTTCCGTCGTACGGCGCTTATCGACTCGGTGGTAGTTGCTCGTGCGTTCAGGTTAAAAAAGTGGGAGGGTGTACATTCCACACAACAGCGGGATACGTGGGAGGTGTTCTACGCAACGGTACCAAGTTGTTAGCTCAGTTCACCCGCCTGTAGGTGCCGGAAACATATGTTGTATTGGAATAGTCCACCATTTCTCGAGCGGCTTCTGGCGCTAGACCTTTCAACAGGGCCATTCCATCTTCTGTGTCATGCAGCGGCAGGAAAGCCAGGGCGTCAAGCATCCCCATGAAGGTACGAGATTTTTTTATCTTCCCTATAACGGCTCACCAAACCAATTTCTTGAATTTTACGCCAGGTACTTTGGCACAGGTGAAAGAAGCAGGCTTTTATGGTGACGTCTACTCCAAAGACAGCCTTGGCAGCGTTCATGGCAGATCTTTCAAAGTCGCACATAACAATGTCTGGATACACACTCACCTCAAGAAATGCACACTTGTCACAAAGTGACCTGAACAGCTCTTCGTATGCTTCTTGGTTTTTTTGTGTCATGAAGGCATACGCAACTGACACGACTCCCTCTTCCATGGGCACAAGAATGAAGTAGAGCTGCAAGAAGCCTTTTGGAGCGAGATCGAAGTTGCCGCCCATAAACCACGTGCTGCTCTCGGCTAGCAACTTCATGCAAGTTGGGCTGGCAAAAAAAAGCAGGCGGGTTTCAGTTTTGGGACCATTTTCATAGCCGAGAAAGGGCTCTGGCTTGCTGATCGACCATGGAGGCTGCATAACAAGATCCTCGAGACTGACAGGATTCGGTGGTTAGATTTTGGTCCGCTGTTGACCAATGGTGCGTTTCAGGCACTGCTCACTGCCCATGCGCAATTTTTCTTCTAATCCAAGGTCTCTGATGGCATCTGCGATGACAGCAGCAGGCTTTTCTTTCGTGGCAAAGGCATCTTCTTTCAGTTTGGGTCTGGTTTACGCAATACTTATCGCTGCATTATCTGCAGGATGATTGTGGGGAAAACTTAGGTGGTATTCACTTGATGAATGCTCAATATCACAGCACCTTTGCCAGCACTCCGTTTAGAACAGCACCATCGAGTGCCATAGCCAACATCTTTGTGCCTGGTGTACATGTAACCACCATGTAACCAAGGGAAAACTTTATGCTTCCTTTGTTGGTTTTGATGATCTCCATTCTCAAAAAAAAACCGCATAATTTACATCTGCACCTAGATAACCGATAATCGCACTGGACACCGGGCATAATTGCCCGTCTCCTAGCCTATGCACTTACCATATAAGAGCTAGTGGGACCACAAGCCTGCTGCGAAGAGCCTTGGCTGCTTTCTCTAGCTACAATGCATACGCACGCGATTTCCAGCCCTTATATATTGCCGTTGATGGTACATCGCGATGACACGGTATTATACAAGTGCATTGTTTGTGACATGCTATCATCTTCGTGCCAGAGTTACGACTTGAGAAGCATATATATATATATATATATATATATATATATATATATATATATATATATATATGTATATATATATATATGTATATATAAAAGTGAAAAATTGCTTTATGCTGTTTCCAAGTTTATTTGTAGTCGACGTTTCTTCAGGAGCCCTGCCTTTCTTGAGAAAGGCAGTCTTGAGAAAGACAGGGCTCCTGCCGAAACGTCGACTACAAATAAGAGTCTTGAGAAAGGCAGGGCTCCTGCCGAAACGTCGACTACAAATAAACTTGAAAACAGTATGAATCAATTTTTCACTTTTATGTAACCTCTAGCAACCAAGTACGTCTATTTACTTATGCTATATATATATATATATATATATATATATATTGTGAGCCTTCCACGGACCTTCGTTCATTTGTGCATACCATAATCATCTTCTTTCTCTTGTACATACCATCGTCATCGTCCCGCGGCGCTGGCTCCAGCTCGCGCTTGGGTTCACCATCAGATTAAAACGCTAACACGGCGTACCTTGCCTTGCCGTCACGACTTTGGCGTCTCGACCTGGCCTTCTTTCACAATATATATATATATATTGTCACGGACAACAGGGCTAGACGTGACTAAAACGACGGGCGAAGCTGTACCAGCAGGCAAAGTTCCGCGCACAGCACGCGAGAGCCCACTTCGGCGTCCTTTTCTTCCTGACGCCACCTAAGAACATCAGGGACACCAGGTGACATTACCACCCCTATTAAAAAAACGAAATCACAGACTGGGCGGGAGCGATGGGCGATGCAGATCAGTACAGAAACCGTATATAAAACTGAGGTGGTGCTCTACACTACTAAACGAGCGCATAGTACACTGCACACTACCGCGTGAAATACGGTTTCATGCGGACAACGTGCACCACCTCAAGCGTGGTTGCCGACTCGAGGTCTGCACTGTACCCGCTAGAAGGACTTCGTATGTCACTTCTGTGACACGGCGCAGAACCTCGTAAGGTCTAAAGTAACGCGACATCAGTTTTTCAGACAAGCCGGGCCGGTGCACCAGTGTCAACAACCAAACTTGCTCTCCTGGTTGGTATGGGACATGTCGATGACGGAGATTGTTGCGACGCGTATCCTTGCCTGCCCTGCTGTTCCTGAATGAGGATGCGGGCGAGTTAACGTGCTTCCTTGGCGCGCTGAGCAAACTGTTCAGCGTCAGGGATGAGAGGATTATCCGTGCAGCACGGAAGCATGACATCCAACATCGTCTGAACGTAGCATCCATAGAGCAGGCGAACTGGCGTCAAACGCGTCGTCGCTTGGATGGCAGTGTTGTGAGCATATGTAGCCCTGTATACATGGACTCGACAGAGTCGGGTCGAGTAAGCTGTCGCGTAAAAACCAGTTCTTGGGTTCATGTATACACGGTCGGGTCGAGTAAAATAGGCGGCGAAGCGAGTCGAGTTAACTCGCCTGCAGGGGGTAGGTTAACTCACTTGACCCGCTTGTCTAGAAGCATGTAGACGCTGTCGAGCCAAGGGTCGAGTTATGGGCAACTCTGGGATAAAAATCCTCCGGTCATGTGATCGGTAATCTAAAATGGCCACCGTTAAGAGTTCGCGCGCATCTTGGTCTGATAACGAAATAGAGTCGTTTCTCGCTCTTATCAACGAAAGAAATTTTAGCGAAGCTCTGGATAGTAAAAGACAGCGCAACCAGAACGTTTTCGAAGAATTAGAAGCAGAAATGACAAGCCTTGGATTTTTTGGACGTGGCAATAGCTTAGAAACCTGTGGAAAAACTTGAAGATTCACGGCTGTGAGTATACACAGTTCCTCAATCTAATTGCGATCTCATTACCGAATGATACGATGTTGCTGTAGCACATTATAATTTCGCAACCGGAGTGTATCGATCAAGAGAAAAGTGGCGCAGTACCGTCTGCGTGGAAATAGCATAGGAACATGAGTACGCTTCTGAGCCACAGGCCGATGGTGCAAGCGCAAATATACGGCGTTGAGTCCGTCGGAGATGAGGGAGACCACGGGGACAACTCGCAGCTGGGCAAGTATACTTCTTCACGCATGTGTTCTCACGCTTTTATCTTTCGATGCCGTGTAGCATGTCAGTAGTGCCGAAGGCGCACATCGCAGCGTTGTTATGACGAAGTTCAGGTTGGATACCGCAGGGTTCAGTCGTTCGGTTTCGTATTTGTAATATTTACGTTACTAGCGGCAGTGTGTTGAGTGCCCAAAGCATGCTTGTAACAATGCTCGACAAATCGAGGGCACATGCGGCGGTGTCGACTGATCTTTTTTACCATGCTACTACATGACTGACGGAAGTTGCCAACCTGAACACTTCATGACATTAAGGTTTATAATTGTCTTATCCGAACAATAATAATAATAATAATGTACTACTTGTGCTCTGCACCTTGCTTCGTCATGATTTTCTTTTCTCCCAAATTATGTGAATGTTTGTATTGAAGTACGCCACTGCAGTGATACACAGTATCAAGTTCAATTCAATTACATTCTGCCGCTCATCATAAAATACTCTTAAAATTTATTTTGGCACTTCTGTCTTTTTGTCTTAAAGTCACTACTTCAATTTCTTTTTTAACAAATAGCCCACTTTGCTGTGCTCAGTTTTATTTCCGGCATCTAGTTATTCTCTGGGGTTTGGTCCCATAGCTCAGTACTGGATTAATACACTTATGTAATTCACAGATATGTAGACAGTGTTGAAAAACTAATGTCTAAAAAAAAGTTTATATTTCTTGCTAGTCACACTCATTGGGCTGAAACTTGGAAACTAAGAAAGTAGCATAGCAGCTGCTAGTAATTTGGAATGTGCAGAACGGTATCATTGAGTGAATTACAAAGCAAGACATGAGTAGTGAATGTCTGCAGGGTATGTTGTAGTAAGGTGAGTATGTAGGTGAGTATGAGTCAGTTGGGGTTTGAAAGGCATCTTACAACCCTTAGATTGTAAGTTGTGCAAGCTGAGCCCCTTGGGAGGCCTGCAAACAGTCAAGTAAATTTTTTCTTCTGTTTTGCAGACATCAGTGACAGCGAGGACAGAAATGAGGAGGATGGAGCTGATGATCTTCAGGAGTTTAGAGAACGTAAGCATGGGCAGACTGAATGGTATATCATAGGTCAGCTGCATGATAAGGGTAAGGGGCAGAATTGTCTACCCGGGACTAAATTACGCACCGATCACATAAAAAAAGTTCACAAATCGATCAATTAACTGTTCTCCTGTTGGTTGGTTCTGGCAAGTGCACCAATACGAGCGGGGGCCGAGAGGTTTGCGACAGCTTTATTCGATGTGATTAGTGCCTAATTCCCACCCTTGACACAAGCATAGCCTTGACTTCTCAAGGTATTAATCCTTTAACAGACCTTTCACTGAATGGTTGAAGCAGTCGAAGCAGGTGTGCTGCCCAGCTGCACTGCTAAGACCATTGGACCACCTTGCAGATGGTGGGTTACGCATTATTGCCAAAATGGACCTAATGCGGCAACCCTATTTTTGCCGCACAGTCTAGGACGCTGCAGATGAGGCTACGGTGTCAGTGATCAGGAAGCCATGTTAATTCTTTAACAATGCTCCTAGCACCTGTTTAGGCCAGGTGTGTACAACTGCTGCTTCAACCTCAGCGACTACTTGTGAATCTCTGAAGAGATAAGAATTAGATTATTGTGTTTCCTTTATGGTTCCTTATAGTAATTATTGCAAAGCCCTATAGTATTAAGGGACAATATTATTCTCTGATTGTGCTGAGGCTGGTTTTTGATTTGGTCTGCACATCTCCTGCTATGAAGTATAATCTACGATGGACCACATCAAAGAACCATGCAACTACATAGCATAAGCTGACACCCATGGTGCCTTGAGAAGACTTGAGGTATATTGAAGCACTTTACTTTGCGCCATGCTGCCTCAAGTCAATGTGAACATTGCATCTCGGAAGGTTATTCAGACAGGTGCACTGTAAAGAAGGCATTTGTTGGTGTGCATTAATAGACATGCTTAAATTACTGGTAGCCTATTCGGTACTACTTGTAGAGACTTTTTCCAAACGCTTTGGCTGCGCTACTTGCTGGTGAGCAGGCTGTGTCGTTTGGATTTATTTGTGCATTCTGCACGAACAGCCCATTCATCATTTTGCTGCTTTTCGACACAGCAATTGTCCTTTTTAGAATGGCACCTTACAAGCATTGCCGTTGGTAGGCAACATATCAAAATACCATGGCCCAACAGCTTTTCCGTGCAAAAATGTAAGCGGATGCATGATTTGAAGGAATTCGCTATGAAAACGAGGCTGTTCTGAGCAATAAATAGGCAGGAAACCATGTGAGACATTTAATGTCGTTCAGGGATGTTTTTGGATTTGGTATTGTAAGAAAACGGGAATCGAATTGTTTTCCTTATTTTAGCCCACTGTGTATCCTTAAATAACCTCAGGTGATCCAAATTAATCCAGAACCTTCCGCTATGGCATCAGTCGGCGCACATTTTTTGCTTTGGGATACGAAGCCCAAACACCATATCATTCCACAGCTACTATATGCTTTCCTGCCTTCCCTTTATGGAATATTAAGTCAAGATTCAACTGTGCAGTCATATTTTGCCGAAGACAGACTTAATGCTCTCACAGTTTTCAGTACTCTGCTGCTTATTATTCACTCCTCTTTACTTGCCAAGGTGCATGATAGGGCTGAAGTTTTCTTGATGTTGAATTGTAGTCCCACGAATAAGCTTTACATGTTAAAGTCCTCAGTCCTGTCCTAGAGCACCTCCCGAGAAATTTAGCAGGGCAGCTTCTTGAGCAAATCAGAAGGGTTCAGAAAGTCACCTGTAAATTTTTATCTCTAGCTCTTCCCAGTGAATTGCACAGATTACTGGGAGGCTTAGCGCGGAAACGAACAAGTAATCATGTCTTACCAACTAGCCCAGAACTCTACTTCGCTCAAGTGCACAGAATACTGCTTTTAAACATGCAGTTAATAGCATTGAAGAGGTGTGGGTAAAGTTGCCCAGTACCTTTATCTGTCTTTTTATCTCATCGTGCAGTATAGCTCAAATTGATTTTCCATTCCCTCAACACTAATTCTTTATTTTTTTTCCGGTGGAGAATCCTTTTGGCGCTGGGATTTAAACCATGGGCCTCCTGCACACGAGGCGGATGCTCTACCACCACTCCATTGAACTGGCCACAGTAGTGGCCATTGTTCTGAGCCCTGAACGTCTGGTGACGTTGCTGATGCTCAGCTATATTGCAGCATGTTTAAGAGAATTAGTGTAGCAAACTAGTTTAATTCAAGACAGGCAGACATTCAGGCACATCATAAAACAATTATATACCTGTGCTATCAGGAAATGGTGTCAGTATAAACTGATATTATTGGCTGTTTTAGGTGTGGCTGTTTGCAAAACACTGTAAACCTGTACTGCCAGGAATGTTCAGGTAGTTAAAACAAATTAACTGCTGGCAATGTTTGAAGAAAAATATTTTATATACCGATTGCTGAAGAGGCCAGAAATAAACCAAAAATAGAGCACTTTCATGTTTTGGTAACTTTAATTCTCTCACTAAACTGTCTGTAACTTTTTTTGCCACTAGATATTCTGAGAGTAAAGGGTGAGTATACGCCTACAGTCTTTCTTTTTTTTAACCCTAATTCAAACCTGTGTTTACTGGTTATATTTACCATGTGTAAAGCTGTGTGTGCCTTTACACACCTTACATTGCCATGCACGAAGTATTACTAGTGAACAGGAGACATAACAAAAAGGGACATTGCCTCATTTGTCAGTTCTAGTGCCTTTCTACCACCATGTCTTCTGTCCTCCAAAACCACAGCTTTCTGGAAAGTTCATTCCTTCCACATTTCTTGTAAATTTACTGCACGTGGTTAAAGTATACCATAGCGAGTATGAAAAGCAAAATTCTGGAATTTCTTTTCAGAAGACCTGCCTTTCTTTTGCACTGCAATTTTTTACTTTTGAGCAATAATTCACCATATGTAAATGTTTTTCTTTTTTTGTAGCGAGTACCTCAAGCAGATCGCCTCCGCAGAAGCGACGCCGCACGGCAGAGGCCAAATTCGAAAAGGTGCTGCAGAGCATGCAGCACAGGAATCAAGAGTTTTTGACAACCCAGGCTGATCTGCAGTTTCAGAGGCAGAAAGAACTGCTGAAGCTGGAAAAACACACACTCAGGATTTGCTGCAAGGTGTGTCCAACACCTTTTTACAGGGTACGCAAGCCTTAATGGTACAGTGTATTCACAACAGGCAACACTATTAGCAACAGCACTGCAACATCCACCCAGCTTCCCACAATTTGTATCACCACAACGCTTTCAGAATGTTACAACACAGCACCAACAACAAACAAATCATACACCAACTTCCAATGCCACCAACACACCAAAAATACTTAGGAATGAGGTGCATTACATTCTTGACACAGTTTAATCTAGCTCAACACTTGTGGGTAGGTACTGTCTTTGCAAAAATAACTGAACAGCTGAATCTGCGGGGCCAAGCTTAAGGTTCAGCAGCGGCACTGCAGTCCTCAGCACTCACTTTTGCTTTATTTTCCGGTTAAAACTGTAAACTGTCTCATGTAATCTTTTGTTCTTGCTCAGCTTCAAAGGCAAGAAATTGCACATCACACTTGCTATCTGCTTTCTTATAGAAAGAAGGAGAGCAAGAGTGAAGGCCTAAGTCAGCCAGGCTACACTTGTATCAAGGGATCAAGGACCAGCGCTGGGGAGCGCAGCAAACGACTACTTGGCTTCGAACTTGTTTCAGTGGAAAACACAGCTGCTCAGTTGCGTTTGTCAAAAATGGGACCATGATGTGCAATATAAATATACAGAACTGAAGTGCAATATGGTCAGAATTTAAATTTTAGCGCGGTCCCCCAGCCTCGAGCTTCTTTCGGCAGCAAACACAGCTGCTCAGTTACTTTCGACAAAGGTGGCAATGATGTGCAATATAAATATATAAACAAGTTAAGTGCAATATAGTTAGAATTTATATTTGTTACACATTAACCAGATAAAATCCAGTTTCATTTATTTTCAACCCTACAGTTAACCTACTTCTAGAAACTGCCTCATGGTGTCCTATATAGTTTTCATTTTACTTATTGTGTTTTCTCAGTATCCTTCCCGCCTAAAGAGTGAGTTCTAACCTGCCCATTTCATTTCCACCTATCATTACATTTCAAATTAGCATACTGATGTACGTATTTCCTGGTAAATATATTGTGGTCTTTATATCTTTCCTTGCTTCATATTTAGTCTTCATGACACTCATTTGTAAGGTCTTATTAGTACCTGATGGTATGTCTTAATAGTACCGAAGACCAAGTTGCTTTCAACATCTCAGTTCCTAATTTGTTGACATTGACTGTTTATATGATCTTGCATTTTATGACACCTTCGTTTTGGTTGGTGTATCTTTAGTGAACTATGTTTATGCATGCTTCTCTTTATTGCCTAACCAGACTGGTGCAAAACTGTGATGTGTTTATTTTTCCTATCTGTTTCCTTTTTTATATTCTCGAAACCCCATTCAAAGTTCTGTATGTGGTTATTGAGATAAATCTCAAGAAGAAAACTATCATTTGAAAATGTGCAGGAATATGTATTGTTTGGTGAATGCATGCATGACAGGGCTCTTCAAGACATAAAAAATGCTGGTATTATTAGTAAGTTATTCTGCTCAATGTGTAAAAGGTAATAACACTTTAATATGAGATAGGTGATGTATTGCATGTCGCAAAATAAAAAATGCCTTTTAGTGCAAAAGGTGATAAAACACTGACACAGAGCAGGTGCTAGCTGCCGAGTGGAGTTTGCAAGGCATACCCTGTGTGATGCCTGAGCTTTAAAGCATACAAACGATTTCCTGCTGAATGCAGTTCAAGAAAGGCTGCTTGTGTGAATTCGGAAATTTCGAGCGAGGTAGTTGCTAAGGTAGTCAATTTATTTCTGAGTGCTGTGTGCTTGCATAAGGCCTGCTGACGGGCTGCGGGAAATCTTCTATTTCAGTTGGCGGAACAAAGGCACCCCAGGACTCTTCATACGACTCTAAGTGCTGTTCACAGAAGTTGTGTAGCACCCAAGCTGTGAGGGTAATGGTAGGCACAAACTTGTAACTTATGTCTGTGCGCTTTAGCAAAACACGCCAACGCCCCTTTAACCTTCCAAGTGCCCGTTCCAAACATTCCTACTAGTGCTGTGGTACACATTGAACGACTCCGCTTCTTTTGATAGCCTCCCTGAATAGCCGTTCAAGATCCAGGGCACGGACAGGTATGCAGGGTCGGCAAGAAGCATAAAGGGAAGAAGTTTTCCTTCAAAGAGACGGTTGCCCTTTGGCATCAGCTGGTCACTGCTCTTGTAGAGGTTTGCCATTTTAAGCGCCGTGGAGTCATGTGCACTGCCTGGCGCAAGGCATGAAATGCAGCGAAACCTGAGGTCACAATAATAGGTTACACTTAGAGGCAAAGAAGCTCGTGAAGGCTATTATTTGCACCAACTTATTAAGTGATGGAGCACTGCTGCAAAGTCAAAATATTCAGTTCGTATCACTGTCAGTGGCACACCAGCAAAGCAAAATTAGCATGCAAAGTAATGTCACAAGAGGAAAAGTTGAGAAACGTCCTGAAAAAAAGTCTCCAAACTATTTTAATTTAACAGAACTAGTGCACGCGCAAGATGGTGCATAGCTTTTGAAAGGAAGAATGGCACAAAGAAGACAAAGCCAGGAGTCCTGTGTCTTTTTTTACTTTCAGCGTGTTTTTTTAGTGCTATTATTCCTTTAAAAACAATGCTAGATTGCATTTGATACATTTGGTGGTATCAGTGCCATATTTCCAGTGGGCTTACAATATATCGGCATCATGATGTGTACACATTGGTGCAGCTAAGGTTTTTTTTCTTTTAGCTGTGTCAACCTTACTGTACTGCAACCTTCCATGTAATTGCACATGCTCCAAAGAAGTATTGAGGTAGTTTCTATTACACACTTAATAGTCATAGAGCTAAGACAGATGATGGAAACGGCAAGACATACAAGGTACGTTTAGCTCCTTTCTACATCTGTTTGTGTTTTACTTTACCTAAGTGCAAATTATAAATACATAGCTTTCTCAAGATTTTCGCTATTTCAATTTAACAAAAAAGGGTATAAAAGTAGTTGACCAGCGAAACAATGCAGGAAATCTGCAGAATTCGCAGTTCTTAAAGGCAACACTGTCATTAATAGACGTCCCAAAGTTTAAACGAAATACGATACATTCGTTATCATGATAGTTAATCACAATAATCATACTTTGTGAGGGTTGCTATCAAACAATGCCTTGTTTGAAAATTCACTGTGGCTCTTTTTGTACATCAACATGACCACTAAATACTTGGCTTCGAAGAGTACTGATTGCACAAAGCAAAACCAGCATGATTTGATATCAATTTCCAGAAGCTTTGAGTCAATATTGTGTGCTACGAGAAAGCAAGCTTTTACTCCCAGTAATGAATGAAGAAATGGACTTACATGCCACGGTCGTCCACAACTGCCTGCCTTTTGTATGGTGCCCACAATTTGCGATTGATAAAATCTCTATAGGCTTTTCTAGGAGCAGTGATAGGTATGTGGGTGGCATCGATGGCACCACATATCTGTGTGATGTGGCACTTTTCGCTAAAATTTATAGATATTACTGCAGCCTCTTCGCTTGTAGGCATGTAGATGTATTGTTTGGCGAGATGCTTTTTTACAGTGCTGCATAAAAGGTACACGAATTTCTGTACAGTGCTTTTGTGGACTCCAAACTGGTTTGCCACTACCCTGTACTCACAGCAGCTAGCCAGTTTGTACAGGAAAATGGCAATCCGCTTGTAAATAGGCACTGGCTCTCGGACAAAATTGCTCTCCGGCGACATGAATTGAGCAAGGGCGGCAACCAATTCACAAACAATTGCCCTTGACATTCCGAAATTTTGCTTTCATTCACTGTCATCAAAGTTATTGCATACAATGTTATCCAAACAATCAGTGCTCCTTTTTTTGTCCATGCTCGGCGTTTTAGTGATCGACAATACCAGTTGTTGGGCGAGTTGGTGTGCACGGTGATCCATAATAACAGCGCGACAGACGGGACGTGGAGGAAAAGACGACAACACAGAGCGCTGAAAAAAAAATTGTTCCGATATCTTAGCTATCAAATAGGCTTCTATTATTTCCCTCGTTAGCGTGTCGCGGTTCTTTTCTGCCTTTGGGTGCCATTGTTCCCAGTCCTGAAAGATGCATGGTGTTACCAGTTTAGCACATCTTTTACTACCCTTTCCCAAATATGCTGAAAACGGACTGTAGTGCGCGGCATCGCAGCCATAATCCTAAACTAGTGGTCCAAAGTGTTGCTAGAGCAGTACGCCTAGTTATGTCGCCATGCCGCAGAAGGTACTGACTAGCAGAAGAATATTGCTTAATTTTGAGTATAATTTTTATTATTCACTTCTACCTATATATACCGCGAGGAGCATTTGTCAAAGAGCAGTAATATATACTCAATGCGTGTGACGAAGCGCCATAAAATAAAAACGCGATATTCGCTGATGCAAGGCGAATCCAGGCATATGTCCGCCTTGTGCGTACGCACGGGGTTCGACGTGCCACTGAGAAATGTTTGCAGGATTTTGGTTCCTCACGCATAGATTAAGGTACGGCTGAGGCGACCAAAGACTTTTTTCAAGGAATTTCACCCTAAAAAAGCCGAGCACCAAGACGAGCAAAACCTTGTGAATTCGTTAAAGAGAAAGGAAACCGTGTGAAATTGGCGGTACTGAGATAAACACAGGACCTCGAGATTGCGATGCGAACGCTCTTATCGTGAGGCCACCGCATCGCGCTGTTAAATAGCAGTAACTAAAATACAGGAAAGTGTATTCCCACACTGCGGTACGCGCGCTGCATTTTTTGGGGGGTCTGCTCCTACTGTTCAAACGCATAGTTATCACTAATGGTGAACATATGTAGCTTGATCCTTTTGGCACACCGCATAAACCGCTCTATTACAGTCTCTGCACACGAAGATTAAAACAGGCGTAGAAAAATGGTTACTAACCATGCAAAACGGCGACTTCATGGTCGGACCAACCGGCGGTGAACGAGGCTAGGCTATGCGACGTGATGGTTCGTATATGTTGACAACGAGCCCGGTGCCGAAACATCACGTCAGATATAAGGATGTTATTCACACTTATCCACGACACCAAGATCATCCTGAAATAAACTTGGTGCAGGGACAGGAAAATGATTAAGATCGAAGCAAACGACGCAGCCATCGCGAAAGCGCGGGAAAGCTTCGGCCAGAAAAGCGAACCGGAAGTGCCGGAAGCTTGCCCGATAACTACTTTTCCCGAAGCTAGGGGCAGCTGCGATATTTACTCGCTAGGAAGCGAGATCATGTATACATCTGCGGGGTCGAGTAAGTGGTGACATCGCTTACTCGACGCTTACCCGACTCTGTACTGTCGAGTTCATGTATACAGGGCTTATAACGTACGAGAGAGACTTGTCCCAAGTCTTGTGCTGGGTATCTATGTACAGTGAAATCATGTTGGTGTTCGTTTTATTGAGTCTCTCCGTGAGGCCATTCGTCTGCGGGTATAGGCAGTGGTTTTACGATGGCTCGTGTGACTGAGCTCAAATACGTCGTGCATAAGTTGCGCCGTAAATGCCGTGCCTCCGGTGATTACTTGGGACGGCGCGCCATGGCGCAACACGATTTTCTGCATTAAAAACTGGGCAGTCTTAGATGACGTGCCACGCTTCATCGCCTTGGGTTCCGCATACCATGTGAGATAGTCATTCACGACTATAATCCATTTGTTACCGACCGATGTCAGCGGAAATGGGCCCACAAGGTCGATGCCGATTTGGTCAAACGGTGTTCGGGGAGGCGCAATAGGTTAGAGCAAACTTGCTGGCTTGAGAGGCGGCGTCTTTCGACGTTGGCACTCACGACAGCCTCTGACCTATCGATGAACGGCGTCAGCAAGTTTAGACCAATAATCGGCTTGACGAACTCAGGCAAGTGTCCGTGCAAAGCCGAAGTGCCTGTCAACGCGCCGCGCGAACAATAGAGCGGCGCCGTCGCGTAAAGTTGCGCGGCGCTGTCGCTTCCCTCGATGAGGGCGCTACTGACGTAGAGGTCGAGGCGCACGGGTCGCACGGGTACAAAAGTCGGCTCGGGGCAGGAGCGCTATTATTCGCTAGCGGGACAACTGTTCTTAAACATGAATCGCGCATATTCGGCATATTTACTTGTAAGGCCGACATCCACTAAGCATAACAAGTGACCATGATACTTGTTAGGCAATAACACCAACGCTATATGACATTTTATGTCAGGCAGTTTCAAGAAATTGCGCATGGCTAGAAAAACTGCATGACTGCTCCGCTAGCGCCAATGATAATAGAAACATTACAATGCTAGTCTAAGCTGCAATAAAACAAAATTTAAGAAGAAAGGCACTAGCATTTATTTACGCATTTCACAACAGCAATTGTCCTACAAGAGTACCATGTAGACGTGGTGTGATGAATAGTTGCCACAAATAGGAAAAAATGTTCACAGTGACTGCTCACTGATAGCACTTCAGAAGCCAGCTTGATTTACAGATAATTGCAACAGCTGCATCGCAGTATGCCCTTGAGATCTGTAAGAACAATTTCAGTATAAGCTGTTACTTTCAATGATTCAGAGCGTCGTACAAACTTTGTTTTTTAACTTGAAAAACAAAAAAGACAAATATACGCGTTGCGTATCTCTCTTTCGATCACTCCAAAATAATCGTCACAATAGGCAAAGCTTGTGTTTTTGCTTTTTCACAGAATTGCGCAGTTAGCGAAAGAAAAAAAAAACTGCGCTGGAGCACGTGTAACATACCACACAGAGGAGCTAACCAATGAAGAAGTTAGTATCGCAGTCCAGAAAATACACGTGACGTCTTCATCTCGAGCTTGGCGCCCCGATCTCATCGTGGTGAATTTGACGTCGTGCACACTGGCCAAGGGTGCAAAGACGGCAATGAGGGCGGTGGTCCAGTCCGACCAAGTGGTGTAGCGGCCGCCTTCGTACAGGTGCCACGAGCGGGCGGCACAACAGCGATGGTCTCCCGCGACGGCGAGCACGGTATAGTGGGAGACCAGGCGGAACGCCGGGCAGCATCGTCCATAAGTTCAATCCACGCTTCGGTATCATCACAACCACTACGGAACAGCAGAAGAGGTGCCGGTGGAGTGGTACTGGGAACACAGGGGGCAGCAAAGAGCGGCCAAGCGCTGCAGTAAAAAAGGAGGATAACTCCCGGCGAGTGGAGAGCGCTTCGACAAGGAGTGCCAAGGCTGAATCCGCCGAGGAGGCACAGGCGCCGTGCCGGGCACGGGGCGAATAGAAGTCACAGGCACCGAGTAAGCCGGCCGTGTGACTGCACGGCCGCTTAGAAGGAGGCGCGGATCGGAGAAGTCCGGGTCTGGCCTAAAGTTAGTCGGCTGTGTAATTGTAAATGAGAACAAGCAGACGCATGGCCGCTCCTTGAAACAGCCTTCTTTATTCTCTCTTCCTCGTCTTCTCCTACTCTTCACTTCATCGTTTCGAAAAAACATCAGAGTATATATATATACTAGTTGAGTTTGCAGAGCGCAATAACTTACGAATCATGAATACCTTCTTCAGCAAACGGAAGAACCGAAAATGGACATGGAAAAGTCCTAACGGAGAGACTAAAAATGAAATCGACTTCATAATGTGTTCAACCCCCGCCATTGTGCAGGATGTAGAGGTAATCGGGAAAGTTCGATGTAGTGACCACAGGATGGTGAGGTCCCGAATTAGCCTAAATCTGAAGAAGGAACGGAATAGATTAGTAAGAAAGAAACCCATCAACGAATTAGCGGTGAGGGGGAGGGCAGAAGAGTTCAGGATCTCGCTACAGAATAGGTATTCAGCTCTAACTGAGGATGGCGACATTACCCTAGAGGCAAGGAACAATAATTTCAGAGATATCATTACTGAGTGCGCGGTAGAAGTAGGCGGTAGGATAGTTAGAGAGGATACCGGTAAGCTGTCTAAGGAGACGAAAGATTTGATTAAGAAACGGCAGAGTATGAAAGCTTCCAATCCAACAGACCAGATCGAATTGGCCGAGATATCAAAGCTAATCAATAAGTGCAAGGGGGCCGATATAAGGAAGTATAACATGGAGAAAATTGAGCATGCTGTAAAGAACGGGGGAAGCCTTAAAGCGGTAAAGAAGAAATTGGGCATAGGCAAAAACCAGATGTATGCGATAAGGGACAAGGCGGGCAACGTCATCACTAATATGGACAAGATAGTCAAAGTACCCGAGGAGTTCTATACAGATCTCTACAGTAGCCAAAGTAGTCAGGACCGTAATGAGTTTGGCGGTAGGGAAAAACAGTCAGACGTTCCACCAGTGACGAAGGACGAGGTCAAGAAAGCACTAGAAACTATGAAAAGGGGGAAATCAGCTGGAGAGGATCAGGTAACTACAGATTTGCTGAAGGACGGGGGGGATATCGTGCTAGAAAAACTGGCCACCCTGTATACGCAGTGCCTGGTGTCATCGACGGTACCGGAAGCATGGAAGAATGCAAACATTATCCTCATTCACAAGAAAGGGGACTCTAAGGACCTTAAAAATTACAGACCAATCAGCTTACTGTCTGTTACGTATAAGGTATTTACTAAGGTAATCACTAATAGAATCAGGACAACCTTAGACTGCAATCAAGCAAAGGATCAAGCAGGGTTTCGGAAACGGTACTCTACTATCGATCATATCCATACCATCAATCAGGTGATAGAAAAATGCGCGGAATATAACCAGCCCTTATACATAGCATTCATTGATTACGAAAAAGCATTTGACTCAGTTGAAACCTCGGCGGTGATGCACGCATTGCGAAATCAGGGGGTAGACGAGCCGTACGTGAAAGTGCTGGAAGATATATATAGTGGCTGCACAGCAACCATAGTTCTGCATAAAGAAAGTAACAAAATTCCCATAAAGAAAGGTGTTAGGCAAGGAGACACAATCTCCCCAGTACTATTCACAGCTTGTTTAGAGGAAGTATTCAGAGACTTGGAATGGGAGCAGTTAGGGATAAGGCTAGATGGAGAATACCTCAGTAATCTGCGATTTGCTGATGACATTGCCTTGCTAAGCAACTCGGGAGATGAACTGCAAATAATGATTGATGACCTAGACAGGAAAAGTAGAAAGGTAGGCTTGAAAATCAATATGCAGAAGACTAAGGTAATGTTCAACAGCCTCGGGAAGGAACAGGAGTTTACATTAGGTAGCGAAATACTGGAAGTAGTAGGCGAATATATCTACTTAGGACAGGTAGTAACCGCAGATCCGGACCATGAAAAGGAAATAACAAGAAGAATAAGATTGGGATGGAGCGCATTTGGCAAGCACTCGCAGATTATGACTAGCAGCTTACCGGTATCGCTCAAGAGGAAAGTATACAACAGTTGCATCTTGCCTGCACTCACCTATGGGGCTGAAACGTGGAGGCTAACCAAGAGAGTTCTACTTAATTTGAGGACAACCCAGAGGGCTATGGAACGAAAAATGGTAGGGGTAACATTAAGAGATAGAAAGCGTGCAGAGTGGGTCAGAGAAATAACTCAAGTTAACGACATTCTAGTGAATATTAAGAAGAAGAAATGGACATGGGCAGGACATGTAGTGCGAAGAGAGGATAACCGATGGTCGCTGAGGGTAACAAACTGGATTCCAAGGGAAGGAAAGCGTAGCAGGGGGCGACAGAAAGTTAGGTGGGCGGATGAGATTAAGAAGTTCGCAGGGGTCAAGTGGATGCAGCTAGCACAGAACCGGGTTAAGTGGAGAGATATAGGAGAGGTCTTCGCCCTGCAGTGGGTATAATCAGGCTGATGATGATGATGATGATATATATATATATATATATATATATATATATATATTGTAACGAGTACAAGGCAGCGATCACTGATCGGAACAGTTCCACGCACTACACTCAGTTTCGTCCTCTTTGTCCTCTTTTTAGAGAGGCACGCGGCATTACCCCCCTCTTGGAACGCGGCGACTCGACGCGTTCGAAGAGGGGGGTAAAATTTAAACGTAACCAGTAAATTCGCGATATTAAAATTAGGCTGAACACCACTTTTCACCAGATTAGGACGAGGTCTAATATTGACAGTATAAAGAGACAAAATTTTGATGTGCGGATATGTGTGGAAGTTCTGCGGAAGTGTCCTCTAGACGCTCCTGCGACATAAGCCTATTAATGAAATAACATCTCCCTCATTACACGCGTTAGCGTTGAAAAACGAGACCTTTAGTTCATAAATTAACCGGCTATTGTATGTGCATTGTATGCATCAGCAGTCGCTATTATATAGCATGTTGAGCGGAACCATGAAGTCAAAAAAGTAACGCGCATAACGGCGCAAAATGATCAGTGAATTAGGTGAGATTATCAGCTTTGTGATGCGCTTCCAAGCAGTTTCATGTCGCTTGGAACAAATGCACAGTAGATCGCAGAGGCAGCAGAGGTGATAGTGTTCGTCGGGGGAAGTTCTTGCGGCCGATGTCGTTGAACCAATTTTTCATTGGAATGATGTCCTTCTTCCCGCTCGGAAATGCAAAAAGAATGAAGCCTTTTTCACGACAGCTTGTGCAATTAAATATGCAGCAGCTCGGCATAGCGCTGCATTAAAACAGCGCGAATAGCACGAAGTGCAAGCGCGAAATGCTAGGGAGCTCGCTCCTACAAACGGCGGCTAGATAAAAAATCGCGCCAGCTAAAAATGAAAAACACAAAAAGAGCGAACGTTTCGCGCGCTTTTCCCGGGGACGGCCCGCGGAGCCAATCACCGTTGAGAAGAGCGCCGATGGGAGAGTTGAGAGAGGAAGATCTGCGAGGGAGCGCGGAGCGGCGGCAAAGTTCACAGAAAGTCGCTACTTTCGTATTACCAAGCGCTTTTAGCTCGTAGTCCCCGAACATCTCCGTGCCACCGTTCTACAGCAACTGCACGACGCGTCCACTGCGGGTCATCTTTATCGATCTCGCACGTACGACAGCGTCCGCCGCCGTTTCTTTTGGCCAGGCCTCTACCGCTCTGTTCGTCGTTACGTGGCTTCTGGTGACCGGTGTCAGTGACGGTAGAAGCACTCGGTAGTTCCGGCTGGATACCTGCAGCCAATCGACATTCCAGTAGACCCATTTTTCCGAGTTTGCTATTGATCTCCTCGGGCCTTTCCCACTCTCTTCGTCGGGGAATAAATGAATTGCGGTGGCCACGGAATATACTACGCGCTACGCTGTCACCCGAGCGATACCCACCAGCTGTGCAACTGACGTGGCTGCGTTGCTTCTCTACGACGTCATCCTGCTCCACGGTGCTCCACGCCAGCTGCTTACTGATCGTGGCCGTTGATTTCTTGCTCGAGTAGTCGAGGAAATTCTCCGGTACTGCGCCATTAAGCACTATTTCACCACCGCGTACCATCCGCAAACGAACGGTCTCACCGAACGCCTCACCCGCATGCTCTCGGACATCTTCTCAATGTATGTATCGGATGATCACCGTGACTGGGATGTTACTTTGCCGTTTGTAACGTTCGCATATAATTCCTCCCGTCACGACACAATGGGCTACTCACCCTTCTATTTTCTATTCAACCGTGACCTTCCCCTTCCGTTTGACAGCAGACTGCCTCCCCCAGTCAGTGCCAGCTCCTATGTTCGTGACACCATTTCTCGAACTGACGCAGCCTGTGTTATTGCTCGCTGCCGACTAGCTTCCTCCCAAAATTCCCAGAAACACAGCCATGATTCTCGTCACCGGGACGTCCACTACTCTCCGGGCTCTCTCGTCTTGCTCTGGACTCCCGCTCGTAGAGTTGGGCTTTGTGAGAAGCTCTTGCCGCCCTACGCAGGACCCTACCGTGTTTTACAGCCAGTCACTTCTGTGACATACGAGGTCACCCCTGTGTATCCGCCGTAACAGTCCGCTATTCCACGTACCAAGATCGTTCATGTCGCCCGAATGAAGCCGTACTACATCAGCAGTAGTTCGACATAATGCGCACCGGGACTGCGCTTTTCGTGGGGGATAATGTTACATATAAGCCCAGCATCGCTAGATGTTGAAGAAGACGACGATCAACGATAGTGACGCGTAAGGAAGACGAAGCTGTAGCAACGGTAGCTGGTGCTACGAGAAGGTTGGCGCCTACCCGAACATTCACCTAAGTTACCAGCCGTTGCGTTCTCGAACTAACCTTGTCGCCATGTATCAATGTATTATTTTCTCATGCATTTCACTCTCTTCTGTATTGCCCCCACCTGCTCCGAAGAGATCCAAGCAAATAATTAAATGCGAGTTTTTAGTACACAAAAACTTACTAAGTTTTGCTTCCAGTCGTCAGGCAGCGATTAAGGACTAATTGGGTGGCTAGAAAGGATTTCTTTAACTGTTACTTTCCCTGTGAGAGAATGGATGCTGTCTGTTGAGGTTCTAAATCGAAGTGCTCCTTTATTTGCAGAATTTAGAACGTTGGCTCATGTGTAAAAATGGTGGTCGACAAGGCAGCAGCGCAAATCCACCCCATATCAACAGTGTATACCACGTGTCCTCGGTTGTACGGAAAATGTGAGAAAAACACGCGAAGAAAACATTGCTGCGGATGAGTTTTGAACCCGTGCCTGAGCAAACAAATTAACGCCCCTAGACCAGCCACGCGATCACTATGCTGTCACTGCGTTTTATCTATTTACTCAAAATATATAATATTCACAGAAGAACCATCAGCCATGTTTGACTGAGATAACACAGGCGGTCATGATACGTGCAAGTGTACAACTGTCGCGTTTTAAAGCAAGCATCGTCGTCTTATGAAGTTCCAACTGCAACGCACTCTCGTGCTGTGCCGAGAACATCGTCATGTTCATGAAGATTTGTATGCGTCGTTCCTTAATTTAACCTAGGTAAATGCGGCATCACATGCATCATCTGGGCATGTGTGGCCAAGACCGCGAGCGTAATGCTGGGCGAATCCACCAGGTGGCATGACAAAAAATAAGGAGGACACTTAAACTCCACATTTAAGGGTATGGCGCGAGAGTGGAGGCTACCAACTCATATACATAAAGCACCCCTTCAACCAAGCCATGTAAATGCGCCGGCGTGGTGTAGGGGTAACGTGAATGCAACTGCCCCTTAACGCTGGTTCCCGATATTATACTCTCATAAGAAGGAGGCCCAAGTTGGCAGCTACTGCCAAACGTTTCGTGACGGCGCATGAATTCTGACTGCTCGAAAAACCTGGCGTAATGTATCTCTCGATACAAAAGAGGAGGCGTGCCATAGAGGAAGCCACTCTGGCATAAGACAGATACCGCAGCAGTGGCGAACAGGCTGCCTACAATGTGTAGACAGAGTGGCCCGTTGCCGAGAAGCTTACCAAGCTCGGAATCAAGCCAAGATCGCAGTGGCAGCGCAGTGAATGTCTAGCGAGCATATCGCTAATACTCTTGACTATGTTCAAGGATAGCTGAAACTGTATAATGTTTCCGCTCACAGTCAGAAATTCTTATACTTTCACTAAACCCAGCTTTGCTCAACAATTGCTGCAGAACAGCCACTGCGTGTATGGCAAAAAAGTTAAGAACCTAATTACTAATTGCTCAAGTGTAGTCACGGAAGCTGGATTTCACACAAGTCATCATATTGGGTATGCGATGCTCGTGCATTACTGTGGCTACATTTAAGGTTACAATGTCAGATCTGGAGGGTCATAGCTTTATCTGAAGAAACGGATGACGACACTGATGACTTAGACTCATCTACTTTGTTGCACGTGACTGAACATAATGTATTTGACTTATCTCATTGTTGCGAAGCATGGGAAAAGCAGCGATATAGACTCATCTTGGAAATTTAGTGACTGCGCCCTGAAACACAGAATAATGAAGCAGCATCGGACAGGAGGCGCTCAGGCTTGTTTCATGGGAGTGTAATAAGGAACAGCCTGTGCAGTTGCCCCATTTTGAAGATGAACATACGAGAACTAGACCAGCTCACATGCCGCTTCACTCAATCAAGTTTACTTTTTTGAAAAAAAGACGCGCCTTTCTGCAGGTCTCCCAGGGTGCACTACCGAACTGCTCTTTTATTAACTTGAATGCATAATAAGTATCATTGAGAAGAAAACGGAGCAATCCTCAAAAAAATGGCCAGTTTGTTGGTTTTTATTACATAAAGTGTTACACTGTAGAGCGATTGAGGCTGTGAGAGGAGCCAGAGTGAAATGCTCTGAAATTTCTTACTCTCTGGGTGTTCAACGCACGCTGATGCCTCAAAGTGCACGGGTGTCTTGTATTTCGCTTCCATAGAAATACGACCACCATAATTGATCTTGAACCCTCATGCTTCGGATAAGCAAGCGAGACGCTATCACTGAGTCACCGTGTTTGTACCCAAAACCTAACCTGGCGACAGCTACCTGCCGCAATTGATGGCATAAAAACTTAAGTGAATTGAGGATAAATACCTCTTGGGCAATTATTTTAACACCGACTTATCAGATTGGTGGAATGCATGCGTATTGTTAAACGCCTTGATTACCGGCATACGCATGGAAGAGCACGAAGAATGCTGACTCTAACAAATTCTTGTGCGCAATTTTCATTGCCCGACTTTAGGCAAACATGTGGCAACTAACAGCGATGCTGGGGACGATATTGAATACTCGTCTCGAATCGCCATCTCAACGGTAGCATTTGTTTTTATTTCGCTTAATATCTTATTGTGCACGTCTTCCAAGCACAGTAGATCTTGCGTATGCGAGCATGGCATGGGTACATTGGTACCGATGCCATCTAATCTCGCAAGATTTGAACATTGTTACCGAAGCTATCCCGTCCTTTTCTGATTGTTCCCGACCTTCAGCCAAAACGGCTGACTATTATTACGAGTTAGGGGTGATGATCAGCAAGGCGTTATCCTCTACCGATGGACGTGCACTGAAGCACGTTCTCGTGCCAAGTTCTTCTGTGTTTGATGTTGCCAGGACAGGATCTCTTTCATTTGTGCCAGACAATCGTATGCAACATCCATGTAAGACAGGGAATGCCAATCCCATCAGGCAGAAACCACATAGAGTGTCCTCAGCCGAGCGTTAAATTATTTAAGATCAAGTCCAAGAGAGGCTGCAGAAAGGAGGGATTCCTAAGTCTTGGAGTCAGTGGGCAGCGCCCGTAATACTATTGAAAACGAATAAATGGGGATTTTGCGTTGACTATCTTCGCTTGAATTCGGTCACGAAAAAGGACGTGTACCCACTGCCACGCATTGATGACGCTGTGGACTGTCTGCGCTCTGCATCGTTTTTCTCGTCCATTGATCTCCGCTCCGGATATTGGCAAATACCGATGCACCCGTGCGACAGAGAAAAGACTGCATTCGTGACTCCTGACAGCTTGTTCGAATTTAATGTAATGTCGTTCGGCTTGTGTAATGCGCCTGTGACGTTAGAACGTTTCATGGATACGGTTCGTCGTGGCCTAAAATGGGATATTTGTATGTGCTACTTGGATGGTTTTATCATCTTTGGGACGACATTTGAAGAGCCCAACGAACACCTTGTAATCTTCCTTGACTGTGTTGGCAAAAGTGGACGCATTTTAAATACCGAGAATTGACTCTACGGAGAACGACAAACTCTTCTCCTTGGCTTCCTCGGGGATAAGGACGTCATTCGACCTGATCCGCAGAAGCTTGCTGCAGCTAGAGACTTTGAAAAGCCACGTACAGTCCAAAGTCTTCGGAGTTTTTTTGAACTGTCGTCGTATTTCTGCCGCTTTATCTATGGTTTAGCGCTCCTTGCACATCCCCTAACTGTCCTTCTGCACAAGGACTCGCCGTTTGTGTGGACACTAGACTGTTATTCCGCTTTCAATCAGCTGAAAGTTTCCTCTGACCTCGGCACCCCTTTTGCGCCACATTTGTCCTGAACGAACGAAACTAATAGTGGAAGTTAGCATAGGCGACTCTGAACATCTATGAAGTTGTTTCACTACGCTACGGAAACCCGTATTTTTTAAAACCTTGGCCCAAGCTATCCGGGACACCATAAACACACACACATACATATAATGCGCGCGCGTGTGTGTGTGTGTGCGCACATCCGTATTTCTGAAATAAACGCCAGTCGCTAACACCGCTTGTGTTCTTTTCTCGCTCCAGCCTGTGTTAGAGCTGTTCCCAACCTGCTCGCACATCAACACGCCCACCTCTGCACTCTTCTTAATAATCAGCTTCAATCATCTGTTTAAGGCACACACACATATATACATAGAGAGAGCGTTACGACTGACGCGGCTGTTCAACTTCACAGTTTATTTTGTCGACAGTTTTGAGAATGGTATAACCTTCCTCAGAACAAGCTTAAAATACCCAGTCTTCCAGTTTACAATACCCAACAAGACTGGATATTGTAAATTTGTTCTGACGATGGGAATACCATTCCGGAAACTGTCGGCATAACAAACTGTGAAAGGGAACAGTCGCGTCTGTCGTAACGCTCTACTTTATTCAGTGAACTGGCCCATTGAAGCCCTCTGGATACTGTACATATATATATATATATATATATATATATATATATATATATATATATATATATATATATATATATGCACACGTGAAGCAAGCGACACACACAACAACCATCAAACACCAAGAACACAAATAGTGACATGCGCGTCTCAGTCTACTAGTGCTTCCGTTCGCCTTCTAAGCAAATAAACTGTTTTCAAGGAGTATAATTCGGTTATCAGGTATTTGGTTATTTTTCGTTACTTGGTATCGGATTCATAAAACAGCTCAAATTTAACTATCACAAGGTGTCTTTGTAACAAACGTTTGCCTCCCACCAGAATTTCTCTTCTGCTATTTTGAACCGAAGAACCTCTGTGGTTTAAGGGTAGTGCAGCGCACCTATCACGCTGTATGAATGCCATGTGCTTTCTTCGAACCTCATCCAAATTAATTGGGTCGCTTTTCAGTTGAGTTACTTTCTTTGGTTGCGGTAAGCTCCTCAAGAAGTATGCCGCAAATTTAAATACTTTTCATTGGTTTCTTAACGTTTATGGCTCAATTGACTCTTTGCAATGTTGTGTGGAAATCTGGAATATCAAAATACGCTGAAGATATTGCTAGTGAATGTTTTCTTGCTTTAATTTACAGAACCTAGCTAATACCTTACACAGAAAGCAGAAAGCTTTTTTCAGGAAACACTCGTGATTCTTAAACAAGCGTTTCATGAAAGCGCTTGATAGCAGCCACCAAAATCTCAACAGGGCAGAAAGCCAGGCAAAGAAATGAGGTCCGTAACTCACGAAAGCTGTAATAACCGGTAGCGGACAAAGGGAGGTTAATGTTTGAATCTCGAAATGCCTCCCTACAGCATGCGGTGCCAGAGTCTCGCCGCCAGCAGCCGATGGAGCGCGGATGTGCGCTGCGTTTTTAATCGCATCTGTCGAATCGCATTTCTCGGTATAACAAAAAAAAACCTAAATCCTCCTGTCTCCGGCATCTATTCAAACGTGGCGTCATAAAGCGCCTGTTTAAAGCAACGTGCCAGATGCCAATGAGTTAGGAAAGAAAACTGGTACTTAAAAAAACTTTAGCTGTCAATAATTAAAACTGCTTGCATGCGGCAAAGATAAGGAAGGAAAATCAGCTTATTTTTGATTTTAAAAAACGTTTTTTTATTATAGATCACTTTCAAAATAAAGGCCATCAGAGAATGGGACTTTCAAGTAGAGGACATCTGAGATAAAAAAGACTTCAGTGCTATCGTATTTGTGAAACTTTTAGGAATACTCCCCGCTATCAGTTCAACGAAATCAGCTCTCTTATATCTCCAAGCTAAGGCGCAGATGAAAAAATGATTGACAGCACCTTGTGAACTAATTCAAAATATGTACGATGTTTCTCGGTCACGAAATTGTAAAAAAACGTTTTCTGTGACTGTGCTTCGGGTTTTTTAAATGAAATGTGCTCTTAACTTAAGTTTTGCTATTGAACCTTATTTGATTTTGTTTAAACTTTCTCTCTCTACAGATTCTAAGAAGATACAAAATAGAAAACCACCACGGAGACATCGGGTTCTGGACAATGATGACTGCTAGGCCAGAAAAAGCAGTCAATTTGAGATTCCTTGAACGAGGTGTTCTTTCTTAGAATGGCAGGCACATTTGTCAAGCTTTGTGATTTTCTGTAATGAACAATCTAATATAGTGGACACATTATCTTACGTGGCGTCAGAGCTTATATTGCATATGAGAAAGGACATCGTTATATACAGAGGTTCCTAAGCCTAGATCACGTACATAAAAGCCATGTGAGCGTCGTGCTAACGAAGCGGTGCTTCCGCAAGCTTGGGGGTATGTAGCATTCGAACTCTTCTTGCCTTTAGTGTACGTTCCGAGAATTCTCTTGACGTTGCTGTGCAACTTCAACTATACCCCAGATTTCGGATTGTTTACTCTGTGCGCAATAATTCTTAACAAACTAAAGGACAAATTGCGCCACTGATGTAAATTTCCAATAAAATTGATACTTATTATAAACAAAATATTTTTACATCTACTCTATACCCTTTATGCTTCAGCCAGGCTACAAAGCGTGCCACTACTTCAACTGCACTAACTTTTTTTTATTAGCGTACTCTATCGAAAGAAGTATCGTTGAGCGTACGTCGAGGAGAGCCTATTTCTAGGACATCATATGTGTGTTTGGTTTCTGCATGCACCGAACATTAGTTCTTGTTTAAAATGAAGGTGCCTGGCTTAATATCAGTACCAGTCATCAGAGTTAGAAGTGTAATTCTAGAATTGTAGTTTTAATTTATGCGTAGTGTCTGAATGAATCACTGCCGCTACCTCTAACCATGCCGGTGAACTTCAACGCATACACAGACGAACCGAATGGCCGTTGCCTTATTTAGTTAGACTTCAGCAGAGCAAGACCAGCCAGCAATAAAACGGTAGTTGCGTGAACTACTTTCGTCGCTTGTGTGCACTGCTCTAGCAGTACAGAACTGAAGTGGCTCCAGAGGAGCGATATGTAGGTGGCGAAAGTTCTGCGCCAACAGTATGCAACGAGGCGCTTTGCACAGAAGTCATAATCATCGTCATCAGCCTTACGGCACCAACTGCAGCGCAAATGCCTCCCTCCACACCCTGCAATCAGCTGAGTCTTCACGAAAGCCCAAAACAAATGAAGACTGAACATACATTATTCCAAGGATACAATTCCAGACATCGTCTTTTGAAGTACGATAAATCCTTATCGTGTTCGATCACAATTAATTAGAAATCGCCTTCCCCTGCAGTGTCGACGGCCCAAAAGAAACGGATTTTGTGCAGCTGATGCCGATGGGGTAAGCAGCTTCAACGAATAATGATTTATTTCAATGCTTTGCTCTAACAGTTCAACAAGTTTCGTTCATGCTTTCCGCTAAAAATTTATATAGTATATTCATAAATGTGCATTACATAACACCACCGACATCAATCATGCGAAACGTGCTGGTTCTGCGTTGCCGGTGTTGCAGACAACACATGGTACATTGACCTTGGACAACACGTAATCCTAATCGAGTTCTGGATAAATGAGGTAAATTGTGTTTATTCGTACATATATTGTTACACTGTAGTGTTTTGTAAGTTAGAGACGCCATTCACCATCTGTGTGCGAAAGTTCAGCGAGAATAAGTGCGAGGTTTTCGCTGTGTGCTTTCAGCGTTGAAACTGACGCTACATAGTTCTGCTCTCTAGAGACCTAAGAGTTCCATAGGCTGACGCCGTCTCATTTACTCGCTACTGGTCCCAACGTGTGAATGCAGTGAGTTCTCGAACATCTATGTTCTTTCTGTTATCTGGAGTGAAATCTGAGGGTGCTGCAATTCCGGATCCAGATAGCATCTACTAATGATAAAATGACACACTTCCTGGCGCGGGACAGGAGGATCTTTAAGGCGAAAGCCTTCAATGACTCATGCTGCCGTCGACCAAAGCTGATAAGATGACACGCTTCCTGGCGCGGGACAGGAGGACCTTTAAGGCCAAAGCCTTCAATGACTCATGCTGTCGTCGACCAAAGCTGATAAACTGACACGCTTCCTAGCGCGGGACAGGAGGACATTTAAGGCGAAAGCCTTCAATGACTCATGCTGTCGTCGACCAAAGCTGTCCACGCGAGCAGCGCACCTGAATGGTCGACAGAGAAGGAACGTCATCAGCCACCAAATTCGAAGCGACCAACCAGAAGTGTCATCTTGTCTAGTGTCCCTGCCATCTGCAATCCCACATTTGAACGCTCTTCAAGGAAAGCCACGCGACAGGAGCGATGGTGTACAGTCCAAACACACACTTGTCGGAGAAAGTGTGATACTGCATGCGCTTTTTCTTTCCTTAAAACGAATTATAATTATATGTAGCACTGCAACAAACGCCGACAATAGGTGAAAAATAAGAGGCAAATCATAGGAGAGAAAGGGTAGGCTTTCGTTATTCTCCTCTTAAGAGACATCTGAGATACCCTCTATTTCGTTTGGCCTACAGAGTGGCATGACTAAGATCAGGAATCCAAAAAACGTAGTTTGTTCGTGTGTGCTCAGATATACATGTTTGCTGAAGGGCAGATATATGAGCTGCCTAGTTCAGATGACGAGAGAGACCTATTCAAATGTCTGGTTTTGCCATTCGATGATGCTAACTTCTTTGTGCTGACGAGCTTGCGGGCTTGCTCGAGCAGGAAGAATAGACTGCCCCCCAGTCAGGATGTTGACGATGTACCGACATAAGAAGTACAGATACATGGAAGTTAGAAGATTGCCCGTTGAATGTATGTGGTGCCAGTGGTCTGTAAGGTCAGCCTATATTTTGATACATAGCCTCATCATAGCCTGACTACAGCCACTGCAAGGCGAAGGATTCTCCCATATTCCTCCAATTAACCCGGTACTAGCACAGGACCGGGTTACACACTGCATGCACACAGCTGTATCCACTTGACCCCTGCAAACTTCTTAACCTCATCCGCCCACCTAACATTCTGCCGTCCCCTGCTACGCTTTCCTTCCCTTGGAATCCAGTTTGTTACCCTAAGCGACCGTCGGGTATCCTTTCTTCGGCTACATATGTCCTGCCCATGCCTATTTCTTCTTGATTTCTGTAGAATGTCAGTGGCGAGTTATTTCTCTTACCCACTTTGCACATTTCCTATCTCTTAACGCTATCCCTACCATTTTTTTTTCCATAGCCCTCTGCGTTGTCCTCAACTTAAGTAGAACCCTCTTTGTTAGCCTCCACGTTTCAGCCCCATATGTAAGTACAAGTAATATGCTGTTGTATATTTTCCTCTTGGGCGATACCGGTAAGCTGCTAGTCATAATCTGGGAGTGCTTGCCAAATGTGCTCCATCCTAATCTTACTCTCCTTGTTATTTCCCTTTCATAGTCTGTATCTGCGGTGTTCTACTGTCCTAAGTAGACATATTCGCCTATTTCCTGTGCTTCGCTACCTAACATAAACTGCTGTTCCTTCCTATTGAACATTACCTTAGTCTTCTGCATATTGATTCTCAAGACTACCTTTCTACGTTTCCTGTCTAGGTGATCAATCATTCTTTGCAATTCATCCCCTGAGTTGCTTAGCAAGACAATGTCATCAGCAAATCGCAGATTACTGAGGTATTCTCCATCTACACTTATCTCTAACGGCTACCATTCCAAGTCTACGAATACTTTTTTCTAAGCAAGCTCGGAATAGTACTGGGGAGATGTGTCTCCTTGCCTAACACCTTTCTTTATAGGAATTTTGTTACTTTCTTTATGCAGGTCTATGCCTGTTAGTATTTCTTCTAGCAATTTCACGTACGACTCTCGTCTACACCCTGATTTCGGAATGCCTGCATGACCGCTGAGGTTTCAACTGAGTCAAATGCTTTTTCGTAATCAATTATATTGCTATGTAAAAGGGCTGATTATATTCCGAGAATTTCTCTCTCTCTCTCTCTCTCTCTATATATATATATATATATATACATATACAATACTGCCGCTCTCAATCGCTAGCCTAGCAGACGGGCAAAAGCATACATAATGTATACGTACATTACATGCATACATAACAAAGAATGACAGCAGCAAAACAGTCAAGACAGCAGTTTCAAGTGCACAGAGATGCAAGTATACAGAAGCATGGCGACATTTCATAAAGCAGCAACGATAAAACTTTCAGTAGACTGCTACAACAATCGGAAAGCACAATATTATTCCTACGCTTGGTCAGTGTCGTGTAAAGGAAAAACCGGGAATAAAAATAAGAAGCATTAACACCTCTTGTGATTATTTCAGGTCGGATACGAACAGCAACAATGAATTTTTGTATTTTAGAGATGAGCTTAGTTTATTCCATTATCTTATCGCCCGAGAAAAGAAAGACTAACTGAATGCGTCGTTAGAAAAAGAATATTACCTTAGCCCATGCTCATGTCAATGCCGTGTTGTTTTAGACAGCGAATAAGGTATGTACAAAGTAGTATCAACTATGTACTGGCTGTGCAGTATTTGGAAAAATAAATTTTAGTCCAGCTTGTTTTGCTCTAGTCCATAATGTGTTTAGATCTGAACGAGCTAAGAGAAATGAGGGTGAGTCTGGTGCGGCGGTATTTGCTGTGAATAAACCTTGCAGCTTTTCTTTGCACGCCTTCGAGTTTACCTATGTTACTTGCTGTATAAGGAAACTAAATTGTGTTAGCACATTCTAAAATTGGTCATGCGAACATTTTATATGGGAAAAGCTTAATACTCATTGGGGTCGTCTTCAGGCATCTAATTAGATACAATACTTTTTACAGTGCTGCCGTCCTACATTATTTATGTGCGCCTCCCAATTAATATTTCATATCAGTGTTATTCCTAAGCATTTATGCTGATAAACCTTTAAACGTGGTGTGGCATTAACACTGTAGGTGAAATAAAAGGATTGTTTTTTCTTGTGATTGTCATTGCTACTAACATATTAATAATTATAGTTATTTGCCCGAGGAAGCACCACCTAAATAATATGCTGAGGTGTTCGGAAAAAATGAGATGGCCGTTATGGCTTTTAATTTTGTTTTATATTACGCACCATCCAAAAAAAGTTTAGTTTGCACCCTATATTATTTGTTCTGTCATTGATATACATATATATATATATATATATATATTGCAGGGGTGTGCTTATTCAGTCGACGCAGATAGATCCAGGTGCTCGGGATGAACTCGCAGCGAGGCGTAAGGGTAGCGAATCACAAAGACAACGACCAACTTCTTCGTTCTTGAGAGCGCCAGCACGCGACGCATGTCAGTGGCTATAACGAAGAAGATTACCACACTACAATATTCCCCCGGGTAGAGAAGGAGCCATCCTGGCGACTCATGGAGCCGGAAGGACATACGAATCGTAGTAGCTAGGGCTTGATTTGGTCCACATGAACTATTTCGCGTCCAGGGTGACGTAAATCCGCAGTGGGCGTAACAGGCTGAACTACGTAGTTGACAGATGTTTTTTGAAAGACGCGGTATGAACCGTGATACCGAGCAAGAAGCTTCTTTGAAAGACCGGCGGTTGTGGCAGGAACCCAGATCCACACTAGGGAGTTGGATGCCTATGAATGCGCCTCGCCAGTGTCACGATGGTGTTTTTGTTACCACTGGTTTTCCTTTGTAAGCGAATGAGCGAGCTGACGGCTTTCTTCTGCGTACTGGGCGGCATCCGAGAGTGGCGTCGATTCAGAAACATTAGGGTGGTAGGGAAAAAGCGCGTCCATTGCGCAGGTTGGCTCGCGCCCGTAAAGAAGAAAGAAGGGAGAGAATCCAGTGGTGGTCTGTATCGCAGTGTTGTACACGTTGGTTACGAAGGGAAGAACCTGTCCCAGTTGGAATGAGCGTCGTTGACGTACATGGCCAGCATGTCACTCAGAGTACGGTTGACGGGTTCTCTCAGGCACTTCGTCTGAGGGTGGTAATTGAAGTAGCGGTGCGATAAATGATGCGGCATTCTTTCAGTAGGGCCTCGAGAGCGTCGGACAAGAAAACGAGTCCGCGGTCACTGAGCAAGTTCCTTCGGAGTCCTGTGGCGATGAATCAAGTTGTTGAGAAGGAACAAAGCAACGTCGCTTGCGGAGGCAGAGGGTAACAGTGATGTTTCAGTGAAGCGAGTAAGATGGTCTACTGCCACGATAATTAATCCACCGGTTTTTAGCAGTAGTAGTAGGAAGAGGGCTATAGAGATCTATGCCAACGCTGTCAAACGGACGAGCAGGACAAGGTAACGGCTGCAACGAAACAGGGGACTTCTGAGGAGTTTGTCGGCGTTGACAAGATTCGCAAGTGCGCACGAAATGTTGTGCAAAGTGGTACATTCCACGCCAGTAAAATCGCAGGCGTAGGCGCGTGTAGGTTTTCAATACGCTACAGTGAGCACATTGTGGATCACCATGGTACGCAGCACAAATGTCGGCACGGAGATGAAGCGGGATGACTAGAACCCACTTCCGTCCATCAAGCAAATAACTGCGGCGATAGAGAAGACCGTCACGAATGGAGAAGTGGTGGGCTTGCCGGACGAGCGCTTTGGATGAATGACCGGGAGTAAGACTTGAGAGAAAATCCAAAAGTGCATTGATCCAGGGGTCATTCCGCTGCTCGGTAGCCATGTCGATAGTGACAAGAGTCGATAAATCGTAAGCACAGATGTGGTCAGACCAGGTATGGCTAGGCAATGGCTAGCGGGAAAGAGCATCTGCGTCCATATGCTTCAGGCCTGATCGATAAATGACATGAATGTCATACTCCTGTAGAGGGAGAGCACAGCCAGCACGGGGACCGGATGGGTCTTTCAGAGAGGCAAGCTAGCACAAAGCGTGGTGATCGGTCATAACGTAAAACGGTCGGCCATACACATAAGGACGAAATTTTCTGATGGCCCAAATAATGACCAAACATTCCCTTTCTGTGACAAAATAATTAGATTCTTCTTTCGTCAATGTTCTGTTGGCGTATGAAACAACATACTCACTGTAACCAGGCTTACTTTGGGTAAGGACGGCACCAAGCCCAATACCCCTGGCATCAGTGTGGATCTCCGTAGGCGCAGTCGGATCAAAGTGGCGTAGAATGGGAGGCGAAACCAAAAGGCGACGTAAAGTGTCACAGGCTTTATCGCAGGTTGGAGTTCAGGCGGAAAGATCGGAGCTGCTAGCAAGGAGCTGGGTCAGAAGAGCGATGATCGTGGCGAAGTTTAAGATGAAACGTCGAAGGAATGAGCAGAATCCGAGAAAGCTCCGGAGCTGCTTCAGGGAGGTTGGCTTCGGAAACTCCGCAACTGCGCGAAGTTTGGTGGGGTCGGGAAGAATGCCGTCCTTACAAACTACGTGGCCTAAAATTGTGAGTTTTCGAGCGGCAAAGTGCCACTTCTTCAAATTGAACTGAAGCCCAGCGTCGGCGAGACACGTGAGGACATGCTTTAGGCGGAGAAGGTGAGAAGAAAAGTCGGTAGAAAAAACTACTATGTCATCCAGATAACAAAGACAGGTCTGCCACTTGAGACCGTGAAGAACAGTGTCCATCATGCGCTCGAACGTAGCTGGGGCATTGCAAAGGCCAGAGGGCATAACGTTGAACTCGTATAAGCCATCCGGTGTTATAAAGGAAGTTTTCGAGCGGTCATCATCAGCCATCGTTACCTGCCAGTAGCCAGAGCGCAAATCCAAAGAGGAGAAATACTCGGCTCCCTGTAAACAGTCCAAGGCGGCGTCGATTCGCGGCAGGGGATCGACATCTTTGTGCGTGATTTTGTTTAGCCTATGGTAATCGATGCAAAACCGGATAGCACCATCTGTCTCGGTGACCAAAACAACCGGAAAAGCCCATGGACTGTTAGATGGCTGTATGACGCCCCGGAGAAGCATGTCGTCCACGTTATCTGCAATGACTTGGTGCTCAGAGGCCGACACGCGATAAGTACCCTTTCGAAAGTGGCACAATAAGAACCCAGTCCTGAATTCCCTTTATAACTCCCTTATGTCTGCCCATAAACTAGAGCCTAATATTACACTGTGTTGGGTGCCAGGCCACCGCTATATACCAGGTAACGAGGCAGCTGATAGGCTTGCTGCCTCAGCTGCCCTTCGAAACACTACAGGCACTGACAACATATTATATCAGGATCTCAAGCCAAACATCAAAAACACGATCAGACAGCAATGGCAAGAGGAGTGGGACGCGGCAACTGAGAATAAACTACACACAATAAAACCAAGGATAGGCAGATTCACTACAGAAAAACAGAACAGATTCAAAGAAGTAGCTCTTTGCAGGATGAGAATAGGTCACACATACACAACACATTCATACCTTTTAACGAACTCTCCTGCACCACGTTGTTCGAGATGCGGTTGCCGGCTGACAGTGCTCCATATTTTAATTGAATGTAAAAGACTTGAACAGCATAGGAGACGTCACTTTCCTGAATTATACATGAAACAAATACACACACATCCATCCATCTTTCTTGGCGATCATCCAATGTTTCCTTTAGAAAGACTTTTTAAATATTTATTAAAAGTAGGCTTTTTATATGGAGTCATTTATCAACATGGGCGTCAGCCCGTTTCTTTTAATTAAATGGCTTCCTTTTAAAGAAATTGTTGCTGAGGCAACTTATTCTTTTAACACGTACATCTCACCCTTTCAGTTTTGCTCAGACCGCTAAACACCTTAACTCAATTCTTTTAGGCCCTATACACCACTGCTTTTAGACTACACACTCCGGAAAAACATTTAGGCCCTATACACCCCCTTATTTAAGTACTTCATTAAACACCTCACCTCGGACATTTTATTAACTTCAGTTGTCACTCCAGCTTGTGTTTTGGCGCTGTTTGGCCAAAGATGCCCTTGCGCCATAAAAAATCAATCCATCATCATCATCAACTAGACCGGACGTGTTGCAGGCCAATCTTATCGATGTAATCCTTGAACTGTTGACTACTGAAGAGTTGTCTATTGTCTGTGCAAAGTCGCATTAGGAAGCCTTGTTTTGCAAGGATGTCAATGCATGCTGAAAGGACCTTGTTAGCTGAAGGTGGACAAGCCCGATTTCAAAAAGAAAAGAGTAAAAGAAAACAACAACTAAGCACTCGGCACCCTCAAGATGACAAATATCAGCTCCTACTGACTTCCAGGGCAGAGTTGGTATCTCGTGACGTAACAGTGGTAGACGCGCATTTTTTTATTTGTACTTCTGGCATGTTTTACAGCGTTGAGCTACTTCCTCAATACTGCTGTTTATACTTGGCCAGAAGACAACGGTTCGAGCACGTGCCTTCATTGTTTGTCCCTGCGTGCGCAGCATGAAGAGAAGCCAGTACCTCACTGCCCAGTCTGGCAGGAATTATAAGGCGATTGCTCCGGAAGACGAGGCCGGATTCAGTATGCAGCTCGTCGCGGAAGCTCCAGTAGCTGCGTAGCTCGGGAGTGACATCAGCCTTGTCAATGGGCCACGCTGGTCTTGCATACTGGCGAAGTTTCACCATGCTTTGGTCACGGTTCATCTCGCGCAGGACTTGCTACAGGCGCCTGTCTGAAGCTTGAAGACAAGCGATAGCGTTAACGCGGAAATACGCGCACTGTTCTACGAGCTGCGCTTTATATAGGAAAACGTGATAACGCGTCAGCGATGAACAGTTATTTTTCCGGAGTGTACTTACCATTTATGTGGTATTTTTGTAGGTTTAGACGCATACGCTGCAGGTGGAGAGGGCACTGGCATAATGACTTCTTGAAAGTCATTTCAACGAGCTTGTGATCAGATTCCACAATGACTTCTGGCTGCCCAAAAATGTAGTCTGTAGTTTTCACAGCCGTGGACGATTGCTAGCATCTCTTTCTCTATCTGCGCGCCTTTGCTGCGCTTCTCTCAGTGAGCGAGATGAGTAAGATAAGGGGCGTCCATCCCGCATTATCACAACGCCAATTCTGTTTTGGCTGGCGTCTACAGGTAGGATGATTGGTTTGCCTTTCTGGTAATATGCCAATATGGGAGCTGTTGCTAGTGTTTCGAACATTGTTTCAAAGCTCTTTTGATGTCGGTCTTTCCAAACCCATGCGGCATTCTTTTTCAAAAATTCTCGGAGTGAAGCTGGGAGCGTTGACGGCTGTAGGTGAAAACATCCCCGGAACAAACTTCCCCGGAAAGAATGTCCCCTCGGTAAATGGCGCCTAGGAGAAAATGTCCCCAAGGCAGAAATTCGCCCTGAAAACCTCACCTACCAAAACTCGGTAGGCACAAAAATGAACATTGTATTTTTTTCTGTGATGACTTTGAGAATACATATCACCATTCTAAAGGGCCTGGGTCCTCTGGACGTCTGATTAGTAGTCTTGAGAAACTGCCGACAAGAGAAGACGCCGAACTCCCCCGCAGATCTTTCAGTGTCGAGGGTCTACCGTTCCCGCTCTCGATGGTGCAGAATTGCAGCACTATTGCAGCTCACCATGTAGAAGCACAGTCTACGCCTTTTTAGAAGCCAGAGCTCGTGGAAAATAATAAAAATAGTCTGGAAAGTAAAAAAGCAAATCATGTTCAAGCTAACACAATAATTGATGCAAAGTTAAATAAGGAAACTTGCACAATGGTAGTAGAAAATGAGTTTCTGGGTTTAAGTGCTATGATGAACTAAGCAGTGAAGGAAGGAAATTTGAAGCCAACAAAAACACTGCTAAAAAGTGAATTGCGTGAAACACGATATTGAAGTAAAATGAAAGTTAAAAACTAAAATGACAAGAGTAAACAATGCAAAACAACAAGAACAAAGTCGAGATATGAAGCGTATGAATGTCAGAAATGCGTGTAAACTGAGCGCAAGATTCGGTATCAAAAAAGCTAAAATCTGATTGTGCGTCCAATAGCACGCAGGAAATCTTCCATATTGGTCGTTCCGGTCGCGTAGTCGGTGCACAGGTTCTGAATACGCTGTTGCATGGCCATCACCGCCGACTTCTTGCTCTTCTTCGGGGATGCACCGACTCGACTCTGTGGAATATTCCTTGAGACGGTGGCTTCTTCCGCACTCAAGACATCAATGGCCTTCTACACGGTGGGGTTGCTGTGGCCCACCATGCTATCCAGCCTTCTGTTCCAGGCTTCAGCATGAATTTTAGTTCGGTAGAACGGAACCTCATCCCTGCTTCTTTTGAGCCCCATTAACGTCATCCTTTTTCTTTTCTGAACTTTTGCATCAAGTTATAAATAAGCGGTCAGGTGTTAGCGCTAGCGCTGGATGGATTGCGATATACGCCCGCTGATTATACTAAATGCGAGTCAGCATTTTGTTATTTTTTTATGCTATGAGATTAATTCGCTTATAAAATCGCACCTTCTCATACAGGGAAGCAGGCGGTACCATGTGGCCTTTTGTAAACTTTTCTTAGCGGCATGCATAAAACAGGAGGAAATGTGATGACGCACAAAAGAGCAGGTGAGGTTGGATCCATTACCTGTAACAGCCTGGCAGAGGACCGCTGCACCGGAGTGCTCACAGCGCGCAAGCGCGTGTTCTCGCACATTTCACAGCTGTGTTCTGTCGTACGGCGCTTATCGACTCGGTGGTAGTTGCTCGTGCGTTCAGGTTAAAAAAGTGGGAGGGTGTACATTTCACACAACAGCGGGATACGTGGGAGGTGTTCTACGCAACGGTACCAAGTTGTTAGCTCAGTTCACCCGCCTGTAGGTGCCGGAAACATATGTTGTATTGGAATAGTCCACCATTTCTCGAGCGGCTTCCGGCGCTAGACCTTTCAACAGGGCCATTCCATCTTCTGTGTCATGCAGCGGCAGGAAAGCCAGGGCGTCAAGCATCCCCATGAAGGTACGAGATTTTTTTATCTTCCCTATAACGGCTCACCAAACCAATTTCTTGAATTTTACGCCAGGTACTTTGGCACAGGTGAAAGAAGCAGGCTTTTATGGTGACGTCTACTCCAAAGACAGCCTTGGCAGCGTTCATGGCAGATCTTTCAAAGTCGCACATAACAATGTCTGGGTACACACTCACCTCAAGAAATGCACACTTGTCACAAAGTGACCTGAACAGCTCTTCGTATGCTTCTTGATTTTTTTGTGTCATGAAGGCATACGCAACTGACACGACTCCCTCTTCCAGGGGCACAAGAATGAAGTAGAGCTGCAAGAAGCCTTTTGGAGCGTGATCGAAGTTGCCGCCCATAAACCACGTGCTGCTCTCGGCTAGCAACTTCATGCAAGCTGGGCTGGCAAAAAAAAGCAGGCGGGTTTCAGTTTTGGGACCATTTTCATAGCCGAGAAAAGGCTCTGGCTTGCTGATCGACCATGGAGGCTGCATAACAAGATCCTCGAGACTGACAGGATTCGGTGGTTAGATTTTGCTCCGCTGTTGACCAATGGTGCGTTTCAGGCACTGCTCGCTGCCCATGCGAAATTTTTCTTCTAATCCAAGGTCTCTGATCGCATCTGCGATGACAGCAGCAGGCTTTTCTTTCGTGGCAAGGGCATCTTCTTTCAGTTTGGGTCTGGTTTACGCAATACTTATCGCTGCATTATCTGCAGGATGATTGTGGGGAAAACTTAGGTGGTATTCACTTGATGAATCCTCAATATCACAGCACCTTTGCCAGCACTCCGATTAGAACAGCACGATCGAGTGCCAGAGCCAACATCTTTGTGCCTGGTGTACATGTAACCACCATGTAACCAAGGGAAAACTTTATGCTTCCTTTGTTGGTTTTGATGATCTCCATTCTCAAAAAAAAAACCGCATAATTTACATCTGCACCTAGATAACCGATAATCGCACTGGACACCGAGCATAATTGCCCGTCTCCTAGCCTATGCACTTACCATATAAGACCTAGTGGGACCACAAGCCTGCTGCGAAGAGCCTTGGCTGCTTTCTCTAGCTGCAATGCATACGCACGCGATTTCCAGCCCTTATATATTGTCGGGTTGATGGTACATCGCGATGACACGGTATTATACAAGTGCATGGTTTGTGACATGCTGTCATCTTCGTGCCAGAGTTACGACCTGAGAAGCATATATATATGCTATATAGCATATAGCATATAGATATATATATATATATATATATATATATATATATATATATATATATATATATATATATATATATATATATATATAAAAGTGAAAAATTGCTTCATGCTGCTTCCAAGTTTATTTGTAGTCGACGTTTCGGCAGGAGCCCTGCCTTTCTTGAGAAAGGCAGTCTTGAGAAAGGCAGGGCTCCTGCCGAAACGTCGACTACAAATAAGAGTCTTGAGAAAGGCAGGGCTCCTGCCTAAACGTCGACTACAAATAAACTTGGAAACAGTATGAAGCAATTTTTCACTTTTATGTAACCTCTAGCAACCAAGTACGTCTATTTACTTATGCTATATATATATATATATATATATATATATATATATATATATATATTGTGAGCCTTGCACGGATCTTCGTTCATTTGTGCATACCATAATCATCTTCTTTCTCTTGCACATACCATCGTCATTGTCCCGCGGCGCTGGCTCCAGCTCGCGCCTGGGTTCACCATCAGATTAAAACGCTGACACGGCGTACCTTGCCTTGCCGTCACGACTTTGGCGTCTCGACCTGGCCTTCTTTCACAATATATATATATATATATATATATATATATATATATATATATATATATATATATATATATATATATATATATATATATATATATATTGTCACGGACAACAAGGCTAGACGTGACTAAAACGATGGGCGAAGCTGTACCAGCAGGCAAAGTTCTGCGCACAGCACGCGAGAGCCCACTTCGGCGTCCTTTTCTTCCTGACGCCACCTAAGAACATCAGGGACACCAGGTGACATTACCACCCCTATTAAAAAAACGAAATCACAGACTGGGCGGGAGCGATGGGCGATGCAGATCAGTACAGAAACCGTATATAAAACTAAGGTGGTGCTCTACACTACTAAACGAGCGCATAGTACACTGCACACTACCGCGTGAAATACGGTTTCATGCGGACAACGTGCACCACCTCAAGCGTGGTTACCGACTCGAGGTCTGCACAGTACCCGCTAGAAGGACTTCGTATGTCACTTCTGTGACACGGCGCAGAACCTCGTAAGGTCTAAAGTAACGCGACATCAGTTTTTCAGACAAGCCGGGCCGGCGCACCAGTGTCAACAACCAAACTTGCTCTCCTGGTTGGTATGTGACATGTCGATGACGGAGATTGTTGCGACGCGTATCCTTGCCTGCCCTGCTGTTCCTGAATGAGGATGCGGGCGAGTTAACGTGCTTCCTTGGCGCGCTGAGCAAACTGTTAAGCGTCAGGGATGAGAGGATTATCCGTGCAGCTCGGAAGCATGACATCCAACATCGTCTGAACGTAGCATCCATAGAGCAGGCGAACTGGCGTCAAACGCGTCGTCGCTTGGATGGCAGTGTTGTGAGCATATGTAGCCCTGTATACATGGACTCGACAGAGTCGGGTCGAGTAAGCTGTCGAGTAAAAACCAGTTCTTGGGTTCATGTATACACGGTCGGTTCGAGTAAAATAAGCGGCGAAGCGAGTCGAGTTAACTCGCCTGCAGGGGGTAGGTTAACTCACTTGACCCGCTTGTCTAGAAGCATGTAGACGCTGTCGAGCCAAGGGTCGAGTTATGGGCAACTCTGGGATAAAAATCCTCCGGTCATGTGATCGGCAATCTAAAATGGCCACCGTTAAGAGTTCGCGCGCATCTTGGTCTGATAACGAATTAGAGTCGTTTATCGCTCTTATCAACGAAAGAAATGTTAGCGAAGCTCTGGATAGTAAAAGACAGCGCAACCAGAACGTTTTCAAAGAATTAGAAGCAGAAATGACAAGCCTTGGATTTTTTGGACGTGGCAACAGCTTAGAAACCTGTGGAAAAACTTGAAGAAAAGATTCACGGCTGTGAGTATACACAGTTCCTCAATCTAATTGCGATCTCATTACCGAATGATATGATGTTGCTGTAGCACATTATAATTTCGCAACAGGAGTGTATCGATCAAGAGAAAAGTGGCGCAGTACCGTCTGCGTGGAAATAGCACGGGAACATGAGTACGCTCCTGAGCCACAGGCCGATGGTGCAAGCGCAAATATACGGCGTTGAGTCCGTCGGAGATGAGGGAGACCACGGGGACAACTCGCAGCTGGGCAAGTATACTTCTTCACGCATGTGTTCTCACGCTTTTATCTTTCGATGCCGTGTAGCATGTCAGTAGTGCCGAAGGCGCACATCGCAGCGTTGTTATGACGAAGTTCAGGTTGGATACCGCAGGGTTCAGTCGTTCGGTTTCGTATTTGTAATATTTACGTTACTAGCGGCAGTGTGTTGAGTGCCCAAAGCATGCTTGTAACAATGCTCGACAAATCGAGGGCACATGCGGCGGTGTCGACTGATTTTTTTTACCATGCTACTACATGACTGACGGAAGTTGCCAACCTGAACACTTCATGACATTAAGGTTTATAATTGTCTTATCCGAACAATAATAATAATAATAATGTACTACTTGTGCTCTGCACCTTGCTTCGTCATGATTTTCTTTTCTCCCAAATTATGTGAATGTTTGTATTGAAGTACGCCACAGCAGTGATACACAGTATCAAGTTCAATTCAATTACATTCTGCCGCTCATCATAAAATACTCTTAAAATTTATTTTGGCACTTCTGTCTTTTTGTCTTAAAGTCACTACTTCAATTTCTTTTTTAACAAATAGCCCACTTTGCTGTGCTCAGTTTTATTTCCGGCATCTAGTTATTCTCTGGGGTTTGGTCCCATAGCTCAGTACTGGATTAATACACTTATGTAATTCACAGTTATGTAGACAGTGTTGAAAAACTAATGTCTAAAAAAAAGTTTATATTTCTTGCTAGTCACACTCATTGGGCTGAAACTTGGAAACTAAGAAAGTAGCATAGCAGCTGCTAGTAATTTGGAATGTGCAGAACGGTATCATTGAGTGAATTACAAAGCAAGACATGAGTAGTGAATGTCTGCAGGGTATGGTGTAGTAAGGTGAGTATGTTTACTAGGAACATACCTGGCTAGTTGCGGAAGAAAGTCAGTTGGGGTTTGAAAGGCATCTTACAACCCTTAGATTGTAAGTTGTGCAAGCTGAGCCCCTTGGGAGGCCTGCAAACAGTCAAGTAAATTTTTTCTTCTGTTTTGCAGACATCAGTGACAGCGAGGACAGAAATGAGGAGGATGGAGCTGATGATCTTCAGGAGCATAGCGAACGTAAGCATGGGCAGACTGAATGGTATATCATAGGTCAGCTGCATGATAAGGGTAAGGGGCAGAATTGTCTACCCGGGACTAAATTACGCACCGATCACATAAAAAAAGTTCACAAATCGATCAATTAACTGTTCTCCTGTTGGTTGGTTCTGGCAAGTGCACCAATACGAGCGGGGGCCGAGAGGTTTGCGACAGCTTTATTCGATGTGATTAGTGCCTAATTCCCACCCTTGACACAAGCATAGCCTTGACTTCTCAAGGTATTAATCCTTTAACAGACCTTTCACTGAATGGTTGAAGCAGTCGAAGCAGGTGTGCTGCCCAGCTGCACTGCTAAGACCATTGGACCACCTTGCAGATGGTGGGTTACGCATTATTGCCAAAATGGACCTAATGCGGCAACCCTATTTTTGCCGCACAGTCTAGGACGCTGCAGATGAGGCTACGGTGTCAGTGATCAGGAAGCCATGTTAATTCTTTAACAATGCTCCTAGCACCTGTTTAGGCCAGGTGTGTACAACTGCTGCTTCAACCTCAGCGACTACTTGTGAATCTCTGAAGAGATAAGAATTAGATTATTGTGTTTCCTTTATGGTTCCTTATAGTAATTATTGCAAAGCCCTATAGTATTAAGGGACAATATTATTCTCTGATTGTGCTGAGGCTGGTTTTTGATTTGGTCTGCACATCTCCTGCTATGAAGTATAATCTACGATGGACCACATCAAAGAACCATGCAACTACATAGCATAAGCTGACACCCATGGTGCCTTGAGAAGACTTGAGGTATATTGAAGCACTTTACTTTGCGCCATGCTGCCTCAAGTCAATGTGAACATTGCATCTCGGAACGTTATTCAGACAGGTGCACTGTAAAGAAGGCATTTGTTGGTGTGCATTAATAGACATGCTTAAATTACTGGTAGCCTATTCGGTACTACTTGTAGAGACTTTTTCCAAACGCTTTGGCTGCGCTACTTGCTGGTGAGCAGGCTGTGTCGTTTGGATTTATTTGTGCATTCTGCACGAACAGCCCATTCATCATTTTGCTGCTTTTCGACACAGCAATTGTCCTTTTTAGAATGGCACCTTACAAGCATTGCCGTTGGTAGGCAACATATAAAAATACCATGGCCCAACAGCTTTTCCGTGCAAAAATGTAAGCGGATGCATGATTTGAAGGAATTCGCTATGAAAACGAGGCTGTTCTGAGCAATAAATAGGCAGGAAACCATGTGAGACATTTAATGTCGTTCAGGGAGGTTTTTGGATTTGGTATTGTAAGAAAACGGGAATCGAATTGTTTTCCTTATTTTAGCCCACTGTGTATCCTTAAATAACCTCAGGTGATCCAAATTAATCCAGAACCTTCCGCTATGGCATCAGTCGGCGCACATTTTTGGCTTTGGGATACGAAGCCCAAACACCATATCATTCCACAGCTACTATATGCTTTCCTGCCTTCCCTTTATGGAATATTAAGTCAAGATTCAACTCTGCAGTCATATTTTGCCGAAGACAGACTTAATGCTCTCACAGTTTTCAGTACTCTGCTGCTTATTATTCACTCCTCTTTTCTTGCCAAGGTGCATGATAGGGCTGAAGTTTTCTTGATGTTGAATTGTAGTCCCACGAATAAGCTTTACATGTTAAAGTCCTCAGTCCTGTCCTAGAGCACCTCCCGAGAAATTTAGCAGGGCAGCTTCTTGAGCAAATCAGAAGGGTTCAGAAAGTCACCTGTAAATTTTTATCTCTAGCTCTTCCCAGTGAATTGCACAGATTACTGGGAGGCTTAGCGCGGAAACGAACAAGTAATCATGTCTTACCAACTAGCCCAGAACTCTACTTCGCTCAAGTGCACAGAATACTTCTTTTAAACATGCAGTTAATAGCATTGAAGAGGTGTGGGTAAAGTTGCCCAGTACCTTTATCTGTCTTTTTATCTCATCGTGCAGTATAGCTCAAATTGATTTTCAATTCCCTCAACACTAATTCTTTATTTTTTTCCGGTGGAGAATCCTTTTGGCGCTGGGATTTAAACCATGGGCCTCCTGCACACGAGGCGGATGCTCTACCACCACTCCATTGAACTGGCCACAGTAGTGGCCATTGTTCTGAGCCCTGAACGTCTGGTGACGTTGCTGATGCTCAGCTATATTGCAGCATGTTTAAGAGAATTAGTGTAGCAAACTAGTTTAATTCAAGACAGGCAGACATTCAGACACAGCATAAAACAATTATATACCTGTGCTATCAGGAAATGGTGTCAGTATAAACTGATATTATTTGCTGTTTTAGGTGTGGCTGTTTGCAAAACACTGTAAACCTGTACTGCCAGGAATGTTCAGGTAGTTAAAACAAATTAACTGCTGGCAATGTTTGAAGAAAAATATTTTATATACCGATTGCTGAAGAGGCCAGAAATAAACCAAAAACAGAGCACTTTCATGTTTTGGTAACTTTAATTCTCTCACTAAACTGTCTGTAACTTTTTTTGCCACTAGATATTCTGAGAGTAAAGGGTGAGTATACGCCTACAGTCTTTCTTTTTTTTAACCCTAATTCAAACCTGTGTTTACTGGTTATATTTACCATGTGTAAAGCTGTGTGTGCCTTTACACACCTTACATTGCCATGCACGAAGTATTACTAGTGAACAGGAGACATAACAAAAAGGGACATTGTCTCATTTGTCAGTTCTAGTGCCTTTCTACCACCATGTCTTCTGTCCTCCAAAACCACAGCTTTCTGGAAAGTTCATTCCTTCCACATTTCTTGTAAATTTACTGCACGTGGTTAAAGTATACCATAGCGAGTATGAAAAGCAAAATTCTGGAATTTCTTTTCAGAAGACCTGCCTTTCTTTTGCACTGCAATTTTTTACTTTTGAGCAATAATTCACCATATGTAAATGTTTTCTTTTTTTGTAGCGAGTACCTCAAGCAGATCGCCTCCGCAGAAGCGACGCCACACGGCAGAGGCCAAATTCGAAAAGGTGCTGCAGAGCATGCAGCACAGGAATCAAGAGTTTTTGACAACCCAGGCTGATCTGCAGTTTCAGAGGCAGAAAGAACTGCTGAAGCTGGAAAAACACACACTCAGGATTTGCTGCAAGGTGTGTCCAACACCTTTTTACAGGGTACGCAAGCCTTAATGGTACAGTGTATTCACAACAGGCAACACTATTAGCAACAGCACTGCAACATCCACCCAGCTTCCCACAATTTGTATCACCACAACGCTTTCAGAATGTTACAACACAGCACCAACAACAAACAAATCATACACCAACTTCCAATGCCACCAACACACCAAAAATACTTAGGAATGAGGTGCATTACATTCTTGACACAGTTTAATCTAGCTCAACACTTGTGGGTAGGTACTGTCTTTGCAAAAATAACTGAACAGCTGAATCTGCGGGGCCAAGCTCAAGGTTCAGCAGCGGCACTGCAGTCCTCAGCACTCACTTTTGCTTTATTTTCCGGTTAAAACTGTAAACTGTCTCATGTAATCTTTTGTTCTTGCTCAGCTTCAAAGGCAAGAAATTGCACATCACACTTGCTATCTGCTTTCTTATAGAAAGAAGGAGAGCAAGAGTGAAGGCCTAAGTCAGCCAGGCTACACTTGTATCAAGGGATCAAGGACCAGCGCTGGGGAGCGCAGCAAACGACTACTTGGCTTCGAACTTGTTTCAGTGGAAAACACAGCTGCTCAGTTGCGTTTGTCAAAAATGGGACCATGATGTGCAATATAAATATACAGAACTGAAGTGCAATATGGTCAGAATTTAAATTTTACGCGCCCCCCCAGCCTCGAGCTTCTTTCGGCAGCAAACACAGCTGCTCAGTTACTTTCGACAAAGGTGGCAATGATGTGCAATATAAATATATAAACAAGTTAAGTGCAATATAGTTAGAATTTATATTTGTTACACATTAACCAGATAAAATCCAGTTTCATTTATTTTCAACCCTACAGTTAACCTACTTCTAGAAACTGCCTCATGGTGTCCTATATAGTTTTCATTTTACTTATTGTGTTTTCTCAGTATCCTTCCCGCCTAAAGAGTGAGTTCTAACCTGCCCATTTCATTTCCACCTATCATTACATTTCAAATTAGCATACTGATGTACGTATTTCCTGGTAAATATATTGTGGTCTTTATATCTTTCCTTGCTTCATATTTAGTCTTCATGACACTCATTTGTGAGGTCTTATTAGTACCTGATGGTATGTCTTCATAGTACCGAAGACCAAGTTGCTTTCAACATCTCAGTTCCTAATTTGTTGGCATTGACTGTTTATATGATCTTGCATTTTATGACACCTTCGTTTTGGTTGGTGTATCTTTAGTGAACTATGTTTATGCATGCTTCTCTTTATTGCCTAACCAGACTGGTGCAAAACTGTGATGTGTTTATTTTTCCTATCTGTTTCCTTTTTTTATATTCTCGAAACCCCATTCAAAGTTCTGTATGTGGTTATTGAGATAAATCTCAAGAAAACTATCATTTGAAAATGTGCTGGAATATGTATTGTTTGGTGAATGCATGCATGACAGGGCTCTTCAAGACATAAAAAATGCTGGTATTATTAGTAAGTTATTCTGCTCAATGTGTAATAGGTAATAACACTTTAATATGAGATAGGTGATGTATTGCATGTCGCAAAATAAAAAATGCCTTTTAGTGCAAAAGGTGATAAAACACTGACACAGAGCAGGTGCTAGCTGCCGAGTGGAGTTTGCAAGGCATACCCTGTGTGATTCCTGAGCTTTAAAGCATACAAACGATTTTCTGCTGAATGCAGTTCAAGAAAGGCTGCTTGTGTGAATTCGGAAATTTCGAGCGAGGTAGTTGCTAAGGCAGTCCCTTATTTCTGAGTGCTGTGTGCTTGCATAAGGCCTGCTGACGGGCTGCGGGAAATCTTCTATTTCAGTTGACGAAACAATGGCACACCAGGACTCTTCATACGACTCTAAGTGCTGTTCACAGAAGTTGTGTAGCACCCAAGCTGTGAGGGTAATGGTAGGCACAAACTTGTAACTTATGTCTGTGCGCTTTAGCAAAACACGCCAACGCCCCTTTAACCTTCCAAGTGCCCGTTCCAAAACATTCCTACTAGTGCTGTGGTACACATTGAACGACTCCGCTTCTTTTGATAGCCTCCCTGAATAGCCGTTCAAGATCCAGGGCACGGACAGGTATGCAGGGTCGGCAAGAAGCATGAAGGGAAGAAGTTTTCTTTCAAAGAGACGGTTGCCCTTTGGCATCAGCTGGTCACTGCTCTTGTAGAGGTTTGCCATTTTAAGCGCAGTGGAGTCATGTGCACTGCCTGGCGCAAGGCATGAAATGCAGCGAAACCTGAGGTCACAATAATAGGGTACACTTAGAGGCAAAAAGCTCGTGAAGGCTATTATTTGCACCAACTTATTAAGTGATGGAGCACTGCTGCAAAGTCAAAATATTCAGTTCGTATCACTGTCAGTGGCACACCAGCAAAGCAAAATTAGCATGCAAAGTAATGTCACAAAAGTAAAAGTTGAGAAACGTCCTGAAAAAAAAAACAGTCTCCAAACTATTTTAATTTAACAGAACTAGTGCACGCGCAAGATGGTGCATAGCCTTTGAAAGCAAGAATGGCACAAAGAAGACAAAGCCAGGAGTCCTGTGTCTTTTTACTTTCAGCGTGTTTTTTTAGTGCTATTATTCCTTTAAAAACAATGCTAGATTGCATTTGATACATTTGGTGGTATCAGTGCCATATTTCCAGTGGGCTTACAATATATCGGCATCATGATGTGTACACATTGGTGCAGCTAAGGTTTTTTTTCTTTTAGCTGTGTCAACCTTACTGTACTGCAGCCTTCCATGTAATTGCACATGCTCTAAAGAAGTATTGAGGTAGTTTCTATTATACACTTAATAGTCATAGAGCTAAGACAGATGATGGAAACGGCAAGACATACAAGGTACGTTTAGCTCCTTTCTACATCTGTTTGTGTTTTACTTTACCTAAGTGCAAATTATAAATACACAGCTCTCTCAAGATTTTCGCTATTTCAATTTAACAAAAAAGGGTATAAAAGTAGTTGACCAGCGAAACAATGCAGGAAATCTGCAGAATTCGCAGTTCTTAAAGGCAACACTGTCAGTAATGGACGTCCCAAAGTTTAAACGAAATACGATACATTCGTTATCATGATAGTTAATCACAATAATCATACTTTGTGAGGGTTGCTATCAAACAATGCCTTGTTTGAAAATTCACTGTGGCTCTTTTTGTACATCAACATGACCACTAAATACCTGGCTTCTAAGAGTACTGATTGCACAAAGCAAAACCAGCATGATTTGATATCAATTTCCAGAAGCTTTGAGTCAATATTGTGTGCTACGAGAAAGCAAGCTTTTACTCCCAGTAATGAATGAAGAAATGGACTTACATGCCACGGTCGTCCACAACTGCCTGCCTTTTGTATGGTGCCCACAATTTGCGATTGATAAAATCTCTATAGGCTTTTCTAGGAGCAGTGATAGGTATGTGGGTGGCATCGATGGCACCACATATCTGTGGGATGTGGCACTTTTCGCTAAAATTTATAGATATTACTGCAGCCTCTTCGCTTGTAGGCATGTAGATGTATTGTTTGGCGAGATGCTTTTTTACAGTGCTGCATAAAAGGTACACGAATTTCTGTACAGTGCTTTTGTGGACTCCAAACTGGTTTGCCACTACCCTGTACTCACAGCAGCTAGCCAGTTTGTACAGGAAAATGGCAATCCGCTTGTAAATAGGCACTGGCTCTCGGACAAAATTGCTCTCCGGCGACATGAATTGAGCAAGGGCGGCAACCAATTCACAAACAATTGCCCTTGACATTCCGAAATTTTGCTTTCATTCACTGTCATCAAAGTTATTGCATACAATGTTATCCCAACAATCAGTGCTCCTTTTTTTGTCCATGCTCGGCGTTTTAGTGATCGACAATACCAGTTGTTGGGCGAGTTGGTGTGCACGGTGATCCATAATAACAGCGCGACAGACGGGACGTGGAGGAAAAGACGACAACACAGAGCGCTGAAAAAAAAATTGTTCCGATATCTTAGCTATCAAATAGGCTTCTATTATTTCCCTCGTTAGCGTGTCGCGGTTCTTTTCTGCCTTTGGGTGCCATTGTTCCCAGTCCTGAAAGATGCATGGTGTTACCAGTTTAGCACATCTTTTACTACCCTTTCCCAAATATGCTGAAAACGGACTGTAGTGCGCGGCATCGCAGCCATAATCCTAAACTAGTGGTCCAAAGTGTTGCTAGAGCAGTACGCCTAGTTATGTCGCCATGCCGCAGAAGGTACTGACTAGCAGAAGAATATTGCTTAATTTTGAGTATAATTTTTATTATTCACTTCTACCTATATATACCGCGAGGAGCATTTGTCAAAGAGCAGTAATATATACTCAATGCGTGTGACGAAGCGCCATAAAATAAAAACGCGATATTCGCTGATGCAAGGCGAATCCAGGCATATGTCCGCCTTGTGCGTACGCACGGGGTTCGACGTGCCACTGAGAAATGTTTGCAGGATTTTGGTTTCTCACGCATAGATTAAGGTACGGCTGAGGCGACCAAAGACTTCTTTCCAGGAATTTCACCCTAAAAAAGCCGAGCACCAAGACGAGCAAAACCTTGTGAATTCGTTAAAGAGAAAGGAAACCGTGTGAAATTGGCGGTACTGAGATAAACACAGGACCTCGAGATTGCGATGCGAACGCTCTTATCGTGAGGCCACCGCATCGCGCTGTTAAATAGCAGTAACTAAAATACAGGAGAGTGTATTCCCACACTGCGGTACGCGCGCTGCATTTTTTGGGGGGTCTGCTCCGACTGTTCAAACGCATAGTTATCACTAATGGTGAACATATGTAGCTTGATCCTTTCGGCACACCGCATAAACCGCTCTATTACAGTCTCTGTACACGAAGATTAAAACAGGCGTAGAAAAATGGTTACTAACCATGCAAAACGGCGACTTCATGGTCGGACCAACCGGCGGTGAACGAGGCTAGGCTATGCGACGTGATGGTTCGTATATGTTGACAACGAGCCCGGTGCCGAAACATCACGTCAGATATAAGGATGTTATTCACACTTATCCACGACACCAAGATCATCCTGAAATAAATTTGGTGCAGGGACAGGAAAATGATTAAGATCGAAGCAAACGACGCAGCCATCGCGAAAGCGCGGGAAAGCTTCGGCCAGAAAAGCGAACCGGAAGTGCCGGAAGCTTGCCCGATAACTACTTTTCCCGAAGCTAGGGGCAGCTGCGATATTTACTCGCTAGGAAGCGAGATCATGTAGACATCTGCGGGGTCGAGTAAGTGGTGACATCGCTTACTCGACGCTTACCCGACTCTGTACTGTCGAGTTCATGTATACAGGGCTTATGACGTACGAGAGAGTCTTGTCCCAAGTCTTGTGCTGGGTATCTATGTACAGTGAAATCATGTTGGTGTTCGTTTTATTGAGTCTCTCCGTGAGGCCATTCGTCTGCGGGTATAGGCAGTGGTTTTACGATGGCTCGTGTGACTGAGCTCAAATACGTCGTGCATAAGTTGTGCCGTAAATGCCGTGCCTCCGGTGATTACTTGGGACGGCGCGCCATGGCGCAACACGATTTTCTGCATTAAAAACTGGGCAGTCTTAGATGACGTGCCACGCTTCATCGCCTTGGGTTCCGCATACCATGTGAGATAGTCGTTCACGACTATAATCCATTTGTTACCGACCGATGTCAGCGGAAATGGGCCCACAAGGTCGATGCCGATTTGGTCAAACGGTGTTCGGGGAGGCGCAATAGGTTGGAGCAAACTTGCTGGCTTGAGAGGCGGCGCCTTTCGACGTTGGCACTCACGACAGCCTCTGACCTAGCGATGAACGGCGTCAGCAAGTTTAGACCAATAATCGGCTTGACGAACTCAGGCAAGTGTCCGTGCAAAGCCGAAGTGCCTGTCAACGCGCCGCGCGAACAATAGAGCGGCGCCGGCGCGTAAAGTTGCGCGGCGCTGTCGCTTCCCTCGATGAGGGCGCTACTGACGTAGAGGTCGAGGCGCACGGGTCGCACGGGTACAAAAGTCGGCTCGGGGCGGGAGCGCTATTATTCGCTAGCGGGACAACTGTTCTTAAACATGAATCGCGCATATTCGGCATATTTACTTGTAAGGCCGACATCCACTAAGCATAACAAGTGACCATGATACTTGTTAGGCAATAACACCAACGCTATATGACATTTTATGTCAGGCAGTTTCAAGAAATTGCGCATGGCTAGAAAAACTGCATGACTGCTCCGCTAGCGCCAATGATAATAGAAACATTACAATGCTAGTCTAAGCTGCAATAAAACAAAATTTAAGAAGAAAGGCACTAGCATTTATTTACGCATTTCACAACAGCAATTGTCCTACAAGAGTACCATGTAGACGTGGTGTGATGAATAGTTGCCACAAATAGGAAAAAATGTTCACAGTGACTGCTCACTGATAGCACTTCAGAAGCCAGCTTGATTTACAGATAATTGGAACAGCTGCATCGCAGTATGCCCTTGAGATCTGTAAGAACAATTTCAGTATAAGCTGTTACTTTCAATGATTCAGAGCGTCGTACAAACTTTGTTTTTTAACTTGAAAAACAAAAAAGACAAATATACGCGTTGCGTATCTCTCTTTCGATCACTCCAAAATAATCGTCACAATAGGCAAAGCTTGTGTTTTTGCTTTTTCACAGAATTGCGCAGTTAGCGAAAGAAAAAAAAAACTGCGCTGGAGCACGTGTAACATACCACACAGAGGAGCTAACCAATGAAGAAGTTAGTATCGCAGTCCAGAAAATACACGTGACGTCTTCATCTCGAGCTTGGCGCCCCGATCTCATCGTGGTGAATTTGACGTCGTGCACACTGGCCAAGGGTGCAAAGACGGCAATGAGGGCGGTGGTCCAGTCCGACCAAGTGGTGTAGCGGCGGCCTTCGTACAGGTGCCACGAGCGGGCGGCACAACAGCGATGGTCTCCCGCGACGGCGAGCACGGTATATTGGGAGACCAGGCGGAACGCCGGGCAGCATCGTCCATAAGTTCAATCCACGCTTTGGTATCATCACAACCACTACGGAACTGCAGAAGAGGTGCCGGTGGAGTGGTACTGGGAACACAGAGGGCAGCAAAGAGCGGCCAAGCGCTGCAGTAAAAAAGGAGGATAACTCCCGGCGAGTGGAGAGCGCTTCGACAAGGAGTGCCAAGGCTGAATCCGCCGAGGAGGCACAGGCGCCGTGCCGGGCACGGGGCGAATAGAAGTCACAGGCACCGAGTAAGCCGGGCGTGTGACTGCACGGCCGCTTAGAAGGAGGCGCGGATCGGAGAAGTCCGGGTCTGGCCTAAAGTTAGTCGGCTGTGTAATTGTAAATGAGAACAAGCAGACGCACGGCCGCTCCTTGAAACAGCCTTCTTTATTCTCTCTTCCTCGTCTTCTCCTACTCTTCACTTCATCGTTTCGAAAAAACATCACATTACATCACATCACATCACATCACAACATTCACAGTATATATATATATATATATATATATATATATATATACTGTGAATATATATATATATATATATATATATTGTAACGAGTACAAGGCAGCGATCACTGATCGGAACAGTTCCACGCACTACACTCAGTTTCGTCCTCTTTTTCCTCTTTTCAGAGAGGCACGCGGCATTACCCCCCTCTTGGAACGCGGCGACTCGACGCGCTCGAAGAGGGGGGTAAAATTTAAACGTAACCAGTAAATTCGCCATATTAAAATGAGGCTGAACACCACTTTTCACCAGATTAGGACGAAGTCTAATATTGACAGTATAAAGAGACAAAATTTTGATGTGCGGATATGTGTGGAAGTTCTGCGGAAGTGTCCTCTAGACGCTCCTGCGACATAAGCCTATTAATGAAATAACATCTCCCTCATTACACGCGTTAGCGTTGAAAAGCGAGACCTTTAGTTCATAAATTAAAGCGGCTATTGTATGCGCATTGTGTGCATCAGCAGTCGCTATTATATAGCACGTTGAGCGGAACCATGAACTCAAAACAGTAACGCGCATAACGGCGCAAAATGATCAGTGAATTAGGTGAGATTATCAGCTTTGTGATGCGCTTCCAAGCAGTTTCATGTCGCTTGGAACAAATGCACAGTAGATCGCAGAGGCAGCAGAGGTGACTAGTCTTCGTCGGGGGGAAGTTCTTGCGGCCGATGTCGTTGAACCAATTTTTCATTGGAATGATGTCCTTCTTCCCGCTCGGAATTGCAAAAAGAATGAAGCCTTTTTCACGACAGCTTGTGCAATTAAATATGCAGCAGCTCGGCATAGCGCTGCATTAAAACAGCGCGAATAGCACGAAGTGCAAGCGCGAAATGCTAGGGAGCTCGCTCCTACAAACGGCGGCTAGCTAAAAAATCGCGCCAGCTAAAAATGAAAAAAACAAAAAGAGCGAACTTTTCGCGCGCTTTTCCCGGGGACGGCCCGCGGAGCCAATCACCGTTGAGAAGAGCGCCGATGGGAGAGTTGAGAGAGGAAGATCTGCGAGGGAGCGCGGAGCGGCGGCAAAGTTCACAGAAAGTCGCTACTTTAGTATTACCAAGCGCTTTTAGCTCGTAGTCCCCGAACACCTCCGTGCCACCGTTCTACAGCAACTGCACGACGCTCCCACTCCGGGTCATCTTTATCGATCTCGCACGTACGACAGCGTCCGCCGCCGTTTCTTTTGGCCAGGCCTCTACCGCTCTGTTCGTCGTTACGTGGCTTCTGGTGACCGGTGTCAGTGACGGAAGAAGCACTCGGTAGTTCCGGCTGGATACCTGCAGCCAATCGACATTCCAGTAGACCCGTTTTTCCGAGTTGGCCATTGATCTCCTCGGGCCTTTCCCACTCTCTTCGTCGGGGAATAAATGAGTTGCGGTGGCCGCGGAATATACTACGCGCTACGCTGTCACCCGAGCGATACCCACCAGCTGTGCAACTGACGTGGCTGCGTTGCTTCTCTACGACGTCATCCTGCTCCACGGTGCTCCACGCCAGCTGCTTACTGATCGTGGCCGTTGATTTCTTGCTCGAGTAGTCGACGAAATTCTCCGGTACTGCCCCATTAAGCACTATTTCACCACCGCGTACCATCCGCAAACGAACGGTCTCACCGAACGCCTCACCCGCATGCTCTCGGACATGTTCTCAATGTATGTATCGGATGATCACCGTGACTGGGATGTTACTTTGCCGTTTGTAACGTTCGCATATAATTCCTCCCGTCACGACACAATGGGCTACTCACCCTTCTATTTTCTATTCAACCGCGACCCTCCCCTTCCGTTTGACAGCATACTGCCTCCCCCAGTCAATGCCAGCTCCTATGTTCGTGACACCATTTCTCGAACTGACGCAGCCTGTGTTATTGCTCGCTGCCGACTAGCGTCCTCCCAAAATTCCCAGAAACACAGCCATGATTCTCGTCACCGGGACGTCCACTACTCTCCGGGCTCTCTCGTCTTGCTCTGGACTCCCGCTCGTAGAGTTGGGCTTTGTGAGAAGCTCTTGCCGCCCTACGCAGGACCCTACCGTGTTTTACAGCCAGTCACTTCTGTGACATACGAGGTCACCCCTGTGTATCCGCCGTAACAGTCCGCTATTGCACGTACCAAGATCGTTCATGTCGCCCGAATGAAGCCATACTACATCTGCAGTAGTTCGACATAATGCGCACCAGGACTGCGCTTTTCGTGGGGATAATGTTACATATAAGCCCAGCATCGCTAGATGTTGAAGAAGATGACGATCAACAATAGTGACGCGTAAGGAAGACGAAGCTGTAGCAACGGTAGCTGGTGCTACGAGAAGGTTGGCGCCTACCCGAACATTCACCTAAGTTACCAGCCGTTGCGTTCTCGAACTAACCTTGTCGCCACGTATCAATATATTATTTTCTCATGCATTTCACTCTCTTCTGTATTGCCCCCACCTGCTCCGAAGAGATCCAAGCAAATAATTAAATGCGAGTTTTTAGTACACAAAAACTTACTAAGTTTTGCTTCCAGTCGTCAGGCAGCGATTAAGGACTAATTGGGTGGCTAGAAAGGATTTCTTTAACTGTTACTTTCCCTGTGAGAGAATGGATGCCGTCTGTTGAGGTTCTAAATCGAAGTGCTCCTTTATTTGCAGAATTTAGAACGTTGGCTCATGTGTAAAAATGGTGGTCGACAAGGCAGCAGCGCAAATCCACCCCATATCAACAGTGTATACCACGTGTCCTCGGTTGTAAGGAAAATGTGAGAAAAACACGCGAAGAAAACATTGCTGCGGATGAGTTTTGAACCCGTGCCTGAGCAAACAAATTAACGCCCCTAGACCAGCCACGCGATCACTATGCTGTCACTGCGTTTTATCTATTTACTCAAAATATATAATATTCACAGAAGAACCATCAGCCATGTTTGACTGAGATAACACAGGCGGTCATGATACGTGTAAGTGTACAACTGTCGCGTTTTAAAGCAAGCATCGTCGTCTTATGAAGTTCCAACTGCAACGCACTCTCGTGCTGTGCCGAGAACATCGTCATGTTCATGAAGATTTGTATGCGTCGTTCCTTCATTTAACCTAGGTAAATGCGGCATCACATGCATCATCTGGGCATGTGTGGCCAAGACCGCGAGCGTAATGCTGGGCGAATCCACCAGGTGGCATGACAAAAAATAAGGAGGACACTTAAACTCCACATTTAAGGGTATGGCGCGAGAGTGGAGGCTACCAACTCATATACATAAAGCACCCCTTCAACCAAGCCATGTAAATGCGCCGGCGTGGTGTAGGGGTAACGTGAATGCAACTGCCCCTTAACGCTGGTTCCCGATATTATACTCTCATAAGAAGGAGGCCCAAGTTGGCAGCTACTGCCAAACGTTTCGTGACGGCGCATGAATTCTGACTGCTCGAAAAACCTGGCGTAATGTATCTCTCGATACAAAAGAGGAGGCGTGCCATAGAGGAAGCCACTCTGGCATAAGACAGATACCGCAGCAGTGGCGAACAGGCTGCCTACAACGTGTAGACAGAGTGGCCCGTTGCCGAGAAGCTTACCAAGCTCGGAATCAAGCAAAGATCGCAGTGGCAGCGCAGTGAATGTCTAGCGAGCATATCGCTAATACTCTTGACTATGTTCAAGGATAGCTGAAACTGTATAATGTTCCCGCTCACAGTCAGAAATTCTTATAGTTTCACTAAACCCAGCTTTGCTCAACAATTGCTGCAGAACAGCCACTGCGTGTATGGCAAAAAAAGTTAAGAACCTAATTACTAATTGCTCAAGTGTAGTCACGGAAGCTGGATTTCACACAAGTCATCATATTGGGTATGCGATGCTCGTGCATTACTGTGGTTACATTTAAGGTTACAGTGTCAGATCTGGAGGGTCATAGCTTTATCTGAAGAAACGGATGACGACACTGATGACTTAGACTCATCTACTTTGTTGCACGTGACTGAACATAATGTATATGACTTATCTCATTGTTGCGAAGCATGGGAAAAGCAGCGATATAGAATCATCTTGGAAATTTAGTGACTGCGCCCTGAAACACAGAATAATGAAGCAGCATCGGACAGGAGGCGCTCAGGCTTGTTTCATGGGAGTGTAATAAGGAACAGCCTGTGCAGTTGCCCCATTTTGAAGATGAACATACGAGAACTAGACCAGCTCGCATGCCGCTTCACTCAATCAAGTTTACTTTTTTGAAAAAAAAAGACGTGCTTTTCTGCAGGTCTCCCAGGGTGCACTACCGGACTGCTCTTTTATTAACTTGAATGCATAATAAGTATCATTGAGAAGAAAACGGAGCAATCCTCAAAAAAATGGCCGGTTTGTTGGTTTTTATTACATAAAGTGTTACACTGTAGAGCGATTCAGGCTGTGAGAGGAGCCAGAGTGAAATGCTCTGAAATTTCTTACTCTCTGGGTGTTCAACGCACGCTGATGCCTCAAAGTGCACGGGTGTCTTGTATTTCGCTTCCATAGAAATACGACCACCATAATTGATCTTGAACCCTCATGCTTCGGATAAGCAAGCGAGACGCTATCACTGAGTCACCGTGTTTGTACCCAAAACCTAACCTGGCGACAGCTACCTGCCGCAATTGATGGCATAAAAACTTAAGTGAATTGAGGATAAATACCTCTTGGGCAATCCTTTTAACACCGACTTATCAGATTGGTGGAATGCATGCGTATTGTTAAATGCCTTGATTACCGGCATACGCATGGAAGAGCACGAAGAATGCTGACTCTAACAAATTCTTGTGCGCAATTTTCATTGCCCGACTTTAGGCAACCATGTGGCAACTAACAGCGATGCTGGGGACGATATTGAATACTCGTCTCGAATCGCCATCTCAACGGTAGCATTTGTTTTTATTTCACTTAATATCTTATTGTGCACGTCTTCCAAGCACAGTAGATATTGCGTATGCGAGCATGGCATCGGTACATTTTGTACCGATGCCATCTAATCTCGCAAGATTTGAAAATTGTTACCGAAGCTATCCCGTCCTTTTCTGATTGTTCCCGACCTTCAGCCAAAACGGCTGACTATTATTACGAGTTAGGGGTGATGATCAGCAAGGCGTTATCCTCTACCGATGGACGTGCACTGAAGCACGTTCTCGTGCCAAGTTCTTCTGTGTTTGATGTTGCCAGGACAGGATCTCTTTCATTTGTGCCAGACAATCGTATGCAACATCCATGTAAGACAGGGAATGCCAATTCCATCAGGCAGAAACCACATAGAGTGTCCTCAGCCGAGCGTTAAATTATTTAAGATCAAGTCCAAGAGAGGCTGCAGAAAGGAGTGATTCCTAAGTCTTTGGAGTCAGTGGGCAGCGCCCGTAATACTATTGAAAACGAATAAATGGGGATTTTGCGTTGACTATCTTCGCTTGAATTCGGTCACGAAAAAGGACGTGTACCCACTGCCACGCATGGATGACGCTGTGGACTGTCTGCGCTCTGCATCGTTTTTCTCGTCCATTGATCTCCGCTCCGGATATTGGCAAATACCGATGCACCCATGCGACAGAGAAAAGACTGCATTCGTGACTCCTGACAGCTTGTTCGAATTTAATGTAATGTCGTTCGGCTTGTGTAATGCGCCTGTGACGTTAGAACGTTTCATGGATACGGTTCGTCGTGGCCTAAAATGGGATATTTGTATGTGCTACTTGGATGGTTTTATCATCTTTGGGACGACATTTGAAGAGCCCAACGAACACCATGTAATCTTCCTTGACTGTGTTGGCAAAGGTGGACGCATTTTAAATACCGAGAATTGACTCTACGGAGAACGACAAACTCTTGTCCTTGGCTTCCTCGGGGATAAGGACGTCATTCGACCTGATCCGCAGAAGCTTGCTGCAGCTAGAGACTTTGAAAAGCCACGTACAGTCCAAAGTCTTCGGAGTTTTTTTGAACTGTCGTCGTATTTCTGCCGCTTTATCCCTGGTTTAGCGCTCCTTGCACATCCCCTAACTGTCCTTCTGCACAAGGACTCGCCGTTTGTGTGGACACTAGACTGTTATTCCGCTTTCAATCAGCTGAAAGTTTCCTCTGACCTCGGCACCCCTTTTGCGCCACATTTGTCCTGAACGAACGAAACTAATAGTGGAAGTTAGCATAGGCGACTCTGAACATCTATGAAGTTGTTTCACTACGCTACGGAAACCCGTATTTTTTAAAACCTTGGCCCAAGCTATCCGGGACACCATAAACACACACACATGCATATAATGTGCGCGCGTGTGTGTGTGTGTGCGCACATCCGTGTTTCTGAAATAAACGCCAGTCGCTAACACCGCTTGTGTTCTTTTCTCGCTCCAGCCTGTGTTAGAGCTGTTCCCAACCTGCTCGCACATCAACACGCCCACCTCTGCACTCTTCTTAATAATCAGCTTCAACCATCTGTTTAAGGCACACACACATATATACATAGAGAGAGCGTTACGACTGACGCGGCTGTTCAACTTCACAGTTTATTTTGTCGACAGTTTTGAGAATGGTATAACCTTCCTCAGAACAAGTTTAAAATACCCAGTCTTCCAGTTTACAATACCCAACAAGACTGGATATTGTAAATTTGTTCTGACGATGGGAATACCATTCCGGAAACTGTCGGCATAACAAACTGTGAAAGCGAACAGTCGCGTCTGTCGTAACGCTCTACTTTATTCAGTGAACTGGCCCATAGAAGCCCTCTGGATACTGTACATATATATATATATATATATATATATATATATATATATATATATATATATATATATATATATATATATGCACACGTGAAGCCAGCGACACACACAACAACCATCAAACACCAAGAACACAAATAGTGACATGCGCGTCTCAGTCTACTAGTGCTTCCGTTCGCCTTCTAAGCAAATAAACTGTTTTCAAGGAGTATAATTCGGTTATCAGGTATTTGCTTATTTTTCGTTACTTGGTATCGGATTCATAAAACAGCTCAAATTTAACTATCACAAGGTGTCTTTGTAACAAACGTTTGCCTCCCACCAGAATTTCTCTTCTGTTATTTTGAACCGAAGAACCTCTGTGGTTTAAGGGTAGTGCAGCGCACCTATCACGCTGTATGAATGCCATGTGCTTTCTTCGAACCTCATCCAAATTAATTGGGTCGCTTTTCAGTTGAGTTACTTTCTTTGGTTGCGGTAAGCTCCTCAAGAAGTATGCCGCAAATTTAAATACTTTTCATTGGTTTCTTAACGTTTATGGCTCAATTGACTCTTTGCAATGTTGTGTGGAAATCTGGAATATCAAAATACGCTGAAGATATTGCTAGTGAATGTTTTCTTGCTTTAATTTACAGAACCTAGCTAATACCTTACACAGAAAGCAGAAAGCTTTTTTCAGGAAACACTCGTGGTTCTTAAACAAGCGCTTCATGAAAGCGCTTGATAGCAGCCACCAAAATCTCAACAGGGCAGAAAGCCAGGCAAAGAAATGAGGTCCGTAACTCACGAAAGCTGTAATAACCGGTAGCGGACAAAGGGAGGTTAATGTTTGAATCTCGAAATGCCTCCCTACAGCATGCGGTGCCAGAGTCTCGCCCCCAGCAGCCGATGGAGCGCGGATGTGCGCTGCGTTTTTAATCGCATCTGTCGAATCGCATTTCTCGGTATAACAAAAAAAAACCCTAAATCCTGTCTCTGGCATCTATTCAAACGTGGCGTCATAAAGCGCCTGTTTAAAGCAACGTGCCGGATGCCAATGAGTTAGGAAAGAAAACTGGTACTTAAAAAAACTTTAGCTGTCAATAATTAAAACTGCTTGCATGCGGCAAAGATAAGGAAGGAAAATCAGCTTATTTTTGATTTTAAAAAACGTTTTTTTTATTATAGATCACTTTCAAAATAAAGGCCATCAGAGAATGGGACTTTCAAGTAGAGGACATCTGAGATAAAAAAGACTTCAGTGCTATCGTATTTGTGAAACTTTTAGGAATACTCCCCGCTATCAGTTCAACGAAATCAGCTCTCTTATATCTCCAAGCTAAGGCGCAGATGAAAAAATGATTTACAGCACCTTGTGAGCTAATTCAAAATATGTACGATGTTTCTCGGTCACGAAATTGTAAAAAAACGTTTTCTGTGACTGTGCTTCGGGTTTTTTAAATGAAATGTGCTCTTAACTTAAGTTTTGCTATTGAACCTTATCTGATTTTGTTTAAACTTTCTCTCTCTACAGATTCTAAGAAGATACAAAATAGAAAACCACCACGGAGACATCGGGTTCTGGACAATGATGACTGCTAGGCCAGAAAAAGCAGTCAATTTGAGATTCCTTGAACGAGGTGTTCTTTCTTAGAATGGCAGGCACATTTGTCAAGCTTTGTGATTTTCTGTAATGAACAATCTAATATAGTGGACACATTATCTTACGTGGCGTCAGAGCTTATATTGCATATGAGAAAGGACATCGTTATATACAGAGGTTCCTAAGCCTAGATCACGTACATAAAAGCCATGTGAGCATCGTGCTAACGAAGCGGTGCTTCCGCAAGCTTGGGGGTATGTAGCATTCGAACTCTTCTTGCCTTTAGTGTACGTTCCGAGAATTCTCTTGACGTTGCTGTGGAACTTCAACTATACCCCAGATTTCGGATTGTTTACTCTGTGCGCAATAATTCTTAACAAACTAAAGGACAAATTGCGCCACTGATGTAAATTTCCAATAAAATTGATACTTATTATAAACAAAATATTTTTACATCGACTCTATACCCTTTATGCTTAGGCTACAAAGCGTGCCACTACTTCAATTGCACTAACGTTTTTTTTATTAGCGTACTCTATCGAAAGAAGTATCGTTGAGCGTACGTAGAGGAGAGCCTATTTCTAGGACATCATATGTGTGTTTGGTTTCTGCATGCACCGAACATTAGTTCTTGTTTAAAATGAAGGTGCCTGGCTTAATATCAGTACCAGTCATCAGAGTTAGAAGTGTAATTCTAGAATTGTAGTTTTAATTTATGAGTAGTGTCTGAATGAATCACTGCCGCTACCTCTAACCATGCCGCAGAACTTCAACGCATACACAGACGAACCGAATGGCCGTTGCCTTATTTAGTTAGACTTCAGCAGAGCAAGACCAGCCAGCAATAAAACGGAAGTTGCGTGAACTACTTTCGTCGCTTGTGTGCACTGCTCTAGCAGTACAGAACTGAAGTGGTTCCAGAGGAGCGATAAGTAGGTGGCGAAAGTTCTGCGCCAACAGTATGCAAAGAGGCGCTTTGCACAGAAGAAGTCATAATCATCGTCATCAGCCTTACGGCACCAACTGCAGCGCAAATGCCTCCCTCCACACCCTGCAATCAGCTGAGTCTTCACGAAAGCCCAAAACAAATGAAGACTGAACATACATTATTCCAAGGATACAATTCCAGACATCGTCTTTTGAAGTACGACAAATCCTTATCGTGTTCGATCAGAATTAATTAGAAATCGCCTCCCCCTGCAGTGTCGACGGCCCAAAAGAAGCGGATTTTGTGCAGCTGATGCCGATGGGGCCAGCAGCTTCAACGAATAATGATTTATTTCAATGCTTTGCTCTAACAGTTCAACAAGTTTCGTTCATGCTTTCCGCTAAAAATTTATATAGTATATTCATAAATGTGCATTACATAACACCACCGACATCAATCATGCGAAACGTGCTGGTTCTGCGGTGCCGGTGTTGCAGACAACACATGGTACATTGACCTTGGACAACACGTAATCCTAATCGAGTTCTGGATAAATGAGGTAAATTGTGTTTATTCGTACATATATTGTTACACTGTAGTGTTTTGTAAGTTAGAGACGCCATTCACCATCTGTGTGCGAAAGTTCAGCGAGAATAAGTGCGAGGTTTTCGCTGTGTGCTTTCAGCGTAGAAACTGACGCTACATAGTTCTGCTCTCTAGAGACCTAAGAGTTCCATAGGCTGACGCCGTCTCATTTACTCGCTACTGGTCCCAACGTGTGAATGCAGTGAGTTCTCGAACATCTATGTTCTTTCTGTTATCTGGAGTGAAATCTGAGGGTGCTGCAATTCCGGATCCAGATAGCATCTACTAATGATAAAATGACACACTTCCTGGCGCAGGACAGGAGGATCTTTAAGGCGAAAGCCTTCAATGACTCATGCTGCCGTCGACCAAAGCTGATAAGATGACACGCTTCCTAGCGCGGGACAGGAGGACCTTTAAGGCGAAAGCCTTCAATGACTCATGCTGTCGTCGACCAAAGCTGTCCACGCGAGCAGCGCACCTGAATGGTCGACAGAGAAGGAACGTCATCAGCCACCAAATTCGAAGCGACCAACCAGAAGTGTCATCTTGTCTAGTGTCCCTGCCATCTGCAATCCCACATTTAAACGCTCTTCAAGGAAAGCCACGCGACAGGAGCGATGGTGTACAGTCCAAACACACACTTGTCGGAGAAAGTGTGATACTGCACGCGCTTTTTCTTTCCTTAAAACGAATTATAATTATATGTAGCACAGCAACAAACGCCGACAATAGGTGAAAAATAAGAGGCAAATCATAGGAGAGAAAGGGTAGGCTTTCGTTATTCTCCTCTTAAGAGACATCTGAGATACCCTCTATTTCGTTTGGCCTACAGAGTGGCATGACTAAGATCAGGAATCCAAAAAACGTAGTTTGTTCGTGTGTGCTCAGATATACATGTTTGCTGAAGGGCAGATATATGAGCTGCCTAGTTCAGATGACGAGAGAGACCTATTCAAATGTCTGGTTTTGCCATTCGATGATGCTAACTTCTTTGGGCTGACGAGCTTGCGGGCTTGCTCGAGCATGAAGAATAGACTGCCCCCCAGTCAGGATGTTGACAATGTACCGACATAAGAAGTACAGATACATGGAAGTTAGAAGATTGCCCGTTGAATGTATGTGATGCCAGGGGTCTGTAAGGTCCGCCTATTTTTTGATACATAGCCTCATCATAGCCTGACTACAGCCACTGCAAGGCGAAGGATTCTCCCATATTCTCTCCCAAGGATTCTCCCAAGGATTCTCCCAATTAACCCGGTCCTAGCACAGGACCGGGTTACACACTGCATGCACACAGCTGTATCCACTTGACCCCTGCAAACTTCTTAACCTCATCCGCCCACCTAACATTCTGCCGTCCCCTGCTACGCTTTCCTTCCCTTGGAACCCAGTTTGTTACCCTAAGCGACCGTCGGGTATCCTTTCTTCGGCTACATATGTCCTGCCCATGCCTATTTCTTCTTGATTTCTGTAGAATGTCAGTGGCGAGTTATTTCTCTTACCCACTTTGCACATTTCCTATCTCTTAACGCTATCCCTACCATTTTTTTCCATAGCCCTCTGCGTTGTCCTCAAATTAAGTAGAACCCTCTTTGTTAGCCTCCACGTTTCAGCCCCATATGTAAGTACAAGTAATATGCTGTTGTATATTTTCCTCTTGGGCGATACCGGTAAGCTGCTAGTCATAATCTGGGAGTGCTTGCCAAATGTGCTCCATCCTAATCTTACTCTCCTTGTTATTTCCCTTTCATAGTCTATCTGCGGTTGTCTACTGTCCTAAGTAGACATATTCGCCTATTTCCTGTGCTTCGCTACCTAACGTAAACTGCTGTTCCTTCCTATTGAACATTACCTTAGTCTTCTGCATATTGATTCTCAAGACTACCTTTCTACGTTTCCTGTCTAGGTGATCAATCATTCTTTGCAATTCATCCCCTGAGTTGCTTAGCAAGACAATGTCATCAGCAAATCGCAGATTACTGAGGTATTCTCCATCTACCCTTATCTCTAACGGCTCCCATTCCAAGTCTACGAATACTTTTTTCTAAGCAAGCTCGGAATAGTACTGGGGAGATGTGTCTCCTTGCCTAACACCTTTCTTTATAGGAATTTTGTTACTTTCTTTATGCAGGTGTATGCCTGTTAGTATTTCTTCTAGCAATTTCACGTACGACTCTCGTCTACACCCTGATTTCGGAATGCCTGCATGACCGCTGAGGTTTCAACTGAGTCAAATGCTTTTTCGTAATCAATTATATTGCTATGTATAAGGGCTGATTATATTCCGAGAATTTCTCTCTCTCTCTCTCTCTCTCTCTCTATATATATATATATATATATATATATATATATATATATATAATACTGCCGCTCTCAATCGCTAGCCTAGCAGACGGGCAAAAGCATACATAATGTATACGTACATTACATGCATACATAACAAAGAATGACAGCAGCAAAACAGTCAAGACAGCAGTTTCAAGTGCACAGAGATGCAAGTATACAGAAGCATGGCGACATTTCATAAAGCAGCAACGATAAAACTTTCAGTAGACTGCTACAACAATCGGAAAGCACAATATTATTCCTACGCTTGGTCAGTGTCGTGTAAAGGAAAAACCGGGAATAAAAATAAGAAGCATTAGCACCTCTTGTGATTATTTCAGGTCGGATACGAACAGCAACAATGAATTTTTGTATTTTAGAGATGAGCTTAGTTTATTCCATTATCTTATCGCCCGAGAAAAGAAAGACTAACTGAATGCGTCGTTAGGAAAAGAATATTACCTTAGCCCATGCTCATGTCAATGCCGTGTTGTTTTAGACAGCGAATAAGGTATGTACAAAGTAGTATCAACTATGTACTGGCTGTGCAGTATTTGGAAAAATAAATTTTAGTCCAGCTTGTTTTGCTCTAGTCCATAATGTGTTTAGATCTGAGCGAGCTAAGAGAAATGAGGGTGAGTCTGGTGCGGCGGTATTTGCTGTGAATAAACCTTGCAGCTTTTCTTTGCACGCCTTCGAGTTTACCTATGTTACTTAGTGTATAAGGAAACTAAATTGTGTTAGCACATTCTAAAATTGGTCATGCGAACATTTTATATGGGAAAAGCTTAATACTCATTGGGGTCGTCTTCAGGCATCTAATTAGATACAATACTTTTTACAGTGCTGCCGTCCTACATTATTTATGTGCGCCTCCCAATTAATATTTCATATCAGTGTTATTCCTAAGCATTTATGCTGATAAACCTTTAAACGTGGTGTGGCATTAACGCTGTAGGTGAAATAAAAGGATTGTTTTTTCTTGTGATTGTCATTGCTACTAACATATTAATAATTATAGTTATTTGCCCGAGGAAGCACCACCTAAATAATATGCTGAGGTGTTCGGAAAAAATGAGATGGCCGTTATGGCTTTTAATTTTGTTGTATATTACGCACCATCCAAAAAAAGTTTAGTTTGCACCCTATATTATTTGTTCTGTCATTGATATATATATATATATATATATATATATATATATATATATATATATATATATATTGCAGGGGTGTGCTTATTCAGTCGACGCAGATAGATCCAGGTGCTCGGGATGAACTCGCAGCGAGGCGTAAGGGTAGCGAATCACAAAGACAACGACCAACTTCTTCGTTCTTGAGAGCGCCAGCACGCGACGCATGTTAGTGGCTATAACGAAGAAGATTACCACACTACAATATTCCCCCGGGTAGAGAAGGAGCCATCCTGGCGACTCATGGAGCCGGAAGGACATACGAATCGTAGTAGCTAGGGCTTGATTTGGTCCACATGAACTATTTCGCGTCCAGGGTGACGTAAATCCGCAGTGGGCGTAACAGGCTGAACTACGTAGTTGACAGATGTTTTTTGAAAGACTCGGTATGAACCGTGATACCGAGCAAGAAGCTTCTTTGAAAGACCGGCGGTTGTGGCAGGAACCCAGAGCCACACTAGGGAGTTGGATGCCTATGAAGGCGCCTCGCCAGTGTCACGATGGTGTTTTTGTTACCACTGGTTTTCCTTTGTAAGCGAATGAGCGAGCTGACGGCTTTCTTCTGCGTACTGGGCGGCATCCGAGAGTGGCTTCGATTCAGAAACATTAGGGTGGTAGGGAAAAAGCGCGTCCATTGCGCAGGTTGGCTCGCGCCCGTAAAGAAGAAAGAAGGGAGAGAATCCAGTGGTGGTCTGTATCGCAGTGTTGTACACGTTGATTACGAAGGGAAGAACCTCTCCCAGTTGGAATGAGCGTCGTTGACGTACATGGCCAGCATGTCACTCAGAGTACGGTTGACGGGTTCTGTCAGGCACTTCGTCTGAGGGTGGTAATTGAAGTAGCGGTGCGATAAATGATGCGGCATTCTTTCAGTAGGGCCTCGAGAGCGTCGGACAAGAAAACGAGTCCGCGGTCACTGAGCAAGTTCCTTCGGAGTCCTGTGGCGATGAATCAAGTTGATGAGAAGGAACAAAGCAACGTCGCTTGCGGAGGCAGAGGGTAACAGTGATGTTTCAGTGAAGCGAGTAAGATGGTCTACTGCCACGATAATTAATCCACCGGTTTTTAGCAGTAGTAGTAGGAAGAGGGCTATAGAGATCTATGCCAACGCTGTCAAACGGACGAGCAGGACAAGGTAACGGCTGCAACAAAACAGGGGACTTCTGAGGAGTTTGTCGGCGTTGACAAGATTCGCAAGTGCGCACGAAATGTTGTGCAAAGTGGTACATTCCACGCCAGTAAAATCGCAGGCGTAGGCGCGTGTAGGTTTTCAATACGCTACAGTGAGCACATTGTGGATCACCATGGTACGCAGCACAAATGTCGGCACGGAGATGACGCGGGATGACTAGAACCCATTTCCGTCCATCAAGCAAATAACTGCGGCGATAGAGAAGACCGTCACGAATGGAGAAGTGGTGGGCTTGCCGGACGAGCGCTTTGGATGAATGACCGGGAGTAAGACTTGAGAGAAAATCCAAAAGTGCATTGATCCAGGGGTCATTCCGCTGCTCGGTAGCCATGTCGATAGTGACAAGAGTCGATAAATCGTAAGCACAGATGTGGTCAGACCAGGTATGGCTAGGCAATGGCTAGCGGGAAAGAGCATCTGCGTCCATATGCTTCAGGCCTGATCGATAAATGACATGAATGTCATACTCCTGTAGAGGGAGAGCACAGCCAGCACGGGGACCGGATGGGTCTTTCAGAGAGGCAAGCTAGCACAAAGCGTGGTGATCGGTCATAACGTAAAACGGTCGGCCATACACATAAGGACGAAATTTTCTGATGGCCCAAATAATGACCAAACATTCCCTTTCTGTGACAAAATAATTAGATTCTTCTTTCGTCAATGTTCTGTTGGCGTATGAAACAACATACTCACTGTCACCAGGCTTACTTTGGGTAAGGACGGCACCAAGCCCAATACCCCTGGCATCAGTGTGGATCTCCGTAGGCGCAGTCGGATCAAAGTGGCGTAGAATGGGAGGCGAAACCAAAAGGCGACGTAAAGTGTCACAGGCTTTATCGCAGGTTGGAGTTCAGGCGGAAAGATCGGAGCTGCTAGCAAGGAGCTGGGTCAGAAGAGCGATGATCGTGGCGAAGTTTAAGATGAAACGTCGAAGGAATGAGCAGAATCCGAAAAAGCTCCGGAGCTGCTTCAGGGAGGTTGGCTTCGGAAACTCCGCAACTGCGCGAAGTTTGGTGGGGTCGGGAAGAATGCCGTCCTTACAAACTACGTGGCCTAAAATTGTGAGTTTTCGAGCGGCAAAGTGCCACTTCTTCAAATTGAACTGAAGCCCAGCGTCGGCGAGACACGTGAGGACATGCTTTAGGCGGAGAAGGTGAGACGAAAAGTCGGTAGAAAAAACTACTATGTCATCCAGATAACAAAGACAGGTCTGCCACTTGAGACCGTGAAGAACAGTGTCCATCATGCGCTCGAACGTAGCTGGGGCATTGCAAAGGCCAAAGGGCATAACGTTGAACTCGTATAAGCCATCCGGTGTTATAAAGGAAGTTTTCGAGCGGTCATCATCAGCCATCGTTACCTGCCAGTAGCCAGAGCGCAAATCCAAAGAGGAGAAATACTCGGCTCCCTGTAAACAGTCCAAGGCGGCGTCGATTCGCGGCAAGGGATCGACATCTTTGCTCGTGATTTTGTTTAGCCTACGGTAATCGATGCAAAACCGGATAGCACCATCTGTCTCGGTGACCAAAACAACCGGAAAAGCCCATGGACTGTTAGATGGCTGTATGACGCCCCGGAGAAGCATGTCGTCCACGTTATCTGCAATGACTGGTGCTCAGAGGCCGACACGCGATAAGTAGCTGTCGTAAAGCTGCGTTTGTACCAGTGTCAATTGTGTGCGTAACAACAGACATGCGACCCAGAGCAGTGGAAGGAAGGTCGAAGGCCGAAGCGAAGTTCTGTAGAAGAACAGTGAGTTGACCGCGTTTTGCGGGTGGAAGATCTGAGTCAATAGTTTGTTGAACAACATAGGGTGGTGTCGAAGCGGTCGCTATATCGCAAGAGGTGAGAACATGAACGTCTAATGAAGTAGGCGTGGCAGGAAGAGTATTCACAAGCGCGGGAGCAAGTTCTTCACCACGACCAAGACACTCGCCGCGTAGCAGGACGGACAGGCTCAAAACTGGATTTGAGACGTACATTGCACAAAGGCCACCTTTGAATTTGAGAGGAAGAGGAAGCAGGAAGCAGGGATGGCGTCAAGCGGCGTCGGAAGGTGTGAAGAAGACAGTCGAAGTAGTAACGCTTTCACAAGAGAGTGGATCGAGGGCAGCAGCAAATGGAGAATGTCTGTGTCATTGGCGACAAGGAGTTTTGCAGACCGGCTGGGGACGTCGCCCAAGACGGTATCACGAAGAGGTAAAAAGGAAAAAGGAAATCGTAGCCCAGGATGATGCCGTGTGAGTTTTGAGACAATACAATAAACAGGATGGTGTATAAGCCGCCTTCGATGAGAACATGGGCTGTGCATGCCGCTGAGGGATGAATGCGTGGTAATGAAGCGGTGCGAAACGAAAAGTCGGAAATCGCGGTGGTCACCTTACGAAGACGACGGCAAAGAGCTTCACTGATGCCGGATACGGCAGCGCCTGTGTCAACAAGAGCGAGTACAGCGACGCTGTCGACAAACACTTGTATTACGTTAGCGGGAGAACACGAAGGACTTGAAGAGTTCGAACCAATCGCAGTTCGTGCTCCGGGAACTGCGACTGTTGGTTTAACTCAACAGCGCCGGTAGAACGTCGGAGAAGCGAGGACGGGGAACAGCGACGAGGGGACGATGATCGACGAGTGGTATACGTTTGATTGTCACGAGATACAAAGTCGGTACCGGACGGTACCGACTTAACTGAGGGATCCTTTAACTGAGGGACCAGTGATAGCTCGCGGGCGACCTTCTCTCGAACGAAGGCTTTGATTTGTTGAAGCAAAGGACTGTCCTCTGATGGAGTAGAACCACCTTGCGCTAGTGTACATATGGCGTCATCTCTAACACATGACGGCCGGGTAGAAGCGCGCTTCTTACGAAGCACGTCGTAGCTCTGGCAAAGTTTGATAATGTCACTAACCGTGGCAGAATTTTTCACCCAGAGCATATGGCACGCGTCCTCAGAGATCCTTTCATGATGTTTTTTATCTTATCCGCTTCGGACATTAGCGGATCGACACGCTTGCACAGGTCAACAATGTCTTCTATATAATTGGTGAACGACTCTTCGGCATGCTCAGTGTGCAAACGCAAGCGGTGTTCTGTCCTGAGCTTGCGAACTGCAGGGCGGGCGAACACTTCCGCAAAATTCTTTTTAAATGCAGACCAAGATGACAAGTCTGCCTCATGGTTGCGAAACCAGAGGTTCGCCACGTCTGTCAGATAAAACATTACTTTGCTTAGCTTGATGGTGTCATCCCATCTGTTGTAACTACTGACCCGCTCATACGCCGACAACCATTCGTCAACATCTTGGTCGGCTGAGCCACCGAAGAGGCACGGGTCACGCTGCCATAGAGCTCCGGAACACAGCACGGTGGTTGGGAGGGGCGACGATATCGAGGCAGTATCGTACGGAATGTTGGAAGCCGAGGGTAATGTGCGGCTTATTAGTTTAAGGGTGGACGGGAATGTACCCAGCAGCACCTGCACCAATTGTAGGGGTGTGTTTATTGAGTCGACGCAGATGGATTCCGCTGCTCGGGATGAACTCGCAGCGGGGCATAAGGCGTAGCGAATCACAAAGACAACGACCAACTTCTTCGTTCTTGAGAGCGCCAGCACGCGACGCATGTCAGTGGCTATAACGATGAAGATAACACACTACAATATATATATATATACATACATACATACATATAACGAACCAAATATGGCTTGCTTATTTGCAGACTTGAGCAATGTGATTTGAGTGACGACCTAAACAATGAAGATTCAGTCTACTCCCATTTATCCCCATCCATGGCCATGAGCCTTCCCATTCAATAAAGGAAATTCAATCAATCAATCAATATAACAAGCTTTATTGTAAAGCGAGCTTGTTTGCTAGGGCTAGGTCGCGGCTTGCAGGTAGGCGCTGGCTCGAACAGCTAATGCTCGCGTCTCGTCCGGTGCGCTGACACTAGGTCATCATCTTTACATTCAGCCCCAAGTGAAGAGGGAGCCATCCTGGCGACCTTAGGGGACAACAGTACGTCTGGGTCGTAGTAGGGATATTGCCGAGAAACATGGACAGTCTGACGCCCATGTCGTCGAAGGTCTGGAGAAGTGACGGGTGATGTGCGCTCAAGGGCGTGGTAGGGTTCGTCGGATCTTGGCAGTAGCGTGGTGGAGAGGCCAGGTGATGTACTACAAGGCACACGTAGCTAAACACGGGCTTGCGGAAGAAAGCTACTGGCGGCGTGTACTGAGTAAAAACAATTTTTCTGTCGGCCCAGGTCGGAAGGCGTGAGTGAACGGGCGAGCTTCCTGCACTCCTCCGCGTATCTCGATGCTTCAGGCACGGTGGTGGCTTCAAAAGAATCGGGCCGGTAAGGGAGTCTGGTTTCGAGTGGTGAAGATAGCTCACGTTCATATAATAGGAAAAATGGCGAGAATCCCGTAGTGGTCTTCGTAGCGATGTTTAATGCATAAATGACGAAGGGCAGCCATGTGTCCCAGTTGGAATGTTCGGCCGCTACGTACATCGGCAACATGTCGACTAAGGTTCGGTTGAATCTTTCAGTCAGGCCATTAGTCTGCGGGTGGTAGGCCATAGTAGCGCGATGGGCTGTGTTACACTGCTACAGGAGGGATGAAACCACTTGAAATAAAAACACACTACCACAGCCGCTCATCAGTTCCTGGGGCGCTCCGTGACAAAGGATGGAGTGGTGTAAGATGAAGGCAGCATCATCGTGTGCCGTAGCAGCAGGTAGATTAGCGGTTTCGGCGTAGCGGGTGAGATCATCTACCGCTACAATGACCTAGCGGCTTCTGGTTGCAGTGTACGGAAGCGAGCCGTAGAGGTCAGTGCCTACTCGGTCGAAAGGTCTTAATGGGAGAGGAAGAGGCTGCATGAAGCCAGTGGAATGGCGATGGGCGACCTTGCGGCGTTGATAATCAAGGCATCAGCGAGCGAACTTGCGGACGTAGGTGTACATTCGGCGCTAGTAGAAACGCATGCGAAGCCTAGTATAAGTTTTGAATGTGCCAGCATGAGCGGCTTGCGGGCCATTGGGAAATGAGGCGCAGGTTTCGGAACGCAAATGCTGAAGAATGACGCGCAAGCATTTTTGGCCGGAAGAAAGATCATTTCTGTGGTATAACAGACCATCACGATTTGTTTAACGAGAAGCTTGGCGGCGAATTGGACGAGGCTTCGTAGTGGGCGAATGGCCGAAAGGAAAGCGAGAAGGGAGGCGATCCATGGATCTCTGGGCTGCTCGACTGCCATGTTTGTCAAAGACAAGAAAGTGCAGTCGGTGGGGGAATCGGAAACACTTTCAGGGGATCGGAGAGCGAGACTGTGCATCGGCGTAGTTACGCTTCCTTCCATATTCATACACAACACGAATATCCTATTCTTAAAGCCGTAATGCCTAGCGAGCGAGGCTGTCAGTGAGATCCTGAATAGAGAAGAGCCAACACAGAGAATGATGGTCCGTAACGACTTCGAAGGGTCGGCCTTATACATAAAGGCGCAATTTTCCTATTGCCCAAACTATTACTAGATACTCCTCAGTAAGTGAGTAGTTTAGCTCTAGCTTCGTCAAGGCGCGGCTTGCGTAGGTTGACAGCATAGTCAGCACACCCGGGTTTGCGTTGCGCTAGAATATCACCGATATTTGTGCCGCTTACATCCGTGTGGATCTCAGTAGGAGCATCAATCAAAATGCCGCAATATGGGCGCCGAGGTAACCAATCACCGCAGTGTACTAAACGACTCGTCACAGGCAGAAAAGCCGGAGAGGTCGTTGCTTACACGAAGGAGGGTTATCAATTGCGCGATGATGGAAGCGAAATTGAGGATGAAGCATTGGAAATACGAGCAGATGCCTATGAAATTTTGGAGTCACTTCATCGTCGATGGTTTTGGGAACGCAGTGACAGCATGACGTTTAGCTTGGTCAGGAAGCACTCCATGTTTAGAAACGACATGGTCCAAAATTGTCACTTTTAGTGCGGCAAAGTGACATGTCTATAAATTTAGTTGAAGGCCAGCTGGCCAGATACAGTAATGTATTGCGACATGATTCTATCGAGCGAAATGCGTCAAGAAATCCGGTGAGAAAAACAACGTCGTCCAAATAGCACAAGCAAGTCTTCCACTTGAGGCCGCGTAATATGCTGTCTATCATACTATCGAACGTGGCAGGTGCATTAAACAGTCCGAACGGCATGACGCTGAATTTGTACAGTCCGTCTGACGTCACGAAATCTGTCTTGGCACAGTCTGCATTGGCCAACGTCCTTACAGGCGGCGTTGTTCAAGAGCCGATAGTCAACGCAATGGTGGATGAAGCCGTCTTTTAAAGTGGTAAGAATGACGGGAGAGACCCAAATACTGTGCGAAGTTTGAATCCCGCCTCGCTTAAGCATGCCGGCCACTTGTCCGTCAATGATTTGACGTTCGGTCTCGGAAACGCGGTAAGGTAGTTGGCGCAAGGGCGAATGGGTACCGGCATCGATCCGATGCGTAACAACCGATATGCGACCTAAAGTTCAGTTTCATTCAGTCGTTCAGTCGTGTCCGACTCTTCTTGACCCAATAAACCATATAACACCATGCTTTCCGGTCTCTCACTAGCTTCCTAACTACACATAACTTCATCTGCAGCGCCTCGAGGATGCCGTCTAACCATCGCTTTCGCTGCCTACCCCTTCTTCGGTGACCCTCAACCTTTCCGAGCATCAGATCTTTCTCCAGCGACTCCTCTCTTCTCATCAGATGACCAAAGTAGCTGGGCTTTAACTTTAGAATTTGACCCTCCAATGAGCAGTCAGGGTTTATAGTCGACAATATTGACTGATTTGATCTTCTGGCAGTCCAAGGAACTCTCAAGAGTCTTCGCCAGCACCACAATTCAAACGCGTCAATTCTTCGGCGGTCAGCCTTTTTCACAGTCCAACTCTCGCATCCATACATCACAAATGGAAAGACCATAGCACGAGTTATACGGATCTTGGATGGCAGTGTAATTTCTCTGCTCTTTACTAGGCGGTCAAGGCTAACCATTGCTCTCTTTCCCAGAAACAGGCGTCTCCTAATTTCATGGCTGCAGTCTCCTTCCGAGGCAATCTTTGAGCCCCAAGAAGAGAAAATCTGTCACAGCTTCCACTTCTTGTCCCTTGATGCTCCAGGACTTGATAGGGCAAGACGCCATGATCTTTGTCTTTTAATTGTTCAGTTTAAGCCCAAACTTTCCACTCTATTCTTGTACGCGCATCAGAAGTCTCTTGAGTTCCACTTCCCTTTCTGTGACCTAAAGTACTATGTGACAAACCAAAGGAGGCATGGAACTGGTCAAGCAAGGCAAGAAGCTGGGTCTGCTAAGTCGGCGTGAGTTTATTGTCAATAGAGCTGGCGACGATGTCTAGTAGAGATGAATCAGCAGAAGTATAGCATTAAGCGCAGCAACCGGTATATTGCAAGGATTACCATCACAGTTGTCACATTTCAGCATCGAGGCAAAAGGCTGAATGTGTCCCGACATTCACCACGAAGAAAAGAGAACGTGCAGTTGAATGGATTGTTGATGGCGCTACAACCCGCTTCAACAGTAAGCACAGCAAACGGCAGGGGTAGAGAGTGGCGACACGTGAAGTCGTCGGAAGGCGCGAAGATTCGTTGGAAAGTCCGATTCGTTGGAAATAGAGTAGGGCAAAACAGACTGAAGATTGGCAGAATATGGCGGGATTGAAACATCATCAGCCACAGTGGCGCAGGTAGTAACGGTGTCGTCGTCGTAGCATCACAGGGAGGAAACAGCGCTAATTAAGCACGAGTGTAGTCAATAACGGTGTGATGTTGGGATAGAAAGACCCAGCCCAAGTCGTGATAGCACGGTGAAAGGACGATGAATTCAATATGTAGAGAGCGACCTGAATACGAACTCTCGCTGTACAGGCAGTCGCAGGGTATATGAGCTCAGAATCGGCGGCGCGAAGTAAAAAAAAACCATAGAGCGGCGTCGTCACTTTGTGCATCTGGCAGGACCATTTTTGTTTAGCACGGACACAGCAGCCCCGGTGTGAACAAGGGCAAGAACATCGATGCCCTACACGCAAACATTTATCAAATTCGGCGGCGAAAATTGAGGGCTCAGATCTTCCGTCGAAAACGCAGTTCTTGCCTCCGGAGCTGCGACCACTAGTTTTCCCGCAGCGGAGTTGAACGACGGTGCATGGGAGACACCGAGCGGCGACGCGGACGAAACACACTGCTCAGCGCGAAGTATGCGCACGGCTGGACGTCCGAAGATGTTATTAAATGATATCTTGAAAGCGGACTAGGCGACGAAGTCCGATTCATGGTTTTTGAACCAAAGGTTCGCCACATCGGCCAAGTAGAAAACGACATTTGTCAGAGTCATGACGTCGTCCCACCGGTTGTGAGCACTCACCGAGTCGTAGGAGGACAGCGTGTTCCCCACATCATAGTCGTCCGTGAAAATTAAAATGGCAGGATCTTGTTGACAAAGCGCAGCGGGACACGTTGTGGGTGGCAGAGTGGTTGGTTATATGGTGTCACCTGGCAGCGCGGTAGCAAGGGTACGACTGCGTAGATAACGACTAACTTCTTCAACTCGAAAGCGCTAACACGCGACGCATGTCAGTGACTATAAAGATGAATATTACCTCACTACAGTTTTCCCCCGGGTAGAGAAGGAGCCATCCTGGCGACTCATCAAGCCGAAAGGACAGACAAATCGTAGTAGGGCTTGATTCGGACCATATTAACTATTTCGCGTCCACGGCGACGCAAGTTCGCAGAGGGCGTAACGGGCACAACTACGTAGTTGACAGGAGATGTTTTTTGAAGGACTAGGTATGGACCGTGATATCGAGGAAGAAGCTTCTTTGAAAGGCCGACGGTTGTTGCAGGAACCCAAAGCCACTCCAGAGAGTTGGGTGCACATGAAGGAGCCTCGCCAGTGTCACGGTGGTGTTTTTGTTGCCACTGGGTTTCCTTTGTATGCGAACGAGCAAGCTGACGGCATTCTTCTGCGTACTGGGCCGCGTCCGAGAGTGGCGTTGATTCAGAAACATCAGGGCGGTAGGGAAGAAGCGTGTCCATTGTGCAGGTTGGCCCGCGCCCGTAAAAAAGAAAGAAGTGAGAGAATCTAGTGGTTCTCTGTGTCGCAGTGTTGTACGCGTAGGTTACGAAGGGAAGCACCTGGTCCCAGTCTGAATGAGCGTAGTTCATGCACATGGTCAGCAAGTTACTTTGAGTATGGTTGAGGCATTCTGTCAGGCCATTCGTCTGAGTGTGGTAAGAAACAGCTGTGCGATGAATGATGCTATATACCTTCAGGAGGGCCTGATCAGCGTCGGGCAAGAAAACGCGTCCACGGTCGCTGAGTAGTTTCTTGGGAGTCCAGTGGCGAAGAATTATGTTCTTGAGAAGAAACAAAGCGACGCCTAGTGCGGAGTCAGAGGGTAACGGTGATGTTTCAGTGTTGCGAGTATGATGGTCTACTGCATAGTGGGTGGAGCAGCGCGAAGAGACAAAACACACCAGAAGAGAAGCACAAGAGACAGCGCTCGTCTGTTGTGCTTCTCTTGTGTGTTTCGTCTCTTCGCGCTGTTCTACCCACTATGCAATTGCACCAACTCGCCCAACTGTCCATCCTACTTCAATGGTCTACTGCCACGATAATCCATCGGTTTCAAGCAGGAGTAGTAGGAAGAGGGCCATAGAAATCTATGCAAACTTGTTCAAACGGACGAGCCGGACAAGAAAACGGCTTCAACGAAACAGGCGACTTCTGAGCAGTTTTTCAACGTTGACAAGATTCGCAAGTGCGCACGAAATGTCGTACTAAGTTGCAATTTCCACGCCAGTAAAATCGCAGGCGGAGGCGCGTGTATGTCTTCAATACGCCACCGTGGGCGCGCTGTGGGTCACTATGGAACGCAACACAAATGTCGGCGCGGAGATGACGTGGAAGCGGTGGCCTTGTGGTAGAGCATCCGCCTCGCATTCGGGAGGTACCGGGTTCGATCCCTGGTGCCGCCGGTTACCCACCGGTTTTTAAATGGGTACAAGCTTTCCCCGGCCTGGTGCTCGGCTCTTCTAGGGTGAAATGCTTGGGAAAAGGGGTCACGGCCCAAATAGTTGCGCCGATGTGGCAGTGATTCGTTCCGCCATCGGACAACAATAAGTCCGCCTTGCGCGGCAACAGCCCATTATGTGGCCTTTTTTTTTAGGACTGCTGCAGCTGAGGCTCTAAGGGAGCACTTCAGGTGAGGGTCAAAGGAAGTACCTTTGCAAGACACACAGAACCACCTTTGCAGGCTGCGAGGTTCGAAACTGGGTTTGGGCCCACTGCGGAGGAGGGGCGCGCAGCGGGGTTTACGGAGCTTCTCCCAAACGCACACCCTTGGAAAAGCCGAGCCCCAGGCCGGGGGACGCTTGTACCCATTTTTACCGGTGGGTGTCCGGCGGTGGGTTTTGAACTAACCACCTCCCGCAGCCTAGACGGGCGCTCTAACCACTAGGCCACGGCCCTGTAATAAATAAATAAATAAATAAATAAATAAATAAATAAATAAATAAAGGCGAGCGGGAAAGAGCGTCCCCATCCGTACGATTCAGGCGTGAGCGATCAATGACATGAATGTTATGCTCATGGAGGCGAACAGCCTAGCAAGCAAGGCGGCCGGTTTTGTCTTTCCGAGGTGCCAGCCAGCACAAGTCGGCCAGATGGGTGAGCCAGCACAAAGTGTGGTCATCGCTCACTCATAGAACGGTCGGCCATTCATACAGGAACGAAATTTCCAAATGACCCAAATAATGGCCAAACATTCCCTTTGTGTTAATGAACAATTAGGCACTGCTTTCGTCAATGTTCGGCTGGCGTATTCCACCACCTACTCGTTGAAAGCAAGCTTATGTTGGATGAGGACGGGACCGAGTCCAATAGCGCTATCTCAATACGAATAAATTGGCGGAGCATGGGAGGCGAAACGAAAACGCGACGTAAATTGTCGAAGGCTTTATCGCAGGCTGGAGTCCAGGCTGGAAGGTCGGAACTGCTGGCAAGGAGATAGGTCAGAGGAGAGATCATAGAGGCGAAGTTCAAGATGAATCGTCGAAAGTAGGAGCACATGCCGCTAAAGCTCCGGAGCTTGGGTCTAGAAATATGCCGTCCTTAGAAACTACGTGGCCTAAAATTGCGAGTTTTCGGGTGGCAAAGTCGCACTTCTTCAAACTTAACTGAAGCCCAGCGTCGGCGAGAAACGTGAGGGCATGCTTCAGGCGGAGAGATGAGAGGAAAAGTCAGTAGAAAAAGCTACGATGTCATTCAGATAACAAAGACAGGTCTGCCACTTGAGTCCACGAAAAACAGTGTCCATCAGGCGCTCGAAAGTAGCTCGGGTATTGAAAAGGCCAAAGGGCATAACGTTGACTTTGTATAAGCCATTTCGTGTTATAAAGACAGTTTGTGAGCGGCCATCGTCAGCCATCGCCATTTGCAAGTAACCAGAGGCAAATCCAAAGAGGAGAAATACTCTGCTCTCTGTAAATAGTCTAAGGCGTCGTCGATTCATGGCAGAGGATAGATGTCTTTGCGCGTGATCTTATTTAGCCTACGGTAATCGAAGCAGAACCGAATGGAACCATCTTTTCTAGTGATCAAAACAACTGAAGAAGTCCATGGACTGTTCGATGGCTATATGATGCCCCGAAGAAGCATATCATCCATGTTATCAGCAATGACTTGGTGCTCAGACGTCGACACGTGATAAGGAGGATGCTGTCGCAAAGCTGCAGCGGTGGCGTAGCGGTAGAACATCCGCCTCGCATGCAAGAGGATCGGGGTTCAAATCCCGGTTCCGCGCAATTCTCCACCGGATAAAAAACAAAAGAAAAAAAACTCCGCGTGTCGATGGAATTGCATAAACAGGTTTGGGGTGCGACCTGATGCCGGTGAACACCTCCGGCAATGCACTCCCTCACCAGAACGGAGTTGGCCACCCTGGTGCAGTAATTGGTGCAGTAATTGGCTGCCGCTGCCGGGAATGCCGAAGGACGACCGAAGCTGAGTACTTTTCTTTTACCAGTTTTTTATGTAATCGTATAGTGGCGGCAAATTTAGATTATAATTTAGCTTAAGATCAGAGACAGGGAAGTGCTTCGGCGTGAAAAAAGTTTCGACATATAGGACTTAAATAACACAGAACAGCGCTAGGAAAAAGTATTTTAGGCCTAGTTCGGAAAAAGTTTCTGAGCAGCGCGAATTCTGTCGCAGAGTTGAAGCTATGGGGCGGCCGGCCAGGAAAGCAAAGGGTGGGGATCCAGGGGATCTCGTCCAGTGCGGAACGTGTGAGCGCTGGTGCTTCCTGGACGATACAGGGTTTGAGAGCATGATGGAAGCTGAGGAGGCCAGCTTGAAATGCAAAATATGCACGGCGGTGGAGAAAGTAGAGTGGGAGCGGACCAAGGAGGTAGAACGGATGAGGAAGGAGCTTCAGGAGGAAAGCACGAGAAGGGCGGAGTTTGAGACAAGAGTCGAGAAGGAGTGGGGCGTCAGGGTGGAGAGCCTAGAGCGCGAGTTGAGAGAGGGGCGCGATAAGGCAAGTAGATTGGAAGAACAGGTGGAAGAGTGGACAAAGAGACAGGCAGAGGGACGGAAAGCCCTACACTAATGCAGGCAGTAATGCCACCCTGGACGACGGGGGGGGGGGGGGGCGGACGCGTCACAGGGGGCGCGCAGGGACAATGAAGCGATCCTGGGGGACACGAGCCCCGATGGTAACCGGAGGGAAGAGGGGACACAGGGGTCGAGGCAGCAGGGACTGGATAGCACTGACAGGGAAGAGACAGGAGCCGGCAGCAAGAGGGTATGGGTGGTAGGGAGCTCTAATGTCACGAGAATTAAAAAGGCAGAATTAAAGACAGTGAAGTTTAATGGGAAAGTGCAAGTGGAAAGCAGGCCGGGCGAGTGTTTTGGGCAGGTAGTGGAGAGGACAAAGGATATGCTGTGGGAAAATAGAGAAGGAGACAATCTGGTAATCATCCATGCCGGGGTAAACGACGTGCTGAAGAACAGGGGACAAAACCTAGGCAGGCAGATAAGAACAGGGGTGGCGAAGCTACGGGCTACAGCTGAGAATGTCCACATAGTGCTGTGCACAGTGCCGGCAGTCAAGGGACAGGGCCCGTACGTAGCACACCAAGTACTGAGGGCTAATGAGATGATCTGGGAGGTAGGGAAGGCCCTCAGGTGCGATGTCATGGATGTGAACAGGGTGATACATGGGGATAGGAACTACTTCCCCTTCACTCCTGATGGCATCCATTACACCGCACCAGCGGGATGGCAGCTTAGGCTACAGATGGGGCGAAGGGCGCTAGCTTTTTTACAGGCGAGCAGTTTGCCCCTGCATACCGAGAAGTAGGAGACAAAGATGGAGGGAGGAAGGGCAGGACGAAGGCACGGAGGAGGAAAAAGAAACAACCCGTAAATTTGGCCTTCATTATTATGCAAGGGGGTAGAAGTAGAATTAAATGGGATGAAATTCAGGAGCAGCTGCAAACTGGAAATTTTGTAGTATATGGTGTAGCAGAAACCCACCTTAGAGACAGTGAAGAACCGCCGCACATTGAAGGATACTCATGGCTGGGGTGCAATAGAAAAGGGAAGGACGGAAAAGGAGGTGGCCTGGGGGCGCTAATCAAAGGCCAAGATTTTAAAAGGATAACAGAAAGCTGCAGAGAACATGTATGGCTCCAGGGTAGAGTGGGAAACCTAGATACAGTACTAGGGTTTGTTTACCTAAACCGAATGAGGAAAATTCAGAACATTTCACATGTTTAGCTAAAGACATAGAGGAATTTCGCCAGAATAAGGAAGTGATAATCTTAGGGGATATGAATGCCCATATGGAATTTTTTGATGGAGCTACCGATATGACAGGCAAAATGTTAGGAACATTTTGTGAAACCCAGAATCTCACAATAGTTAATTCAGAGATAAAGTGTGAGGGTAAAATAACATGGGAAAGAAATAACTCTCATTCCACTATCGACTATTGTCTGATGTCCCACAAACTGTATGACAGGTTAGTAGGTATGGAAAATGATGAAGAAGGGGCGAAGAGCTTAGGAAGCGATCACAAAAGAATTAAACTCCAGTTTGGCGGGACAGCGGTCGCAACAAAAATGCAGGTATGTGAAAGCAACCAGAAACTCAATGATATGCAGTTGGAAAAAGGGTCAAAGCGCATTGAGGACATAGTAAACCAACAATCAAATAGACAATGGACATACGATGACCTAGTAGAAGTATTTAAAAGAGAGCTAAAAAAGGGCAAGATTAGAGGAGGAAAGAGAAAATATAAACCAAAAAGCTGGTGGGATGCTGAAGTTAAAGCAGCCATAACAAGGCGTCAAGAGGCATCCAGAGAGCACAGATTAGCTAAGAAGAGGGGAGCCGCACCAAGGGAAGTAGAATCCTAATGGGAGGAGTACCTTGAGAGAAAAAGGGAGGCGTCAACCTTAATGCAAATCAAAATAGGAAAAGCTGGGGTCCAGTGGATGATGGACATAAGTAAAAAAGGTAAAAATGCTGCAAAGAGGTTTCTGAACCACATAAGCTACAAGCAAAAAAGACGGAAGGGGTCCAACACTCACTGACCACACAGGAAGGAAAAAGAGTGGAGGGAGAGGAAGCACAGGAATATGTTAGGCGCACAATAGAAACAATCTTTGCCAGTCTGGAAGTGAATGCCGCAGAAGAAATGGAGAATAATGAGGACTACAGGGACGAGGAGCAAGAATACAAGGAGATGACAGCAAGAGAATGGGAAAGAATAGAACGGAAGGTCCCCTTGGGAACAGCGACAGGACCAGATAGCATACCCATGGGATTGATTACCAGATTAGGACAAAAAAGCAAAGTAAAATTGCGACAGCTGATTGAGCAAACAATAAAAGGCGGACAAGTACCAAAGGATTGGAAATTAAGCAGGATGAGACTAATATACAAATGCAAGGGAAGCAGAGATAACATAAAGTCCTATCGGCCTATCGCAGTTACATCAGTTATATACAGGGTAGCAATGCAGTTAGTAAAAGTAATAATGGAGGAATGGGCAGAAGGAGGGAATATCCTCGGAGAACTACAAAATGGTTTCCGCGAGGACAGAAGACTAGAGGATAATTTATTTGTGGTTACCCAGTGTAGAGAAACAGCAGCAGCGAGTCAGAGACCATTATGGATAGCGTTCTTAGATATTAAAGGGGCATATGACAGTGTAGGTCAGAAAAAACTTTGGGACCAGTTGAAGGAATATGGCCTGAATAAAAACCTGGTTCAGTTCATACAAGAAGTGTATGCAGATAATGAGGCAGTGATAGTATGGGAGACGGAAACAACAAAACCAGCAAAAATAAAAAGGGGGCTTAGGCAAGGGTGCCCACTGTCACCGCTGCTTTTCATGATATACATGAGCCAAATGGAAAGGCGCCTGGAGGAAAGTAATATGGGATTCGATGCAAGCTATATGCAGGGAGGACAGAATGTAACACAAGTTCTACCAGGATTGATGTACGCGGATGACATTGTACTGCTGGCAGATAAGAGGGATGGGTTGCAGGAACTGCTTAAGATCTGTGGAGAAGAGGGCGAAAAGCTGGGACTGCAATTTAGCAGCGAAAATCAGGAATAATGGTATTTAATGATGAAAGGGGGGATGTGCTGGAAATACAAGGCACCAAGGTTGAACATGTGGAGAGCTATAAATACCTGGGCATATGGATCAATGAAGGAAAAAAATTACCTAGAAAAGCATGAAAGAATTACGATAGACAAAGGGAAAAGGAGTTCGGATATTATGAAACACAGGACCCTCTGGAATTATAACAGGTATGAGGTTGTTAGGGGGGTATGGAAGGGTGTTATGGTACCAGGACTCACTTTTGGAAATGCAGTCCTGTGCATGAAATCAGAAGTACAGTCAGGCCTTGAAATCAGACAGAGAAATGTAGGTAGATTGGCATTGGGAGCACATGGCAACACACCTAATGAAGGAGTACAGGGAGATATGGGCTGAGCATCATTTGAGGTTAGAGTGGCAGTTAGCAAACTAAAATATGATCAGAGACTAACCGAAATGGAGGAATTAAGGTGGACACGAAAAATGTACAAGCACCTCTTCATGAAAAGCCTGAATACGAAATGGATTAACAGAACCCGAAAGCTCAAATTTAAGTACCTAGAGTTTGGAGATGCACCGCAGCAAAACAGCAGCATTGAAAAGCAGGTAAAGGAGGCAGAAAGGAAAATGTGGGAGGAAAGAATGCACGGAAAATAAGCATTGGGTATGTATAGAACTCGAAAACAGGATATAAAGAAAGAAAGTTTATTCGACAACTCACGAGGGAGCTCATTGCTGTTTGAGGCTAGGACAGGGGCCCTCAGAACAAAAACGTACAGGAAAAAATTTCAGGAAGTAGATATATTATGCGCGGCGTGCGGAACTGAGGCGGAAACAACGGATCATGTTGTTCTAGGGTGCCAAAAACTTCGTCCTGCCCTTCCCGCGGGAAAAACGGCAGATCTGGAGAGAGCGCTGGGATTTGCTCTGGAAGATGAACGAATGGATGAGGAACGCGTTTTGAGAACAAAAGAGAGGTTAGAGGATTGGTGGAAAAAGTCAAGAAAATAAAGAGAAGAAAAAAAGGGAGGGGGGCAGATACGGGCGAATTAGAGGCTAAAAATAGGGAAGAGATAAATATATTGCTTTTAATTTTTAGGGCTAGGCGGCGCAAGCTGCCGTCCGATACAAAGGGCAGAGCCACTACCATCCATCCATCCATCCATCCATCCATCCATCCATCCATCCATCCATCCATCCATCCATCCATCCATCCATCCATCCATCCATCGCAACCTCTCATGATAAGCTCCACAAAACCCCGGCCCACAGTCACCAGCGGCTGCGGAACAACAGACCACGGAGGCGGTCGCACCTGTGACGCAGCAGGGGGTGCAAGAATGCCTGGCTCCGCTGGACAGGCCGCCATTGGAAACTGACCCTGGCAACGTTTAATGCTAGAAGCCTAGCTAGTGAAGCTAGTTTAGCAGTGCTGTTAGAGAAACTAGAGGGTATGAAATGGGATGTCATAGGGCTTAGTGAGGTTAGGAAATCGAATGAGGCACATACTGTACTGAAGGATGGGCATGTACTGTGTTATTGAGGTTTACCAGAGGGGCGACAACTAGGAGTAGGTTTCCTTGTCAATAAGTATATAGCGGGTAATATAGATGAATTCTATAGTATTAATGAGAGGGTGGCAGGCATCGTAATTAGGCTTAATAAGCGGTATAAACCGAAGGTTGTACAGGCCTATGTACCTACATGTAGTTATGATGACCAGGCAGTTCAAAGCCTCTACGAAGATGTAGACTCGGCATTGCGAAAAGTAAAGACACAGTATACTGTACTAATGGGCGACTTCAATGCCAAGGTAGGGAAAACGCAGGCAGGAGACAGGGCAGTAGGTGACTATGGCATTGGTTCTAGGAATAGCAGGGGGGAGGTACTAGTTGAGTTTGCAGAGTGCAATAACTTACGAATCATGAATACCTTCTTCAGCAAACGGAAGAACCGGAAATGGACATGGAAAAGTCCTAACGGGGAGACTAAAAATAAGATCGACTTCATAATGTGTTCAACCCCCGACATTATGCAAGATGTAGAGGTAATCTGGAAAGTGCGATGCAGTGACCACAGAATGGTGAGGTCCCGAATTAGCCTATATCTGAAGAAGGAACTCAACAGATTATTAAGAAACCCATCATCGAATTAGCAGTGAGGGGGAGGGCAGACGAGTTCAGGATGTCGCTACAGAATCGGTATTCAGCTCTAACCGAGGATGGCCACATTACCCTAGAAGCAAGGAACAATAATTTCAGAGATATCATTATTGAGTGCGCGGTAGAAGTAGGCGGTAGGACAGTTAGAGAGGATACTGGTAAGCTGTCTAAGGAGACGAAAAATATGATTAAGACACGCCAGAGTATGAAAGCTTCCAATCCAACTGACCATATAGAATTGGCCGAGATATCAAAGCTAATCAATAAGCGCAAGGTGGCCGATATAAGAAAATATAAAATGGAGTATATTGAGCGTGCTGTGAAGAACGGGGGAAACCTTAAAGCGGTAAAGAAGAAATTGGGTATAGGCAAAAACCTGATATATGCGATAAGGGACAAAGTGGGCAACGCCATCACGAATATTGACGAGATAGTCAAAGTAGCCGAGGAGTTCTATACAGATCTCTACAGTAGCCAAAGTAGTTAGGACCATAATGAGATTGGCGGTAGAGAGAAACAGTCAGACGTTCCATTAGTGACGAAGGACGAGTCAAGAAAGCACTAGAAACTATGAAAAGGGGGAAATCAGCTGGAGAGGATCAGATAACTACAAATTTGCTGAAGGACGGGGGGCATATCGTGCTATAAAAACTACCCACCCTGTATACGCACTGCCTGGTGTCATTGACGGTACCGGAACCATGGAAGAATGCAAACATAATCCTCATTCATAAGAAAGGGGACTCTAAGGACCTCAAAAATTACAGACCACTCAGCTTACTGTCTGTTACGTATAAGGTATTTACTAAGGTAATCGCTAATAGAATCAGGACAACCTTAGACTGCAATCAAGCAAAGGATCAAGCAGGGTGTCGGAAATGCTACTCTACTATCGATCATATCCATACCATCAATCAGGTGCTAGAAAAATGCTCGGAATATAACCAGCCCTTATACATAGCATTCATTGATTACGAAAAAGCATTTGATTCAGTTGAAACCTCGGAGGTGATGCAGGCATTGCGAAATCAGGGGGTAGACGAGCCGTACGTGAAAGTGCTGAAAGATATATATAGTGGCTGCACAGCAACCATAGTTCTGCATAAAGAAAGTAGCAAAATTCCCATAAAGAAAGGTAATAGGCAAGGAGACACAATCTTCCCAGTACTATTCACAGCTTGCTTAGGGAAGTATTCAGATTCTTGGAATGGGAGCAGTGAGGGATAAAGGTAGCTGGAGAATACCTCAGTAATCTGCGATTTGCTGATGACATTGCCTTGCTAAGAAACTCGGGGGATGAACTGCAAATAATGTTTGATGACCTAGACAGGAAGAGTAGAAAGGTAGGCTTGAAAATCAATATGCAGAAGACTAAGGTAATGTTCAACAGCCTCGGGAAGGAACAGCAGTTTACATTAGGTAGCGAAGTACTGGAAGTAGTAGGCGAATATGTCTACTCAGGACAAGTAGTAACCGCAGATCCGGACCATGAAAAGGAAATAACAAGAAGAATAAGATTCGGATGGGGCGCATTTGGCAAGCGCTTGCAGATTATGACTAGCAGCTTACCGGTATCGCTTAAGAGGAAAGTATGCAACAGTTGCATGTTACCTATACTCACCTATGGGGCTGAAACGTGGAGGCTAACCAAGAGAGTTCTACTTAAGTTGAGGACAACCCAGTGGGCTATGGAACGAAAAATGGTAGGGGTAACATTAAGAGATAGGAAGCATGCAGAGTGGGTCAGAGTGGGTCAGAGAAATAACTCAAGTTACCGAAATACAAATGGAAATTAAGAAGAAGAAATGGACATGGGCAGGACAAGTAGTGCGAAGAGAGGATAACCGATGGTCGCTTAGGGTAACAAACTGGATTCCAAGGGAAGGAAAGCGTAGCAGGGGGCGGCAGAGTTAGGTGGGCGGATGAGATTAAGAAGTTGGCAGGGGTCAAGTGGATTCAGCTAGCACAGAACCGGGTTAACTGGAGAAATATGGGAGAGGCCTTTGCCCTGCAATGGGTATAGTCAGGCTGATGATGATGATGATGATGATGATTTTGCAAAGGTCCAACTAAAGCAGTTTCCATTTTGTGCGTAAAGACAAACGTGCGACCCAGAGCAGTATGAGGAAGGTCGAAGGAAGAAGTGGAGCTCTGTAGGAGGGCAGTGAGTTGATCGCTTTGCGTGAGTGGAAGATCTACGTCAATAGCTTGTTGAAAAACATCACGGGGTGTCGAAGCGGTCGCTATACCGCAAGACCTGACGACATTAATGTGGTATGAAGTAGGCGTGGCAGGAAGGGTATTTACAAGTGCGGAGTGAAGTTCTTCAATATGGCCGATCACTGGCTTTGTAGCAGGACGGACGAGCAACAAAATGGGTTCGAGACTTGAGAACCGCAAATTGAAGCAGGAGGCAGGGATGGCGTGAAGCGGCGTCGGAAGGTGTAAAGAAGACAGTCTAAGTAGTAACGCTTTCACAGGAGAGTGGAACGAGGGCAGCAGAAAATGGAGGAATGTCGCTATCTTCGGCGACAAGGAGTTTTGCAGACCAGGTAGGGACGCCACACAAGACGGTATCCCAAAGAGGAAAAAAGGAAACTTCCGCGGACTGCGCCCGCGCGGCGCGATGAGTAGAATGGAAATCGTAGCCCAGGATGATGTCGTGTGAGCAGTGAGACAGTACAATAAACTCGATGGTGTATAAGCCGCCTTCGATGAGAACACGGACCGTGCACGCCGCTGAGGGATGAATGCGCTGTGATGAGGTGGTGCGAAGCGAAAAGTCTTAAAGCGCGGTGGTCACTATACGAAGACGACGGCAAAGAGCTTTACTGATGACGGTCACGGATACGGCAGCGCCCGTGTCGACAAGAGCGAGTATCGCGACGCCGTCGACAAACACTTGTATTAAGTTAGCGGGAGACCACGGAGGACTTAAAGAGTTCGAACTATGCGCAGTTCTTGCCTCGGGAACTGCGACTTTTAGTTTCCCTCAACTTCGCCGATAGAACGTCAGAGAAAAGGGTCGGGGAACGGTGACGAGGGGAAGATGATCAGCGAGTGGTATACGTTTGATTGTCGACAGATATAAAGTCGGAACAGGGTGGAGGTTTCGTCGAGGGCTGGTTCATATCGCAGGAGTAGTTCCTGAGGTCAGGTCAAGAAGGTGGAAGGCGTTGGCGGCAAAGGCATACGACGTGGCCCGGCAGCCCGCAAGAGTAGCAGATTGGCCGGTTGTCCGCGGTACGCCAAGGGTTCGTAGGGCGCTGGCGTACCCTTGGAATAGGGACATTGAATGCAGACTCAGGCAAAGGCGAGGGAAGATTGAAAGGAGCGGCCTGCTAGGAAAGAGTTGCTGATGACAGTAGCTGCCTGGCTGCAATTTGTGCGTACGTTAGTGGTGCGGTTACCTGCACCGGCATGGGGCTGGGAGGCAGCACAGGGCTGGGAAGGCGCATGGACCTGGGCGGAAGGACATCAACGATGTGGTCTGGCACGGCACGCCGTATGGTAGGGGCCAAAGACGGAGCCATGTCAGGAACGAGGCGGCCAGTATCCTGTTACTGAGGGACCAGTGATAGCTGGCGGGCGACCTCTTCTCGAATGAAGGCTTTGATTTGTTTAAGCAAAGGGCTGTCCTCTGATGGAGTAGAACCGCCAAGTGCTAGTGTAAAGATGGCGTCATCTCTAACACCGGACCGCCGGGTAGGAGCGCGCTTTTTACGAAGCTCATCGTAGCTCTGGCATTGTTTGGTTACGTCACTGACCGTGGCAGGACTTTTCACCCAGAGCATCTGGCACGCGTCCTTAGAGGTGCCTTTCAGGATGTTTTCGATCTTATCCGCTTCGTACATTAGGGGGTCGACACGCTTTCATAGGTCAACGATGTCTTCTATATAACTGGTGAACGACTCTTGAGTATGCTCAGTGCGCTCGCGCCAGCGTTGTTCTGCTCGGAGCTTGCGAACTGCAGGACGGCCGAGCACTTCAACAAAATTCTTCTTAAATGCAGACCAAGATCGCAGGTCTTCCGCCTGGTTGCGAAACTAGAGGTTAGCCTCGTCTATCAGATAAACGTTTACGCTACTTAGTTTGATAGAGTCGTCCCATCTGCTGTAAATACTGGCACGCTCGTACGCCTGCAACCAATCATCGACATCTTGATCGGCCTTGCCACTGAAAAGGCATGGATCACGTTGCTGTAGAGCTTCAGAACACAGGACAATAGTTGCGAGGGGCGGCGATGTCGAGGCAGTATCATCCGGCATGGTGGAAACAGATGGCAATGTGCGGCTTCTTAGTTCCAGGGCGGACGGGAACGTACCCAGCAGCACCTGCACCAATTGTAGGGGTGTGTTTATTCAGTCGGCGCAGATGTATTCAGCTGCTCAGAATGAACTCGCCGCGGAGCGTCTGGCGTACCGAATAGCAAAGACAACGACCAACTTCTTCGTTCTCGACAGTACCAGCACGCGACGCATGTCAGTGGCTATAACGATGAAGATTACCACACTACATATGTTATAGTTTTGAGTCGATGTTTCTGCAGGCAGGAGCCGTTCTCAAGACTATATGAATACCTGGTGTCCAAGCTAACTTGGTCCAATGTTTTAAAACATATGGTTTACCCTAGCACGGCGATACAAATTCAGAGATGTTCAGAGTCGCCTGTCCTAACCTGCAGTATTTTCCGTTTACTACAGTTGATTAAATAAAAAAACCGTAATTAGCAAATTTTTTATTGGCTTCAGAGATAAAGTGTATATGCAAAAGTTGAAGATCTAAAAAAATTGGTAGTTACGTTTTTTCCATAACGATACGACTTACACCACCCTATTTATAGGCCACCAAGAAATTCTATTACGAAAATGGTGAGTTCGATTAAAACGTTACAGCAACTATTCAACAATTTTTCAGAAAAAGCCGTGCATCTAGGTGAGCTCGAAAAGCTGCATAATTCGTTGTCCAATTTCAGGCAACCATCATTTTGTGACCTATAGACGGAAAAACGACATTTAAATATTAAGTTCCAGATCCAGCGTTGCGCCTGGGAGCAATCGCGGCTCGCTTGTTAACTGGTTGCGTATGGGAGCGATCGCCGCTCGCTTGGTAACTGCGTGTAAACTCCATTACTTTGGTGCTTCTTTTAAAAATGTGAGTACATATAATTAATTTTTTTGGTAGCTTATGATATGATATTAGCTCTATAGTGTGGTATTGAATATTTTATCAAAAAGAAGTGATGTGGCATAAGGACGTGCATCTAGCTATAAAATGCGTTACAAATCTAGCGCACTATGGATGTTCACGTGCGAAAGCCGATGTAGCGGATCTCAAAGACCCGCAGCAAAACGTTGGCTCTAATAAATCAAGTGTTCTGCAGCTTTACAACGAAAAACAGAAATTCATGGTTAAATGCTTATTGGGTGGAAGGGATAGTGGCGTGAATTCTGTTTTTTAGCAGTCTTGTCGACGGCCGCTCGAAGAGCGCGGTAAGTTAAATATTAAGAGTTACTGAATTTGCGGGACAGGTAAGATATCGAAAGATAAGCCTAGAGCAAGGATATTATTCTATCATAACATCTTGATGATCTAAATAAAGAATTGAATTGATTTGCTTGAATTGATTACATTTAATACCGACCTTCCTGCGCTATAAAAGGTTTTCCGGGAACTAGCGGGTGAGGTATATTTCAGAGAATAAAGGCGGAAATATATACAACTGCTCCAGAACTGTTATATAGCATAGGAAACACTTTGGAGTAGAACTGCACCAAATTTTTTCAATTGAATCTTAAAGCGGTGGATACATAAACAGAAATCAGCATTTCATTTTCTGGGTTCTTTAAATTATTTCGTGGAAGGCAGTGGGAAGAGTGTCGGCAGGAGATCGGTTTTTAATCCAGAATGGCGAGAGCATACAGATGTATCGTCGGTCTCGGGAAAGTTCACATCGAGGTCCGTCGTCTTGAGTTTGAGGTCTCTAGATCCAGTTGATCAATACTAAAATTAGGCTTTGTGGATGAAGTACAGTTGTCAAGTACATTTTCATTAAAAATATTCTGCAACATATCAAGTGCACTGAACTGTGGAAATGTATTTTATACCCTTTTCAGCTTCCCATATATTTCAGGAAGATGTGTTAGAATAGAAACGCCTTGAGGTTCTAAGGCTATGATTACTTATTACAATGCATGGTAGATGCATTTGGGCAAAATATAATCCAGTTTATAGGTGCTGCGCATTCCCTTTGACTCTAAACTTACGGGCTACTATGTGAAGCTATTCAAATATTCCACGGCATTAAAACAGGAGGTTGTGTATATTTCCTAACATCTTGAGTTCGGCTCATCTGTATGTGGCCATAGCACAGCTGGCTGTCAATGACAACGTTAACAGTACTGCTGTCAATCTCGTTTTCTCGTTTCGAACCTCCGATGTTTGACGCAAACCTGAACTCATCTGTAAGGTGTCGCTTCTGAGGAGACGTTTAGGGGGGATCATCTCTGCGGATCAAAATTAGCTCTGCAAATAGATACTTTCGGTTGAACAAGACACATCCCACATGCAATGGAAACACAATATCCAACCCTCAGCATCGTTACTGACGCTGATTGGTGCATTGGGAAAGGTATACATAAATGTATACAAAAATGTAGACACTTGTATGGAGCTCAGAGGGAAAGTAGAAATGACTAGTTAGGTATAGCAGCGATTGATGCCTGATTTAAATATGGTGGTTTGGTTTATTTTTTGGTGTTTAACGTCCCAAAGCGACTCACGCTATGAGGGTCAAGACAGTGGAGGGCGCCGTAAATTTCGACCACCTGGTGTTTATAAACGTGAACTGATATCGCACAGAACACGGGCGTCTTGCACTTCGCCACCAGTGAAAAGCAGCCGCCGAGGCCAAGATTCAATCTCACATCCGGTTGCCCTCTCTTAGCAATATTGTCACGTGGTGGTGACAAGGTCGTTGGCACCAAAAGAAGACACAGGATTGATGGTACTGAAATTAACTCTTTATTGGGCTGACTTGGGCTCGCAAAAGAACTAAGCAACTCGGCGGCGGCGATAGGAACAAGCGTGCTCGTCGAACAAAGAATGCCCATCGCACTCATCAATGCTAAATTTAAAGGCTGCTCAGAACAATATAGATAACGCCGCAAACTGCTGCTAGCACAAGCTGGAACATTGTAGAAAGACACACGAGTGGTCGGAATCTTCGAGACAGATCTCGGTGCATCTTGCGCTACAACGAAACTGATAAAGGTGCGACTCGCGACTTCGAGCATTAACAAACAAAGAATACCGAACTGATGCGCATTCAAGATCGGAGTGATAAGGCCGTATGGCGGCGGCTATTAACAAAACAACAAATACAGTTTTGAAGGTTTCGCTGCATTACTCCTCCCTTTTTAAGTTGGCTGAAGGCTTAGCTTGGTTAAGCCTGGAAGATTGCGACAGCGATACCCTTGGCTGCGCCTAGTTCGGCTGGTGGTGTGCCATGGTTTCCCTTGATTAACTTATGACTATACAGTGTTACTTGGCTGTTGCTATTGTTGATTCATTGGTTACACTTATGGCTTATCTATTTAATGCATCGCTATACATTTATTCACTCTGGACACAACGGCGCCGCCACTTAGCTGCAGCAGATCGTTGCAGCATCGCCCTATAGGCATCATCCGATATGCCGTAAGGCTGCGCCCTGACTACTGCTTGGAGTCGAGCCACAGCTCCATTTCTCCTCATAGCGTGACGTCACAAACAGCGAGCGCCCTCTCTCGGCTGCAACACAGCGGCGTATATGGACTTACCGCCCCCATTCGATGGAGCTAGCTGGGGCCCCGTCTCTCGGTCTGGCCTGACGTCACACGGTCACGCGAAAGGTCATGTATGGAGGCACCGCGACGCTCCAAAGGCTCGAAGTGCTAAAAACATCGCCTCGATATTCCAAATCAAAGCAACCTAAACATAAACGCTGCAAAGTTTATACACCACAGATTCCTTAACGCGCGTAACATGGCTTCAGTCATACAACATGTACAATTTCTGGGCGTGCGCGTCGCCACTGTGATGCTGACGTTCCGTCGGAAAGGACTTCATTGTCCAGTGGTCCGATGAAGCGAATGATTTTGCATGGCCCAAAGTATCGACGCAACAACTTTTCACTCAGTCCGCGACGGCGAATTGGAGTCCAAACCCACACTTGGTCTCTTGGATTGTACTGTGCGTGGCATTGTCGTAAGTTGTATTGTCGGCTGTCGGTGCGCTGTTGGTCTTTAATACTCAGCCGTGCGAGTCATCGGGCTTCCTCTGCACGCTGCAGGTAGGCGGCGACGTCAAGGTCGTCCTCGTTGGGTACGCGCGGCAGCATTGCGTCGAGCGTCGTCTTGGACTCCCTGCCATACACAATCTTCAACGGGGTCGCTCTGGTCGTCTCCTGGACTGCCGTGTTATACACGAAGATCACGTACAGCAAGATGGCGTCCCAGGTCTTGTGATCAGTGTCGATGTACAAGCGCTCATGTTCGCTATCGTTTTGTTCAGGCGCTCCGTATGGCTATTGGTCTGAGGATGGTACGCAGTTGTTCATCGATGGCTTGTATGACATTATTCCAGGATGGCTTGCGTCAACTCTGCAGTAAATGTCGTTCCCTGTGCGTGATGAGCACTTCTGGGGCGCCGTGTCGCAAGAGCGTTTGTTCGACAAAAAATTTGGTGACTTCTCCCGCGGTACCATTGGTAGTGCTTTTGCTTCGGCGTAACGGGTAAGGTAGTCAGCTGCCACGATGATCCACTAGTTATCCATAGACGAAGATGGAAAGGGGCCGAGAAGATCCCTCCCAATTTATTGAAAGGGCAGGATTGAGTGCGGAATGGGGTTTAGTAGTCCTGCTGGCCTGATCGGCGGCGTCCTGCGTCGTTGGCACTCACGACACGTCTTCACGTAGTCGGCAACTTCAGCAGTCATGGCCAGTAGTACTTCTCCTCGATTCGACGTAACGGCACAAATCCGAGGTGGCCTGTTGTGGGCTCATCGTGCACCGCCTGCAGAATTTTCTGCCGGAGGTTTTTAGGCACTACATGAAGCTGCGCGGTCCTGGTGGGTGCGAAGGTCTTCACGAAGAGGCCTTTGCTTAACGAAAATGATGATAAATGTCGCCTGACGACACCAGCAGGGGAAGCGGTCTTTCCTTCTAAGAAATCCGCTAGCGCTTTCAGGTCAGGGTCTGATCGCTGTTGTTCTGCGAAACTGCTGGCACTTACCGGTCCCAAAGAAGCGTCGTCATCATCGTCCTGCGGGGGAACGTCGGCGATAGCGTGTGATAGGCAGTCTGAGTCGGAATGCTACCGGTCCAACTTATAGACTACCGTCAAGTCAAATTCTTGAAGTCGTAGGCTCCATCTGGCAAGGCGGCCTGAAGGATCTTTCAAATTAGCCAACCAGCAGAGCGCGTGCTGATCGCTTACCACCTTGAATGGTCGGCCGTATAGGTATGGACGAAACTTAGAAGTGGCCCAGATGATCGTGAGGCACTTCTCTGTCGTTGAGTAATTGACTTCGGCTTGTAATAGAGACCTGCTAGCGTAGGCGATTACTTTCTCCTGTGCGGCACTCTACTGAACAAGAACGGCTCCTAGGCCTACACTGCTCGCGTCGGTGTGAATTTCGGTCTCGGCGTTTTCATCAGTGGCCATGGATAGGAGGGAACTGCTGGCGGTGCTTAAATTCGTCGAAGGCTTCTCCTTGCGGTGTTTCCATTTAAAAGGTACGTCAGCCTTTGTAAACGGCGTCAACGGTTGGGCGATGCGCGAAAAGTGACAAATCGTCGATAATAGCGCACAGCCCAAGGAATCAGCGCAGAGCTTTCTTGTCCGCAGGCGGTGGGAATTGTGCGATATCAGCTGTTTTCCCCGGATCTGGGCGAATACCATCCTTGCTAACGATGTGACCTAGGAACCGCAGCTCTTAGTAGAAGAAGTGGCACTTCTCTGCTTTTAGCGTTAGTCCCGATGACTTGATTGCTTCCAGCACTGTCTGCAGCCGTTTTAGGTGGTCTTGAAAGTTTGAGGAGAAAACAACAACGCCGTCCAAATATACAAAACAAATTTGCCACTTCAGGCCTGACAGGACTTTTTCCATTACTTGTTGAAACGTGGCTGGTGCGGAGCAGAAGTCAAATGGCATCACCTTGAACTCACAAAGGCCGTCCGGTATGATGAATGCGGTCTTCTCGCGATCTCTTTCGCAGACCTCAATTTGCCAATATCCGCTCTTCAGGTCCATCGATGAGAAGTACCTAGCGTTACAGAGCCAGTCCAGGGCTTCATCGATGCGGGGAAGCGTGTAGACATCCTTCTTAGTTATGCCATTCAAGCGGCGGTAATCAACGCAGAAGCGAAGTGTGCCGTCTTTCTTCACCAAAACTACTGGTGCCGTCCAGGGGCTGTTGCATGGCTGGATCACTTCTTCACGCAGCATTTCCTCAACTTGATCACGTATGGCCTGGCGTTCTCGAGACGATACACGATAGGGGCTTTGACGTAGCGGTCGAGTGTTTTCGTCCGTGATGATGCGATGCTTTGCCGACGAAGTTTGCCGCACCTTCGACGCTGAAGAAAAGCACTTGCTGTAGTTTTAAAGCAGAGTGCGAATCCGGTCTTTTCTATCTCGGGCAGCGCTGGGTTAATGTCGAAATTGGGCTGCTTCGCTCGGTTGGGTGCATCGTCTTCAAGTTGACTGGTAAGTGCGAATACTTCTCGGCTGTCCGCTAGCTCGTCAAGGAAAGCAATCGTCATGCTCTTGTTCAGGTGCCGGTATTCGTCGGTGAAGGTCATGACGAGCACATCAGCATGTCCACGACGGAAACGGACGGTGCCTCTTGCGATGCCAAGTCCTCTATCCAGTAACAACTGAGTGTTTCCTTCGACAACCCCTTCCGTGATTTCGACTTCTGCTGTAACCACAGGGACGATGACGCTTGATCGGGGCGGTACGGTCAATTCTCCGTCGAGGACGTTAAGAGCGACGTGATGCGTCGAAGCTCTCGTAGCCGGTATGGCTTTGTCTGTCGAGAGCTTGGTGATTTTCGATCGGAGTTCGATGATCGCTCGATGTTCATTCAGCAGATACATGCCCAGAATCATATCGCGGGTACCGTGCTGTAGGACGACGAAGCTTGTAGGGTATGTACGTCCATTTACTGTAACCATTGCGGTGCATCGCCTCGACGGCGTAATAAGGTTACCACCAGCGGTGCGGATTAGTGGGCCGTCCCAAGTGGTCGTCACTTTCTTGAGCTGGGCGACGAAAGCTCCATTGATGACAGAGTAGTTGGTACCGGTGTCCACTAGGGCGGTAACCGTATGTCCGCTAACAGCAACCTCAATGTCGCTTGATCGCGTCCTAGTATTGCACGTTGCCTTCAGTGTTCGATCTCTGCTTCGTATTGTGCTCAGGTCGCGGACTGGGCACACCATCGTAACGTCGCGGGGCGGCGATGTCAACTGGTCGTGATCTCGTCGACATTTTCGTGTTGTGGATCGGCGGTTTAATGGCTGCGTCGTGGTCACTCATCGTCGGCGATAGAGGATCTTCGTGTTTTTGCCATGCAGCAACTTCAACTCCAAAGGCTGCTCTATTTAGTTTCCTCTGCGCGGGCCTGGGGACCTTCCGCGCATACTCTCATCGTAGTTATGGCCTGGCGGCTCAAAGCGAGCCCTGTATGGCGATGGAGACCTGAATCGACGGCTTGGTGGCGCAGTCTCACCGCTACGCGGATAGTTGTCGATTTCTTGCGGTCGTTCACCTGGGCGTGGTCGTGGAGAACCGACTGCAAACCCTCGGAGACCGATTTTTCAGTACGGCAGTGGCGCAGATTGTGGCCGGCCTCACCGCAGTGGAAGCATGATGGCCGGTTGTTCGCTGCCCTCCAGCTGTCGCACTTCCTGAGGCTTGGAGATTGTTGGTAGGCTTGGCGGGCGGGTGCCGACGGGCGGTTTTCAGGAACAGGACGGTAGCAGCGAGGGGTTGGAAAGTCATCATGTCGGAGCGCAGGGCGACGTAATGCAGCAGCGCAGTTCATCGCTGTTGATTCTTGTGGTGGAACTCCCGCAGCCGTCGCTTTAGGAACGCCCAGCGCCTGCTGGACTTCTTCACGGACGATGTCCGCGAGCGTCGCCACCTGGGGTTGTTGCGATGATGGCAGCAATCGGCGGAGCTCCTCTCGCACAATCTTTCGGATGAGGTCTCGAAGGTTTTCTCCGCTTGCAGATGCGCTGGGGTAATGGCTTGAGTAGTCTGGTTGAAGTGGTCGCTCGTAGTGGCGCATCCGTGTGTCCAGTGTCTTCTCGATGGTCGATGTTTCACATTCAAATCCGTCCACAGTTTTCGGCGGGTTCCGGACAAGCCCTGCAATAAGCGACTCTTTAACGCCTCCCATTAAAAGTTTCACTCTCTCACCTTCGGTCATGTTAGGGTCCGCGAGGCGAAACAGGTGCTTCATCTCCTCTACGTAGACCAGGACGGGCTCATTTGGGAGTTGAATTCTTGATTGAAGCAGGGCCTGAGCTCTTTCTTTTTAGGCAGAACATCAAGAACTGTGCTTTGAATGTCTCCCAATTTTTTAAAGAAGTCTCGTGATTGTCGAACCAAACTCGGGCATGTCCTTGAAGAACAAAGTAGACTTGCCTGAGTTTCGCAGCGTCATTCCAGCCTTTAAATTTTGCCACATGGCCAAAAAGGTCCATCCAGTCTTCCGCATCTTCGTCCGGTCGTCCATGGAAGCAGGGGGACTCACGGGGTTGGACGAAAACAACCGGTGCCGTAGGGTGGGCCATTGTCAGCGTCGATGCCTTCTGAGATCGTATGGGGTCCGGCAGCAGACCGTGTTCAGGTTGGAGCCCTTGAACCCGGCGACTGGTTCGGTGGCCTGTTGACTGGTCCTCCAGGGTAACAGGAACAAAGCTGGGGTCTTCGCTTCAAGGATCAAAGGCAGCACCGCCACCAGATGTCACGTGGTGGTGACAAGGTCGTTGACGCCAAAAGAAGACACAGGCTTGATGGTACTGAAATTAACTCTTTATTGGACTGACTTGCGCCCGCAAAAGAATAAGCAACTCGGCGGCGGGGATAGGAACAAACGTGCTCGTCGCTCGTCGCACTCGTCAACGCTCAATTTAAAGGCTTCTCAGAGCAATACAGATAACGTCGCAAACTGCTACCAGCACAAGCTGCAACATTGTAGAGAGACACTCGGGTGGCAGGAATCTTTGAGACAGATCTCGGTGCATCTTGCGCTACAACAAAACTAGTAAAGTGCGACTCGCGACATCGAGCATTAACAAAGAAGAGAGAACTGATACGCGATCCAGAATCAGAGTGATAAGGCCGTATGCCGGCGTCTGTTAGAAAAACAACAAATACAGTTTTGAATGCTTCGCGGCATGATGCATGCCTCCTCAAGTTCATTTCTTTTTCCTGATTTCCACTAGAACGACATTAACTCGAGTTATTGATTTGACGCGCTGTGCACGGTTCCTATCTCTTAACTTTACAGCTACCATTTTAGCTGTTCAATAGCACTCAGCATTGTCCTCAACTTAAGTAGAGCAATTTTAACTAGTCTTCAAGCTTCAGCCCCATAGGTCAGTGCATATAATATACAATCGTTATATACTTTCTTCTTGAGCGATACCAGTAAGCTGCGAATATTTCTCGCGTAATGAGGGAATACTTGCAAAGTGGGCTCCGTTCAATCTTATTCTCGCAGGTACTTTGCTTTCATGATCCGGATCTTGATTATTACCTGTCCTAAGTGGACAAATTTGCCAATGACTATCAGGGCTTCGCTATCCATTGCAAACTTCTGTTCCTTCTTCAGGCTGCTGAACATCATCATAGTATAGTGATTTTGGCCTAGCTTTCTGCTTTTGCTGTTTAGGTCAAAAATCACTCTTTGCAATTCATCCCCTGAGGTACTTAGCAAGGCTCTGTCGTCAACAAACCACCGATTACAGAGGTATCCTCCATCTACCCTTATCCCTATCTGCTCCCATTCCACGTCATTGAATGCTTCCCCTAAGCAAGCTGTGAATAGAACTGGGGAGATTGCGTCTCTGTGCTTAATCTTTTTTTATATGGAAATTTCAAGGCGGAACCATTTAATTGCTCATGCTGGCTGCCACGATCTTGTCCGTCCGCCCGTAAGGCTTTACTTTGATGACGTAATCAGTTGTGTCTTACGCCGTACCTTGAATTTAATGAAGACATTATCAGTGGTGTAATCTGTCGTACCTTGAAATTGATGATGACGTCTTCAATGGTTTAGTATGTTGTACCTTTAGACTGATGGCGTCATCAGTGGTGTAGTACGTCATACCTTGAAATAAATGATGACGTCATCATCGGTCTAGTACGTCGCACCTGGAAATAATGGCGTCATGATTGGTGGTAGTATATTGTGCCTAAAAATAAGTGTATGACGCCATCACATAGTGACGTCGTCGACCACGACGTTATGAACAATTGTGATGTTATCACACCATATACGGTCATTTCTAATAACCTGAAGTGGAGTAATAATGACAACAAAGTCAGTAATGACGTCACGCCTAGTGATGACGTCACCAGGCGTTCACGGTTATACGAAGCTGACCCCTCTGGGCATTCGATCCAGGCGTCCGTGCGCCACCTTTCATTTGACGCTTCTTAGAACGCAGCATACAGAAGCAGATGCAGTAGAGCAGGCATCAGTGAGGTTTCAAACCTGTTTACAGGAAAGACAAGGCACAGTACCTGTCACAATTCTGCGCGGACACTACTGTCGAGCCGTAGGGAAAAGGAAGAAGGTAGGAGATAAAAAAAGAGAAAGGTGCCTTAGTGTAGGTCTTTGGACCACCGCGGAACCGATGCTTTTGCCTCGTCGCATATTATTGGTTTAAAGTACCCCTAGAAATATTGTTACTTTTATGAATTTATGAAGGGAATTTATGCAAATCTATGATTGCCATGCAACCACTATATCCTCCAGTACTTTCACATACAACTCGTCTATACTCTGATTTAGCAATGACTGCATGACTGGCAATGTTTCTACCGAGTTAAATCCATTTTTGTAATCAGTGAACGCAATTTATAAGATTTATAAGGGCGGTTTATATTTCAACGATTTTTCTATATCTATCGCATGGTTCATGATATGGATGTTTTGGACACCATTGTACCTTTTCCTAAAAACCTGCAAAATTATTCGCTTGATTGAAATCTAAGCTTTTCTACATTATATTTGCTGTTACCTTAGGAAACGCATTGTACGAAACGTATACTAAGCTGATTGGTCTGTAATTTTGCGACTCCTTGGCATCCCCTTTCTGCTCAATTAGTATAATATTAGCATTCGATGACACTGTCGATGTCATCTATGCCACTAGGCATTGCAAATACAGAGTGCCCAGGTTTCCTAGTATGATGTCCCCCACCCGTCCTTCAACACATCTGCAGTTACCTGATCCTCTCCAGCTGCTTTCCCCCTTTTTATAGTTGCTAAAGCTTTCTTAACCTCTTTCTATGTCCCTGGTGGAACATATCACTGTTTTCCCAGCTACCAATCTGATTATTGTCCTGATTACTACAATATAAGTCAATATTGAACTCTTCGGATACTTTGACTATAATGTCCATATTCGTGATGGCATTGTCCGCTTTGTCCTTTAGCGCATACATTTAGTTTTTACACATGCCTAATTTTCTCTTCGTCGCTTTAGGATATCCCCGTTCTTCAGAGCATATTAGATTTTCTGCATGTTATACTTATTGCTTACCTTTAGCTTTTCCACCTATTGATTACCTTTGATAGCCCTGCAATTTATATCATGTCTGTTTGAATATAATTTACCGGCATGTTCTCTAACTATTCTACTGTCTTCTTCTACCGCACACCCATTAATGAGCTAGCGCTCCTCTGTTATGCACTATGATCGTAATCCTAAATTAGAGGTGAATATGTATATTCTATAGCGATATCCTAATCCTTTCTGTCTCCCACTCAACACTAATTCGTTGATGCACTTCTTCCTTATTAACCTGTTTTGTTCCTTCTTGAGATCTAGGTTTATGCGACACCTTACCATCATGTGGTCCATGCAGCGCATCGTTCTCACTAGCTCTACATTTTTCATAATGCCACGCTATGATAGCCTCGCCTTAGGGCTTTCCCTTTCCCACTTTCGGTTTTTCTGTTTGCTGAAGAAGGTATTCATAATTCTTGAGTTATTCAGTTCTTTAAATGCAACTACTAGCTTCCCCCTGCTATTTCTAGATCCAATAACACGTTACGTCAATAACCTATTAGCTGCGCTGATCAAGGTGTCACCCTGTTCGGATGCCAATCAGGTCCTTAATCAGTTTACACAGTTAGGGGCGATGCCTACATACTTTACAGTTGCTGAACATGAAGTAAAGAAAAAAAGCTTACAATGAAATAACATGACTTGAGCCCGACATTAACACAGTTTATATAGGACCTCAGAAGTTCAGGGAAAGCAGCACAGCGTCGTATTCATTTCATACCGCACGCATGTGTCGAAAGTTTATTAACATTACCACTGAAAGGGCATACACGCTGCTGCACAGAACGCTGTGGTCTACGGCTAGGATCGCAACGCTGATGCATGCCGACTAGTCGTGTCGAGAGAGTGCTCTTCTGCTCTCCTCGGGACCGGCCATGGCATAAGAAGAGCATTTAGTGAATGAGCGATAGAGGAGGTATTCCCGCTACCGGCGTACGACAGCAAGCATTTGCGATGCCAGCACCCCGTTTCGGTAAATCTCATCAACGCAGTGAACCATCTGCTCTTGTCGATCGCCGTGGAACAGTGCTTCCAATCTTCGGCCTCCCACCCACCCATTCGTAGTCCTCCAGGTACAGTTAATAAGGCGATACGACAGAGCCGGCTGGCACAGCCAGTTAGTTTAACAACAGATGTTTGGTTTGGGGTAGTTGGTAGCAGTTTCTTGAAGACATAGCGCAAAAAAGACGGGGACAACTAACACAGATGTAGACAGAACAGGCGCTAACTGACAACTTTGTGCTGCGATTTTCCTCGAAAATAAAGTTGTCAAAACTCACGTGACAATCAAGGGGCCTTATACTACGACCGAATACAGTTTAATAAGAGGCGGCCGACTATCTTGACCCGGAAAAACCATAAAAGAAACAAGGAGGGCCGGAAAGCATTATCAACAGATTATATAAAACTCATTGTGAACTTATTACAACAGAGGGGGCGCGAACGACATCGTGGCCAAGGGACGGTGCCAAAGAACTTAACCACAGCAACAAGCGAGCCTAAAGGGACCAAAACAAGGGAAGTAAAAGCAGAGGTATAGGTCAAAATGAGAAAAAACGTGCGAGGCAAAAGCAGAGTCACAACTAAAAACAGATAAAACGTGCGAAGCAAAAGCAGAGTCAAAAACTAAAGACAGACGAAACGTGCGAAGCAAAAGCGGAGTCAAATCTATAAGTGGGCAGTCTGTGCGAAGCAAAAGCAGAGTCATGAACTACAAACAGACCAAACGCGCGAAGCAAAAGCAGAGTAAAAAAACTAAAGACGTATGAAACGTGCGAAGCAAAAGCGGAGTCATAAGCTAAATCAGACGATCCGTGGGAAGCAAAAGCAGTCAAAACTAAAATCAGACTCAGGAGTGTAGAAGGCTCCCCGCTAAAATATTGAAGTGCTAAACAAGAATAATCAGGATGGGCGAGTGGAACAGTGCTTTCTCTGCTAGAATACTACCTTGATTCAAGAGCTCAGACGGACAATTATATATCCAGAAAAAAGGCATCTGCATCGGTTCGTCGGTCGGTCCTGTGATGTGCGATATATTTTTATCTGCAGTTGACAAACGTATTCAAGCCAATCTTTAAAACCTTCCAGTTAAAAAAGTGGTCAGATACGTTGATGACGTTTTGATCATTTTTAGTAAATGTCATGCTAGACAAGGTGATGTTGTCGAGCAGATGCTCAGCCTCTTTTCTCATAGCGTTTCCGGTTTAAAGGGGCCCACAAACACCTCCCGAGCACTCCTCACAAACTATCTCAGTCGCTAGATTATGCTGCGATACACATTTGAACGCAATAATACACGTCTACGCGCAGTGCTGGTCCCACAATCCCATTCGAAAGTTGGCGCGTTCTTTCCTTCGACCTTTGCCAGTCCTCCTTCTCCTCTGTGCAACGCTGCTACGTGCATGCGTTTTCGAATGACTATTGGTCTGCTTCTTTGCGACGTCACACAGCCATTAAACTATCGCTTATGCCAGAAAAATTGAAATACGCTTAACTTTTAATTATCAGGAAAGAAAATTAGGATGTTCTGTAGACAGAAACATTTTTTGAAAGCTTTTTTTTCCTGCACTTCCGGTGTCGCGCGCGCACGCGCGCATCTTTGCCCTTCGCGCAGGCACCACGGCAATCGCGGCGCGGTCGCAAGCGGCGGTCTCGTTTCAATTCCTTGCAGTGTACTTGCGGGGCACTTTCCGCCTGTGAATGTTCTCGTTTCTTGTGTCGCCCATGCGAAATGAACTTCGAAGTCGGCTTACAGGTTTACAGCATTAAGTCGGTGCTTTAAATGTCGGGCCCCAATCCACTGCGCCCACGTAGCGCAGCAAAATTTCGGAGACAACCGCTGCTCCGTTCCCGTGTCCACCAAACCAAAATACGCACCTCGGATTAAGTCAAGGCGACAACATACGCTGGTAAGTAATGTGTTTACTAGCCTGAACATAGCGCACAGATAAGCGACGGTTTCACAGGTGCAATGAGTTAGTCATTGTTGTGAGGCATCATTACAGTGGCGGCTATTAAAATCCTACCGTCTTAACCGTTGACTTGATTGCGTGAAACTACTCACGAAGGTTGCATTTTGTCTCGTAGTAGGTTATAAACTTTTGCCTTATAGTAAATTACCTAAGACAACTGCGCCTACCTGGCTCGGCCGTGCGCGAACCCGCGGAATCGTGCGCCGGCGTTGGCGGCTTTCGGCCCCGATCCCGGTACAGACTGCGGGTTTGCATTGTACGCAGCAGCAACGAATTAGGCACCCTTACCTAACTTCCTACGAGTAAAGTTTACCGTAATATCAAAGCTCTGTGCGCAGTTTCACCACAAACGACTGAGCGGTAGATCCGAAGAGGTACAAGCCGCCGCGGTAAACATGTAGTATTAGGATACGCATGCTGTATCTGGCCCTTGCAAGGTTTCACATGACGTGCAGTGATGAGGACGCACCGAAGAAACAAAGAAAACGACTTTATTTCGAGATTATTCCTAGATAATTGCTCTCCTCGGCGAAAAACTGTGCTTTCTTAGTTTTATAACTGACCACCTTGTTGTTTCTTATGCTTGAGCCGGTGTACATTCGAATGTATGTGACACTTTAATATTTTTTTTCTCACCATGTCTTTCTTTTATGTTCTGCGCGTTAAAGATACTCAAAGTGTGTACAAGAGTCAGTGGCAAGTGAATGTAAATACTTGTACATTTCTCACACTTTGTTTCCGACACAGCACCTGTCCATATTGCACATTTCTCTTACTTGCTGATCTTTTTTTTTTCGCTAGCAGATCACTGTAAAAATATGACTGTCTGTCGTCCATGTCAAACGGGTAAAAAACCTCGTCAAGCTACTGTATTAGTAGCCTTTTGTTCCTACCTTAGCATTTGTTTTTCTGTCGACAGGAGGAAAAAAATCTTAATGAAGTTGATTGAGTCGCTCAGCAGTTTAAATTGCCGCTAAGAACACTGTATTATTTCGCGCGCATAATAATAATCAGCATAACTACACTGTTGTCTTGTAAACTGTGTACACTTAACGGATGGGGAACAGCAAGCCCATGAAAAGAGAGATGTTACATGGTCACTTGTGAAGCCGGCTCACTTGAAATTTCCATTTACTTCTAGTTTGGCCTCAAGAAGCTGACAACCAAGTGCGCATGTTCGCAGATAAAACTTGAAATGTTGTTTTATCTGCGAACATGCGCACTTGGTTGTCAGAGCATTTTTGTATATATTCGTGTTCTTTCAATAAATCATGCAGTTGATTAGTCAGTGCTGTCGTCCTATGTTTGTTGCGCTGTGTATTTTTAAAAAATGATGCCAGTCTGTTTAGCATTTAGGTTAAGCACACTGACAGTTGTACTGTGTAATTGACTAGTCATTGTGAAGAGCAAATCTGTGTCCGTGAGCAGCAATCAGTTCTTCTTTTGACGGTCTTTCATGGGCATCCGTCATAAAGTGACGCTCTGAAGCTGTGCTTGCAGCTGTCTCTCTGTGCGAAGAGCCCTCAGACCGTTTCTCCACATCTTGAAGGAGCTTGTGGACGTACGCTGCATGAAATAGTCATCGAGATTACAACAGTGCACTTAGTTTTTCGTGTAATATTATAAGTAGAACAAACTTTGAACTTACAAAACGTAGGCTGCGTTTTCACTGGAGCGACACTGAAATGTCCTTTCCTTGCTTTTGCCATCTTTACTTTCCAGCGGTCATCTCCTTTTTTTGTCTGTGCCTGGAGCCTTAAGGAATTTTCATTAAAGTGAATTACAGCCAGATGTGACCTATAAAGAAGGTAAATATGAATTAATTTTTCATACTTTGGAAAAAAATGTGTTTCTTGTTGCCTACCAGCAAAATTATACAGAAGAGGCTACCATAAGGAACCATTATGCGTTATACTCACAACACTGCAGCAGAAATTGCTTCTGATTTAGCTACTATGTTCAGCGCCTTTAAAATTAAGAATGTGATGCAATGATCTCCAAGCAGCAAAATGAATGTATGACATGGGCTATACAACATCATATCGTGAATCACCTCTGTTCTCCCTGCTATTGTATTCTAGCGATCATCATTAGTTCAAGTGGTCAAGTGAACCTTGCGCATTCTTGCAGCTTCAATACAGTAGCCTCGGGACATTCGAGATGGTTCTAGAGGGGTCGGAAACTTGCGCTGATAACTTCCAGTTCTTTAAAAACTGCCTTTGTCTTGGGACTGCACTAAGACGAGGAGCACAAAAGAGAGACAAGGTGTTTTTTCAGCCTGCTCTTTATACTTGTCCTCAACTTCGTTCTTTATGTCATCCCATCTGCCTATTCTAACATAAGAGCAGTGACTTCCAATGAGGACCCTTAGATGGCCTGTGCAGTCTGCAGCCTCTTGTCTCACTTTTTCTATGGAAGGGGATTATAGAAAGGCTAGTGCTACCATGCTAGCAAATACGTTTTTACGATATTATATGAAGCATTCTTAGAATGTCAGAAGTGTGCACCGCAGTCTCCTCAAAATGTATGAAAACTACCTTTGACATGGCAGCAGTCTTGAGATTCGAAGAGAAAGACACAGGATAGGTTCAGCTATTTTTACAGCAGAGTATTTAATGTCAGGATGGAAGGATTGTGGAAAATTTCTCATTGGGTGCATACTTTGAGCAGGAGTTGGGATTCACTTGACATAGTGGGTGCCCTTTTTTGGCAGATGTCAGAATTGACTCCTGTGAGTCGTAATTGTAAGGTCTCATATTACCTGGCCTGATAACATGACAGCTCCAGATCAAGCACTGTACTAAGGGGAGTGCTGGTCGTAGTGGCTATTGTAGCATTAACTAAACACGATCTGCTTAGTTGGGCTACTTAGCAAGTTGAAGAGTCGAAAGGAGGAAAAGGATATGGTGCGAATGAAGCACAGGCTTTCATAGATTAACTTCTGATTTTTTTTTTACTGAGTTCTATTTCCTCTGGACTCTGTTCCTTTTACAATGACAATATTATGAACATACATTAAATGCTTCATGCAAGGATTGATTGTTTGCATATGCAATGCAGAAAAATTGGAATGCGTACTGGCACTGGAGTAAAAAATAATGTCGTATCCTTCTCTTTCATTCAACTTACCTTGCTTGCATCCCATCATCCGAGTATGCAATTGATTTGGGAGCAAATCTGATGACCAAATTATGAAATGATTCAAGGGAAGATGTTTGGGCTTTAGGGGAGAGTTGTCGAATGTCCTTCAGGAACAGGGAGTTCATGAGAATGCAGTTTAGCTTCCTGAAAGCACATGAATCTGTAAAAAATGTACATATATATATATATATATATATATATATATATATATATATATATATATATATATATATATATATATATATATATATATATATATATATATATATATATATATAGCATTTAAAGGAGCGAATAGTCTGCGAGTGCAAGGCAAACATTTTTTTTTATGTTTATACTGTTGACATTTATAGGAATTCCTCTTATGATGATTATTGGAATAAAGAGCATTAAATGCAAAGCGGAAGGAAAAACAACGCGCCGACGGTATATATATATATATATATATATATATATATATATATATATATATATATATATATATATATATATATATATATATATATTTGACTGATGAGTTGGTAGTGTTGGTGTGTATTCTAGTCAATCATAGATGCTTAACCTGCTTACAGCTGCTGCATTGCAGTTGAAAACAGTTTTAGCAACATATTCGTTAAAAGACACCTGGTCTTGTACTGCTATTTTACTGTGACAAGAAATCTAAGAGGTGTTGTTGACCAAACAATTGTCAGTATAAGAAAGTATAGAACATCCCATTGTTTTAGTGTTTCTTACTGGCGTTACAACCAAGCTGCCTCAGTATTAAATTAATCTCGCAGTCTCAGCACTCACATTTACATTATGTTGTTTCTTCACTTCATTATGGGTTTCTTTCTTGGCTATGTCTTGCTGTAATGTGCGGATGTGTAAAAAGTTTTTTCCGTGAAGTTCTATTTGCATTACCTATCTCTTAAATTTATCATTGGTTGACAAATGCCACAAGTGTGAGCCGTGCACCTTCCAAACAACATCAAAGTGAAAAACTTTAGAAAAAAACCTATACAAAACAGATTACCTCTGCTCATCCATTGCCTGTTTGCAAGGAGCTAATGCAGGCATTTGCTGTATGGTATATCATGGCCATCACGCTTATCGCATATGTGGTTCAACAGGCTGCACTACATGCTGATGATCAGGTCACCATTACCCTGGCCCAGGGCAGCAACATAGACTTGTGATTTTCTGGATCCATGGTTCTATTGCTTCACAGCCCTTTGACCTGCTCACAGCTTTTAACTTAGTAAATGCAGTATAGAATAATGTTATTACCATGTATTCGCCCTAATTATTAAAGCAAGCAACTGCATGCATCTTTACTAATGCGCCAAGCATCAAAGTAGTGCTGTATGGGCGATTTGCTGCTCTTGCAGTATGTCCAGATAGCTGGGTGGCAGTTTGTAGATAGATGAAATTAAAACCTCATTACATAATAATATATGTCAGCAAATGTACCTCTTCCCCAATGGCTTGCAACGATGAAACATTTCGTAATTCAATTGTTTGTATTATATAATGATTAATTTGATTCTTTTTATATATAGACATGCAAGCAGCACTTGCCAAGGGCACTCTTGGTGAGGCTGAAATAAATTTCTCCTAATAATATGCAGAAATTGGCGCCTTTTGTTAAAGACTGCACTGAGACTCGTTAGTTGAGGCCAGGCCCCATGCTCGCACTATTGGGCACTGCAGCTGACTTCACACAGTTAATAGGAATTGCAGCTTGCCAATTTTCGTATCGCAGCATTGCCTTACCTCTCCTATTCTTACCTGTTCCCATTGTAGAATACGGTCAGTCTGAATGATAACAACGTTGTACGTGCAGTACTTGGCGCTGTAGCCCGGGGAGTCGCAGCGCCCATCTCCTGCGAGGTCCACTTCCATTCCATCCAGCTGGCTGATGATCTGTACCCGCTGTTCCTGGAAAATCTGGGACAAAAATAAATGTGCATTTGTGAGCCACTTGTAACATTGTGCCGAACTGTGTCACTCGATCGTTGCACTACTGCATGCGCGCGCTGTTTTTTCTTTTTTTATTACGCAAGCTTGCCATAAGACATATTATAAGAACCCGTGGAAATTATTTTCCGTTAGGAACCGGAGAAGGCTCCTGCTCTTATTGCTGTCGGTGAGCCATTTGGAGAAGTCCTCTTCCCTTGTTGCGGTTTATCTCCCCCCCCCCCGCTTTTTCCGCAGAAAAAATCTAGTTGTGTATAACTCCTGTCTATGCTCCTGTCAAAACCAACTCTTACACTTCCGATCGGCAGCTGATCGCTTAGGGATAAAGAGGCACAACTTTGAGCGACTAAGCCAGTTCACGCCCAGTTCATGCGAGTGATAACGTTTATTTTGCGATCCCCCCCCCCTCCCCCCTTTTTGCTGAAGGGTAAAGCCTCTAGGCACTTTTTTTTTTCTGTTTCCATCTCTTCATTCCTGACAGTGTCCCTCCTTTCTTCTCTTTCTTCTTATCAACGCCTATCTCGGTTTCACGTGTTTCTTTCCTGGCTGCCTCGGTTGGTGAATTTGGACGCGGCTCTATTCGCGCGACATTTCAAAGTGCGCTCTGTACAAACACCACATGGCGCAAAAAAAAAAAGAAAAAAATGCTACAGGGCGGGAGTCATGCTGCGATAATAATCGGGCACCGAACAGCGTTTGTTTACTTCCTGTCGGCGCGCGCGTTCTCCGTTGCAGTCAGCTGACGCCGAACCGCGGCTGACAAACTACACCACAGCGCACAACTACGCAGTCCCCTTCTCCTCATCCCCTTCCTTTTTTTTTTCTTTACAATCGATCGTTATCTTTCACGAAGGGGCATCGTATAGTTCCGCAACGCCCGGAAGACCGCTCTCTGCGATCTCGATTCTGAATTTCTAGTCTTTCGCTAACATTTCATGCCCTTGCTGCGGTACGGATATTATGGACCCCGAGCTCGAAAAGCGACTTCGGCGAATGAGTACCGAGATGGGACTCGACCCCCATAAGTACACGCCGTTGAAGAATCCGCTGCTGAACCCCGACGATGATAGTATACGGCTTATATGGGTGTATTGGTGCGTGGGGTCGACTAGCGTAACATTAAAAAATAAAATCCCATCGTAAGCTCGCCACTGGTTTATTTTGAGCAGTGTAGTTCACAGTGATCATGACAAATCTTGCTATATGCATGCCACAACGCCAAGCAAGATCGCCTGAGTTTAAAAAAAAATCTACACTACTGTGATAACGCGTCTTAAGCTAATATCACAATCTTTTCATTTTACACTTACCGGCTGGGCTGGAAGAAACAGCGTTGGTACCGCTCCTTCACGCAGACTCAGTCTTGTTGGGATCCCCCAATCGCGAACCACATATCCTGGTAAAGTAAACGTAGATAAACGCTTTGTTCACCGATGCTGGCTATCCGATGAGCTGTAGCCACTGTTTCCGGAGGTTGGCGTTTTGAAGCACTTGATGCAGAATTTTTTTCCTCCCGTCACTAGCAATACCTTCGCAGCCAGGGACTGCACACTGTAACAACCTCCCGCTCATGTCCTGTCAACAACAATTCAGCGCTTCGATAACTGCCTTCGCGAATTCAAGAGAGCGACCAGTCTAGCCCAAAACTGTCCTGCACCCGTCGCGCACACGACGTAACACAAAATCAAAGGTGAGGTCAACGCCAGGGATGTATAGCGTGGCAACAAAACTTGCGAGTTCGTGCCGAAGGGCGATCGGGCGATGACGATGAAGCAGACGACAAGAGGCCCCCGGAGGCGCGTCGACAAGCAAGCGCGACAAAACGGAAGTTGGGGCGTGCGGCGCTAAGCAAAAAAAGTAAAAGCGCAGATGCGTCAATTCTGACGTGTCAGTGGGCGAGGCCTTGGAGGAGGGCCACCCTTTGCGCGCGCTAAAAAGTTGAAAAGAGGAGGAAAGCCGCGAAGGTGCAGATTTTCAAAATTTGATTGCAAATAACTCTGCTTCCAAATGCCGCATGTAAAAAATTTTTGCGGGAAGGTTATCTTACATCGACATTCTTTCACATACTAGGCATGGGGAAACTATTGCTATGGCTGTTATGGGCCCCTTTAAAGTTCACATGGGAATCGCCTACAGATGGCCTCATTGAGTTGTTAGATATTGAGCTGGATTTTAACGGCCACACGGTGTGCTGGATGTACCGTCCGCGTACGAAAAAGCGCCTGTTATGTTTTGATATCCAAAGAAAGGTAGTGCCAAAGATTGTTCCAACTACCGCACGATCGCGCTTATTTCGCATGCTAGCAAGGTGATGTTGAAAATCCTGCACGGTAGGCTGCAGCAGTATGTGGAGCGGGAGCTTCCGGACGTGCAAGCTGGGTTTCGCAAGGGCAGAGGAACTAGAGACCAAATTGCCAACCTTCGCTGGATCATGGAAAAAGCAAGAGAGTTCCAGAAACCCATTTACTTCTGCTTTATTAATTATGCGAAAGCGTTTGACTGCGTAGATCACAGCAGATTGTGGCAAGCTCTCCAAGAGATGGGAGTTCCAATTCACCTCATCTGCCTCCTCAGGAACCTGTATGAGGGGCCAGAGGCCACAGTCAGAACTGGGCATGGTCTTACTGATTGGTTTCCGATTGAGAAAGGAGTGAGGCAAGGCTGCATACTGTCGCCCTGCCTATTTAACCTATATGCAGAGTGCGTAATGAGGAAGGCCGGTCTGGACGAGTCTTCAGCTGGAGTGAAGATTGCTGGAAAACGTATCAACAACCTTAGATATGCGGATGATACCACTTTAATGGCAGAAAGTGAAGCGGAACTCAAGAGACTTCTGATGCACGTACAAGAAGAGAGTGAGAAGTTTTGGCTTAAACTGAACATTAAAAAGACAAAGATCATGGCGTCTTGCCCTATCAAGTCCTGGAGCATCAAGGGACAAGAAGTGGAAGCTGTGACAGATTTTCTCTTCTTGGGCTCCAAGATTGCCTCGGAAGGAGACTGCAGCCATGAAATTAGGAGACGCCTGTTTCTGGGAAAGAGAGCAATGGTTAGCCTTGACCGCCTAGTAAAGAGCAGAGACATTAGTCTGCCAACCAAGATCCGTATAACTCGTGCTATGGTCTTTCCAGTTGTGATGTATGGATGCGAGAGTTGGACCGTGAAAAAGGCTGACCGCCGAAGAATTGACGCGTTTGAATTGTGTTGCTGGCGAAGACTCTTGAGAGTTCCTTGGACTGCCAGAAGGTCAAATCAGTCAATATTGTCGACTATAAACCCTGACTGCTCATTGGAGGGTCAAATTCTAAAGTTAAAGCTCAGCTACTTTGGTCATCTGATGAGAAGAGAGGAGTCGCTGGAGAAAGATTTGATGTTGGGAAAGGTTGAGTGTCGCCGGAGAAGGGGTAGGCAGCGAACGCGATGATTAGATGGCATCCTCGAGGCACTGCAGATGAAGTTATGTGATGTTAGGAAGATAGTGAGAGACCGGAAAGCGTGGCGTGACATGGTCCATAGGGTCACGAAGAGTCGGACACGACTGAACGACTGAACTGAACTGAACTGATGTTTTGATAGTGCACACTCCAAGGTTGTGAAGCATGGCATCGTGTTTTCCTGCCTTCACGGTGCCACAACAAAATCATGTACCCACCGCATGGCTACTAGCATGAATGAGCAATTCAAACGTCTACAAGACGCAGGTTTCCCCCCTGACGTTATTGCAGCAGTGTGTGAAAGCCTTCTGCAAAACCTAAAAGCCTCAAACAGTCAACATAGTAAGCAGGGAAACGAAGAAAGCAAGAGTAAGATGCCAGTTTTCACATAACTTCAAAAAGCTGGCAGCGCGTTATAATGTCAAAATTATTTTCTCTGCACCATGCAAACTATCGAAAGTATGCACTAGAAAGATGAAAGAGCAAGTAGCATGCACGAAGAAACATCAAACTAAGTTCACCGAATGCAAGGAAAGTGTGTACAGGATTCCAATCAGTTGCGGGCTCCAGTACATCGGACAAACTGGAAGATGTTTTAATGAGAGGGCGAGAGCACATAGACTATGCGTACGCAACAAATCGGGTACTAACCTTGCCGAAAATTGTTAAGCTTGTAAAACAGATCCAAATAACGCATGTTATCCGCTCTTAGATAGCACAGATTTTTTGAGATCAGCCAAAGAATGAACTGAGCGCGAAGTCATGGAGACATACTTCATTAGAAAGGCCGGTCAGGATTGCGTCAGCGTACCTTCTATCAAACTTCTTGAAAGCGAATTTGAATTCCTTGATGGCCACATGTAGGTGTTTTAACCCTTTTTGCTTTTTACCACTAGCAACCGGCTGCTCACTGATATGAAACGAGTTATCGTCTGTGGAATTTCTTTTATTCCTTCCCGGTTTCTGGTGTGTTTCTCCCTTAATTTTCTCATTCTTCATAATTGTTCTTGCACTCGCCCATCCTGATTATTCTTGTTTAGCACTTGAATGTTTTAGCGGGAAGCCTTCTACACTCCTGAGTCTGATTTTAGTTTTGACTCTGCTTTTGCTTCCCACGGATTGTCTGATTTAGCTTATGACTCCGCTTTTGCTTCGCACGTTTCATACGTCTTTAGTTTTTTTACTCTGCGCTTGCTTCGCGCGTTTGGTCTGTTTGTAGTTCATGACTCTGCTTTCGCTTCGCACAGACTGTCCGCTTTTAGATTTGACTCCGCTTTTGCTTCGCACGTTTCGTCTGTCTTTAGTTTTTGACTCTGCTTTTGCTTCGCACGTTTTATCTGTTTTTAGTTGTGACTGCTTTTGCCTCGCACGTTTTTTCTGATTTTGACCTATACCTCTGCTTTTACTTCCCTTGTTTTGGTCCCTTTAGGCTCGCTTGTTGCTGTGGTTAAGTTCTTTGGCACCGTCCCTTGGCCACGATGTCGTTCGCGCCCCCTCTGTTGTAATAAGTTCACAATGAGTTTTTATAATTTGTTGATAATGCTTACCGCCCCCCCCTTGTTTCTTTTATGGTTTTTCCGGGTCAAGATTGTCGGCCGCCCTTTGCTAAACTGTATTTGGTCGTAGTATAAGGCCCCTTGATTGTCACGTGAGTTTTGGCATAAATTGTGCTGCGGTTTTCCTCGAAAATAAAGTTGTCAGTTAGCGCCTGTCCTGTCTACATCTGTGTTAGTTGTCCCCGTCTTTTTTGCGCTATGTCTTCAAATTAGTGTAACATTTATGAATCGCGACCGCCTTTGGCAGCACCATAATTATGGGCATTGCAGTTTTCGCTACGCTTCATTTCGATGCATGGATGACGTTCGCGCACTTGAAACGATTGTTATTGACTGGAGAAACGTTCCTTTATAGACCTGTACTCGACCTTCTGTCTTCAGGAGCGCCGGAGTGGGGTACCTCCTCCCTACAGGGCTCTTGTACATGGCTCCAGTAGCGGAGAAATCAGTTAATTATTTACAGTGAGCTTATAGTTAGGTTGCTTTTGCTGTGACCAAATTCACAAAATATTCAAAACAAATGGTAAGCGCCGCGACGAAACTTTCTGTTGCAGGCGACTGCATTTTGTCGCTGATTCCGCAAAATTCAGGCAAACTCTAATGTTAAATTATTTCGGCGTCTGTGCTCAAAGCGTCCAGTAGATTGCATATGATGCGTTTTAAAACTGGGAACAATAAATAGCATGTGCCCTGTGTAAGTTCAAAAATTCACGTTCATAGACCGTCGACAATTCGTAGACATGCCACAGAGACTCAAAAGACGTTTTCATCTTTGACAGCTGCTCGAAATCAAAGATTGTCTTTAATTATGCCTTCATATCTTTAAAACGTCCTATATCGAGAGGAATCTTGAATGGCAGCCTAAACTGCACTCTGCAAACTACCTGTTGCAGAGAAGACCTATGTGTACACGAGACAGATGCTTTAGTTGTTTTTGAAACTGCGGCCGCGATAGCTAGGAGCACGCTAAATTTAGCAAGTAAAACGGTACGCTCAAACATGTGTACTGATATACACTTTGTGGGGCCCCACAGCCCCTTTTTGCGTTTCGAACCGCGCGCGCTTTTTTCTGTTTGTGTTGATGTCCGCCCGGGCAGCGCGAGTACGCATGAGCGAGCTGCCCGGAGCGGGGGCGGCATGTTATCGGCGCGAGACAGAGGGTAGATAAGCGCGTCGGAAGCAGGGCTCGGGGCTTTTTCGCCGGGAGGCCGGCCACAGAAGGGTGGCGTGGCAGCGTCCCAAGCCGGCGGGAAGTACACGGACGACGGAGCGGAGTGCTGCGAGGCAAAGACGGAAGCGGCGCCTACAAGAAAGCCTTAGGAGTGTTAGCGTGAGTGCTGCCACGCGAGTAGCAATGCTTTTGTACCGTAATAAACGCTTTGTACTCGCCCTATCCGCGCCGCAGTGTGTTTTGTGTTGTCGCGGTGAAGCCCTGACCAATGTTCCGTTTTATTCCGCATAGTCCATTGTCGCGCACTTCGATGACATGTTTCCAGCGAAGTTTTGACCAATGCTGTTTCTTTTCTATTTTATGCTTTTCTGTTGATCCGGAATGAACCGGTGTTTTTAAGAAAGACTTGGTTTTTCACTCGTCGGGCGAACCATCGCTCGCGGACCCGTATTCTAGAAGGCGGAGCCTCCATTTGGCGCCCAACATGATTTCTGCTCGAGCTTTGTCTTGCCCCGCGAGTGTAGCAATTTGAGGTTCATGCCGTTTCGTGCGTAGCGATGTCGGACTTACCGGGTGCAAGCGCCCAGTTAACAGAGACAGTTCGGCCTCCCACACAAGCGGGTTCCGGGAATGAGCAATCAAAAGACAGGAAAAGCGAACCGTCGGACATTTGTAGCGGAATTCTCGGCCTCCTGTTCGAGCTACTTGAATCAAAGGCACATTTCAGAGAAATGGTAGGAAGCGAGGCAGTTTCGTTACCGCCCACTCCCTTGTATCGCGATAATCAGCTGCGGCTGAGTTTGGTCGTGCCAAGGTTTGAAGGATACGCCGACAAGAAATCTGCGATTTTCTTTATGAAATCGACGATTATCAGATGGCAATGGCAATTTCGGACAGCGCTCTGGTCACGCGTGTGCTTCCCGTAGCTTTGGTAGGTTCCGCAGCAAACTGGAGGCGTAGACAGCGGCCGTTCACAACAAAGCAGGATTTCATAGACCATTTTCGAGAAGAGTTTTTGCCACCTGACTATGACATCTGTATGAAAGACGAGCTTTGCACCAGGACGCAAGGCGAAAACGAGGGTTTGCTGGAGTTTTTGCGCAGTTTTCAAGAGCTGCATGAGCGGGCAGATCCTGCAGTTCCGGAACCAGAGAAGGTGGCTAATGCTAAAAACCGGTGCCATCCAAGGTACCAGCCATATCTCCGGCGTCGCCAGTTCGCGGACTTCGGTGACATGGCTAGAGAAGCATCCCGCATCGAGGTATCTTTCCTGGCGGAGCTCCAGTACAAACCACCTCCCCCTGCAGAGACTTGCCTTGAGCCGTCCTGTGCGTGGCCTGGATCATCGGCAGCACGCAGCCTGGAGACGCCAGGCTGCCGTACGGGGGCTGGCGACTTGCACGGAGTCACAAGCCCTGATGCGTCTACTCAGGTGACGAGCCGATTTCATGGGGCGACAGGTCAGCCGGGGCCCCGTGTCTTCTTGCCATACGCAGGAGCTGGTACCCCTTGTGTGGCAGCAGTTGGGACACCCCACGTCAGAGCGCGCAAATCCCGGAGATCTCCTACAGCGGCTGCCGGCTACCATTCACCTACGGGTGCAGCGTGGGTGTCACCATCGGGTGCAACGTGGACGTCACCTACGGGTGCAGCGTGGGTGTCACCACCGGGTGTAACGTGGATGTCACCACCGGGTGTAACGTGGACGTCACCTACGGGTGCAGCGTGGGTGTCACCACCGGGTGCAACGCGGACGTCTCCTACCAGTGCAGCGTGGGTGTCACCGCCGGGTGCAACGTGGGTGTCACCACCAGGTGCAACGGTGTCGCCATCAGGCACAACTTGTTCTCCGATTCGCAGATCCAGGACAACACAGGGGAGGGTGTTTTGGTCATCGCATCATCCAGCGGCCAGGCCGCACAGACGTGGCCAACCACCGGGAGAGCTGATCCAGTCGCTACTTTTCCTGCCTAAATCGAACCAGGTGCCACAGACCCAGGTTGTCTTCGACACAGGTACCATTGCCACCACCTGCTATGCATGAGGCAGACCCCGAGGAGCCCTACAAACACTCGGTGAGTGCAGTCCCGTCAACTTCTTTTGAGGAAAGCCAACCAGACAAGACCCTGCTGGTCTTGGTCAAAATGGCCGGACTGGAGCTTCCAGCCCTTTTAGACACAGGGTCTACAGTGTCAGTCTTCGGCGATCAGGTGAAAAATTCCTGCGAGACAAAATGTGTCCGGTTGCGGAGTGTAAACACTAACCTTCGTATGGCGTCGACTCACATAGTACCCGTAACCTCAGCAGCCCGCCTAACAGTTGCTATAAATGGTCGAAAGATTAGACAGCGTTTCTTACACCTCCCCGGACTATCCTGGCCAGTCATACTAGGCCGTAACTTCATAGTGAAGGCAGGGATCGTGATAGATCTCAGTAAGGGAACCTACCGGTATGGCACCGGTACAGAAGCATTTCAGTTCAAGACTAAGGCCGCTGAGCCACAGTCACAGTTGCTTGCCACGAACGGCCATTCGGCCAATATCGCAGGCTGTGGTATTCTAACCGTTTAGAATTCCTTCACGGGGTCACCAGCGGAAAAAAGCAGAATTGAGACAATGCTTAGGCCCTTTGCAGCAATGTTCACGGAGGCTCCGGGGAAGGCCAACGTACTAACCCACAGGATTGACACCGGCGATGCTCGTCCTATCAGATTCAATCCAAGGCCCTTGAGTGTCCACAAGCGAGCGCTGCTGGATGGGGCCCTCGACGAAATGGTGGCTACCGGCGCGGTGAGACCATCAAAAAGCCCCTGGGCGTTTCCTGTTGTTCTCGCGCCTAAGAAGGATGGAACAGCACGGTTGTGTGTCGATTATCGACGTCTGAATGCTGTGACAGTGCGAGACTCTTACCCTTTTCCGTCTGTTGACTCTGTCATGTACTCACTTGGGTCAGCAAAATTTTTTACAACTCTTGACTGCAGTAGGGGATTTCTGCAAATCCCGATTGACCACTGCGAGATTGAGAAAACGGCTTTCACTTGCCATCGGGGACTGTTCGAATTTGTGCGCTTGCCTTTCGGGTTGTGCAATTCACCTGCTACTTTTCAACGGGTAATGGATATTGTGCTCGGAGACGCTAAATTTAACTACGCTATGGCCTACATGGATGACGTAGTAGTGTTCTCAGAAAGCTTAGAAGAGCACCTTCGTCATCTAACGAATGTCCTTCAACGAATGCAGAAGGCGGGCATCACCATTAACCCCGGCAAGGTTCAGTTGGTGACAAGCACAATCAATCTTCTTGGGTTCATTGTGGAACAGGGCAGAGTTCGCCCGGATGAAGAGAAGCTTCAAGCCATTCTGCAGCTCCCCCCACCAAACAACATAAAGAGCCTCCAGCGTTTCTTGGGCATGGTGGGATTCTACCGCCACTTCATCCCGAACTGCGCTGGCCTGGCGTGATCCCTCCATCAGCTCCTCCGGAAGGGTGCCCGCTGGTCATGGACAGAAGCCGAGCAGGGATCATTCGGTTCACTGTCTGCAGCCATCGCGGATACTGCACGCCTGCGGCTTCCAGACCTTAACCGGCCATTCACGGTACAAACGGATGCAAGTGAGTACGGAATTGGGCGGTATTGCTTCAAGAACATCAAGGAAAGCTTTGCCCATTGGCGTTTGCTGGTCATACACTGACGGCACCCGAAAGGAACTATACTGTGACAGAGAAAGAGTGTCACGCGATTGTGTTTGCCCTCAAGAAATTTGACATGTATTTGGATGGTGCAGAATTCACTATTCAGACCGACCACCAGGCCCTATCGTGGCTTTCGAGGTTGCAAAATCGAGCTGGCCGTCTGGCCCGCTGGTCACTCGCTCTCCAAAAGTATAATTACAGGGTAGAATACAGAAGAGGCACTTTCAACAAAGTGGCCGATGCCCTGTCACGAGCTCCACTTCCGGGCGAGGGAGAGCGAGCACCCGCGGTCCATGCTGTGACAGCTCCTGCCGACACCTGGAGCACACTGGTGTCCCGTCAACAGCTCCTTGACGCTCAGCTTTCAGACGACCAGTGCAACCAGATACGCCAAAGCCTGAACAGCGCCAGCCCTGCAGGGAGCCGGGCGCTTAACGGAAGCTATGACTGCTACGTGGAAGCAGAAGATGGTTTGATCCTGCGGTATATACCTGCTGCGGACACCGACAGTGGTGAGTCCGCATTTCGTGTGGTCGTTCCTAAGGGCCTACGTAAGCATTTTCTAGAGTACTTCTACGATACACGCCTCGCAGATCACAGCGATGGCAAGAAAACATATGACAAATTGTGTCGCGTTGCAACATGGCCCCGCATGAGAAGGGCTGTCCTGACATTCGTCCGCACTTGTCATACCTGCCAGACCGCCAAGCCAAGGGGAGGAAAACCACCGGGCCTCATGCAACCTGTAGAGAGCCGATACCCATGGGAAATTGTAGCTTGCGACATAATGGGTCCCTATCCCAGATCAGTGAAAGGGAATCGCTACTTGTTAGTAATTACTAATCATTTCTCGAAATTGGTAGAATTGTATCCCCTGAGTAGGCTAGACTCGAAAATAATTTGGGATAAGCTACTAGAAACATTCACTCGCTTTGGTTTCCCAGCTCAGCTTATCACTGATAATGCCACGTATTTCACCGGTAGGATATTCACTGCCACTTGCAAAGTTCTTGGCGTGCAGCACAAAAAGACTACGCCCTACCATCCTCAAGCAAACATTACAGAGCGAGTGAATCGAAATTTCAAGACTATGATGGTGGCATTCACGGAGCGGCACAAGGACTGGGACGCTCGTATCCAGGAGATGGCCTTCGCCACAAGAACCACGGTAAACCGGTCAACAGGTTTTACGCCAGCGGCCATTCTCCTTGGTCGTGAGCTCAGGTTCCCTATTGAGCATGCTCTGAATGGCTCTGATTTACCAGGTCTTAGCCATTCTAAATTTGCTCATGATCTTTCCAGCCGCTTGGCCGAGACTCTGAAGGAGGCAAGGGGAAACCTGGACCTTGCCCGCCTGGAACACTGTAACCAGTACAACAAGGGAAGGCGATCTTTGGAATTCACAGTCGGCGACAAAGTCCTTCGCCGCACGCACCCACTAAGTGATGCAGCAAAAGGGTTTGCTGCTTCTCTCGCTCCACGATGGACTGGCCCTTACACGATAACAAAGCGCGCGTCTCGGCTTTCTTACTTTATTCGCTATGTGCAGGGTGGTCGAGAAGCCGGACCAGTCAACGTGGCCGATCTCCGAGCTTACCACGGCCGTCCACTAGCCACATAGAACCGCTTGACCTACCAGGCACTACGGCTACCCACGCTCGGCGGATACCTGTAAGCATGCGCCCTGCCAGCAGCAGTACCAGTTCCGTCCTTATCCCGCGTTATTGTTGTTTTACACGTCGGGAGGTGTTCCGTCTTGAGAGGGGGGGAGTGTGGGGCCCCACAGCCCCTTTTAGCGTTTCGAACAACGCGCGCTTTTTTCTGTGTTGGTGTCCGCCCGGGCAGCGCGAGTACGCATGAGCGAGCTGCCCGGAGCGGGGGCGGCATGTTATCGGCGCGAGACAGAGGGTAATAAGCGCGTTGGAAGCAGGGCTCGAGGCTTTTTTCGTCGGGCGGCCGGCCAGAGAAGGGCGGCGTGGCAGCGTCCCAAGCCGGCGGGATGTACACGGACGACAGAGCGGAGTCCTGCGAGGCGAAGACGGACGCGGCGCCTTCAAGGAAGCCTTAGGAGTGTTAGCGTGAGTGCTGCCACGCGAGTAGCAATGTTTTTGTACCGTGATCAACGTTTTGACCTCATTACTCGCCCTATCCGCGCCGCAGTGAGTTTTGTGTTGTCGCGGTGAAGCCCTGACCCATGTTCCGTTTTATTCTGCATTGTCCATTGTCGCGAACTTCGACGGCATGTTTCCAGCGCAGTTTTGACCAATGCTGTTTCTTTTCTATTTTATACTTTTCTGTTGATCCGGAATAAACCGGTGTTTTTAAGAAAGACTTGGTTTTTACTTGTCGGGCGAGACCATTGTTCGCGGACCCGTATTCTAGAAGGCGGAGCCTTCAATATATATATATATATATATATATATATATATATATATATATATATATATATATATATATATATATAATAGAGAGAGAGAGAGAGAATTAAAAAGAAAACCAGACAGATTTCGCAGCGGGAGCGGGTACAGCATGACAGCTCCCTGACTTCGTCTTCGACTCGAACGGCAGACGCAGTGTGTGTGTGGCAGTCTGATGCATACTCGAGGCCTGAACCTTTCGCAGCGGTCTCTGCTTCGACGTCCTGTGTGCTCTCTACTTGGCCATTGCGCTGTGAGAGTGCATACGTGTTTTACTTGCTGTGGACGCTTCCTGCTGCCTACTATCTTGGTGGAGGTGCCGACTTTGCCACTCTCCGTGTCCCAGAATATTGCATTACGGTGCTTCACAGATGTGCTACACCAGAACTGCCACCATGACGCGACTGGCGCAACCTCACTGCCCCTACATTTATGATCAGGGCTCATCCCCATGACCCCGACACCATTTTCGTCGCCTCAGGTGAAAACGTCGACAAATGGATATCCATGTACTGTGTCAGCAGTATTAAAGGGGGACTTAGCGTGCTGCTGAAAAACGCCATTTGCTATTAGCCCTGCGCAGCGATCCTATGGCACCACACCGAGGAGGAAGAATAATTCAGTTGGGATATCTTCAAAGAAAAGCTTCGCGCTCTCTTTGAACAAACAGTTGTTCTGATGCTCGCGGTCAAAATGCCTTCAGTCGCGTGCGCCGTCCTGACCTGAAATGCACGTGACCTACATTTAAGACGGGCTAGCCTTATGCCACCAAGTTGATACCGCCATTTCGGGGTAAGAAAAGACGAGCAACATCTTGAATACCGTGGACGCCCTTATCAAGGGTAGTCTCTTCTAGGAATTAGAGCTGGCGCATACTACAGTGCTTTGACAATTCTGCCATGCGGCGGCAAGATTTCCATTTGTTATACGGCAGCTACCATTGAGTACACGTCTGGCTTGGCCTTTTACCGTCGCCAACACCATCACCAAACTCAATTATATAAATGCTCACAAAGTAATGCAAATATATGTGTCCTTAAACTTTATATATAGAAACAGAACTCGTATGAGGTCTTTTTGTCTTAATAGCGAGATTGTGTGCCTGACGATAGACACAGTTTTTTTTTTTTCAGAGCCCTAGACGTCTTTAAAAGTGACGCGGAAAACAATTCTATTCATTTTTCCACCATGTGGAAGTTTTCAAGCATAAACGCTACTTTTCACTAAGGTTTATTACTATAAAATGCTTGTATTGACTAAAACGCTCACATATTTGCTCTAGAGTTTGACACGCAGGTAGCATACAATCGTCTATCGCCTTCAATACCAGAATTAGAAGATTTACGTGACTGATTTGATCGGAAATAATTCAAAATCCGCAGCGTCTGCACCGTTGGCGACCCTAAAGAAGCCGCTTTTGAGTGATACTGACGGCGATATTGACAATTGCAATATGATAAGCCAAAATTATAGAAATTATATCCATTTATAAGCATTAAAGCTACGAATGTCTCGAAATTGTGTGATGGGACGAAATTGGTTTGTTTAATGGCGTTTATCGTCGCAAAGTAAATCAAGGTACGAGAGCCGCCGTAATGTAGAACTCCGCTAATATCGACCGCCTAGGGTTCTTTAGCGTGCACTGACACCACACAACACACAAGTGTCTTGCTTTTCGCCTGGAATGAAAATCAGGTTTCTATCAAATTTATATTCTTTGTATTATTCACCATGAGAGAAATTGTTTTCTAGAGCTAAAATATAAGCAAGATCTGCATGCATTGTAATTTATAATTTAAGGTGTGTTGGCGCAAGTGTGTTCAAATAATTTATAACTGAATGGGAGAAACGTCTCACGGTACTTGGTGAAAATTGTTCTGTCTTTAATTTTATGTGCAGTCTGGCTGTTAAAAATTCAATGGGATGTTTTTTCAATCCACTCTGTATTTTCTCACATTTTGGATCCGCGGTATTGTGAACTAGATAAACTCTTACCTCCAAGTACCGGGTAACTACGGTATTCTTGAGAAGGTAAACCTTGAGGTGAGGTTTAGCAGCGACGTCCTGCAGCGTATTGATTCTCTCGAGCTCGTTTTTCACCAGGAGGCAGGCGCGCATGTGTCCCGTGAAGGCCTTCATGAGTACCACGATGGCTAACCACCAGGAGCCGCTTACCACTCGAAGCACTGTCCTCTTTGGCGTTACCACAGACGCTGCAAAAGCGATTTGTGATATGAAGTGTGACGTCCGCTAGTTTCAATATATTTTACGCCTCGTTCCCTAATAAATATGCAATGGAGAAAGACAATTAGAGCGATAATTCAAACCCTCGTAGTGCTACATGCTGCAAACATGTTAGCCCGATGTGGGTTTTCTATGAAGTCAAAGTGTTTTTGATCCTGACACTTTCACCTGTGCCTTGGAGCACTTGGAACTGAAGACATACATCCGGGAGTGATCACACTACCTCACATAGCCGATTCAGCCTGCGTAAATGGTGAAGGCATGAAATGGCTGCTCCCGCTGTGATGAGTGTGGACCTGCTTAGCAACGCACTGTGCGTGAGCAATGGTTTTACAGGTTCCATTCAATTTCTGAACCTTCGCTTCAGCACAAATTAATGTAAGATTGTGTTTAAACAAATGTTTGAGAAAAACCTATCACAAACCAAATTGTTTATTAGAATCCGACGTTTCGGGACCAACTCGGTTCCTTCGGTGATAAGAATTTCTCAAAGTTTTGTTTCAAGTACCCAACCAGGCGGAGTTCTGCCGAAGATGTTCTCGTTCAAGATTGTGTGGACTATCTTCATTGCAGAATATCTTTGACTGTGACCACTTGTCCTAGCTAACGTCCTATTGTCTTTCACGCCACGACCTCACCTCTAGTGTACAGCAGAAGAACGAATACAGAGCCCATTGAAAAGCCAACGCAGGTGGTGCCTAGGTCCTCCCTGTTGTTTGTCGCAAAGGAATATAATATTCAAATTTTGATACAAGAGTAACCTATGCTTCTAATACTCGTATTATTCACCTTTGAACAGACAAAATAAAGGCTGTTATCTGGGAAATCTCTGATGTAAAGAAAATTTGCTCGAATAATCGTCTTATTCCTGCCATTTAACTTTGACCGGAGGCACTTACGCCTGTAAAAAAGAATTACTAGACGTTCCATCTCGCAGTATAGGTGCAAGGCTTCCATAAGAATATTTCAAAGGCAGGAAAGCAACAACAAGAGTGTGTTTGAAAGCGGGTAATTCACCACAGAATATGCGTCGTCAATTCGTTCGGCATCAAGTAATCAAGTAGGGCCTATTGGGATATTGCAGCTATAGAAAATTATGTCACCAGGGGTCTCAACGGACACCAGCACGTGTTGCAGGGGCAGTCAAGGGGGATTGAACGTGAAAGGTTCGTATACCCGAAAGCCAATGTCTGTGTGGAGTGCGCACGACTCCTTTGAATTCATTGAATGAAAATCTTCAGTTTGTGGGGCATAACGTCCCAAAGAGACTAAGAGTATGAAAGACGGCTTAGAGGCTGCCTCCGGAAATTTCAACCACCTGGGCTTCTTTAACGTGCTCTGACACCACTCGGCACATAGGCGTCTTGCTTTGCACTGTAATGAAAAAGCAGCCGCTGAGGGCGGCATTCGATCTCGCACTTGTGGGCACATCAGGCGGGCTTCCTGAGCACTGCACCCCCACGGCGGGATACACTGGGGAGCCTATAAAACCGGCAGGGGATCGGCGAACTGATCTAGATAGTGCATCTGCGTCTTTGGATCTATCATGATGGCTGTACAATAGTTTTCAGACCAGACGAATAAAGCTCAAGCCCCGGTGTCAGGATGCTATTGTTGGCTTTTTAAATTCTTTTTAAGCTCTTTGTAAAGTAGATTTCTTCAAAGGCACCCACCTTCGAAAAACATGTTTTCGAAGAGCATCCAGAAGTGTTGGTTCCAGCATTTAGCGGCTACAGCCGTTTCTCCACGCATCCGGCTGGATGCCACATCGAGAATAGCCAAGACGGCGCTCAGTAGAGCCAGGAACAACAGAAGCAATGCCCATACCTACGAAATAGCAGCGCAGGAAACAGGAGAGAGTTTAGAAAAGGCGACCGTCTTTTTTCTCAAGAAAGAAGGCAGGTTCCACGAAGATTTAATGAAACTCTACTAAGCCTCACCAAAACAAGAAACTCCGCCGTTAGGCTTAGTGGACCTTCTTTGTAAGGCTAAAAAGATCAAATATTCCCTGCTACTGAAGCGCTTTTAGGCAACTACAGCGAGATCTTTACTATCACAATTGCAAATACTCCAGATTTAGAGAACTGCAGAGGGCCGTGAAGTGCTTGAGGACCTGAGTATCCACGATTTCTGCGTATAGGTGTCACCTGCCTTCCACGTTCTGCCGTTTCAATACTAGATCCGCAGCGGAAGCCAAGATTCCGGGCACTTGGGATATCTTAGACAACATATCCGTTAATGGACTACTCAAATTCTTAAACGCACAAGGGCTCACTCAATGCTGTGAAATTTTACTGGGCGCCCTGTGTGTCCTAGTATTATAGGTTAACGAAACGGTTCAAACTAATTTCACATTCCTGTACTTCTTTTCTTTTCATTCTTTTATTCGAGATTCCACTCGTGTGGTAACACACTGGTCGCCATCTAGTTATCTCTTCACTTCTCCGCACACCCTATTTGCATTTGTTATATTTGTCCCTCTCCTTCTCCTTTTCTCAGTCGGTAAAGTGCCCTCATAGTTAAAGTGAATTCATAGCCTCATGGTGCAGTCTTCGCCGGCCTGCTTCAGTGATATATAGACTTCGATTACAGAAGTTAGGCAAGCTTCTGAGGCCCGCATTAAAAAAAAAACATCAGATCTCCGCTGGTGAAAATATCACCTTTGTGAAAAATAGGCTGAATTTCCTAACGGGTTCCTGGTTGGTCGTCGTATTTGTTTACGGTAAAGGGTATGCATTTCAAAGGGTTATACTTGGAGTTTTACATCATTTCAATGTTTCCAACATAAGTGCCAAAAAAAAAAACATGTGTGCTTTCGCTTTCGTTTTTGTGGACATTTTTAAAGGAGTAAGATTGCCGCAATATTTCTGAGAATCAAGGAGTCAAGTTTCAAACAAATAATTTAGCATTAACCTACAAAATGCCTTCATCTTGGTAACTGATGTGCTTTGCTGAACCAATCTGGGTGTCCAAGCCTCTATCACTTATGCTGACACTGTTGGAATAGTCAGAAAACTTGAGTCAGGGTGCTGTATTGAGTCGCACAGTAGTTAATTGAGTTTTCAAGAATTGTTATGAGTTCAAAATAAGTATATAACGAAAGAGTCCGTGACCTTTTGTAGGCCGCTGCGAACCTTGCACAATTTCTTACTTGTATATCAAATGTCAGCAAGTAGCCAGTAACATTGGTGTCCTGAATGTGGGTTCTGCCTGCCAGGATATTGATCGCCGCATTGAAAATCGGCGGCGTAGGGTCTGCCAGAGCGTCCTCATCAACACCTCTCGGGACACTTGGAAACGTCATATCGACGACCTGGAACGGAAGGCAGTTGCGGCGATTCCGTACGTTATACTCTTATATCTGCACAGAGCCAGTTATACAAACAGAATTCGAAGTCAACAAACCACTCGATTAGTTTAGCAGGATTTTATATGGGAAGCGCGGGTGCACGTTGTTGCTCTGGCGAGAAAAAGTAATGATTTATTAAACGTTAGCAAATAATCAGAAGGCACGACAAGACGGCAGAATGCTAAGTTATTGAGCGGCGTTGTGGCAACAAAAGACAACTATTTTAAAACGAGCCCTGCTTTCACGGCCGTCTGTGATAATGCTGAAGCAAAATGTACGAAAATGAATGGTCCTGTATACTCAGCTCTTGAGGCCACAGTTCGTGGAAAGACATGCAAGCTATGTTCTGCATTAATTCACATTGATGACCTAAACAATTGTTATGGTAATCCATGATTCGGAGCTACCAACCTATATCTTTATTCTGTTCCGTTTGCTTCAGCTTACCGTTCAGTCAAGTGTGCGCCACTAGAGAAGTTGAATTGGGTGATATGTTTTCTTAGGGGGCATTAGGTAAACAACCAGTGTCGCCAACTGTCCTAGGCAACGCTGAGAAGGAAATGGGATGAATATTTATCGCACATATTCACCTTGAGTACAATAGATAATTGGTCAGCCAGCTGTCCAAGATAGATAGGCTAAGGCTGTGCTGAGGAATTAAAATTTTAAAATAAAGCACTGGCTATATTGCGCCCGTTAGGAGCACCAGAGTGCACTCTATGCCGGGCGCATTATAGAGTGCACCCTGTTGCTCCTAACGGGCGCCTTATAGCCACTGCTATATTTTAAAAAATTATTTCCTCAGCACAGGGTGCACTCTACGAGCCCCGCCGGGGTGGCGCAGTGATTACGGCGCTCGACTACCGTTCCCAAAGACGCGGGATCGAATCCCGGCCTCGGCGGCCGCTTTCCGATGGAGGCGAAAAGCAAGGTGCCCGTGTGCTGTGCGATGTCAGTGCACGTTAAAGAACCCCAGGTGGTGGAAATTTCCGGAGTCCTCCACTACGGCGTCTCTCATAGTCTGAGTCGCATTGGGACGTTAAACCCCACAAACCAACCAACCAAGCACTCTATGAGATAAAGAGTTCAAGGCCGTTCAAGAGTTCAAGAGTTCAAGGTAAGGGCCGAGGTCGTTGCTATTGTAATCGCCTCAGAGTACCTTTGAGATGATGAACGATGTCAAGAACGCGAAGCTGGGGTTAGGAACAATTTATCACGAGTACGCACGTAGGATACGCTGAAAATCTGTTTTCATAGTCACGTTGCTCCTCTATATCGTTTTCTGAACGTTCTAGATGCTCATTTTGAATTGCTTCATGTCGGACATCCTCTACCATGAAATCCAATCAACTTCACCATTTTCTCCCACCTAATTTAGAGCTTTTCGTCCATCTGTGCTTAACTTTATGGATGCAAATGGAATGCCGCAGTAGTTAGTTAACTAAGCGTCGCATCAGACTAATACCAAAAGTGGGCGCTGTACAACAGTGTGGTGGGACGCAAGGCTGCTAGAAACACCTACGTCAGCATGTGCACTGAGGTTTGTTTATTTAGGCTAAAACCACACGAGGCACGAAATCTGAAGATCGACTTTGGTCGCATAATGCGAGCCCAGATAGTGGTCCCAGTCACGTGATACTCTCACCCGAGAAATTAATTAATGAAAAGGTGCTATATATGTAATGAACTGCAAAGTGTTGAAAATAATAAAGTGAAAAGTAAAAGTATGAGACTAAAAATTTAAACATGAAGCAATAAATAATATTAAATACCAAAAAAAAAAAAGAAAAACGAACGGTGCAGACGTCAGAACCGGAGCAAAACACAGAACGATCTCATATTAAGGGGCTGAACGCGCAATTCGCAATGGTTCTCATTTCCGCATTATTGTTTTGAAACAGATATCATCATTGTCATTTGCCAAATCTAGTAGTTGCCGTAATCGGGTAATTTGTTGCCTTTGCTTTAGCCTTGAGGTATTGTCATGTTATAAAATTGTGTCAACAGGTATGAAGTAATATTTCAGCTTTCAGAGCAATACCAAGGCCAGTCGCGCCATTCATATTGCCATTCGGGCATCAGAAATTAGGAACACGGATGACAAAAAACTGACTCACATTATTGGCGATGTCGGCCATCAGTCCCGCACTCCACGTGCCGTTCGGCGCCACGTTTCCGAAAGTAAGAACTGATGGCAGATGGTAGTTGTAGCTGTGAGAGGACGCGAAAATCAGAACACCTTGTTTCCCACCGACGCCGAAGCGCAAGCTGAACAGTCAGCAATATTTACCGGCTTCAATATTCAAAGACAGATTATTGCGTTTTTTTTTAATTTTTTCCTTTAATTATACCAACTCCTGGTTAAAAAGAGTTAAAAGAAATACGTGAGCTCAACTATCGTCTTACACTGACCTTCATAACTCCATGAAAGCGAAAAATACGACTTCTCAAGCTGAGAATTAAGTTGCTACTATATATATATAGCGAAGATCATTAAAGCTTCATTTAACTTCGTTTATTCTTCGTCGGCGGTTCGACCGGGGTAAAAAGACCGGACCGCAGCCAAGAATGTATTTTCGCAAATATATATATATATATATATATATATATAGAGAGAGAGAGAGAGCGAAGTGTACGCTTCATTTAAAGAAACATTGTATTGGCCTCGACGTTTCGACCAGAAGCTGGCCTTCATCAGGAGTGCGAATGAAGGCCAGCGTCTGGCCCAAATGCCGAGTCCAATAAAATGTTTCTTTAAATGAAGCGTACACTTCGCTCTATAATTTTTTAAGCGGCCAAGTACGTTAAATGTTCTCGCATCCTATATATATATATATATATATATATATATATATATATATACTCCGGCTTTCTTGTCATAATAGTTGTCCTCCAGAAACTGAATTGTACTCATACGCTATCGATGCGCAGTTAAATATGGAAGCAATGCGTGGAGTTGCTGCAAATATCTGCAAGTAGGAAACATAAGTCAGCGTCGCTCACGTGATTTCTTTGCCCTTAAAGGATGTATGACGCCTGATAACGCTAGCGGTTTCAAATTTTCTCCGGCCTTGGCCGCCAGCTGTGTGCCTATAGCGGTGGAATCAAGTACTTACGTGAGGGTCACAATGAAATGAGCATTGTTATGTTACTAGGATGGCTAACAGGTGGCCCATTCGCAAACAGGACGCGGGATCGAATCCAGGCTTCGGCGGCAACTTTTCGATAGAGGCGTAAAGCAAGGCGCCCGTGTGCTGTGCGATGTCAGTGCACGTTAAAGAAACCCAGGTGGTCGAAATTTCTGGAGTCCTCTACTACGGCGTCTCTCATAACCTGAGTCGCTTTGGGACGTTAAACCCCACAAACCAACCAACCAAACAGTCTGTCCACCCGTACAGTAAAACCATGTATGCCTGTTTATTCTTCAACCGCGTGGAAGTAGAATGCAACGCCTCCTAGCGGGTCCTGCCCTCCACAACGTTTAAAACTGAAGGTAATGCAAGGAAAATGAAAAAGCTATATAGGTTACTTGTGAAGCTCAATCGTTTGTATTTTTTAACAAATTGCACTAAAAGCAAAACTAGTCGTTCGGAATACTGATTACGGATTATTGTCATGTATTAGTTTTTTCAGCAGTCATGTAACAAATGCTGCCTTGTTTTACAATAGACATCGCTTCACAACATGAAATATATTTTTTTCGACATTTGCAGTACATTTACCGCCTACCATTTTGAGGCTGCAGCCGAGCCGCAGAACGCGGCCAGTAGCTAGAGTCATTATGACTCACGCAAATTCCTCTACCAAAAAAACATATATTCTAATCAACAACTAAATTACATGTATATAAAAGGATGCACTGGTAACTTGTTACTCTTTCCTCAGACATTTCATATATGTCTCCTAAGGGACGTCATAGTCATAAACGGCCAATAAACAAATTGATTTTGAGCCATTACGACATTGATTAGTAGCCACTGGAGGAGACCTTTAGACAGCTGAGTGTACGTGATAAAGGTTTTTGGTCGAGAAGCGAAATATATTGCGCTCTATTTCACAATAAATTCCTTGCAGGGTTTGCACGAATTGTTTACGACGATAGGCATCTTGATATGTGGTGTTCTTTGTTGCTCATGAGCCACGGAACCACATGAGCCACACGGAACCAGAAATTGATGCGCATGCTATTATAGTTGTCGTCTCGCGTAAACGTTTACCAGCATGGAGAATAAAAGTGTGCAACCAAATGCCAGGTCATTTCCCGGAGCGAAGTTAACGTGCTCGAGTCACGTCGTCGTTGCGTAGGATTTGTGACATCCAGCTTTCTGAGCTTATTTCTTACAGTTATTAAGCAGAGTATTGAAGGGGACCTTAGGGGGAACTGAGGGGTGCGTTATTATAGAATTTAAAGGAGCGACCAGTCTACGAGTTCAAGGCGAACGTTGGCGATACGTTTTTCTGTATTTCGTTATTGGTATCGACAAGAGTTAGTCTCATGATGATGCTTAGGGATAAAGAATACTAAATGCGAAGCGGCACGTTGTTTTTCCTTCCCCTTTGCATTTAGTATTCTTTATCCCTTAACATCATCGTAAGACTAACTCTTGTCGTTACCAACAACACAAAAACAAATATCGCCTACGTTCGCTTTGGACTCGTAGACTGTTCTGTCCGTTAAATTACACAGTTTTTGGTTCTCTTAGCAGGTGTCTAGCTTGTTGTGGCTAAAGGAACTTTCCGGCTGATAGGTACGGTTGATAGGTACTTACGAACAGTTCAAGTTCTTTCTCACAGACGATAGCAAGATGTCCGTAATTCCAGTCACGTGAGTTTGGTTGTTTACGAGCCTGACGTTGCAAACAAGCGGTAACTGAAAAACAAATGTGAGATTGACGCGAGGATATTAATGTTTATTTAGCTATGGCTTCCGGCGTTCCACGGTGACCTCGTCACCAGAACAGGCGGATAACGCGAAACCGAACCGTAGATAGAACGTGAGCGAACTTCAACGAAGCCTACAGCCCATCTCTTGGCTAACACACGCAGCACTACCACCTAACAAGCCTATGCAACAACAACGGGGTCCTAGCCCCGTGACACGCGAAAGCAAGACAGCGCCCAGTGCGAAAAGGAATGCGCTTTTTGATGCAACACGAGTGGTGCATTCGCAGGCCTCGTGAGCATGCACCGGTGCGCCGAGTTGCTGAGTCAGCTGTTCAAGCGAGTATTGATTAAAACTAGCCAATAAGCTTCGTGTGGCGTAGAAAAAACTGCGGTACCTGCAATTCTCAGTGACTGATTCATTGAAGTGGTCAACGCCGCCTCCCGAGCGGCGAAGGCAATTTCGTGCCGCCCGAGTCTCCATTGCTGCTAGTTGAGAGGTGTGCGCTTGTGGCGTTTAGGGGTAAAATGACGGTGCGTTGCGCTTGGCAGTGCTCTAAACCCTCGCGACATGTCTGCATATTGCCGTGGTCATAGTAATCTTTATTTATCGCGTGCTACCTACTACAGCTGGTATGCAGCCAGACACGTGTAGACCATGATTTTGTTTTCGAATAATGCCGGAATCAAAGAAGGCATTGGCACTGTTATCAGGAGTAATTAAGTACAATAATGAAATTACGGTAGCTTCACTATTTTTCCCAGTATTTTTGTAATGTAACAAGTTGCGTCTCCAATGTGGTAATTTCCATGTAAATATTTAATTTAGGGCAGGTTTTCCGCCAGCAAAGGTTATTCATTACTTTCTAAACGACTTGTGCTGAAGTGCACCACTTCTCTTTCAGTACACAACATTGTAGAGTGGTGCCAAAGTCGAAACAATGCTCGGCAAGCGCAGGTCAGAACAACTGATGGCAAAACGAGATGCAGTTAGAAGCGCGTAGTGACACACTGTTAAATCGGCGAAGGCACAGTGATGCCTGGTTACACTTGTCGCCACAGGGCGAAGAGCGCTGTTTGGGGCAGCTAGGGGTAGAGACATGCGGAAATGTCAATGACGCGAACATTACTTAGCGGAAACTGCTCAAGTTGATTCCTAAAAACAAGGAAGAAAAAAATAATCTGATTCGCAGGCTATAAATGATGAAGACAGCTCAGGGTGAGCAAGGCGCTGGGTTTGCCGCTTGATACTTCCTTGAGCGCAATGAAAGTAAGCAGCCTTTGCCTATGTTTCTTTTTTCGAATCCCGGCCTCGGCGGCCGCTTTTCCATGGAGGCGAAAAGCAAGGCGCCCCCGTGCTGTGCAATGTCAGTGCACGTTAAAGAACCCCAGGTGGTCGAAATTTCGAAAACCAACCAACCCTATCTACCGACCGACCGACCGACCGACCGAGACCGACCCAGACCGACCGACCAACCTTTTCTTGTTCTTTCTGCCGATGTGTTATATTGTTAGCAGCGTGTACAGAACGAAACAGGCAGTGAACGGCCATCTGGGATGAAATTCAGCAGGGTGAAGAAAGAATGATACGGGGCGTTACTGAGGTCTGGAGATATTTGTTTGGTTTGTAGACATGTGTGAATAGTCTTTGTAAGGTTGAAAATAGGAAAGTAGTTTAAAAGTAATTGCATTACTCAGCAGAAGGAATTCTGATATAATGCAAATACTTTTACTTTCTGAGAGGAATAATTCAATTATATTTCGCGGCTTTCAGCAAAATTATTTAACATTTTTATCAGTAATTTTGCTTTGTATGTATGCAGCCTTATCAATTTTGCTTGTAGCGCTCAAAAGATCTTGAAGACCTTGTGCTTTTTGTTCACGACATGTGCCTTTATCAGTTCGTTCCTTTGCAGCGCAAGAGGCGCTGATATTTATTTCAAATCATCATAGCCACTCGCATGTGCTGCCACACTCGTCACCTGCGGAGGTTTGTCTTGTTATATATCTATGTTCTGTCACCGAATTCAAACTTACCGCTGACTATCGCGACGAGCATTCATAGTGCGACGACCACCGAGGGGAGCACGCGCATCTCGTAAACAACGATAGAGACAAGTAGCCAGTGGAGGAGAGCAAAGAATTGGTTTGGTTTGCGAGGCTTAACATCCTGGTACTACTCAGGCCATGCGAGACGCTGCATTTTAGGACTCCGAAATTTCGACCATCTGTAATTCTTTAACGTGAATTGACATAGCGCAGCACACGGGTGCCTTGCCTTTCGCTTCTATCGAAAAGCGGCCGCCGCGGCTAGGATTCATACCCACATCCTTGGACACAGGAGCCGAGCGCCCTAACCACTTCACCACCTTAGGGGGGGGGGGGGGGGGGGGGGGGGGGAGGGGGTTATAGAGTTACTTTGTGTGACGCATTGTTGGGCAGTTGGCGCTGGCTTTCGCTTATAGCTTTGTATACACGTACACGACCGAGCGAGTGTTATCAGAAAGAAAGAGTAAGTTTGGTTCAGTTAGAACGCAGGTGACTACTGATCTTCAGCCTTCCTCGATGTTTTCGAGCTCAACTCAGCGACCTTCAAGGATATGACGCGATATCATTTTTAGCTGCCACCAGTGAAGCGATTTCTGGATCCCCGTTTGCGTATACATTCCTTCGTACTAACTCAGTCACTGGTTCTTTAAAATGGGCCTGCATTAGACCGCACAAATTTCTTAGCGGACTGTTGTAGGCTAAACAGTATATATCTGAAAGGCGACACCACGTAGGCACCTACAAAGCTCTGATTTAAACTAGCTTAGGATTGGCGTGTATAGCTCCTCGTCAAGGATTCCGGAGGGGAAGGTTCACGTCCCTAATTGCAGTCTCAAAAAAGAAGTACGAAATGGCAGCGCTCTTGTCATGTCACATGGTCTGCCGACGTCACGCAACCCGCCAGCCATTCAGCGCACGGCCATGCCACCTGCCAGCTACCACGTGTCAGAGTCAAGCCCGGGTATTTTCGCCCTCATTGCTGATAATGAGAATGCCGCCAGTGCTTGACTTTGTACATAATAGGGCCTAATGCTGTCGCGTTCATTTCAGTTGTGTTTAGTGCTTCGTTTGTAGTTCGCAGGAGTTGTTTTATTACCGCATACCTTCAGTAGTAGCGGCTTTTATTTTTGCCACAAAATGTGCATGTGATATGAAGCAACCTAACAGGTAAAGAAAACAGGTAAACGTGGAATAAATGCTCCCCATTATATTGGAACAACGCTGTGTTAAAAGTAACTGCTTTTTAAAAATTTTTAGCCTGTGTGAAAATCTAAAGTGAAAAAATTCAAGGCCTAGCTATTGTGTGTCCATCGTATCTGCAAGACAGGAAGCGATTAAAAGAGTTCAATTCACTCGTGTGATAATTATTACAGATTACTCAGACAACAAAGCAACCTTATCATCAGGTATGCAATTGCCAGAATAATTTCCTACTCCAAAACAATGCTCGCCATTACCTTCACTTGATTAGTGACGCCACTATTGATCCGGCGTGCCGCATGCTTCGTTCTCATATGTTAAAGGTGAAGCTATTGAAGCAATAAACTCTCATATATCGCGAAATTCGGAGTAGCAATAATACGCATTCTCAAAAGTACACGCTAAGCCCCCACGGCCCGTGCAGGATGTTACTGGAACCGTGACTCCGGGTTACTTGCACTCGATTGGGTTGACAATGCTAATGCGTTTATCGCATCTGCTGTATGTGTGGAAAGAGCCTTATTGGTCTTCAGGTTTACGCAAAGCAAGTCAAAAGCACAGTTTTGTATGTGCGATCATCTCACAGCATATAGTGTTAACCCTTTAACAATATGTTAACAATATATGGTGTTTTTAAAAAATGCTGGTTCTCATTGAAACCTAAGTAGTGCCCTTCCAGATCTTAACATTGCTGTGGAAATAAAATGTCATGAGTACGTTTTAGACATTGCGAACTATCGCTGAAAGACTATTTTAAATAATAGACAAGGATGCTGGTTAGTTCGTATGCCTGAGCATCTTTATGCAAGATAGTTGGTTCCCGATTGCTTCAATAAACAATCGAAAAGAACTGGGTCATATCGTCGTGCCCACTGTTGTTTTGTTGAAGCAGCATAATTAGACAGCTTCAGCCTGATGTAAAGCTTGCCGCCACACGTGTAATTCTTTTTCCTAATGCTCGAAAATCGAGGCGTATATTCTCTGAAACAATAACTACGGGTAGTCACGAAGCGAATGTTCTAGCTATGATTTTAGCTAAGCACAAAAGTGTAAAGTATGTGAGAACCCTCTTTTCGCACAGACGCTCGCGACATGCTTTGAAAATATCTAGATCATACTTTAAAATATGAAGTTTAGATATCAGAGATAGGTCATGTTTACCTATTTAATCATCATCATCATCAGCTGTATTATACCCACTTCAAGACGAAGGCCTTTCTCATATTCCTCCAATTATCCCGGTCTTGTGATAGCTGCATCCACTTCCCCCCGCGAACTTCTTAACCACATCCGCCCACATGACTTTCGGCCGCTCCCTGCTAGGCTTTCCTTCCCTTGGAATCCATTTTATTACCCTCAGCGACCATCATCGGTTACTCTCTCTTTGTGCTACATATTTTTTTTTTATTATTGAGTAAATCGGTTCAAATTATTTCACGTTCTCTTTGCTTACCGGAAGGACGCCGACACGCAGATGGCAACGCATTGTGGTCCGTCTCTCCTGCTTGAGGCTTGTCAGCGAAGAGCGAGCTTATCAAGCATGGAGCTCCACATGGAATCCCACTGCTTATATAGCAGATGTCTCAGTGTGCAGGAAGACATTACTCACTCCGGTCCTTCAACTAAGTGGGGGAAGCACCGATTCACTGGAAATAGTGAAAGTAAATGTTGTTTCTAATAAGGTCCTGCTAGGTCGATTTTGGAGGCTTTCGAACTAGGATTATGAATGGACCACGAGCCACCCCATTTCGACGAATATGATTAATTCTGGCTTGAAGTCTCTAGGTCTATTTTATAACGCTGATGTCAAAGGCGTAATTGATGTCCCGGTTGATTTATTTGATTTCATTTAAGTCGCTCGCTTTCAAAATGGACATGCACTTTCATAGAGATGCGTATCTGCGTAAACATCATAGTTTTGGAAATCAAATGCAACGAGCGAAGCATAGACAGCGTGAGGTCGGTGTACATTGCTCTGAATATTTATGCAGTGGTCACTACTACTTCTCCAAGCGCACAATAGAGTTGGTTGTTTTCAGTTATTTATACACATATGTCAACGTTAGATGAAAAGGCAAATAAGATAGCTTAATCTAGTTTGGCTGGACAGGAGCAAGTTACAGCTGGCTGCACTCTTAATCTGGTTCCACATAGATTCCAGTAATAGGTGGAAATTTTAAAAATGTTTCGCTTATAAGTGGGACGAATCTAAAAGTTCCACGTACAACTGGAACCTATGTGGAACCAGATTAAAAGTGCAGCAACTCTTACGAGCATATATCACGCCGGCATCGCATAAAGACATCGCATAAAGTGATCATAGACATTTTTGTAAGGGAAGTACCAGGCATAGCAGATGATTCGTGATGAATAAAATTACATACTGAAAATTCGGCGATGTTTGAAGTTTGAAGTTTGAAGTTTGAAGTTTATTGTATTTCAAAGGTTAACAAAACATGAATACAGAAGGAGGTCCCAAAGTCAAGGACTGCGGAACGGGACCTCCTATGATGATTATTGAAAAGAAATACATATTGAGCAGTTGCAGAAATTATACAATATTTCGCATCAGTGGGTTGGGGCGAATGAAACATGAATTAGTACAGACGCTATTGATGTAATAACAAAGAATAAACACCTAATCACATAAAGAAAACATAGGAAACAATTCATAAAAAAGATATAAAGGATAACACATGAACAGATTACCTTGAAAATTACGATAAGTGTGATAACAAAAACTGACGAAGAGCGGATTTAAAGGCAAAAATAGTTAATGATTGTTTGATAGTTGTAGGTAATGAATTCCAAAGAGTGGTAGCAGAGAATCGGACTGATTGTTTCCCATAATTAGTGTTTGGTTTAGGCAGCAAGAAGTTGTTGTTGATGGCGAAACGTGTGTCCGTACGACGCGGAATTTGATCATTGGTGGTTAGTGAGAATGGAAGTAGCTCTCTAACAGATTTGTACATTAGGATACATAAACTGTAGTCGATTATTTTCTTTACAGAAAGAATATTGTGTGATTGGAGCAAACGAAGGGCATTTTCTAAGCGGTGACTGCAAGTAATAATGCGTATAGCTTGATTTTGGATAAATTGCAGGGAAGATAAGTGCGAAGGGTACGTGTTTCCCCAAGATGAAATGCAGTACTGAATGTGAGTGTGGATGAACGAGTAATATAGAGAAATGAGCGTGGGAATATCAAAATACGGCCGAACTTTAATTAGCACTCTAATGCCATAAGCCATTTTACGAGAAATAGATGTGATGTGAGTCCGAAATTTTAGATGTTTATCAAGTTCCACACCTAAAAATGACACATGATCAGAAGCAAAGATAGAATTAGAGCCGATGTTAACAAACGGAGTTTCGCAGATAATTTTATGAGATGAGCTGAAAACTATAAAACTAGATTTGGATGCATTAATGGACAGCATATTATCCCGGCACCAGCTCAATACAGTGTCTGCATCAGCATTCAGTTTTTCAACCACAGTGTTTATGTGTGAACCCGATGTTAAGATGGTGGTGTCATCTGCATAAAGAAAACAGTTAGAATTATTAAGGCGCACAGGGAGGTCATTAATGTACAATAAAAATAAGAGAGGACCAAGAAGTGAACCTTGCGGAACTCCAATGTTTGTGGTCTTGTATTTTGAATATGTCTCCGATATGAATACCGCTTGTTTTCTTTCGAATAAATAGCTTTTGATTAGAGTAAGGGCAGGCCCAGTTATTCCGATAGCGTCAAGCTTATTGAATAAAATAGTGTGGTTAAGGGAATCAAATGCTTTGGAGAGATCGATGAATAATGCACCAGCGATGTTACCCGCATCAATGACGGATTTAATTTGATCAGTGAGAGCGATCACAGCTAATTCAGTAGAGAATCCTAATCTAAAACCAAATTGGTTAGGCGAGAGAATGTCAAATTTCGATAAATAGCTATTTAGTCGGACAACAATGGCTTTTTCGATGATTTTACTGAAAAATGACAGAATAGCTATAGGGCGGTAATTTGAAATGTTATGCTTATCTCCCTTTTTGAAGATAGGAATGAGCTTAGTCTTTTTCAGCGCAGTAGGAAAAATTCCGGATTTGAACACCAGGTTAATAATGTGAGCGAGGACATCGCAAATGAGATGAGTAATCATCTTTATGTGAGAAGAATGTATATTATCCAGACCTGGACTGGTGTCCTTCAGATTGTGTATTATTTTGCAGATCTCGTCAGGTGACACAGGAAAAAGGAAAATGCTATGGGGAGATCGTTGTAATGTATAACTATAGCAATGTTAGAATTACCTGATGGTAAATCAAATGAGTCACTAAACGCTTCAGCAATGTCTACCGGGTTGCTAAATGTTTTCTCGCCTGAAGAAATTGCAGATATGGGAACTTTTGTGGTGGTTCTATTTAGGAATGCTTTAATAATTTTCCACTTCTTGTTAACGTCATTTCCGGCTAGATTTAACTCTCTTTCATAGTATTTTTTCTTAGCTGTTGAGAGGAGCATGCTTAATATATTAGAATAATTCTTATAGCGTGCTAGAAGTCTCAAGTTGAATGGTTGTTTTTTGCTCTTTTTGTAGAGGTTATCTTTTTTCCTTAAACTGTTTAATAGGCTGGAAGACATCCAGGGATTAATCGGAGCTGAATATTTTTTATTGCGCGTAGATACAGTGGAGCTTTGATTAACAGCATTAGAGATATTAAGAAAGAACTGGTTAAATGCATTATCAGCGTCTTCAATGGCCTTGATTACTGACCAGTCAACACTGGCAATCCGTTCAAGGAATAATGCAGCACTCAGTGTTTTTTTAATGCGGAGTGTATGCCTAGCCTGGGTAACATAGTTATCCAGCTGAATGAAAATAGGGCAGTGATCAGTTAAATCAGCCTCTATGACACCTGCGTCGGGGGCGGTTATTAGGTTGGATAAGGCGTGATCTATAAGTGAGCTTGAACCACTCGCCGAAACGCGAGTCGGAATGGTAATAAGATTTTCAAAACCATGAATGTTTAAAACATCCAAGTAATTTTTATGTGAAGGGCAGTTGGGGTCTAATGTGTTAATGTTGATGTCACCCATTATAATTACATTTTTGCGTTCCATAGATAACGCGCTTAAGACTGAGTGTAAAGCTGAACAGAAATCTTTGACAGGAGATGAGGGTGATCGGTATACGCAACCAATGATTAAATTTTTTTTATCTCGTGAAAAGAAAGATTCATCCGGTTCAATCCATACAGATTCACAGTTTATCACTGCAAGAGCTAGATCAAGTCGGCGGCGATAATGATAGCTAGAGGAAATAAAGATTGCTGTGCCACCATGAGCGTTGTCGTTACGATGGCAGTATTCTGCGCTGTAAGAAGGTAACGAGTATAGTTCTTTATCAGTTTCGGACAGCCAAGTCTCGCTGACGCAGATAACGGAGAACTGGTGTTGAGTAGCTGATAAAAAGTTAGCAATGTCGTCCGAATGTTTTCTTAGACTTCGTGCATTAAAATGAATTAAAGATCTACAAGAAGGGGAAAGGTAAGATTTTAGGTTTGAAGGCGTGAAGTACGAGGCCATCCTAATGAACGAGATGGGCAGAAAAAAAGTACACAATCTTAGGTGAAGATCGACAGATCGGACTCGGATTTAATACGGAAGACATGGCTATTCTCTGACTTACGTGCCAAAATTTGACAGTTTTTCGTCCAGAGATACAGCCATCCCTTTTCTTTCTTGAGTGCGCGTGCCTTAGTGAGAAGTTTTTTGTTTTCCATGGTGAGGTGGTCATTTACGTATATTGGATCCTTTACTTCCCCTGAGAAACCAATGCTACCAGTGTCAAGCCGTGCCTTGCGAGCCCTTTCCAAGAAGTCATTTCTTTTGGAGCGGGAAATGAATCTAGCAATAATGTTCTGCCCTGACTGTGCAGGGACCCGGTGAACGATATCCAAGTCAGAAGTGTCAACAGGGCAGCTAATTATCTCTCCAATTGTCGCCACAATTGTAGCGCAGTCTTCGCCCTGTGTGCACGGGACACCTTTGATTTCTATGTTATTGATTCTGGAATACTGATCTTGATTAGCGATGCGATTTTTAAGCATTTCGTTTTCGAGTTTGAGAGCTTTGTTAGCAGCCCGAAGTTCAGCTTGAGTGTCCTGAACTTTTCCCACCATATCATTCAAGAGCGCGAGGCTAGAATCCATGTTAGAAACTTCCTTATTCAATCCACTCATGTCAACTCCAGATTCCTGAAGCTTAATAGTTACCTTTGCAACCAGTTGATTAACTAGTTCACTCATCCTGGCCTCAAACATAGCTTCCAAGTTCTCTATTTTTTTTGCTAGTTCGGCATTGGTTGGCATCGTGAAAAAAGGTGCATAAAGTACACAGCGACGCAAACAGAGTTAGCAGCAGCAGTGGTTGCAAGTCTAGGTTGACTAAAGAACAAGAGAGTAAAGGCACCAACCTGGGTGAACAGTAAAAGATGCTTAGCGGTAGATTCGATGACCGCAACCACTGCTGCAATGAAGCTGGGGTACAAGAGGCGATGGCTTTTAAGGCTGCAAGCAGAAAGTTCGCGCAGGCGCTTCAGCGAAGGCACAATTCCGGAAGGTGACGTCTCGAAGATGACTATTCAGTACGCGCTCGTTGACACGTGGCGGGATAAGGGTAGCCTTCGGGTGGGAGCACGAAGTGTATATGGGTGACACCGGCCTAAATTTTGAAAGTAGAACCGGTGTCGGCAGCGTTCGTGTGTGCAGGCGACGTCAGATTGACTGTTCTCTGGTTTGAAGTTTGAAGTTTGAAGTTTATTGTATTTCAAAGGTTAACAAAACATGAATACAGAAGGAGGTCCCAAAGTCAAGGACTGCGGAACGGGACCTCCTATGATGATTATTGAAAAGAAATACATATTGAGCAGTTGCAGAAATTATACAATATTTCGCATCAGTGGGTTGGGGCGAATGAAACATGAATTAGTACAGACGCTATTGATGTAATAACAAAGAATAAACACCTAATCACATAAAGAAAACATAGGAAACAATTCATAAAAAAAGATATAAAGGATAACACATGAACAGATTACCTTGAAAATTACGATAAGTGTGATAACAAAAACTGACGAAGAGCGGATTTAAAGGCAAAAATAGTTAATGATTGTTTGATAGTTGTAGGTAATGAATTCCAAAGAGTGGTAGCAGAGAATCGGACTGATTGTTTCCCATAATTGGTGTTTGGTTTAGGCAGCAAGAAGTTGTTGTTGATGGCGAAACGTGTGTCCGTACGACGCGGAATTTGATCATTGGTGGTTAGTGAGAATGGAAGTAGCTCTCTAACAGATTTGTACATTAGGATACATAAACTGTAGTCGATTATTTTCATTACAGAAAGAATATTGTGTGATTGGAGCAAACGAAGGGCATTTTCTGATCGGTGACTACAAGTAATAATGCGTATAGCTTGATTTTGGATAATTTGCAGGGAAGATAAGTGCGAAGGGTACGTGTTTCCCCAAGATGAAATGCAGTACTGGATGTGAGTGTGGATGAACGAGTAATATAGAGAAATGAGCGTGGGAATATCAAAATACGGCCGAACTTTAATTAGCACTCTAATGCCATAAGCCATTTTACGAGAAATAGATGTGATGTGAGTCCGAAATTTTAGATGTTTATCAAGTTCCACACCTAAAAATGACACATGATCAGAAGCAAAGATAGAATTAGAGCCGATGTTAACAAACGGGGTTTCGCAGATAATTTTATGAGATGAGCTGAAAACTATAAAACTAGATTTGGATGCATTAATGGACAGCATATTATCCCGGCACCAGCTTAATACAGTGTCTGCATCAGCATTCAGTTTTTCAACCACAGTGTTTATGTGTGAACCCGATGTTAAGATGGTGGTGTCATCTGCATAAAGAAAACAGTTAGAATTATTAAGGCGCACAGGGAGGTCATTAATGTACAATAAAAATAAGAGAGGACCAAGAAGTGAACCTTGCGGAACTCCAATGTTTGTGGTCTTGTATTATGAATATGTCTCCGATATGAATACCGCTTGTTTTCTTTCGAATAAATAGCTTTTGATTAGAGTAAGGGCAGGCCCAGTTATTCCGATAGCGTCAAGCTTATTGAATAAAATAGTATGGTTAAGGGAATCAAATGCTTTGGAGAGATCGATGAATAATGCACCAGCGATGTTACCCGCATCAATGATTGATTTAATTTGATCAGTGAGAGCGATCACAGCTAATTCAGTAGAGAATCCTAATCTAAAACCAAATTGGTTAGGCGAGAGAATGTCAAATTTCGATAAATAGCTATTTAGTCGGACAACAATGGCTTTTTCGATGATTTTACTGAAAAATGACAGAATAGCTATAGGGCGGTAATTTGAAATGTTATGCTTATCTCCCTTTTTGAAGATAGGAATGAGCTTAGTCTTTTTCAGCGCAGTAGGAAAAATTCCGGATTTGAACACCAGGTTAATAATGTGAGCGAGGACATCGCAAATGAGATGAGCAATCATCTTTATGTGAGAAGAATGTATATTATCCAGACCTGGACTGGTGTCCTTCAGATTGTGTATTATTTTGCAGATCTCGTCAGGTGACACAGGAAAAAGGAAAATGCTATGGGGAGATCGTTGTAATGTATAACTTGTAGCAATGTTAGAATTACCTGATGGTAAATCAAATGAGTCACTAAACGCTTCAGCAATGTCTACCGGGTTGCTAAATGTTATCTCGCCTGAAGAAATTGCAGATATGGGAACTTTTGTGGTGGTTCTATTTAGGAATGCTTTAATAATTTTCCACTTCTTGTTAACGTCATTTCCGGCTAGATTTAACTCTCTTTCATAGTATTTTTTCTTAGCTGTTGTGAGGAGCATGCTTAATATATTAGAATAATTCTTATAGCGTGCTAGAAGTCTCAAGTTGAATGGTTGTTTTTTGCTCTTTTTGTAGAGGTTATCTTTTTTCCTTAAACTGTTTAATAGGCTGGAAGACATCCAGGGATTAATCGGAGCTGAATATTTTTTATTGCGCGTAGATACAGTGGAGCTTTGATTAACAGCATTAGAGATATTAAGAAAGAACTGGTTAAATGCATTATCAGCACAAGGTTAACAAGAGGGATATGCTATTTGCGATACCCTTGGGTTAAGATAATGTAGAAGAGTGAAAACGTCAGAGCGGTATTACACAGATCCCACCTTGGCGGTAGACGAGGTATCAAATGAGGTTCTACGTCTGCCACTGCGAACGAAGGAGGCGCTGCAAATGCTCAAGCATTTGCAATACGCAAAAGATCTACACTGGTAGCACCTAAACCAAACGTCACGTCCAACCACGAAAGAAACCTGTAAAGCAGGGAGTTGCGCGCTCATCCTCGATAAATCGGCTTGAGACAAGCAACAAAAGCAAAACAGTATTGCTAATGCGTACGCATTCACTGCCCGTAAATCCCACACTCTGTTGGCTTTACCGCAGAAAGGCGTTGGTTAATTAATAATTATATATACGTTTGCTAATTTATTGAAAGGCAGCTACGTACCAAGTACCAACATGTTGAAAATTTTCAATTCCTGAATACATATATTTTGTCTGGCATTCGGTACTTCATGGCTGCCTCTAGAGACATACAAAGATTGTGGCATAAAGCAATCAAATCTTATTTTTCAATGTGCTGTAGTCATGCTTTTTGAGAAAGTGTCTTTTTTTAATTTCCAGCAGATTAGTAGTTTTGCGAATTTCTTTCTAGAGCTCATTACCCACCTCAGTAACGTTATAGTGGTAGTACCGGAATATAGCAGTTTGCAATGATTTTGATGTCGCATTTTTCTACCAAGGAGGAATTCGTGAGAAATATTAAACGACCCAAGCTTGGAATTTCTATGACATAAGACGGTAGCGTAAAGCTGGATGATGGACAGAGAACGAGGTAGAAAACACAGACGCTATTGTCTGACACAAAGAATCTTGCACAACCCTAACGAAAGTTGCACGCGAGCATCCACCGCGGCCTAGGCCCTGAAAACCATGAAATAGAAGAAACAAGCAGCGTTTGAACAAAGAAAGATGAACACAGACGAAATATAGATATACACTCTTTTTTACTGTCAACTCATTTTCAAGCAGTGAAACACACTTCTAAAACATTTATCCTGCAAAGCACCGATGTACGCAGCCTCGGCTATTTCGCGGGTGTGATTAATCTGTTGGTCTGCTCAAGGTGCATCACTTATTGATAAATGGCACACAAGCGCACACCTTAGAATACAAAGCCTCTTTGCCGCCACTGTACAACTTCTTAATATATTTATATGCGCGAATTTCTTCACTTTAGCACTGCAGACCGACCGATTGACCGCTTACCGCAAGAAGGTAGGATGATATATGCAATCAGGCCCTCTCCATTTACTTGCACGATTTGAGAAAATGTCTCTCGACAGTCACAGAGTATGATTTTTTTAGTAATCTTGACGTGTCTGGTCAGCTCAATGTTTTGTTTTTACATTTATTAAGCCCTTTGATACAGTGCATCATGGTAAACTCTTTATTAAGTTGCGGAGCAGTGGTCTTCCGCACGACATAAAACGCTGGATTGCTGCGTATTTTAAAAACACAATAATTTGTTCAAGTGCAAAATTCTTTATTCACTATGCTATTAGTTACTTGTGGAGCTCGCCAGGGAACTGTACTGGGATTACTGTTGTTCCTAATTTGTAATAATGATTTAATAGACGTTCTACCGAATGGCATTTCAATCAGACTATTTTGCAGGCGACTCTGTTGTTTTTAGGGAGATCTCGTGATCTACGCAATTCATGGCTGGTGTAAAAAGGGGAACATGGAGTTTAACTGGGCAAAACCTGTTCTACGCATGACCAGAAAAAGACATCCCAGTACATTCACTTATAGGCTTTGCAGCAGTACGATTTGCGAACTTCATGAGTACAAGTACCCAGGAGTGGCTCTTACAAATAATCTGGCAGGGTCTACATATATCTCAGACATTCGTCATTGTTTTTCAAAAGTTGTGCTTTTTTTAAAGTGAACCTGTGGTTACATTACATCTAGCATATAATACATTCATAAGGTCCAAACTGCAATATGCGTCGGTACTCTAGGAACTCCGCACTAAGAAGGACATAAAAAAAAAAACGGATGCGTATTCAAAGAAAAGCGGTAAGGGTTTATATACGGAAATATACGGAAACACTAGATTCTACTTCTCCACTCAAGCAACACCAAATTTCAACGTTGCAAATATGTCTGAAAATAAGTACACTTCTGCTCCTACATACATTTTATTTTCGGAAAAAATTGCCAAACATTCCAAATTATATTCGGCAAGCTACCACAACGCTATTAAGGTATACTAATCTACATACACTTCCTGCGATTTTTTTTTTCAGAAACAAACTCCTGTAAGAACAGTTTTTTGTCACTAAAACAGTGAAAGAATGGAAGGAATTGCCACCGATCGTATTTGAATCAAACAGTTTTGTAACAGAACTGGACTCCTTTTTTTTTGCATGCACAGGCGCATTGATTTGCATTGTATTCTAGATTTTTGCATATTTTTGTTTTATTTTTGTTATAATCATAACCGGACATAAATTCCCAGTCTAGCTATTTGTTGTATATATAGCCTAATTTTACTTTTGTACTTTTGTTTTTTACTCATCCCGTTGGTGTTCGGGATTTGTGCCCCCTTTACTCGCTGAGATGGCGGAAGTGAATTTGTGGTCTCCAGATTTGTTGCTTTTGTTTTAGAGCCTCATTTTACCGTCTTATTGTTATAATGCCCCTCCTGCTCGGGGTCTGAGCATTGACCTGAAGTATGGTTAAGTAAATAAATAAGTAAAAGAACAAACACGGTAAACTTGGGCTGATACTTTTTTTGAGCGAATGTCTTCACGAGCGGTGGCACATTTTATAAACATATAACAAAGGTGTATGCTCTCACTTCAGGCCGGCGCGATCGTCCTCGTGATGAATGACAGCTGCTCGTGCAGCGGGCTGTTTTCTTACCAGTATCATTCCATTCATGTACGAAAGGAGCGCGTAAGTGGATTCCTTAGCGCATTCCTTGGTAGGGATAGAATATTATGAGAGAATTGTGTTATGTTTTCGTAGATAAGCATGCCATTCTCTCACATTTGCAGTGCCTATATTTTGCCAGCCAACAATCGCGAACATCAAGTTTTTAGAAGCGCACAATTACACCCCGTGCTTTACCCTGCTTAGCGGGAAACCTGTGTATGGCTGTTATCTCAATTGAGCGTAATTTTTCAGGATACTGCTCGAGCTTAGGTCGTTAACTTTTGCAAATCCTCATTATCGGTGTCTGGAATCCCGCGAATTTCAGCGTTCAGGCGACAGCTGTGCCACTTCAGGTCGGGTACATTTCAACTGAATCGTGAAATTTCTCTAGGCCATTGAGCCTTATCAAATTGTTCGACTCGTTTCGTCACTTTTGTTTTTAGACCCCACCGGGGTGGCGCAGTGGTTACGGCGCTCGACTACTGTTGCCACGGACGGGGGATCGAATCCCGGCCTCAGCGGCCGCTTTTCGTTGGAGGCTGAAAGCAAGGCGCCCGTGTGCTGTGCGATGTCAGTGTACGTTAAAGAACCCCAGGTGGTCGAAATTTCCGGAGTCCTCCACTATACGGCGTCTCTAATAGAATTAGTCGCTTTGGGACGTTAAACCCCAAGAACCACCACCAACGTCTGCTGACTTTTCTTGGTCTAGAAATTCATCAGAGAGCAGTTGAACATTGCCTCTAGCGACTCATGCTTATCAGACAAGGCCATAAGGGTCAAACTGGCTTTTCAATGCAGTCTATTTATAACTGTCTGTTGAAGGTCAGCCCTATGAGCTTGAATAAAGGTCTAAAAAGGATACATTACGAGACACTTTAGCGACTGAAGCGCTGAAAGGCGAAAGCCTGAGTGCAGCGTTCTGCTACGCATGTTGCGAATGTGGCGGTGAATATGGCTTCGAGTAACCTGATTGATTTATAGGAAGAGAAAGGCGCGGTAACTGCCTCACTTGTTTTCTGTGGACGCCTCAACCGCGCCGTAAGGAAAGGGAGGAAGGTGGGAGGGAAAGTGGAAAGATAGAAAGAGGAGCCGTAGTGGAGGGCTACGGAGTATTTTCGACCACCTGCGGATCTTTACCGTGCGCTGACATCGCACAGCACACGGCCCCCTCTTCGTATGGCTTCGAGTAAAGGGGCTACTGTTTTACATTACTCCCTTTCTTTACGGAGTGGTACATATGTCCGCGGAGAGCTGTGACAGGTACTGCGCCTTTTCTATCCTGTAAGTCAAATTCAAACGCCGCTTATGCCTGCTGCGCTAACGCCTCCTAGACATCTGGGTCAGATTTTGTTTGCTGTGTGGTGCGGCGTTCGAGGAAGCGGCAAATGAAAGGCGGCACGGACGCCTGGACTGGACGCCTGGTTAGGTCGGCTTCGTATATGCATTATTCGCATTGTGCGGTAAAACTTGCCGTTATGGTACATCGCGCGCCCCTTGTCGAAAATAACCAGCATTTCATAAGAACGCATTAAAGTTCACCTGCGTTCTATAAGTCGTCTACACGAAAGGAAAGGCGCAGTATTTGCCCCTCGCGGAACCTTGGTATCATCCTCATTGTAGTCAATGGGAATTATGAAGAGCGTTTCACGATCCTGGGCGTGGCACCGCAAAAAAAAAATATCGCAGCGCCAGCTGCCTGAGTTTGTTGTCTTCACCAAAGAAGTAGCGTGAGGAATATGTGAGTATTGCAGGGAGGCCATCGAGAGTGTTTAGGTTTCTTTCAGCGCGTTTCTCAATGAAATATTTGGTGTAACGAGAGGGAGGTGGTGAAGGGTGGCCGCTCCTGCCCCAACGGAGCTGGGACGGTAGGTCAACGCCGATTGCGGCAGGGGCTAGCCAGCCACCGAATTTTATCTGTTGTAGGCCGTCATTGCACCCGCCACTGCTTCGGTGGTGGGCGATGGCTGTTGCTGCGGCGCGCGTCTTTCTCTCCCTCTTCTTTTTCCTTTCTTTATTTCCTCTTCTGTCCGCACGAGGCCGCCGAAATCGGGTTCGAAACCGGAGTACCCCGGTTCGAACCCGATCTCGGCGGCTGAGTTTCGATGGAGGCGAAACGAAGAGGGGTCCATGTGCTGTGCGATGTCAGCACACGTTAAAGATCCCCAGGTGGGCGAAATTACTCCGTAGCCCTCCACTACGGCTCCTCTTTCTCTCTTTCCACTTTCACTCCCATCTTCCTCCCTTCTCTTGCGGCGTGGTTGAGGTATACTGTGCCGGAATACCCAGGTTCGAACCCGACCTCGGCGGCTGCGTTTCGATGGAGGCGAAACGAAGAGGCGTCCGTGTGCTGTGCGATGTCAGTGCATGTTAAAGACCCCCAGGTGGTCGAAATTACTCCGTAGCCCTCCACTACGGCTCCTCGTTCTCTCTTTCCACTTTCACTCCCATCTTCCTCCCTTCTCTTACGGCGTGGTTGAGGTATACTGTGCCGGGATACCCGGGTTCGAACCCGACCTCGGCGGCTGCGTTTCGATGGAGGCGAAACGAAGAGGCGTCCGTGTGCTGTGCGATGTCAGCGCACGTTAAAGATCCCCAGGTGGTCGAAATTACTCCGTAGCCCTCCACTACGGCTCCTCTTTCTCTCTTTCCACTTTCACTCCCATCTTCCTCCCTTCTCTTACGGCGTGGTTGAGGTATACTGTGCCGGAATACCCGGGTTCGCACGCGACCTCTGCGGCTGCGTTTCGATGGAGGCGAAACGAAGAGGCGTCTGTGTGCTGTGCGATGTCAGCGCACGTTAAAGATCCCCAGCTGGTCGAAATTACTCCGTAGCCCTCCACTACGGCTCCTCTTTCTCTCTCTCCACTTTTCCTCCCACCTTGCTCCCTTCCCTTACGGCGCGGTTGCGGTGTCCACAAAAATAAGGGAGACAGTTAACGCGCCTTTTCCCTTCCTATAAATTAATCAGGCAGCAGAGCCAGTAGCAGGCCCGTGCATTTTCTTTTCCTTCTTCCTACAGCCCCAACAAAAAAAAAGTTTGATAATGTCTGTGATGTCTGTGTGATAATGTCTTTCCATAACTCTGTACAGGGCCACATACAGTCACGACCCTGGCACAGATGCGTTAAAGAGAGTAAAGAAAATGCAAGTTCCGCCAGGAGCTAAGACCGCTTTATAAATCACACACCGGAGGATTACTAGTAAAGTCCTTTTTCGAGCAAAGGGGCTTTTTTTTTCTGTGGGGGTCCCATTGTTTAATCTGTAAGCAGTCGGAAGCAATAGATCATGGTTTTTACATTGTTGGGAAGGGATATATTTCTGGGATGTATTACACCGGGATATAAAGAAGGAGTTTTCACTAGACTCGCACCGCATTCGATATTTAAACATAGAGAATGAGGATGGGGTTCCATTTGACGTAATTATGCCTATGGGCCTCCACTGTATACGGCGCTCCAAAATGGCGGCCTATCACTGTGACATGGATGCCAGACCTTCTCGAATTTACTTTCGAGAGAGTATGGAGTGGTTTTTGGCTATCCAAAAAGTGGCAGCGGAACCTCCCGAATGGCTCTCAAGGGTATAGCCTTTGTTGCTGCGAGAGTTTTAAAGCGACGAGCCCACTCCAACACTGGCTGATCATGACGTTCATTCAGGTGTATTGCCTTGTGTGTCTTTTAGTTTTTGATCGGAGTTTCGTGTTATCGCGTGTGCCAAAGCCACGCAAAAAAGAAAAAAGAACGAATGCTAGGCGTGGTGCAGTGGTAAAGCGCTAGGCGGGGATCCAAGGGATGGAGGTTGGATTCCGCGGGGGGAGACAAGGTTTATTAGTTTATTTTTTATGTATCGATTCAATGGTGATTGGGCATAGGACTTCTGGTTGGTCGCTTCGAATTTGGCGACTGATGACGTCATCCCGTCTAGACCAATCAGAGCCGCCTCAAAAGCAGGACACATTTTGTCCACGACAACGATGAGGCAATTAAGGGTTTCGCCTTAAAATTGTCGGTGATTTCCTGGGAAGCGGAGGTCACCGGTGCTCGTGAGTCTCCAGTTTAGTGTTTACATCCCGACTTGTAAACAGCGTCGTCATATTCATCAGTAAGAACTCAGCCAGCAGACAGGACGGGTATTTACAGTTTGCCATCCAACATAACGAATACTGTTTGCTAAGAATATAGAATAGCGTAAGATTTCAGATGACCCACACATTAGTAGGACACCCCTTCTCTGTCGTTGAACAGTCCGCCACGGATCGCGACCGTCTTCGGCTCCTGTAAACGACAAATCGCTATAATCTGTTCTCCAACTCGATAAGCACCATCCTAAGACCAATGCTCCTGGCTTAGTGCGTCCGTCGGGTGCAGCGTTACCATGAAATGAACGTGTTTCTCGGCGGCCTCAGGGCTTCTGGAAGGCTTCTTCTTAGTTCTTTCCAAACAGAAATGGCATCATTTACCAGTAGTGCTATCAACGGTTCGACTATCCTGAATTGATTGTGTATGAAGCGTCGGACGTACCAGCCAAGGCCCAGAAATTGGCCAGGTGCCCTTTAGAGGATTAGACGTGAAAACCTAGACGCGGCGGCAGTCTTGTTGGAATGTTTATTCATATGTGGAGCACTCCCTTTTCATGTCTTGTTTTTTTTTTGTTATTGTTCTAGTGGAAGAATTTATTTTTTTTTTGGAAACACGGCTACAACCTGTATCCTTCACAAGAATTTCCAATTCGTTCTGCATTGTGATACCTTCGATTGTATTACAGCCGGGGTAGCGCAGTGGTTACGGCGCTCGACTACTGTTCCCAAGGACGCCGGATCGAATCCCGTGCTCGGCGGCCGCTTTTCGATGGAGGGGAAAAACAAGGTGGTCGTGAGTTGTGCAATGTTAGCGCACATTAAAGAACCCCAGGTGGTCAGAATGTCCGGCGTCCTCCACTACGGCTTCTCTCATAGCCTAAGTCGCTTTGGGACGTTAAACCCCACAAACCAAACCAAACCTTGTTAAAACTGCCCCAAGAAGCAGGTTCTTGGAGCAGCTTTTAACCAACTGTATAAACAAATAAATAAATTCATAAATCGAAACGGAGGCCTTGCGCACTGAAAACGTGGCATAGAAAGTGAAGTTCTCTGAAACCAAAATACAATTTCTGATTCTTGATTGCGGGTTGTGCACATTTGACTTTTTTAGCCAAAATTCCAAGTTGCACGGGTGCTAGGGTAGGCGACAAAAGCATAAGATTGTCAAGGTAAACCAGGCAAATCTTCCACTTTAGTACTGATAAAAGTGTCCATTATACGTTGAAACCTGGCCGACGCAGAGCAAAGACCAAAATGGAGCCTCCTAAACTGGTCCAGATAACCAGGCGTCCCAACCGCTTTCTTCTCTCGGTCTCTTGTATCCGCATCTATCTGCCAATGCCCACTTTTGAGACCTAGTTTAAAGGACTTGGTGTCACATAGCCAGTTGAGGGAATCATCAGTCCTGGCGATTATATCAACATAATTTTGGTCAATTATTCAGTTTTCGGTAATCGACACAGAATCGCATGTTGCCATTTTTATTGCGAAGCAATACTACTTTAGCTACCACCTCAGCCCGTGCCATGCCGCGGTCGCATAGCCACGCTTGACCTTCCGCGTGACCTCGCTGCGTGACGTCATACCATCTGTGTAAAAACGGGGCCCCATCTTACGCCGTCCCCTTGCGCGGCGCATAGCCACGACCGCGGCCTGACTCCCGCTCCTCTCACCAGGGACGCTGTGCGCTATGTGACGTCATACCATCTGCTTAAAAACGGGGCCCCATCACACGCCGTTGCCTTGCGCGGCGCATAGCCACGGCCGCTGCATGACTCCCGCTCTTCTCGTCAAGCCCATGAGATGCCACCTCCAGCCTATACGCTTCGGCAGGTTGCAAAGAGGAAGCATCAGCGAGCTACGGAGACAGAAGAAGAACGAGAAGAACGGCTTTCCAAGCGACAAGCTCAAGATGCAGCTAGGCGAAAAAAACACTCAGCGTCTTCGGCAGCAGAATCAATGGCAGAATCAAGTGAGGAAGTTATAAGTTTGGCCGACAGTGTGGAATATGCATCTTGTTCCAGCACTACTAGTTCGGAATGCCGGAACGCAGCCAAACGGGGGCGACGTGCCCAAGAAACTCCGGAACAGCGGCAGCAGCGACTCTAGAAGGAAATTGTGTATCGAGAGAGGCAGAATGAAAAGCGAAAAAATGGCATGCTGAAGAAACATCCGAGCAACGAGAGGAACGTTTGAAGAAAACACGAGAGAAATCTCTCACCCAAGCTACCCGGAATCAAACCGATGGTAGCCATACTAGCATAAGCATAACCAGAGCATCGCCACACGCGGTACAATAGCAGAACCACGTATTGCTTCGCATTTACCAGGCTTAACCAAGCTAAGCCACAGCCAAATTTTATTTTTCACAAGTACCACTGGCGACGGTCATGAGCTGGAAGCAGGCTGGATCACATCGACCGCAAACATTCCGTCCACTTGGGCGTAAATGGCTTTCCTGTTTCTTAGGAGACAGCAAAGAATTTGGCATACAGATAATGTGGCCTCCCAGGGTTTGGTGAGGTGCTTGGCAACAGCAGTGCGATCGACCATGGAAACGGCGGTGAAGCACTCTGCGAATTCTACGAGAAGAGCTAAGAGGAGGTACTTCTGAATGGTTGTCAATGCTGGGTTATGACTGCTTCCACCGCTATTGCTTACAAAACGTAGAGCGGGGGTCAAGCTCAACCGCCACCTTAGAGCCAGGTTCAGATGTCCGCGGAGGAAGTGTGAAAGATGCCACGCCTTTCCTTTCATGTATTTCAATTTATTTTAAGTTGGTGTTACATGAGCGCTGTGAATGGGAAAACCAATTTCAAAAATATAACACAAAAAGAACTTGCAATTATGCTGAATAGAATGTATTTTGAATATTCCAGATAGCTTTAAGAATTAGACAATTGCTTACGCAAAGATTTGCGTTAACTTGCCCATTTGGAATGTTGAGGTCGGACAGACCCATACTTGAAAGAAGGATATATTAACAGTTGTGTATATTCACGATGAGCAATATTTGCTTCCCGAAGTGTGAAGAAATGCAGCCCGCTGAACGGCATCTACCGTGCAGTATTCTAAAGCATTTACGGTGTTGTTTAAACCGAAGCAATAATTAATGCCACCTGTGTAGGCCTTGGTCTTGTCGGTCACTCTTTTGGTGATTCAGTTTTTATTTTATAACCTACTGTTCGCACCTGAAACTATATGCTGCTACTGGAGATTGTGAAGCACTTCAGTTCAGTTCAGTCGTTCAGTCGTGTCCGACTCTTCGTGACCCTATGGACCATGTCACGCCACGCTTTCCGGTCTCTCACTATCTTCCTAACATCACATAACTTCATCTGCAGTGCCTCGAGGATGCCATCTAACCATCGCGTTCGCTGCCTACCCCTTATCCGGCGACCGTCAACCTTTCTCAACATCAAATCTTTCTCCAGCGACTCCTCTCGTCTCATCAGATGACCAAAGTAGCTGAGTAGCACTACCAAGATATTAATAGCATGTCGCACTTAGACGAATGTATATGCATAGCTTCGACCTCACTGGATGTACGCAACGACAGATTCCGGGATATTGCTAAGTGATATGGATTTTAATCAGATTTTTACTATTTTGACTCTTGGACAGCGTATCTCACCGTCCAGATTTCGATAGAGCCAGTCGACGTATTGCAGTGTGGCAGTCGAGAAAAGCGCTTTTTTAGTATCATTTAATTTCTCAATGACGTTTAAATGCGCAATCTCACCACGCAATTTCTTTCAACCTTCGCTAGAGTCTTTCAGGCTGTTCATGAGACTGGGAAGTAAACATGACACCGCTAAAGTGGGTGTTTTATAATTACGTTCCAGGCGGTTGATCAGACACGTTATAATGATGGATTCGCACACATCCAATGGCGGGATATGGGTTTCATTTAATGTTTGCGCTGCATTGAAATGTCGATTGCGGCATTAAACGTAATCTGAACGGAGAACAGAAAGCATATAAGGTGACCATCCTTGCCACACTGTCGCTATAGATCAGAGTTCTTTTAGGGGTTATATTTTCAAGTAGAGATTTCGATTGGCAGCTACGCTCGGTTTCAGAGGAGAGTTTAGCAAAATCTTTTTAACTGGTGTCAGCGCTGGTTTTGGCTAAGTGGTTTTTTCGTAACATAGTGCTAGCGAATGGAAAATCGTAGCGGTCCTCCCGGAATCTCAGACCTGAGCTGCTCATTCATTTTAACCTAGAATTTACACAGTCGTCTGTATAGCGGTACCATCGAAGCAGTTCGATCCAGAAGTAAGCAGCAGGCATACCAAGTAGTATATACATATGTGGACATTTATGGTACGTCGCACCGCTTCCAATGAGTGATTTCTAGAAGAATAATTCTCAATAGTATTATTTCCTGTGAACATGAATTAGGATATGCTTATCGCTCTTAGATGTATTACAATTTCCAATCAGGCCTGTGCTGCCATTTTTCATCCCCTATTTTGATATGAGTGCAAATGCATCGGTTGCTTCGTAAAACGCAGCCTATCAAAACTTTCCTCAATCTATGCCTAGACAATGCACATTACCAGATCAAGACACAAAATATATCCTCGCGTAGTTACTTTCTATTAAAGCTACCAATTCTTTACCACCTTCATTTTTCCCCATACTGGATTGCATGGTCTGCACAGTCTGCCCAATTGTTGTTAGGTTTTATTTCAGGGAGGGTTTATTGCTTCTAGTTTTCCCATCGCGGAGCTACGTCCAAACATCTCATAGGAGAGCTATTTTCAAGGAACATTATTTAGGAAGGTGCACAGTGGGATGCATAATTTACACTACTAATCTTGCAGTCAAATTAATTGAGCTGGAAGTTAGAACTGTCAGGGCTTATTCGTGGGTCTTAGGTTGAGTTTTATGAGTACTAGTTTATTTTATGAATAATATACTTGAACCTATTGTGAACACAGGGCTAAGGTGGAGTTGCACTAAGTAAATAAACCTTAACAATATATTTTAAACGAAAATAAATACTTGCTTGTAGATGAAACCTTGAGTTCACTACTGACAAATCCTGTATAAAATCTGTACAGGAAATTGTATGCAGGTTTATTGCACACGATCTTGGATAACGATTGGAGGCTATTTCAGTAAATTCCTGTAGTGGCCAAGGAAGTCCAGAGTGAAACCGCGCGGAGATCTGATACGGGAATGTCCTGTATAGGAAGGCCCTCGTTTCAGGGAAAAAAAACGCGCCCCCAGGCTAGAAAAACCATGCAACAATATAAAATAACATGACTACTTTTAAAAATAAATAAAAATAATATAAACAAGAACTCCCAGAAACGCCATGTAGTGCTAACACAGTTAACCCAGTAACCGGGTTTTCATAAAGGTGGTCTTGCGCCTCACACTTTTACCTGTATGTTCCCTTTGTGCGCATTTCAAAAGGTTATTAGTAAATTAACATTGAATGAAAGAGTTGGCTAATATGTTGTGATTAAATGTAAAGACAACACAGGTAAATGCGTTTCAAGCCTTGAAGTCCATCATAGAAAGCTGAGAAACCTGTAAACATCTGCTAACTATTGAACATGATTTTGCAAGCTCCGGCTTCATTACAAATGATGGCAGAACTTATGGCAGAAACGAATATTTTTTTCACATTTATTCTACCTAGAAAATTTATGCAATATTATACCGCTACTCTGGCATCTCAGGGAAGTAGGCTATGATGATACGTGCACCGTGAGACAAAACAGGGTTCCAAAAGACTGCCGTGTACCCGACCTCAATTCGTCAATAGCCAACTTCAAGGGAACCAATATCTAATTACGCAGGTAAAATGTACACATTAATCTGAAGCATTGTGACAATAAACCAAGTAGTCTTGGTTGACGAACGACATACACGATTGGTACATTCCATAATCGTGCCATGTGACCCAGTTTATTGAAGCGATACCTATTGGAAAGAAGCCCAAGAGTGCCAGGGAGAATTTCACTGGCAATGTGAGCACATGTTGAACAAAGTATCACCTCTTCGCATACATTTCATGCTTTACTTTGTACAGCACCATATGATTGCCTGAAAATTCAAAACATGTATATTTCAGCTTGTTTCATGGCTTGAAGTGGAAGTAGATCACTTCCTGCACATTCCAGTAGCCTAAGTGTTCAGCGCCACCATATTTTCTCGGGCTATATAGCACTTCCAAACCAAGCAGCGTCAATGCGATAATATTTTGCATGACGAAAACGTGTATAGAACAAAGCTAATATATGCACTTTACTGCAAGTAAGCAAGCCAAAAGGGAAAATGGCTTTATTCGTTATTAAAAAGTGCAAGAAACGCGGGAACTGCGAGGTGTTGACAAACATCAATTTAACGGGATTTCATATTATATATCAGATAGAAGGCTCTGCTTATATGCGTGGCCATCGATTTTTGAGTGCTACTCTGGGCAGGGAATGTTCAATACTGGGCACTGAAGACTGTGCTCTGCCGCCGAAAATGTGTCATGGTGAGTGCTATAGGAAGGCAGTAAACAGCTACGGTCCCAAAGAATATATAAGGAATTTGCCTGTCCCTTTCTTTACTCAAACAATGTTTTACATCTATATTGATTTGTCTTTTCAGCAGCTTCATTACCTATTGCCTTTTGTTCATTTTTAGATCATAAGAGCTGCAGCAATTTACAATCACCCAGCAAAAACATATATCCCCGTTTATTTCAAAACCATACACACCTACGCTCAGGCGATGGAATTGGGTGCAGAAGGTCTGGCTTGAATCCTATTAACATTTATTTTTTTGTGTTTTCATTCACATTTCGAAATTAACTAAATTGCGTAGGCCTCTATGTCGCTTTACCGTGTCGCTTTTTTATTGCTATGTGGTGTAATTGATGGAACACTGGGACACAGCAGGGAACGAGTTACGCCATAACATGATCATGATATATGCTTTACTGCATGCTGCACTGCATGTGGTTGCAACTTCGGGACGGCCTCCTATCGTCGAGACTTTCCCACTGTGCTCGTCTCGATAACAGAGGTGCATTATGAGATGACAGTCGCATGCGGCGCGGAACAGTTCACAATCTGGATGGTGCCTGCGTTCAGTCATGATTTATGAGCGAGTATCCATGAAGCCATCTTTCCAGTTACCTCCACTGAGACGCAGTTGAGGCATACCCCCACGAAGAGTGCTTGAGCCTAAGCCTGTCTAAGAGGCATGATTTGTGGAGGCTGACGAAATGCCAAAATGTAGCTGCAAATATTATCATCAAACGACGCATTAATGGTGTCTATTAACGAGTAGTGTCTCTAAACCACAAGGTACCTTACAAAGTTTTCTGCTTTGAGGTTATTTGAAATTACCCAAATGCCAGCAAAAATTAATTTGTTTTATATTATAGAGAACACGCAAACGTTTTGCCGGACATCATGAGAGAGTTCAAAACTTTCAGATCAATTGTCGCGAACCGCGATATCAATACCAAGTGTCGCACACAGAACAAAATTATTGCCTGCAAATGAATGGCTATGTAAATGCAGCAGTGCAGCAATGAGTGTCCTTCCACTCCTGAGACACACGAGTTTGTAAGCTACTTTTTTCCGATACTTTACTAAGTGCGTGCTCCCTTATTTTTTTTTCATTGCTGAAATTCCTGCTATGCTGTTGCTGCGACATATGTGCATATATAAACGTAATATAGAATGTAGAAGTTCCTGAAAGTTAACAGCAAATTTACTTCTTTAGTTTTAAGCTGCAAGCAAATGTGCATGTGCTCTCTAGAGTTCCCAATCCACTGCACTCATTTTGTAAGTCATTCAGCACCAAAACGGGGTTCTTCATATAGAATTAATAGAACCAGTACATGCCAACGACAGCAACCTTGGCTTGAACATAAGCTCAGATTATTCTCAAGATAATTAGTGTGATTGTTCCAGTGATGAACTCCCCCTGATCAACACAGGTATTTAGATTATAAATAGAATACAGTTATGAGCCGCTTGGTTGGTTTGCACCAGGAAGATATTTATTCGCGGGAGGATCCATTCAGCTAAAAAAAAGCGGGTGTTCATGTAGAATTATAAAATCAGTAAATTTCCAGCGACGGCAAACGTGGCTTTTACAATAGCTGACATTAAATTAAGATAATTAGCATGGCTCTTCAAGGGGTAAACTCCCTCTAACCGACGTTAGTCTTTAGGTCAATAGTAAAATACTGTTATGTGCTGCTTGGTTAGGTTTGTATAAGGAAGATAATTAATCGCGGGATGAGCCTCAAAAACCTAAACGACTGTTGCTGCTAAGACGTTCTTATATCCGGCACATCGTAGCGTTAGCACAATGCTGTATTGTAACAAAATAAATTCTTTCCGGTTTTAAATGCGTTCTATGTTGGTGTTTGTTGGCACAAAAATTTGATTGTTTGATAACCTTTTAATAAAACAGGCTAAACAAATTACTTTTAAAATAGCCTTTTTGGAAATCGGTTTATCGGTTTCCATCCAGCCCAAACGTGCTTAAGAGGCCTAGAGTGCTTTTATTCAATGCAAGACAGAAATACTAGATGCATAAGCGACTTTTTTTTTGGTATCTCTCCGATGTTGTGCTTAACTTATCCTTTCATCACAATGCGCAATTGCTACACAAACCTGTATTCCGGTGGCTGTGATTCTGAGATTGGTACAGTGCATAACTGTGGTGAGAAAACTCCACACAAGCATCCAAAGAAAAGGTCTGATTTCATTTTTTGGAGAAGGTAGAGGGATGACAAGCTGTTAATTACAAGAGATATTCTCTGCTACTTCTGCACCAGTGCTACTTCATTTCAGGAAAGAAATAAGGCGAAAACAGAAATCGATAATATATTGACACGGTGAAGTCTTTGTTTTCCTTCTGAGCTGATCGCAAGCGCGTGCCTCCTCGAGGCGAAGAAACCGAAGTTCTCCTGTTGAAGCTGGTCTGCTAATTTTATGTGTCCCGCAGTGACTTCTGACCAAACTTCACACCTTGACATCTGGTGGCAAGTGCTGGGTAACGCAACCCATGCTCCGAACACCTCCAACCAGCCGAGACTCCAGCCCTCAGAGATCGCCTACCATCGATATTACGCCTACCCACCCGACGGTTTCGAGGTCTTTATCCCGAATTCGAGCCTCTGCAATTTTCTCGTAGTGCGGGGCCTTCCACCCATTTTATATTTAGATATTAACCCTGCGCTTTCTCAACTGCAGCGTCGCCAAGTGAACGAGCTCCTCCAGTGCTGTCGGGCGACCTTCTCCAATTCACGTGTTGGCAGAAACGATCTCGCCAAGCATCGCAATATTACGGATAATACCGTGCCACCTCTCAGACAGTAACCTTGCCGAGTGCCTCCGACTGAACGCTCCGCTATCACCCGCCAAGTGAAACAGATGCTTCGAGACGATGTCATCCAGCCCTCGCGGAGTCCGTAGGCAGCAGCAGTCGTTCTTGTGAGGAAAAGGGATGGTACGCTGATGTTTTGTGTGGATTACCGCCGGCTAAACAAGCTTGCAAACAAAGACGTCTATCCCCTACCACGTATCGACGATGCGCTGGATCGACTCCTCCGCAAAATGTTTCTCTTCAATGGACCTGAAATTGGGACACTGGCAAATAAAAGTAGATGAGAAGGACCGAGAGAAAACGGCTTTTATTACTCCGGATGGGCTCTAGGCGTTTGGTCTCTGCTCTGCACCGGCTGCTTTCCAACGGCTTATGAACATCGTACTTGCAAATCTCAAGTGGCAGACATGTCTTCTTTACCTTCATGACGTTGTGGTCTTCGCTCCAAAGTTCGAGGGGCCCCTCCGGCGCCTTGAAACTGTTTTGCAAGCCAACATCCACTTGCCTTACTTTAAAGAACGAGAAGTGTCATTTTGCATACACCGAGTTTAAGTTCTTGGGGCACGTCGTAAGCCACGCTGGTTGTCCTGCCTGATCCCGAGAAAACGGCAACTATTGCCAACTTCCCTCCGCCCCAAGACCAGAAAGCTGTTCGACGATTTCTTGGCTTATGTGCTTACTACCGGTGCTATATCAAAACTGTCGCTCGACTCGCCGAGCCACAAACACGTCTGACGAAGACAGATACGCCTTTCACTTGGGACACACCACAGGTACAAGCATTCCACGAGCTTCAACGCCACCTAGAAGTACGTCCCATATTGGCTCATTTTGAAGAAAACGCCGACACAGCGCTTTACACCGATGCAAGCAAAGTAGGCCTGGGTGCCGTTCTAGTTTGCATCCAGGGCCGCCAAGAACGTGTGATCGCTTACGCCAGTGGCTGTCTGTCTAAAGCGGAATCGAAATATTCTGCAACAGAGAAAGAATATCTAGTCACTGTGTGGGTGACCTCGAAATTCCGGCCATGCCTTTATAGGAAACCGTTCAAAGTAGTTACTGACCATTATGCTCTATGTTGGCTTGCGACCCTAAAGGACCCTTCAACCCGTCTTGTAAGATGGAGTCTCCGACTGCAGGAATGCGACATAACTGTCACGTACTAGTCTGGCCGCCAGCCTTCGGACGCCGACTGCCTCTCGCGTGCCTCTGTAGATCTCCCTAAAGATGAAATACCTGATGATGCCGTATACTGTTAAATGCCATCAGCGCAGAGTGCCTCGCTGAAAGGCAATCTGCAGATCCCGAACTTCGTCACATCATGGACTATCTAAAGGTGCATGTACAAGCGCTCCGAGAGCTTTGAAGCGTGTTCTGTCATCCTTATGTGTGCGTGATGGTGTTCTCATAAAACAAATGTTCCCGGCAGTCAAACGCCGTATCTGATTATTGTACCTATGTGTCTACGTGATGAAATTTTACAATCTTGCCACGATGAACCAATTTCTGGACATTTGGGAGTCACCCGCACACTTGCAAGTACTACTGGCCTCGTCCTAACTCAGACGTTTCACACTATGTAAAAACTTGTCGCAGCTGTCAGCATCGTAAGGTGCCACCGACCAAACCAACCTGATTCTTGAAGCCAGTAGACCCACCATCGGGGCCTTTCCAGCAGGTTAGCATGGACATGCTGGGACCATTTCCCCTTTCACACTCCGGTAACCCGTGGGTCATTATTGCTACGGATTACCTTACACGATACGCGGAAACCTCCGCTCTACCCAACGGTACTGCCCTACGGTACTAAGGAAAGTGATTTCGAAGCAGTTGATACTTTGCGTACTGCTGCTAGAGCCTCATAGTTGGCCAACTCGTTCCCTTCAATGACTTCGTTTTCAGGCACCCAATAAATAGTCTTTCTAATGTTAAGCTTGAGATTAAGGTCGTGAAATGTCGCTAATAAATCACCAGTTATTTTAAGGCGCGTTGACGGACTCAAGGTTACTTGTCTGCACACTTCATACGCGCGAGACGAGTTCGTGAAGAGATAGATTATGTGTTTGCAGTCATATTTAGGAAATGTTTGTTGGACCCACTGAGCGGCTTTTAAAAGGGCTGCAAGTTCTACTTCCACAGTGTACACGTCATCGACGATGGTTAGTGTGGATATATTCACACTGCGTGACATTGACACGCGACACCGTTCGGTTGCACTTGGGAACATCACTGTTACTGTTACTGGTATCGGTTTTGGGAAGTACCGTTCAAGCCATAACAGTATATATTTTTGTGGTAGTAGTTGTTGGTTTGCTACCCTGCGGCTATGCGCCCTAGCGAAACGCTTCCGTCTTTACTATAGTTGCCACAGTGTGGAGTATTTCGTGGCAATGGCAAGGGTTCAAAAGAGGGCCAACTGCAAGGGCTACAATGAACACCCAGCCAAACGATGATTTCCGTGCAATCGGCTACGTTAGCCCTTAGTTAAAAATTACCTTATGGTACTCCTTATAACAGAGCCTATGCCCCAAGCAAAATATCACAATATTTGCATGCAAGGCAAATCTGAATTAGAGCTACATGGTGAGTTTCTTCACGTACTGTCTCCACTAGACTAGACAACGTGCCACGTTTTTATAGGTTTTTATAGTGCGGCCGGTAATGACACTAAGCTGGCACATTTCTGTTAAGTTGCTGACTTTTAGCTGAATACGGCCACAACGAACCTTAGCGAAAATTTTGCAATCTACATTGCACAGGATACCTTTCAGCACATTTCAAGCAATTCCTGACAGCTTCATGGCGGTTGAAGCAGGCGGACACGCGTCACTTCAGCTCCGCAAATTTTGACCGATTTCACCGGACCAACGCTTTTTCGCCACCGGATTTCATTCGGAACTGGAAGACATCAAGTGCTGGATCCCCTGGATGCCATATTTCAAGCGGTAGGACCATTTTTTCGGATCTTTACCGGACTTGAAAGTTCCAAAGCGGGCGCCAGCCCGCTAACCCTGACGGGACGCCCAGCACGACATCGGGAGAGAATGGGACGCTAGGCTTATTGACCACGGCGGCGCCTAGCACCGACTCTTCTTCAAAGGGAGACCATATGGCAGGGCCAAGCCAAGCCCCAAGTGCGTCGCCACAACCACCAAATGCCCTCCTTGACGAATTCCAAGGGATGGATGAAGACGACTTTGGAGACGCCGAGTCAGGAAGCGAAGACGGAATGCCGTCAGATTCCTCATCGGAGCGCGTCGGGTACAACAACGATGCCAGTTGGGAGCTTGTTCAATCCAAGCGCCAGAAAAAAAAACTTCAGAGACAAGGACAACGGAAAGGCACGGGAACCGGCCCGGACGCCCAACCTCATGATCGAAAATCACAGGGTAATGCGACCGGCTGCAACAAGACCGGAGAGGTGGAGCAGAGGAGGCCTAGGCGAAGACTGCCGCCACTCCCCAAAAATGACATCAAAATAATTTTTCGACCCAAGAAAGGACTCATGGTGAAATCACTCACCACACACCAAGTAGCGCGCGCCGTTATCATGGCGTGCGGCCAACAATGCAAGGACGAGGACATACTTGTAAGGCTTCGCACAGGATCAAATATCATTATCGTTAGCACCCCACATGAAGAAACGGCTCACCTGGTGCGGCGCATTACCCGCCTTAAGTTCGCCGGAAAGTCGTACGAGGTCAACGCTTACGTGGCAGCTCCGGAGGACGTCTTTCGCGGCGTAATTCACGGTGTTGACCCAGGTACGTCTCCCGAAGAGCTGAAAGCACACCTACGAGTCAGAACTCAAGGAGTAACCATTCTCCAGGCAAGGATGCTTGGAAAATCCAAGACCGCCGTGATCACGTTCGACGGCCCGATCTTGCCGAAATTCGTAATATACTACGGAGGTGAACTACCGTGCTACCAGTACCGCCCCACGAGGCAAGTGTGCTACGTCTGTTTCCAGCAAGGACACCGCTCCGACGTGTGCCCCACACCGGACATTATTGTGTGCGGACTGTGCGGAGATAAAAATCCGACGAAAGACCATGTGTGTGAGCTCAAGTGCCTAATATGCGGTGAGGCACATCGCACCGGATCCAAAGAGTGCCCCGAGAGACTGAAAAAAGCAAGACCAAAGCCCAGTGGGGAAAGAGGGCGCAGTGGCCAACGCGGGCGACCACGCAAGCGATGGTTCAGCTCAGAAGGAGAGACCTCAAGGAGCCGATCAAGGTCCAATTCCTTCCCACCTCTGTCGCCGGCCGGTTCACAGGAGGGGAACAAAGAAGAAAAGCAGAAAACGAAGCTTTCCCAGAAAGGCGGCAGCAAGGTAAGCTGGGCATCTACCATTGATCCGCACTCGGTAGAAAATAGTAACACAAACAATACAAACAACAAAAATATTCCTGTCAAAGAAGCTAAAGACGCGAGCAGTGATGCACTCAGACGCGAGCTTGAACTCGCTCGACTCAAACAAAATGAGCTCGAACGCAAGGTCGAGGAACTAACAAAAACACTAAAGGCACAACAGCGGGAGCTTGAAATCACTAGAGCCTTTCCAAAACAGCCACAAGCATCCAACAATGGAGAACTTGAATCACGAATGCAACAGATGATGCAGCAGATGATGCAGGATATGATGCGGCAAATCCAATCTCAAATGCAACAGATGCAAGCACAATTTCAGGGGCAGATCTCAGAAATCAAAAGTGCTTTTCGAAAACAGACATAACGAAAACATTAGGGAAAGAGCGTACAACCGTCCAGCGTTAACGGCGTTCGCTGTCGAACAAGGCAATAGCACGAACACGTAAACATGACCAAGACGCGTCAGCAAGACCAAGAAAACTTAGAAATTTGGCAATGGAACTGCAGAGGCTACCGCAAAAAACAGGCCCTACTAAAACAATACATAAACACACAGCTCACACCCCCCGATGTGATTGCGCTCCAAGAGACTGGAACCAGGCCCTCTCTACAGGGGTACGATGTTTACGAGAGCCAAAACGGAGGTAAAGCAGCCGTTCTAGTCATCAAAGCCATCACCGCAATCAGGCACGATACCATCGCCGACACGGACATCGAGCACGCGCTTGTCGAAATCATTCCGAAAAAGCGAAAGGAAAGGAGCACATTCGTACTAAACGTGTACAGCCCGCCAAGACAAAGAAAAGCCAAATTCTTCGAACTCTTCCACGGAGCGCACAAGCTGGCCAAAGAAAATGCACTCATTATCGTGGGAGATTTCAACGCCATGGACACGAGTTGGGGATACCGGAAACAAGATATCAAGGGAAGAACATTAGCGGACGTAGCCGAATATTTTGGCTGTAAGCTAATCACAGATCCCGCGACCCCAACGAGAATCGGTAATAGTGTGAGCACGGACACTTGCCCGGACCTCACGTTCGTAAGGAAGAGCAAGGAGTCACAGTGGGAAAACATGATGGAAAACCTAGGTAGCGATCATTTTATCCTCCGGACGCGAATAGCATCGGAAAGGGTAAGATGCCGGATCGGACAAGCAAAACTCACGGACTGGAACGCGTTCCGCGGGGCTTGCAAAAAATCTGAAGGCGGCATTCAATCACTAGAAGACTGGAGCGGCATGTTGACAGAAACGCGAGACAAATGCACAAAAAGTGTAAGACGAACAACAACAACGCCCGAAGTAGACGGGCACCTTCTGCGACTATGGGAAGCCAGACGCTGTCTCACCAAAAGATGGCGGAAGCAAAAACACAACAGGAAACTAAAACTAAAGATAGCAGAAGTTACGGCAAAAGCTGAAGAATACGCAGCGCAACTCGCGAGACAAAATTGGGAACAATTCAGCGACTCGCTTAAGGGAACCTTAGGTACGGCCAGAACCTGGAATCTCCTAAGAGCACTAATCGATCCGACCAAAACAAAATCAGAAAACAATAAAAGCATCCACAGATTCATCCACTCCTTCAAGGGCTCGGACACCGACCTTTTAGAGAAGGCACGAAAAAAATGTTTCGGTGATCGCAACCCCTCACGATACCAAGGAAACTATCGCGGAGCCGAAAACGAGAGACTCGACCGCCCAATAACTGTGGAAGAAGTTTATGCGGCCATAAGGAATACGACCAGAAACACGGCAGCAGGAGCCGACAGAATCGACAATGCCCTGATCCGAAACCTGAGTGACGACCTCATACAAGAGCTCGTAAGTTTTCTAAACAAACACTGGGAGGCGGAGACGGTTCCCGAAGAGTGGAAACACGCCGAAGTAATTATGATACCTAAACCTGGCAAACAGCTCCAAATTGAAAATCTCAGGCCAATATCGCTCACGTCGTGCCTCGGCAAGCTTTACGAGCGGGTGGTGCTGCAAAGACTGCAAAATTTCATGGAAGATAATGAACATGTACCCCATACCATGTTCGGCTTCAGAGCAAAACTCTCGACGCAGGACGTGCTGCTTCAAATACAAGAAGATGTGCTCCGCAACGTACCCCGAACAGGTGAAAATGTCATAATGGCCCTTGACATCAAGGGAGCATTTGATAACGTCAGTCACGAAGCGATCCTTAGAGGTCTAGACGACCTGAACTGCGGACGCAGAATCCACGGGTACGTCAAAGCCTTCCTGTCAGATAGAACTGCCACCATCGGCATGGGAGACCTTCGATCGAACAAAATTCACGCGCCAAACAAAGGAACACCACAAGGATCAGTCATCTCACCTATCCTCTTCAATATAGCTATGATAGGTCTAGCACGAAAACTAGAGAAGATCGAAGGCATCAGGCACGCCATGTATGCAGACGACATAACAGTCTGGACGAACACCGGTTCCCTCGGGGAGAAGGAAGGAAAACTACAGGAAGCGGCCTCCTGTGTACAGAAATATCTCGGAGAAAGAGGACTCGCATGCTCGACCGAGAAATCGGAACTGCTTCGAGTGTGGAGAGGCAAACAAAACCGGACCGTCCCAACCAGTGAGAGCCTGAAACTCAACATCTACCTGGAAGGAATGCCCATCCCTGAAAAGACAAAAATAAGAATATTAGGTATGTGGGTTCAATCGAACCAACGCAGTAGTCACACTTTTACCATGCTCAAAACTACAACGCTACAAGTGACACGCATGATCACCCGCATCACCAACAGGCGGCATGGCATGCGCGAAGAGGACACACTAAAACTAGTTAGAAACCTGGTAGTGAGCCGAATTATGTACAGCCTGCCCTACCAGTGCCTCAACAAGAGTGAAATACAACAAGCTGATGCCCTGCTACGCAAAGCGTATAAGACGGCGCTCCGATTACCGCGCAACACGTCTACAGAAAAGCTCATGGCGCTTGGATTGCAAAACACATTCGAAGAACTACGCGAGGCGCAGCTTGAGTCGCAAAAACTCAGGCTGCTGCAGACAACGACTGGAAGAACGCTTTTACAGAGACTCGGATACTGTGAGCAGATGCGAGAAATAGCGAGGACGGTAACGATCCCCGACGAACTTCGCAAGTCCCTCAAGGTAGCTCCAATCCCGAGAAACATGGACTCTAACCTCCACCAAGGTAGAAGAGAAGCAAGGGCCAATTTTATTCAAAAAACATACGCTCCTGAAGACACGACTGTGTATGCAGACGCGTCCTCGAGAGGAGGACAGAACAAAATTGCAGTGGCCACGGTGGTCAATTCGTCTCTACGCGAAGTGACCAGCGCCTCTATCCGACACTGCACAGCAGCAGAGGCCGAGGAAGTAGCCATTTCTCTAGCGGTGGCGGAGGGCTATAGAGCTGGGCGGTCGCTAACGATACTCACGGACTCTCAAACAGCCTGTCGAAATTTCATGAATGGTAGGATTGGTCGTCACGCGCTTCGTATACTCCTCGAAGCGAGCGACAGATTTAAAAACCACGAAGAAAACAAGACCAGACACAAAATTATATGGGTACCGGGGCACATGGGGGTGGCAGGGAACCAAGAGGCTGACAGGATAGCTCGAGCATACACTACTTTCCGAGCATCCGACGGGTCCGCGGAACTTTTGCCAGCACCCAAGGCATACTCGGCCATACTAGAAAACTATAGAGGAAGAAGAATGCGATATCCCCCACCGCACAGTTCTCTCACCAGAGAGGAAACTGTCATATGGAGACAATTACAGACGGGTTCATACCGAAACCTACACATACTAAACAAAATGCACCCTACCTTATACGCTGACAGATGTCCGTGGTGCTATGAAAAACCAACACTGTATCACATCACATGGGCATGTCAAAACATAGATGTGGTCCCCAAAATTCGAAACCCGAGTGCGGAGCAATGGGAGACTCTGCTGTCCAGCGACCGCTGCGAAGACCAGAAAGGTCTGGTACAGCGAGCCCAACGGGCGGCAGCAGCCAGCGGAGCCCTGGACTGAGGGCAACCGACCATTGTAAAAAGTGGACGAAGTCGACGGAGAAGACTCTTGTGGATACAACAAGCAGACATCTCTGAAGACGTCCAAAAACCGCCAAATAATATAGGACTAAATAAAGTTTTTCCTCCTCCTCCTCCTCAAGCAATTCCTGCATTTTCTCTTTGTGATGAGCATACATTGTAGGCATAGAATATAAAGTGCTAGGCATAAAAGCAGCATCATAAGATGTTAGAAAAATTTAGAACAGAACAGGCGCGAGGCAAGGCGAAAAATACTTGTAAACCTGGCTAGTAATGCCATTCGGCCCAGGGGATTTCTCATCCTGCGAGGATAAATCTGCAATAGCAGATTTAACCTCCCCTCTACTACAGCATGCTGCTCATTGTCAAGTTTAGGAAAGGCTTCAAGCAAGTGATTGATATCTTATTTTGGCCCCCACAACTCCCAAAGAGCTCCTGATAATAGACAAAGACAGACTTCAGATTTGAAAGGGCCCTGCCGCGATGGTGCAATGGTGAGACGCCCGGCTACTGTGCTAGTTTTTGTTGTTGTGGCTGTAGCAGGAAAACAAATGCAAAATTCTAGTACACTCTAGCATGGGCCTGCTATGGCTCTGTAGGTGAGCCACCGCCGCTGCCTCGTGCGGACGGGAGAGAAAATAAAGAAAAAAGAGGGAGAGAAAGATGCGTGCCGCAACAGCCGTCATCCACCACCCAAGCGGTGGCGGGTGCAATGACGGCCTACAACAGATAAAAATTCGGTGGAAGGCTAGTTAGTCCCCACCACAAGCGGCGTTGAGGTACCAGTCCCAGCGCCATAGGGCCAGGAACAGCCACCCTTCACCAACTTTCACGTGAGTGCACGATAAAAATTCCTGGGTAGTCGAAATTATTCTGGAGTCGCCCACAATTGCATCCCTTTCCCTTTTCCTGCTCTCATTCCCTCCTTTCTTCTGTTACGGCGCAGTTCAGGTGTCCACAGAACACGTCTGATATGTACTGCGCCTTTCTTTTCCTGTGAACAAATTATTATTATTAACGCGAAAGCGTTACTTCGCTATGTTCCCAGATTTCTGTCCGCAGACCGTGTCTGCAGGCCGCGTCCGCAAAATCGTGTCCGCAGCAGTTGCGATTGAGAAGGGGTAGAGGTTAAAGTCTGATGTCAATCGTTAGAGGCTGACGTAATGTTGCTGTAGAAAAAATAATTAGGTCCATTAGGTTATTAGGTTATAATTACTGGCTAAAATTGTAAACGTTGTCTGCAGCAGTTGCAATTGAGAAGTGGTAGAGTTTAATCAGGGGTGTCAATTGATAGAGGGTGATGTAATGTTATATCCTAAATAATGTTTAAGTCAATAGGTTAATTACGTATATAATTAGAGGCAAACGATGAAAAAGTAAAGACGAAAATAGTCTCATTAGCGATTGGCTTGGCGCCACATTTGAACGCATCAAACTCTAAAGTAGTTAAATAAAAAAATTTTTGTGACTTCAAGGATGTGACGTCACGCAACCGGAAGTAAAGCCGAAGAAGGACATATGAAGGGATTGGAGCGCAATTTGAAAGTAACAAAGGCTAAAATGAATAAACAAGAAGTGAATTAATGTGACGTAGCTGATGTGGTGTCACGCCACCGGAAGTAGAGCCGGAAAAGGGCATAGGAAGGAATTGGCGCGTAATATGAAAGTACCGAAGACTAAAATGGGTAAACTAGCAGTGAATTAAGCAACCAAAAGCAACCAGCAGCATCCGTGCTTTCGTGTTACTCCACTGCAGATTGTGCAGTGCTCTTTAGTTTTGAAGGTGCGCCACTGTAGGTGAAATCGCCATATTGAATTCTAATCTTTTTTTGACAAGGGGACACTACTTTTTATCCCTCAGGGTACTTCGAGATGGCTGCTCATGTACAAATATACCGTATCTAGACCTTATTAAAGCTCTGCGTACCGCCCAGTTGAAAATTGGCGGAGGTGTGATTTAAAACTACTGATTATTCTGCAAGGTAACAGGATGAGTGCTCTCTAGCTCATGTAACTCACATAACGCACGCCCTAGCACACGAAGGTGATGCATCATTCGGAATGCGATGCTTTTTGAAGTCTCAGTGGCCAAATTTTCTGTCTCCAGTATAAACAGTCCAACTTTTTAAAAACGAAGAGATCAATGTGCGACCACGCGTTTTGCAAGCAAGCAGATACAAGCGTATAGACTCTATCTGACAGGAGACAGCTATTCATTTTCTACAGCTCTTGACGACGAAGAGTTACGCACCGACCGTACTTTCTTATCTGGACAGGCATCATGTAGTGACCGCTGAAAAATATGGGCCGCACCAGGTAACCGATAATAATGCATAATACCCCTAAGAAACCTAAATCATGCCAAGCTGAGCGCTGGCGTAAAATGAAAATGAATAAATAGAGAGATTTAGCTGAGCGTTTTTACGGCCAGCGGAGAGGAGCGGACGAGCGGAGATGCCAGAGATGCCACTACGCATGCGCACGTCGCTGGGCTGGCTACCGTTTTTACGACGCGCAGCTTACGCCCCGCTGGGGAGCCCTCTCTAGCGGAGCGATCGGCAGCGCGCGAGCGTGCGTAAGAGCGCGCGGGCGTGTATGGGTAATCAAGATGGCAGCCGTCAACACAGCCACCGGCGCTGCTCCGTTGTCGACGGCGAGCCCAGCTCGGGCCCCTTCACAAGTTAAGAAAGCCCGGAGGTGTTTCACAGCTGAGGAAGACTGGTGTCTATTGCGTGAGGTGTCAACGACGAGGCCGTTTGGAGTTGGTTCAGTTCAGTCGTTCTGTCGTGTCCGACTCTTCGTGACCCTATGGACCATGTCAGACCATGTCGCGACCCTATGGACCATGTCAAGAAGTTCTCAGGGGTCAAGTGGATGCAGCTAGCACAGAACCGGGTTAAGTGGAGAAATATGGGAGAGGCCTTCGCCCTGCAGTGGGCATAATCAGGCTGATGATGATGATGATGATGGACCATGTCAAGCCACGCCTTCCGGTCCCTCACTATCTTCCTAACATCACATAACTTCATCTGCACTGCCTCGAGGATGCCATCTAACCATCGCGTTCGCTGCCTACCCCTTCTCCGGCAACCCTCAACCTTTCCCAACATCAAATCTTTCTCCAGCGACTCTTGTCTTCTCATCAGATGACCAAAGTAGCTGAGCTTTAACTTTAGAATTTGACCCTCCAATGAGCAGTCAGGGTTTATGGTCGACAATATCGACTGATTTGATCTTCTGGCAGTCCAAGGAACTCTTAAGAGTCTTCGCCAGCATCACAATTCAAACGCGTCAATTCTTCCGCGGTCAGCCTTTTTCACAGTCCAACTCTCACATCATACATCACAACTGGAAAGACCATAGCACGAGTTATACGGATCTTCGTTGGCAGATTACTGTCTCTGCTCTTTACTAGACGGTCAAGGCTAACCATTGCTCTCTTTCCCAGAAGCAGGCGTCTCCTAATTTCATGGCTGCAGTCTCCTTCCGAGGTAATCTTGGAGCCCAAGAAGAGAAAATCTGCCACAGCTTCCACTTCTTGTCCATTGATGCTCCAGGACTTGATAGGGCAAGACGCCATGATCTTTGTCTTTTAATGTTCAGTTTAAGCCCAAACTTCTCACTCTCTTCTTGCACGCGCATCAGAAGTCTCTTGAGTTCCACTTCACTTTCTGCTATTAAAGTCGTATCATCCGCATATCTAAGGTTGTTGATACGTTTCCCAGCAATCTTCACTCCAGCTGAAGACTCGTCCAGACCGGCCTTCCTGATGATGCACTATGCATATAGGTTAAATAGGCAGGTCGACAGTATGCAGCCTTGCCTCACTCCTTTCTCAATCGGAAACGAATCAGTAAGACCATGCCCAGTTCTGACTGTGGCCTCTTGTCCTTCATACAGATTCCTGAGGAGCCAGATGAGGTGAATTGCAACTCCCATCTCTTGGAGAGCTTGCCACAATCTGCTGTGATCTACGCAGTCAAACGCTTTCGCATAATCAATAAAGCAGAAGTAGATGGGTTTCTGGAACTCTCTTGCTTTTTTCATGATCCAGCGAAGGTTGGCAATTTGGTCTCTAGTTCCTCTGCCCTTGCGAAACCCAGCTTGCATGTCCGGAAGCCCCCGACCCACATACTGCTGCAGCCTACCTTGGAGGATTTTCAACATCACCTTCCTAGCATGCGAAATAAGCGCGATCGTGCGGTAGTTGGAACAACCTTTGGCACTGCCTTTCTTTGGAATGGGGATGTAAACTGACCTCCTCCAATCCTGTGGCCACTGCAGGGTTGTCCAAATCTTCTGACATAATATATGCAGAATGTTAGCAGCGTCATGGTTGAGGTTTTGAAGCAACTCAGCTGGAATGCCATCAATTCCGCTAGCTTTGTTCTTAGCAAGGCTGGCTAAGGCCCATTCAACTTCACTCTTCAGATTCCCGGCTCGAGATCAGTAATCATAACCGTCTTATGTTGGGTTTGCACATTCGGGTCCTTCTTGTACAGTTCTGCTGTGTATTCCTGCCACCTCGTCGTTATCTCTGAGGCTTCAGTGAGGTCCTTGCCTCGTTTGTCCTTTATCACGCCACGCTTAGAACAGAAGCTTCCTTTGGTATCTTTGATTGTCTTATACAGAGCTCTTGTGTTCCTTAAGTGGCTGTTGTCCTCAACTGCTTGGCACTTTATATTAAGGAAGGCATTCTTATCTCTCCTTGCTATTTTCTGAAAATCCGCATTGAGAACCTTGTATCTTTCTCTTCCCCCCATAACTTGTGCCATCCTCCTTTCCTCAGCTATTTTCAAAGCCTCTTCAGATAACCAGTTTGCTTTCTTGCATTTCTTTTGCTTTGGAACTACCTTAGTAGCAACTGCTTGTATTATATCACGAACATCAGTCCACATCTCTTCGGGCTCTCTGTCTTCTAGATCTAATTCTTGAAATCGATTCCTCACTTCCACAGCATATTCTAATGGAATTTGATCCAGATCATACCTGAAAGGCCTTTTAGTTTTCTCCGTTTTCCTCAATCGAAGCTTAATTTTGGCAACAAGAAGCTGATGATCGGTGCCACAATCGGCCCCAGGCCTTGTTTTTACTGCTTGTATAGCGCTTCTCCATCTCTGCCGGCAAAGAATATAATCGATCTGATTCCTGTACAGACCGTCCCGTGAAGTCCATGTGTACAGGCGCCTCTTGTGCTGTTGAAAATAAGTATTCGCTATGGTCAGGTTGTTTTCTTGACAAACCTCTACTAGCCTCTGCCCAGCTTCATTTGGCTCTCCAAGACCGAACTTGCCTATAATTCCGGATATTTCTTCTCTCCCGACCTTAGCATTCCAGTCTCCTATGAGAAAAACGACGTCTGATGATGGAATGCGGTCTAAAAGACATTGTAGGCCCGCATAAAATCTCTCAACGTCAGCTTCTTCAGCAGTAGTGGTCGGTGCATAGACTTGGATAATTGTTATCTTGAAAGGGTGACCTTGGATCCGAAGTGAAATCATTCGGTCGTTTTTGGGGTTGTACCCTAGCACTGCTTTGCCCATTCTTCTGTTTACTATGAGAGCGACCCCATTCCTTCTCTTGGATTGGTGCCCACAATAAAAGACATAATGGTCGCCGGAGTTAAATTCTCCCATTCCGATCCACTTGAGCTCGCTGATACCCAAGATATCAACGTTAAATCTGTCCATTTCCCTGATGACGACATCCAGTTTACCTTGCGTCATAGATCTTACATTCCATGTTGCTATGTGATATATCTCCTTTCAACATCGGACTGTCCGGTCGCTTCCCGACACATCCACAACTGAGCGTCCTTTTGGCTTTAGCCCAGCCGCTTCATTCGTCCTGGAGGTACTAGGAATCGCCCTTTGTTCATCCCCAGTAACATGTGGGACGCCTTACAACCTGGGGGATCATCTTCCGGCGCCATATCAGTAATGGTATTGTGACTGGCCATAGGGTTTTCTTGGCAGGAAATACTGGAGTGTGTTGCCATCACCTTCTCCAGCGAATCACATCTTGTTAAAACTCTCTGCCGTGACCTGTCTCTCTTGGGTGGCCCTACACAGCAGAGCTCACGACTTCATCGAGTTTCGCAAGCCCCTCCGCCACGACAAGGCAGTGATCCATGAAGGGAGTTGATCCATGAAGGAGTTGAAGTTGGAGATGTGATGGGCCGCGAACTTACCATGTGATGGGCCGCGAACTTACGCTGCGCGGAGCAAAGGACCGCGTGGATTTACTAATATACTGGTGATAGCAGGACGTCAAGGACCATAAAAGGTGAGTTTTACATTTCCAGAACTAAAACGTGTAATGCCAGTGCTTAAAATAGAATTGATGCGAAATGAGAGAACGATTATGCAGTCTTTAAACCTAGTCTATCACCGTCAGTGCTGCTGCGCGGCCGGCCTCGATGACTGATAAAAATAATATACAGTACTTCTCGATGATACAGCAGCCGGAAAAAAAAGCAGCACTTACGCGTTATAAAGCGTGAAACGCGAATGCGGGCTGCCGTTTACTGTGGTGTGGAAAGTCACATCTTGTTAAAACTCTCTGCCGTGACCTGTCTCTCTTGGGTGGCCCTACACAGCAGAGCTCACGACTTCATCGAGTTTCGCAAGCCCCTCCGCCACGACAAGGCAGTGATCCATGAAGGGAGTTGATCCATGAAGGAGTTGAAGTTGGAGATGTGATGGGCCGCGAACTTACCATGTGATGGGCCGCGAACTTACGCTGCGCGGAGCAAAGGACCGCGTGGATTTACTAATATACTGGTGATAGCAGGACGTCAAGGACCATAAAAGGTGAGTTTTACATTTCCAGAACTAAAACGTGTAATGCCAGTGCTTAAAATAGAATTGATGCGAAATGAGAGAACGATTATGCAGTCTTTAAACCTAGTCTATCACCGTCAGTGCTGCTGCGCGGCCGGCCTCGATGACTGATAAAAATAATATACAGTACTTCTCGATGATACAGCAGCCGGAAAAAAAAGCAGCACTTACGCGTTATAAAGCGTGAAACGCGAATGCGGGCTGCCGTTTACTGTGGTGTGGAAAGTGCCTTCGCTTACTTAAGAACAAACCAACTGTCGTTTGAACTGTTTTACCGGCAAGCCCATCGCCTAACATTAGGCGCTGCGCATCTGTTTGGGTTTCGGTCACCGCTCGGAAGAGACATTCGAAACCTCACAGCAACCACTGAATGGGGCGAGAGCTTTGTTTGCGCGCTCGTCGGGCCGCCGTGTCTGTTCCAAGATGGTTTTTCACACACGTTAGCGCCTTCACCGCAAGGACCATGTACGCGGCTTGTATACCCACAGATGTTTCAAGGCGCCTTGCTGATGCAGCCGAGGTCTATTTTCCCTTTTTTTTTAGTCTCTATTGAAAGGCGCTGCGCCCAGCTGCGCACTCGATCAGTTAAATTGTGTTCATTAAAAAAAAAGCTATTCCACTGGCTTCACGGGAATATTACCGATTCTAGTTTATCTGTCACATTACTCTAACATAACACTCATCACCAAACATGCGTTTCTTTGTCTTTTTCCTGCCTCATTGTGGGCTTGACATGCTTGGTGGATAAAACAAAAACAATCGTTATTGTCTCTAACACGGCCAAGAAACTTCTCTTTCCACCTGTACTTTGCACTCTGGCTTGTATAGGATCCTAAAAGCCCACCGAAAGAAATGACGTCTTCATTAATATTCTGCCAATTAGTACACAGGCTACATATCAAGAGGAACTCTGTTAGACATAACAAAAATGGCATACAAGCAGAAACACAAGGGTGATAAACTGTTTACTGTCCTCATAACAGTCTATTTTATTTTTGTACAACGTGTACATATTGTGGTACTCGTTCTGTATACAAAGTTCCGGTTATCCGCGAATGTCACATGTCAACTGACTGCGTCTGGTAGAAACATGTATTTGTGACTATTTTGCTCCAGTGGAGAAGCTCAACTGAATTTAAGGTTGATATAAAGCTGTTTGTCTTTTTTTGCAGGCACCCGAGGGTCACAGAGCATCGAGCTTCAGCTGATCACCATGCGAGAAAGAAACGACTATGCGCTACGCAGAAAAGCGCAAGAAATTGAAAAATAAAAGTTGAAAATGAAGCGCGGCGTCTCGCTCTAGACGAGGGCAGGTGAGACGTTATAACAGAGAACATGAGAAGCTGCTAGAGAACGTTGAGAGGATGTTCAAAGAACAGGCTCAAACATTTTTTATTTCTTCAGCGCAAACCGCGCATGACATGAATACCCAGAAAACTGTCCTGGTAAAATGTTGTACATCTTGTGAGTAAATAAAACACATTTCAGAAATATTTGTGAGTGGTAAAAGTACCGAGGAGTAAGGTAAGTTTCAAGATCTGGTGGATCAAGACCGAAGTAATGCGATACCTGGGCACCACACAAACATGTACGACAGTTCGCCAAAAGCGCACTAGCTTAATAGATATGCGGCACGTTCTGTCGGTACAGCTTCAAGACATGAAACCGCTTGTCGCCACTAAAGTAAAGTTTCTGATTCCTTGATGGTCGGCATATTGCCTTTGCTGTACCATCGGCGAAACCACAGTAGTTTGTCAGCGCGGCACCTTTGGCTGAACAGCCTCAAAATGTAAGATAAATTTTAGGTTAAGAAATTTTTTTTCACAACCTTGACATTGATTCTGCTGTAATTGCAACTTACCTGCGAGACTTCCTCCGGCGCTTCGAGACTGAGCCAAGAATGGCTATTTACATCGTCGAGCAAGTGAAAAATCGCTCGTCGATATGGCGCATAACTTCGTCACTGATTATATCGTTGAACTATGCCGCCCGAAAAGATCTTCAAGACTACATAGCCGGTTCGGATGTGCCAGCCGTCGAAGGGTAATGCAGAGGGCTTCATCTCCGGGAACCGCAACCCTTTGCGCAGTTACGACCTTATCGGTTATGCACATAGCCCGCTGAAGTCTGCATATATGCTCCTTCTCGAAACGAAAATACGTCCTAAAGATACCATCGTCTATCGTATCAATGTTCAAATGTCCGCGCACTGAAAGTGGCTCACGTCGTGTCCGCCAAATACCTCCAAGCACTGCCCATCTCCAACTTCGATCCAGGTCAGTTGCGGAAGCAGCAGCGGGTCCTGTAGTGTGCTCTTCGGCATAATTCAAACAACAGTAGCAGCCGCCAATTCGCGAATTCGCGAGAAAACAGCTGACTTTTGTTTCGGCTTGACTAGACTAGAAATGACGAACATATTCTGTTTAACAGACTGCTCTTTTGTACATCTAAAACACAAAATATACCAAATAATTAACTAAAAACACAGAATATATCTTTACTAGACAGTTTTGGCGCATAATTAGCAGGAATAATTGGTATTCTTTTCATTCTAACTCGAATTGTGGCCGAGAGTTGCAGCAGCAGAGCAAGCGACTCTACTCCGCTCGAGAAGATGGGCGATCCGCCCTGCTAAAACTCTTTTCTCGCGCGCCTCTCCGCTGATGTATCCGCTCGCCCGCTCCGCTCCGCTGACCGTAAAAACGCTCAGCTAAAACTCTCTAATGGAGCAATGTCCTTTTCCTCGTCCAGAATCCATGAGGATGTAATAAGCGCTAAATCAACATGTACAACATAGCTTACTCAACACTCCCCGGTCTTCATTCATGCTGACACAGTTGAAATCTCGCAAGGGTATAATTTTACAATCTGCGTAAAAATGGTCGACCAATGACATGAAATAGCCTTCTACAACTCTGCTTTACAGGGTCATAAGCGCAAGTAACACTTTAAATTGCGAGATCAGAGCATATAAGCCACAATAAAACAATGCGCTAATATCCATCGTCTTGTCCAGGAGCGGCATGCGCCCTCCACATAAGCCTATAGAATGGCTGACCAAAACTATTGTATTCTCGGAAAAAAAGCTCGAGAGCTACTTCCCTATCCTCGCCAGAGGACAGCGTGGCTTCCTGGGTGGTTGTCACTTTCACATTCCATTTCTTGAGGAGATAATGTAACTGATTTTGCTTTCAACCATTGCGTAAATTCTTACATTTATTGGTACTGACTTGACATCCTCCAACGCTAGCTTCTTTTCGGCGCCTGTCTAATTGAACGCCATCGCCAGAAATGGGGTGACCCTCCTGCAAATCGGTTAGCTGTAAACAAATAGCCCCTCATTTCAAATTTCCCCTCTCCGTGACCACCACACTAGGTACCCCTTGCTCATCATAATCTACCCATACACCTTCTCATCTGCAGGACATTAGAAATAACTAGTGAACCATGTTGTAGTTGGGGCGCATTAGGTAACTAAACACAGGGCGATTACCAGCTCACCAGTATTCCTCAAGAGAAAAGCACAACACATTGTTACGTCCGTGCATCATCCGCACTTGCGCGCTCTATTGTTCGCCTGTGGGCATGGATAAGTGCTGTGGATATGTGCTGTTGGTACAAGGGCGCTAAGTGAGCCTGATTCCATGAATCCTTTTGTGTAAGCCTGTTTTGTTTTGTTGAGACCCTGCAAATGCCAAATTTGCCCTGTCAAGTGAACGACTAGAAAAATACTAAGAAATGTCCCCCTGCGGGAAATAGCCGGAAGTGCTTTCGTTCAATTGTTCACCCTTCCCGTCGAGAAGCGCTATGGTCAAGTAAGGAATGCTTATTGTCCAAAGGAGGCGACAGAGTGACACGTCCGCTGACATACAGGACAAGAAAGGAGCAAGGTGATTACGTCCATTAGAGGATTTCCCGGGAATGCAGGAAAGATTTGCAATTGCCGGAAAGGGACAATTCTGGGAGCAGTAAGCGGCGCGCACGTGCACTTGGGTTTCTGAGAAGGAAATCCACTTGCCGGAACCAGCCTATCGATTCTTTGCTGAAGAATAGAAATGTACCTCCTCGCCGTTCCCAAACTTTTCCCGCCAAGAAGTGACCAGGCCCAACGAAACAATGCCGGGCCAGTCAGTGCTTCAGACCATCAGTGCAGTGATGTGTTCGATTGGATGCCGATATCTGAGGGGCGTCCCCTGGATTTGGTTGGTCAGCATCTTCAGAGAGGGGCTGGACATAGGGGGTTTTAAGGACGTTGCAAAGCACGAAATGTCGTTCTGAGCCCTGGGTAAACGGCTCATCCAGTCGCTTCTCGCTATGAACTCTTAACGCTTGCCGTTTTGCTGATGTACCCTTCTTTTTCTTGTAAATAATCTTGTAAATAAGTTTTCTCAAAGTGCCATTAAACCTGCTTGTACATATTTCACCAAATTCGAAGATTCAATCCTTCATGAACCCGGAGTCTCTGCACGCTACCAAGTGAAGGCCGGGTCGACTTAGCCCCAGCGTCACGACAACATCGCTATTACTAGTGCTAAATCACGGCCGCTCAATGGATTTAGCGGCCGTAGCAAAACTATAGGGCTGAAACGTGGAAGCTAAGGAAATGGGTTTTGTAGTAAATTGAGGAAAGTGGAGAGAGCTACGAAAAGGGAAATATTTGGGATAGCGTTATTATGTGTATCCGCTTCCACGCACTGACGATGCACTTGAAATCTGGGAACTGTCAGATACCGATTAGTCTGAGCGAAAAAGAAAATACTATTTCCGACACCCGATGGTCTTTATGAGTTCAACCTAATTCCCCTTGCATTCTGCAAAGCGCCTGTCACATTTGAAAGATTCATGGACACAATTCTGCTAGGACTCAAGTGGGAAATTTGGTTGTGCTATTTGGGCGACGTTTTGATCTTCTGCAAGACCTTTTAGGAGCAGAAAAGCCGGCTCGCAATCATCCTTGACTGCACTGAGAGAGCAAGCCTCGTTCTCAACTCTACGTAAGAAATGCCACTTTGGCGAATACCAGAATATTGTCTTTGGTTACTTGGTTAAAACGGAATGTGTACGATTGGATCCTCAGAGGATTTAGGCTGTAATTTCAAATTTGCAGCACCGAACTCGGTGAAGGATCTTAGGAGATTTTTAAGATTATATTCCTTCTTTCACTGTTTGTGCTCAGCTCGCTGACATCGCCTACCCTCTCATGTATATTTTGCACAAAAAGGCATGTTCATTTACACTGCTGACTGTGATTCTGCCTCCCACCTTCCCAAATTTCTTCAAACATCGGGACATATTCTATGCCACATCAGCCCTTCTGCCCCATCGAAGTTCACACCGATGCCAGGTTAGCGGCGTGGGCGTTGGCGCTCTGCTCGCCGAGCCTTATGGACGCGATGAGCATCTGACAGCTCATGCTAGTCGTTCCCTGAGCAAGATGGTATGAAACTTCGTAAAAGTGTTACAGAACAAGAGTGCCTCGCAGTCGTTCTCGCGGTGCAACGATTTCATTCCTACCTTTATGGAAATGTTTTTGCCGTCGTTGCACACCATCATTCACTCTGTTGACTTGCAAATCTCCGTGCCTCTGCGACGGACTTGCCCAATGGACTTTGTGTTTGCAAGAATTCAGCTTCACTGGGGCATACAAAAGCGGCCATCAACACGCCGACCCAGTCTCTCACGCTTGCCGCTTTTGTCAACTGGTAGTGACAGTGACAACTTTGAAGACTACCTGGCGCCTATTTCAGCAACGCTTTCTGATTCTCAGCGCCGCTCTTCGCTGCCGCTCATGCTACAAGAGGTGCGCGTTTCTGCGTTCAAGTCGGCCTACCTTACAAGAATTTCAACTCTGGAAGTGCGCTCTTTCTTCTGGTCGTGCTGGGAAATCTCCGCATTCCTGTTCGTGAAATGATGCATGACGATGCCACCTCTGTCCACTTGGGTTTCGCCCGGACGCTTTACCGCACACAGAAACGATTCTACAGACGGAAAATGCGTCAAACCATTCAGCAATATGTGGCCAGTTGTATCAAGTGCCAGCAGTACAACCGAGGTAGCATCTAAATATTAGTGCAATGTTACATTTTTGATTCAGACGCGCTGAAAGTGGCCGATGATCACGCAGGACCCAGTTGGTGAGTGTCGCTGTTCTAAAAATGTTCCATTGCCGGCACTTTACTTGAACTGCTTGCCCTGTGGGCTTCTTCAGCGAAGGGGAAAGTGTCACGTGCTTCGGGGCGTCACGAGAAGGAAGAAGCAGACACTGCAGTGTGAAGAGCACGAAGCAGTAGCTGGCGTGCCTTAAGGACTCTCGGGGCCTGGACTAGAAATAACCCCCCCCCCCCCCCCTGTTACGTACTGAGTACTGTTGTGCCCGGCCAAAGCCGCCAGTCATTCAGCTGGACGCCAAATTTCTGCGGCGAACACCTCCTTTACAAAATCTTAATACTGCTCTGCGAACCACCGGTGCACTGGAGGCGAGCCGTGCCAAGGGCAGAGAAGCGACGTGTTTGAACATGAGCTAAGCATCACCTCGGCGCCGTGGCCCTAGAAGTGGACCCCTTCTCGCCCCGCGGCATATTTGAAGCAAGAGCGCAGCAAGCTCTCCCGTTGGCCCTGCAGAAATGCTGCCGTCGGACTAGACTATTTTGAGGGTCATTTGTTTCTCGGTTAAGGAGACTCAAGTGCTTCCGTTTGAGACACCAAGTGTGAGTTCATCACTAGCGTCCATCGGGAGCAGTTCGCCCATTGAGAGAGCGGACGCGGCGGATTCTCCCCGGCGGTCGCTGCGCAAGAAAAATCGCGTATGGCTATGTTAGCTTTCGGCCCCTGAGCCGATCTGGTTGTGTAAATGCGTGTAAATAGTGTATAAAGCCTTTTCTTCATCTGACCGGCGCAGACTCGGATTCATCGCTACCGCCCAGGGAGCTGACAGTCCTCGTTCACGAAACGGGTCACGGCCGCTACGCAACCAACTCCTTGGCACAATCCTGTTGACGGTTGGCTACTGTGTGATAACCTCACCGGCACAACCGTACGTAACACTCTAAAATGTATTAAAGAGCCATCGAAAACAGGCTGCCTTAACGTTCACGCTATAATTCATAACAAACACTTCGATTGCGAAATAATAGGCTTAGCTTTGTTCCTTCGCCCCCTTGGTTGCGATAGAATGTCAGTGATAACGTCGCCGCGGTGGCTCAGAGTTAGGGAGCTAGACTACTGAACACAAAGATTCGAGATGAAGTCTTGGCCGTGACGACCGCTTTTTCATGGAAACAAACAGCAAGGCGCCTGTGTACTGTGCGATGTGAGGGTAGGTTAAAGAATCCCAGGTGGTCGAAATTTCAGGGCATTTTTACAAAGGCATCTATAAATAGTCTGAGGTGCTTCGGGAAGGTAATTCATACCTATTATATCATGTATTCAGTCGTGAATAACGCTACACAAAGTGCTGAATTCGAATATCTCAGCTTCTGCTGAGTGACAACTCGCCCGAGAAAAAAGATAGACTTGGGCATCTTAACCAATTTCTGCCACTAAGTTCTAAATCTTACTATTGCCGGAACGTTCTCATAGCCTAGAGCGTCAATATTCTGATAATTTGAAGCAAATACGATAACAATAAGATGCTACTATGAGCTTTACATCTGTTTTTTATTCAGTGGGAGAGCACTCGAAGTCTACCTGTTGCGCTTGATAGTGCATCGGAAGTTGCGGATGTACAGGGTCTTGAATATTTGGGGGCTGGGATTTCCAACATTCCTATGCAAAATCTACCACCCCATTCGAGCTGAAATAACGTTCACAAAGTAGGAAAATATCGTCTACGTTATCTGATAAGTGATTCAACATCGGTACCAGCCTAGATTTTCCGAAATCGAGAAAAAACTGCTCTCGGCGGCGTGCACAATTATCGCAGAAGATAGTCGAAAAGCTATTTTGACATGGTGCGTCATCTGTCGGGCAGCGGGGCAAGCGCACCAACGGCCGGGATGGAGCTTGTCTCACCGCTCGAAAGATGACGTATCATGTCAAAATAGCTTTTCGACTCTATTTTGCGAAAATTGTGCACGCCACCGAGAGCAGTTTTTTCTCGATTGCGGGAAATCTAGGCAAGTACCGATGTTAAATCACTTATTAGATAACGTAGACTATATTTTGCTACTTTGTGAACTTTATTTCAGCCCGAATGGGGCAGTAGATTTTGCATATGATTTTCTTAAATCCCAGCCCCCAAATATTCATTACCCTGTACAATCTTTTCAGAAATATTACAAGTGCCCGGATAATGTGGTCCCTGTATATATGTATATTATCTATCGTGAGTGGTACGAAAGCAATGCAGCTAGCCCAACCTCGCTGATCGAGGAACCTATTCTCGAAAGATAGAAGGAAGATACTGCCCAATGTGTTTCATTTGTTCACAGATTCCTTCAATAAAGAAGGCTTGTACCTCTATCGCCTTTGTGAGACACCCCGCCCGCGAGTTCGCGTAGCAGGCGGGTAATTGTGTACTATACGAGTGACTGGCGTTATGTCATTAAGAAGAAATGTCTTGATGTCTTCAAAATAAAATAGGTGTTTTATCGCCACAACAGTGAATAACCGTTGACTATATACAAGAATGTGTTTAACACATTAATGATTTATTTAATGCGACAACTGATGCAGCTTCTTGGAGTTCATCTCATACGTTTTACACACACTTTTCCGCTGTTACTGAGAAGGGTGGAGCCTGCATTCGCTCACATTCCTAATGAAGGTATCAAGATAGTTTCACTCCTAAATTTGTGAGAAACGTTGATGTTAATGCAAACAATATTTCAGCCACTCTTTCCGCTGTGCTGGAAAATACTAAGTTAAAATGTACTTCGAAGTAAATTAAACGTCAGGTACAGTACGTTAGCCATGGACAAGGGGGCGTGATCAGGCGCATATATATCTGCGCACACATTATTTCTGATAATTTAGGCAAGCAGCACGTCAATAAAACAAATAACAACAGAAAACAATAAATTCCTTTGAAAATCAGGAATAAATACTAATACTATTACTGTGTTATCTTCAACCAATAAGATCTCTTTGACTAAGACTATTAGTCGTAATTTAGGGATGAACGACATGAATTCTTCCATGGCCGCGAGAACATACTACAGGAGGCTAACAGTGTTGAACTGAATGTCAGAAATAGCTCGGTTGAAATAGGGCACAATGCTGGTTTTGATGTTTATTTTATTCACACATTTCTCGCTAAAATGCCACCATTTCATTTGACAAATCGGTTGATTGAGTTATGGGAAAGGGAAGGCGCAGTACCTGGTACACGTCTGAGCGGACATGTGACCAGCGCCGCAAGGCAAGGGAAGAGGGCGGGACTGCAACAAGTAAAATTTGGAGCCGCAGTAGCGGACGACTCTGCAATACTTTCCACCATCTGGGGATCTCTAAACTGCACTCAGTCATGGGCAGTATCGAGGATACATGTATCTTTGATATTTTCTTTAGATACATTTTGTGTATCTGTTTTAGGTGTCGTGTACTGAAAACAAAAGTATCGGTAGCGAAAATACTTATTTAGTGTATCATGTATTTCAGCGATACTCGATACTAAACAAAACTGCAAATATTGAAACTGCTGTGAGACGTTGGGTTGAGGGCGTGAGCTCAGGCGGTAGTACAAACACAGAGACAGCTCGGCTTTTACTACTGCCTAACGTACCTACAAATACCCCGTGCCCTCAGAATCAACCACATTTCAAGATTCCCTTTATTTAAGAATAAAAGAGCCAAAGTTAGCTAGGTATCTACGCGGATCTTTACTTGTGAGCATTGAGTGCGTATCACAAAACCGCTCAGCCGTCAACGGACCCACAGAAAGAAATGAACAAAGCGCAAACGGCAAGGAAGGCAAACACGCACTAAGGAATATGCGCACTCCTGTACCCCTAGCCACTCTCCCACCCTTTGCCATCCCCCCTCCCCTACCAAAAAAAAATCAAACTGTCCGGCTCTGCGGCATCTGATTCTCGTCAAGCAGTGTGCTCGGTGTACTGTTGAACGCAGTAAATTATACCAAACCCTTCTCCAAGCCCTGCGCTCCACGTGTCGGCTCTGCGTGGCGGCAAGAACACGAGCTTCCATGACCTCAGTCGGCCACAACGCAGTCGGCCGTTCTTGTAGTTTACAGTGTTTGAAAATCAAACATTGTAACAGCGCACTAGACTTGAACTGGACTTTCTTTCTTGAAAGCATATTACGTCTAAAATTTTACGCAATAGACGACACGAAAGTTATGAATGTAATTTTCAGCACATAAGTTTGAATAACAAATTATGCTCTGTCAAGCATCTTTATTTTGTCGAACCTTTTAGCAAACTTTGCATGACAAACTTTTAAAGATGTGTTTGTATCTAAAAGGCGGGAACCGCTACTTTTGTAATGCAAATACGCGGTTGATTGACAGCATATTAGCCACTTGGTTAAAAAAGTACTTCTATTTTTTTTTTTGTACAACCAGCCGTAGTTCTCAAGCGACAATATTGAAACTTGAGTTACCTGACTACATTCAGTGTCCTTGAGTAGATGCGTCTATGGCTCAGCCTTAGGCGCTGGTAAAAGGCATTTTCATTCATTATAACACTGTGGTGTGCGTATATAGAGAGGCTTTCTCATTTACCTCATGTTAGCGCGCCCACATCGGGCTCTTTCCGGACAAATAAAAACGTCCAGCCTTTTAATTTTGTCGTTTCCGTCTAGCTTTGAACAATATTCACAGCTTCTAAAGTCCGCTATCGTACTAATGGCAGACTAACTGCTCAGTTCTCTAAAACGGACGAATTTGTGCCTTTTAGCACAAAGGAAAACGCTGGGGCCAGCGGGTAAGTAACGTGTCGTATGAAATGTAAAGGAACAGAAAAAGGGTCCGATATATTTGTATATACAGCCAAGTGTCCGCAGTTCGGTTTTTATAAAGATCGGTAGCCTAAATAAAATTTTCGCTGGGCCGCTTGTGTAAGCGATCACTTCACTGAAACCATGGCTTCAGTCCAGTGTGAAGTTCCTACAAGACCAGATGCTCTGACAGAGGAGCTTGAATAACTCCGCGCTGTAGGTTTCGTTTCTGCCTTTTCTGGAAAACTACGCTTTAGGAATGCACTAAACATTACAGAAATCACGGTAAATTGCCTAACGCCGTTAATCATTTCGCCACCAGTACAGTACCGAGTATCTGTATCGAAAATCGATTTCGATTATGCATCTTGTATGGGTATCTAAAATGCAAATGTTCAGGGTATTCAGTATTGGTATCGAAGAAACTTTTCTAAAGTATCTTGCCCAGCCCTGTCTGCACTAACATCACAACACGTTCATTCGCCTTCAATCCCGATTGCGGCGGCCTCAGTTCGATGAAGAAACGCAAAAGCGTCGCTGTGGTGCGTGATTTCAGTGCACGCTAAATATCCCCAGGTAGTCAAAGTTAATCCGGTGACACCTCTATGGAAGATCTTGCTTCTGACACTCCCGCCTTCCTCCTTTGCCTTGATACGTGGTTTATTAGTCCACCCTGAAATATATTCAGACACGATACTGCGAATTATTTTCTGAAACAAGATCTAGACGGCCCGCTATGTTTAGTCGCATGGTGTAAGAATTCTTAACGTTATTTAGAATAGCAGCTTGGGCATATTTGTCATGCATCTTGAGGTAACAGCGCGGAACGTGGACGGGAGCACAAGATTAGAAGACGACACAACGAGCGCTGTCTTTCAACAACCTTATTGTGCTGGCGTTGCCGGTAGTTGAGACAATTAATAGCTTCTTGATCCAAAATACTGTTTGCAGCACAATAAAGGGATACAATATACAGCGCAATCTACACAGTTCAGGTACGCGTTTTCGTATTTAATGCCACATGCTCGTTCGGATGAAGGGTTGGGTTTCATCAGCTTGCAAATCTTGTTTAGCTTATGAGGGGCCGGGAACACAACGGTCACATCTGTTTTCGTCGCTAACTTTTTAAGATGTTAGAAACAATTCACACGTAAGGAAGCACAGGCGCCTTTTTCCTTTCGCTAGATTTCTGTGCGTTTTCTTCACGGGCGGGAAGGTTCCCTAAGAGTGCGATCTTCTACCGAGACTTGAAGTGTAACGGGGTAGCCCGCGACGGATAACCGGTTCACTTGTTTGTGGAAACTACTGGGCATAATACCCAGAAGTGCGGCGCAACAAACACAATTACAATCAACAACTGGGCATGCAGTGGTGGCAAGATTTTGTCAATGCGTTTCTAAAGCAAACTGCAATGACTCCCCGCTTTACCAGCTTAGAATGGGCAGAGCGAAAAGCTAAGAGGGGCTTATTTCCACGATGTTCGTAGCTTCAGCAACTGTGGTTTTCGGTGACTGAAACGGTAATGTCAAGAAAGCGTATTTCCTCGTCAGATGGTAGTTCATGGGTTCGTTTTAGTGCCCTGCGATTTTTCTGGAAGGCTGCACAAATCTGCCTAGCGTCGTGCTTAAGGGAGTTTCGGTCGCAGTCAATAAATAATAAAAAAGTCATCAACAAATCTAAAAACCTTAAACACCTTAAACACCTTTGGACCCTCAAGGTAGCGATGGAGGCCTCTAGCATGGTAGCCTAAAAACAGATCACTAAATACCGTTGCTATACAGGATCCAATGCACACACCTTCCTTCTGTAGACAAAACGGGATTCTAAGACAAAAAGGGATTTTTTAGATAAAACTGCAAAAGTTCCAGAAAGCGACCGCATGAAACCCCGGAATCAGTCTGGAAGAAAACAACACCGAAGTGGCCGATGCTGTCCTGAACATATTAAACAGAGAGGCATGCGACAGTGAGTATTACAAGTCGTTGACATCGATTTAGAAAGTCTGGAGGCTCTTTTTGGGCTGGGATGATAGAAAGTGTAATACTTCTGAGTTTTCAGCTACAAAAGAGTCGACAATGCTCAGCAGGTTCAGCTTTTCTTGCAGAAACTAGGCCATGCTCTTCTGCCACGCCCCATTTTTTGAAATAATCATTCTTAAGGGGACGTTACTCTTGCGTTTTCGCACGGAAAAATACTTCCAGGTGGTTCCGTAAACTATTTTGAATGCCCTTGGTCAATTTGTCGAGCCTAAACCTAGTACACAAGGTAGAGAGCGAGATCTCACCATGGGAATTGAAGGTTGCGGAGATAGCCTCCAGCGCTTTGTCGTTGAAACTGTCGTGGGAGAATTAAGCGATCACGGATAACAATAATACGGGTATTATATTGGCGTGATGCCTGGGATTGTTGCACACAAATTAAAATGGAGATAAATCCTGTGAATTTTCATATCATTAAACACTGTTCACGAAACCATTGTTATCCGGCGAATTCAGACGTGTCTATTGTACATTTCGTAGAGATAAAGATATTCCAAAATAATGCATCAATCTTTATGGCAGCTTTGAGGTATAATACAATTATTTTACAAGAATGCATAACCACTCAGAGAACATGCGAAACACCCCTCCTAAGTGTTTACTTTATAGCTGTAGTAGAGTTTGTAAACTACATTAATAAAAAAGCTAAGCTGCGTTTCTCCACCGGCTGAGAAGAGTTTATGTATTTGATTCAAATATTTGAGCATAACAAAACATTTTATTTTTATACAAATGGCAAAGGTACCAAGTTATTTAGTCCCCTGGCACAAGTGACACTATTCTGGTGAAACTTAGTATGATTCAGCATGGTCGCGTTTTGATTAGCCAACCTCATTTTGGTTTTTTGTGCAAAAGAACATCATTGCTCTATCAATAGAAATTATATCGCACAAGGTAATTATAGGCGATTAATAGTTAATAAGACTAAGTGTCTTCTTTGGAAAACAGTTACAAAGTATCAGTCCATGAACGCCTTTTAACACGAACTGGGTTTATCTTCTCTGCCCAAGGCGGAAATATTGTGGCGGTTGATAAAAGCCACTTATCTCTCCCATTGTTCTTAGGAGCATAAAGGTGGCAGCTGCGAATGAAGTGCCCATGTTTTTGCCACCATATGGAAAAATGAAGGCGCACATCCTTCTGGCGGTTGTATGTTCTGCTTTCGGTAAGTGTCGTGGTTTCTCTAAATTGACTTTTATTCTTTCGGTCTTAGATACTTTTTATAGCTAGCCTACATATGCAATGGAAGGAATATATGATAGTAACATCAGGCGGCAAATATAACCTTCGAAAGTCATGATGCAATGACGTTGTGACCGTTTCATAGACAAATGGCAATGCGAATAATAGCAAAACATGGCACTAAACATCTTTCACATAAGGCAGCACATTATACCGCTTCGGAACCCTCACGGCGGTGGCACAAGGCACTCAATTATTTCGTGTAAAACAAAGCAAAGTGTTTGTTAAGTTTTCCTACCTAAGATTATTGCGATTTCATTTTGTGATTTTTTTGGATTTTTCATTCCTTGTTTCGCTGAGCGAGCGCACCATCGTATATTCCTCCCACACTTCCGGCGCACCGCTGTCATGTGAATATTGCGTGCTGACGAAGGCAGCGATGACCTCTGATTTTTCAGAAATGTTAGCGTTTTTCTTTCCTCTATAGCAGGCTCGGTGACCACCTCGCATTCTCGAGACCATTCTCTGGTGCCATCAGTTTTTAGAAAACCTGTTTGACGTCATCGCGCTTGATATGACCAATATGATACATTGTAACTCATCAGGGCCCTTGGTTGGTTGCACAACTTTTATTTCCAGCGGAAATGGGCGTCCTCTTCCCCGCCCCCAGCACGCGTGCCGGGGAAGACGGGAAGTCGTGCGCCTGCGGATTAGAGGCTGGCAGGTAGCCCTTGGCTTGTTGCGGCCTCTTCCGCCAGATGGAGGGTGCGGTGCTGGATCGAAGGGTCCGCGCTTCGCAGCAGGGTATCCCAGGCTTCTCTACTTGTAATATTTTATCCTATCCCTGGAGATTGTGGACACTCCCAAATTATGCCCTTTTGCCACTGCTGATGTCAACAAATAAGCTAAAACGTTTTTGCTAAAGGCAGGTTACTGATATGTTGGTAAGTTTTCCATTAGCATAGATAATAGGTTTGGAGCATGCGCGGTATATTCGCGATGTATTTAAAACGCACTATGAACTCAAGAATGCGCTCAAAATAAATTAGAAATAGGTTTGCTAAATTTGTTATGAATATTCAAAATATATTTTTAAATACGTCGAAAATACATACATGAAAGTGCACTAGAGCTTATTTGAAATAGGGAAAGGTACTTAAATATTCGCTTTAGCCTGTTGGCGATGCATTAAAATTATTGTTTTGTAAATACAAAATTAATTGCCCTGAAGTACATTTCATGTCTTGTTCGATGTACGAAATGTATTTTTAATCCTGCCGAAAATTCTGGACCTGAAAGTGCGCTTCAAGCATCCTTCCAAGAGTGAAAAATAGATATGTGATTTTAGCACACTGCGAATGTATTTGAGATGTAGCTTTGTAAATATAAAATAATTCTCTTGAAGTGTCTTTCAAGTCTTGCTCTATTCGCCGCGAAATCGACCTAGAGGTGGCGCCACCGTCACTCCGGTAGTGTGGATCGGCAGCCGGCAGCGCTCGCAGAAACGCACGCTGCGTAGGTCTGGTTCCGAGTTTACGGCGGGTTTGTTGGCGATGAAAACGTGTCTTCTGCAGTATTTCTGCAATATTGCAGAAACAAAATCCATGGATTTTGCCAATGCAGCAGAAGAATTCTTCTTTGTTTTCCTAAATCCGCTCTTAAGAGCGGATTTTAGGAAAACAAAGCACGCAATCACCAGTCTTCTATATTTACTTTGCACCTTTCTTGCGCTGTACCGCGCTCACGCGCCTAATGCTTGGGCCTGCCTAATGACAGCTTTATTTTTCTTATGGACTTTTAAACAGTTTGCGCGTGTCTCATGCGAGTGAGACCGCATGAGTGTCAAGCCCACGCAGATACAAGGTTCGTGCTCTGACCTGCAGTAATTTAGATTGAATCGAGAAAGCCTGGTTCATTATATTGTACTTGACTCGAGGATTAAGCAGGGTAATTGTAGCATTGGCAGCGTACTGCATGGCGAGTTGCTTTAGACTGAGTGCACATCAACTCTGGCTAGACAACCACGCACAAGTATTCCCCAAAAATGAGGTCACGCCGACACTATGCAGGAAACCTCGCCACACAGGAAAGCTGATTGTTCACGTGTACAGCGCTGAGTGGATTGAATTTGCCGAGATGCTTTTTGCGGCCACTGTCATAGAATGTGATAGTTTATTAATGCATGCGCCACTAACTGTAAATGATTTCCTGAAACCGAGGAAAGTATAAGGGATTTCTGATGTGTGTGATGTTAATATATAGCGGTAAATTAGTACTGTAATTATTTTGTTTTGCAATGCGAATAAATTTTACCGTGTGAGCGAACTTTTACACACTTGACAGAATTTACAATTATCAGCGATTAATTTTCAGTAACGTTAAAGTGCAAGCTACGAATTACTCGCTGCGAAGACATCGTTATAAACTGCGCATGGGCACTGTCATGTTCTGGGAAGCAATTTTACAGGCTGAAAATTTCTTTATCACTAATTATTTAGCAGTGACTAAATCTTATGCGAACTAAAATATTAGGATTGCTTCCAAAACAGATGCCGGATATAAAACTATTCCAAAAGAAATGGAGGTCATCTTATCATGCGACAATAAAAATGTATTTATTCCCGAACTAAACACTGATATTTAAGCCAGCATGAAGCGGTTTTACTCCCCTTGTCAGAAATGACGAGTTTTGTCGGAAGACAGCACTTGGACGAAAAGGGATTATAATGATTATAATAGGCTACCAGTAAAAAGCATTGATCTAGGTGTATTATATAATATTTAGGGTAACAATTAGGTGCAGGGAATATGTTTCCCAAACATTCGAGCATTTCTCTCTAAAGCTAAATGTCCTCACTAAAACTTTTACGGGTGTACAGAAGCCTTCCACAACAAAATAAAATAAAATAAATGCATATTGGCCCGGGTTTAACGCATGAAAGCGGCATCGGCTATGACGGATAATTGCAGAGGCTGTTTTTTGTCTCATTTTTTTTTAATTATTAAAACCACATTTACCACGTGGGATTGTTTATTGTGCAGTCAAATCCCACAGCAGGGCAACGCCTTTCGAAACGGTTGTGATTGAATCCCCCGTTCTCGAAATCGGCAGTCGAGCACCCTTACCATTGAGACACCGCGACAGAGGTTTAAAAGCAATTAAAAAAAAGTACTCACACAACTCTATCGTGCATACAAACGGCATAGTAGGCATAGAGTGGTCTGTTCAAACTGCATTCTGCTATATGAAGCAGTCTGCGGTGGCATATGTTTTAGTAGCTGCGGTATTCCAAACAGAAACGGGAATATGCGATTTCTGAGCGTTGCATTAACTTTTATTGACGGCAACAACCTGTTTTGCTTTGACACGGCGGTAACGACAGTACCACTTCGTTTGAGACATTGCATGTCAAAGGATCTCAAGCGCTAAGACCGCGATGGATGATGTCCTTATCCAAGCATGACATGCTCGATACGGACAAGTATATATATATTTTTTTAATGAAGCGTGGGGTTATAGACTTTTCATATTTATTTTGCAACAGGCATATAGGTAAACAAAAGAGCACAGGAACCATGAAACAAACAAAACGCTCCTGTACACGCCGCATGCGCGCGCATAAATCGCTGCGGTCTGGCACGCGACGCGAAAACGCATCCACACTGAGTAGGTTTCGCTGCTGAGCCGCAAGTTGGCGACTCTGCTCGATATCGAGGCCGGTACTCAATATGTATTTTTAAAATGTCAAAAATATTAGACCTGTAAGTGCGCTTCGAACATATTTCGCATACTACGTGAAAAAAAAAAAACATATTTTTAGCATCTCGGGAATGTATCCAAAATGTAATATTTAGCTTATGAAATTAAGTCCTGTGAAGTGCACTTCGAGTATTGCTCGCCACTAAAATTTATATTTATAAATGCGCACTTATTTTATAAGCTATAATCTCTGTCGCAAGCAATGTATAACTTGAGTAACAGTTGTATGCTACATTAAACGAGTAATTGCATGGCAGCACTCGGAACGCTGGGCTAACAATAGGTGACGAACCAATACCTGACACATAATTCTCATAAGTAGCACCAGATTTACATCCACTAGGGATGACGTCCATTGTTACAGGATGCCTAGTGCTCACGTTATGCGTCTTTAAAGGGAAGCTGAAACATATTTGCAAAACTTGAACACTTTTAAGTTCACTGAACACGACTATCATGATTAAAAATTTCAGAAATAAACTCGGACAGCAGGGTCCGAATGCGACACTTGAGCGCAGCTCATCAGCTGTTTTACCTTTTTCATAGACTGAGGCAACGATTTCGACCAAGACAAATATCTACAATTACAGACAACTTTTTTTTTTTATTTTTCACACGTATTCCTTCAAGAAAGAATCCACAACAGTTCTTGGCTGTCATGAAAGAGGCTTTGTGGTCGGAGAAATGAATGGAAAGAAAGTAATTCCGTTCAGCGAACCTCCATTATAACAGTGCATATTTGATATTCTTTTACCCCAGGGCCTATTATTTAGGATAACAATAAATCTTAGCGCGCTTTTCTGAAGCCAGCGCAAGGAATCCGCGTACGGCTTGCGAGAGACACAGCCAGCGCGGCACGTGAAGGCATGTTGTCCTGCCTTCGGATGATCCTTGAGCCTGCTGTGACCGTGCGAGTTGTAGCGCATTCAAAACGCTGCTTTACAAATGACTACTGCAAATGCAGCTTCATTATGACGACCATATTGTGCATTTCGTTTGCTCCACCTAATTGGTAATTGTTGCCGTGGCCGAGAACGGTGACGGGCTGTGTAGCAATAGTGACCCGCAATTCGCGTTTTAATTTCAGTACCTTCGGTTAAGCGAAACGGCGGTGAAGTTAGCCGTGCTGCAAGGGTATTAACTTAATAAGTGCGCGAACAATGAAAGGGCGGCACCCGATAACCACTGCACTGATTTAATTAGGATCCGAAGTGGCCGCAGTCACTGCCAATTTTGGATTACCGTCGTCGGCACGAAAATCTGCAGTGCACATAACAGATGATTTTAAAGGCAGGAAAGTTTTCTTTTTGATTTCAGAGATCCACCACTGCGCTGAAAGTTTAATTTCTGGCAAACTATAATACATTACCAGTTGAATTACGTCCATACTCAGAATGTTTGTTTAATGACAGAGGGAAATACAACTCGAACATCTAATGAACTTTATTTTACAACTAAGCAAAAATACAAGAGGCACCCTCGTCGGAAGAGTTCGAAGCGCGGAGCGCGCTACTCGACAATAGCCGCCTCTCTTTGGTCGACCTCGTAGAACCTTTGAATACGCGGAATCGTTAGTACATAAGGACCGAACTGGAGAAAACGAACCTCCAAACACTAATGCACCCCCCGCTGTTCCCATCTTAGCATCCTCTTTAAGGAAAAGTACACGTGCCCTCATTCCCCGTGTACATTCCCACTCCCTCGTAACTTAACGAGATTGGAGGAGGTTTCCCTTAGAAGGATAAGAGCTGGGGCGGCCCTTACCCCGTCGGTAAAATGCCGATGGGAATCGCAAGCAGACATCGGACCAACCACATGCCCGAAGTGTTCCACACCAGCTGCATAAGTGGATGTTCGCCACCTGCTATGGACTTGTGCAGGGCAAGGGCATCAAGGACACAAATTCTGCGCGAAGTGGAACTGACCACAAGGAAAGAGGACGTTTCTGAATGGCTCACCGACAACGCTAAGAGCGGGAGCCTGCTCCGGTTCCTCTCAGAAAACCATTTACATGAGTTTCTACAATATGCCTTATGGCAAGCTTGCGTACAAAAAAAAAAAAAAAAAAAAAACGAACCTCACCAGCAGCAGATTGTGCTGATATGTCGATAACAAAACCGCTGGATGGAACGGAGCAAGCGTGCAAACAGCAGGACCGGCGTTGGCCGCCGCCATTCCGGCATTGACGTCACATCCTCCTGTTCCACGTTTTCGACGTCCCGCCCCTGCCGCTCCCGGCTTGGAAGAGGACGTGCTCGTGGCACGTTTTTAATAGCTGATTTGAGCTTTTCCTATCGACAGAATTCAGAAATAAATACCGCACGTGATTAATAAAGCCCCTTCTTTCCAACCACTGAACTTCATGCAATTTGAAAATCATTTCAGCTTCCATTTACATTTCCTCACGCAAGGTAACTTATAGGAACATTAGTGAATGGTAGCTTTTTGTTTATTTTTTGTCTGCTCAGGAAGAGTTTTGTGTCGTTTTCGTTTCTTACAGCATTCATGAGTATGTTTATGGTGCATTCTCCTGATATTTTTTTTCTTTTCTGTTTCGAAAAGTGCATCGTAATTCTGATGAATTGTTAGTGTATTCGAAGCATGCTAGAAATTTACTTTTGGCACATTTTTTTATACTGTCTGAATGAAAGAATTCAATATTAATAATAATAATAATAATAATAATAATAATAATAATAATAATAATAATAATAATAATAATAATAATAATAATAATAATAATAATAATAATAATAATAATAATAATAATAATTCAATAATAATAATAATAATTCTTGAATTCAGAATTCAAGAATTCTGAATGAATATGTGATGATAAGAAGATAGTGAGAGACCGGAAAGCGTGGCGTGACATGGTCCATAGGGTCACGAAGAGTCGGACACGACTGAACGCCTGAACTGACTGACTGAATGAAAGAAACAAAGATTATGAATTTATTAATAAATAATTGAAAGTACACTATTAGTCTACATTCAGGACATATTTCCTCCCTGCATAACAAGCCGAACTTTACGCAATACTTTTTTAATATGACAAAAATACACTAAGCTGCCAAATATTTATATTTAGGATTTTTTAAGAACTAGGCAGTATTGTACTCCTAGTATATTTATAACGTATTTATTCTGCATATTATATGTAGGGCAAAATGATACGAATTCACCCTTAAATAAATGCAGTGTTAAGAAGAAGTTCAGATTAGGTGGGCGTTTCGCCGAAAAAGAGGAAGAGGAAGTGATTTTGCGAACCAGCTGACGGCAAGCTAGGCCACCCCCGCTCCGGTCCTGCTCACTACCAGTGCCCGCTACCAGTGCCTGGATCCCCGCTTAAGACTTGGTGGAGGGGATTTCTATTCCATTTCCTCGCCCTGGAGCTCCGCAGCCTCCGAATTCCTACCTCAATGACTGACTCCAGCAAAACCACCGGCCCCGCTACCTCGGCCCCTTCTATTCCATGCTCCGGGGTGCTTCGCCAGCGGGACCCACCGGTTTTCAGCGGTACCGACGATCAAGACGTGGAGGACTGGCTTTCGTCGTATGAACGCGTAAGCACCCACAATAAGTGGGATGATATCTTGAAGCTTAACAACGTGATATTCTACCTCACGCAAGTCGCAAAGTTGTGGTTCACAAATCACGAGGCTGACATTCCAACTTGGGCCTCGTTCAAATCTCGCTTTGTGGATGTCTTCGGTCGCCCTGCGGTCCGGAAGCTTCGCGCTGAACACCGTTTGCGCGAGCGGGTGCAGAAGACAGGCGAAACCTTCACAAGCTACATCGAAGACGTTTTAGATTTGTGCCATCGTGTAAATGCATCGATGACTGAAGCTCAGAAGATTCGCCACATCATGATGGGCATCCATGAAGGCGTATTCAACATCCTCATGGCCAAAGAGCCCCGCACTGTAAGTGATGTTGTGACGATGCGTCAAAGCTACGACGAACTTCGTCGCCAACGCGTCTTCCCTCGACAACCTGAAGGCACGATCGCGGCTATGTCTGATGGCACTGTCAGCTCGGCACTTATCCAGGAAATTAAAGACTTCGTACGGGAAGAAGTTGCCCGGCAATTATCATTAATTTCAAACGTTCCGCAATCCAGCTCACACCTCGCATCGAACATACGCCAGGTTATTCAGGAACAAGTTGCCGAAGCACTTCCGCCCCCTCGACAACCACCTCTTCATGCCGCTCCACTCACAGCTCCGCTCATTCATGCCGACGCTGTCCCGACGCCCGGACCCAGTCAACTGTCTTATGCTGAGGTTGCCGCAAAACCACCCCCTCCTGCGCCTTTTCCATCGTACGGTTCGCCTCAGTGGGCATTTTTCATTCAGCGTCGTGCGCCACCTATTCTACGCCCTTGGCGCACAGCTGACAATCGGCCGATTTCCTTTGCATGTGGTCTCCCTGGCCATGTTGCACGCCTGTGCCGCCGTCGACCTGCACCGTACGCTTTCGATCAGAGCCCGGTCAACTACGCGCAGCCGCCGTCCCCTCTCCGTGCGCCCCCTCAGCCCTCGTCTCACTTTGACCACTTCTCGCATGACAGCCGCTCAACCTATGATAACCGCTCAACCTCTCCGCGCCGTCGCTCTCCGTCGCCGATGCGCCGCCGTTCTACCTCGCCAATGCCGGAAAACCACTAGACGCAGCTCCGCAGGCAAGAACTGCGCTTTCGTCGAACAGTGAAAGTCCTGCTTCGCCACCTAACGATTTAATAGACGTTACCATTGAAAATGTTCGTACTCTTGCGCTTGTAGATACTGGTGCTGCTTTGTCGGTTATTGACGTTCGACTGTGCCGCTCGTTACGAAAAGTTGTTCTGCCGTATTGTGGAGTTTCTTTGCGCACCGCCACTGCTGAGCACATCAAACCGCTCGGTACCTGCACGGCTCGAGTCACCATTCAGGACGTTCTCTACGTCATCAGTTTTATCGTTCTTCGTGACTGCTCTCATGACTTTATTTTAGGGTGGGACTTCTTGTGTCGCAATCGCGCCGTAATTTATTGCGCTCGTGCCGAAGTAGAGCTTTCCCCGCTGTGCACCACACCGACCACTGTTAATATTCTTGGGGAAGCCAAATGCCACGTTGCGGATGCTACTGATATCCCGCCTTTATCTGCCGCTATTGGGCCTATAAAATGTGCCTCTAATAATAACTGTACAGTGCCCTTCACCCCATCTTCCCTTTTCGTCTCACGACGTTGTCTTCCCTGCCCTTCGCCGTCCTGAGTGTAAGAAGCGGCTGCACTGAACTAGCCATTACTAATGATTCGTTCTACCCACTCACGTTGCAATGTGGCGAGTGCATTAGGCAGGCCGACCCTGTTCGATCAGAAAATTTTGTTACCGTCCCGCCGCTTCTCTCCGCCTGTGCCGACACAATCTCCAACAGCATAAGTGCCCTTAGCCCACCTCGTTCCTCGTCTCCTCCATCGCCTCTTGCTGCCTTTGACAAAGCCATCGACAGTGCTCTCGCTCCAGATCAAGGCGCCAAGCTCTTCGACTTGCTGAACCGATTCCGAACTTCCTTCGACATCCAGCAGCCATCCTTGGGTCGGACATCGACTGTTGCCCACCACATCTATACTGGTACGCACGCCCCGTTACGCCAACGTCCTTATCGTGTATCAGCCTCAGAGCGCCGCATTATTGATGAACAAGTCGATGAGATGCTCCGTAGAGGTGTTATTAAGCCTTCCAGTAGCCCTTGGGCGTCCCCTGTCGTTTTAGTCAAGAAGAAAGACGGGTCTATTCGATTCTGTGTGGACTACCGCCGACTTAATGCGATCACGCGAAAGGACGTCTATCCGAGGCAACGCATAGACGACGCGCTGGACACTTTGCATGGAGCGGAATTTTTCTCTTCAATCGATTTACGACCTGGCTACTGGCAAGTTCCAATGGCTGAAGACGATCGCCCCAAGACAGCTTTTGTCACTCCCGACGGGCTCTAGGAGTTCAACGTCATGCCGTTTGGCCTGTGTAACGCGCCCGCCACCTTTGAACGTATGATGGACAATATTCTCCGCGGTTTGAAGTGGCACACATGTCTCTGCTACTTGGATGACATCGTCGTATTTTCACCCGACTTGGCGACCCACCTAACTCGCCTTGAAACTGTCTTGCAATGTCTTAGCGACGCTGGTCTGCAGCTCAATATGAAAAAGTGCCAATTCGCCGCTAGCCAACTTACTATTTTAGAGCATTCAGTGTCCAAGCATAGCATCCTTCCTGATCCATCTAAACTCCGCGCTGTCGCTGAGTTCTCGAAGCCAACATCTATCAAGCAACTTCGCAGCTTCATAGGCTTATGCTCCTATTTTAAGCGTTTCGTTCGGAACTTTGCGACCATCATTGCTCCTCTGACGCGACAAAGCTGGTCGGCGGCTTGCGATACTGCTTTTACGAAATTGCGCACGATACTTACCTCACCCGCCCGTATTGCGCCATTTCGATCCGGCTGCTCCTGCCGAAGTGCACACCGATGCCAGCGACGCCGGCCTCGGCGCTGTTCTTGCCCAACGAAAACCCGGTGTTGATGAATACGTTGTGGCGTACGCAAGTCGAACGCTGACCAAGACCGAGGCCAACTACTCGGTGACAGAAAAGGAATGCTTGGCAATTGTTTGGGCGCTTCAGAAATTTCGGCCATACTTGTATGGGCGCGCATTTGATGTTGTTACGGACCACCACGCTTTATGTTGGTTGTCTTCACTAAAAGACCCCACCGGCCGTCTCGCCCGCTGGTCGCTTAGACTACAAGAGTATGATATCCGAGTCATCTATCGTACAGGGCGTAAGCATTCCGACGCAGACGCTTTATCTCGCTCGCCAGTGTCACCTGAAGCTCCGTTGTCCCCTGCCTCCAGCTCCGCCTTGCCTTCCTTGTCCATCGACGACGTGCCATCAGAACAGCGCAAGGATCCGTGGCTTACATCACTAATCAATCTTCTAACGAACTCGTCACTTTCACCGGCTCCTCGCGCCCTTCGTCGTCAAGCGCCGCATTTCGCCCTTGGTGACCGTCTTCTCTATCGACGCAACTATATGCCAGATGACCGTAAGTGGCTGCTCGTCGTACCTCGCCACCTCCGAAGTGATATCTGCGCATCTTACCATAACGATCCGCAGTGTGGCCATGTGGGTGTATTTAAAACTTATGAACGGTTGCGACAGCGCTTTAAGTGGCGCGGTATGTATACCTTCGTCAGTAAGTATGTGCGTTCGTCCATCGATTGCCAACGTCGCAAGCCGCCTCCTCTCCATCAGCCGGCTCACTACAGCACCTTCCGTGCCCATACCGACCATTTGATCATGTTGGCATCGATTTGTATGGACCTCTGCCGTACACACCTGCAGGAAATCGTTGGATAATCGTGGCAGTCGATCACCTCACCCGCTATGCGGAGACAGCAGCACTTCAGGATGCCACCGGACCCACTATCGCGTCCTTTCTTCTTCATAATTTCATTCTGCGGCACGGGGCCCCCCGTGAACTTCTAAGTGATCGAGGCAAATCTTTCCTATCCGAGGTTGTCGAAGCGCTCATACGCGAATCTCAAACCATTCATCGGACAGCCAGCGCGTATCACCCTCAAACCAACGGACTGACAGAGCGCTTCAATCGCACACTAGGTGACATGATGTCCAAGTACATCGCCTCCGATCACTCCGATTGGGAGAAGATTCTCCCATTTATAACCTACGCCTACAACACCGCCGTTCAAGCAACTACCGGATTCTCGCCATTTTTTCTGCTGTACGGGCGTGAACCTTCGTCTCCACTCGACACCATCCTTCCCTACCGTCCTGATATCTCAGAGTATACATCGCTTTCAGCAGCTGCAAGGCACGCTGAAGAATGTCGCAAACTAGCTCGCTCGCTCACTTCGGACGAGCAAGCCCAGAAACAAGCGCACAGCGACAGCAGCCACTTTCTCCACCAATTTTCTCCCGGTGCTCACGTGTGGCTCTGGGTCCCATCGACACCACCCGGTCTGACCAGCAAGTTTATTTCCAAGTACCACGGACCCTACCTAGTGCTCGAACAGACTTCCCCCGTCAATTACCTAGTTAAACCGCTAGCCGCTTCCACTGACCTTCGCCGCCGTGGGCGTGAGATTGTTCACGTCGACCGTTTGAAGCCTTACTACGATCCCGCATTCCTTTCGTCTCCTTGAGTCGCCAGGATGGCTCCTCTTTTCTCCGGAGGCCAGATTGTTAAGAAGAAGTTCAGGTTAGGTGGGCGTATCGCCGAGAAAGAGGAAGAGGAAGTGATTTTGCGAACCAGCTGACTGCAAGCTAGGCCACCCCCGCTCCGGTCCTGCTCACTACCAGTGCCCGCTACCAGTGCCTGGATCCCCGCTTAACAGCAGTACAATTGAAATAAACCTACAGAGCACATTTTTATCTGAAGGTTTTCCTTCCTGTAGTTCAACTACTGTTGCTTCCTCTGCGTCCGTGGAAATTTCTCTCATTTCGTCCACCAATTATATTAACTAATTAATATATCTGTTAGGTTTCACTATTCAAACTATATGACCTGCCATTCAAGTACTTTTTATCTTATTACATTCGGAGCAATTTAGCTATTTTATCCACTGACTTTTTCACTAACTTGCCGTAACGCATTGATCTATTTACTCCATGTGGAGTGCTGTTCGTTGGATTACATTCGGTGCATTTTAGTACCTTTAGGCTAATTCTATTTCTCTAATTGGGTGCTACCAGTCTGGGCTTGAACCAACATTTTTATGCCTGTTACGCAAATATGACGCATATTAACACGATAGCGTTATGAGCCACTTGTCTCCAAAAAGCCGGTGTCAGCGTTTTGGCCGTATCTCGAAAATTACAAGAACGTAAAGAAAGAATAAACGTTTACGGAAACCCGCGGAGACGAAAATTGTTTCTTCGCATTTGGAGGTGAACACGCAGTCACTCAGCCATAGAGCAGCGTTGCTTCTCTCCGAAATAAGGTGGTCTTAATGTATGCATTGCCCTATGACTGCCAGCTAATGTTTAGGTGCGTGGTTAGAGACTAATTCTGAAACTAATAGTTAACGTAGCAAAGAACATTTCCGTGTTACTTGCCTGCGAAGCGATGCTAACTAGAAATTTTCCTGGGATCGTGCGGCGCTGCAGCAAATCATGGCGCGAGTCGCCACCTGATTCAAATAATTATTATCCAGTAAAACTCTTTGTATGGCATGTTACATCCATACATCATCTTCAAAGTATCGGGGTTTACACGCTAGCATTAAAGTCCTAAGCTTAAGCTTCCCCCCATTTTTATTACAATGGGCTCCTTTTGAACCATTTTATTCTCTAACTACTTCAATAATTAGGAGCCTATACCTACTCTTCGACTATCTTCATTTCAGGTACCTTTACTTGCAGTTGTGCAATGCATATTCTTGCTGTTTGTCACTGCAGCACTACATGTAGACCGGTTTAGCCAATAATTTATGGCTTCCTTTATCACTCCTAGATGCATTACGGCTTACTTGCATCTGCTACAACAACCACTGCAAACAAGAAAAATATCGACTTTGAAGCAGAGATCCGCGCTTTCCATGCCCAACGTTCATTTAATCATTTATTACGTGTTGTTTTTTCCTTCCATAAATTTTTAGGATATTCAAATTGCCACAAGACGAAACTACTAATGAATATTAAAAATTAATTACAGTTACTAGAGAAGATTTTGGGGATCAATATCTGATTTCATGTCTAGTTTATAACTATCGCTAACATAATTACAAGTTTAGCAGTCCCCGTACAAATTCCGGTTTAAACGTTATTACAAATCAGATACCGTTTACAGAAACATTCACCGCTGAAATTGATATTTAGCGCTTGAAGTAAATATGGACAATGAATTTAAAATTGAACTTCGGGCTGTTCTGGCTGACTAGATGCAATTCAGATATCTTACCTTTAAGCTTTTTTTACATATATGCTAAGTCTCATTCTGCTACCTTTATATCTTCTTAGTTCATGTATTCCTAAGACAGTTTAAAGGTTTTTCAGTGTGCTTTTTGTTGGGTGCTGAAGGCTTGGACAGGAAGTCTAAGAAATGTTGCATTTGTTTACTTTTATGCCTTCTTTTAGGACGACAGGCCCTTCTCATGTGTTTGAAGTATCTTTAGCCTATAAAGGTTTCATTCTATTATTCGTTATTTACTTGAAAATTTATCTCTAGTGCCATTGGCTTTGCGTCAGGGGGCGGGGAGACGAACAGCTAGGTAAAATGGGTCCGTTGAGTTGCCGCACACCACATCTACATGTAAACCATAACGATATTTAATTTCCTCAGCCCCAGAAACACGAATTTTTGCAAGCAATTTTCCAGGAAGCGTAATGTTTACCTTTCCGACTGCGATCTGTTCTATTAGAGAACGCTGTCGACGAAAACAATAAGACGCAGTGATTACCAATTAGATATGATAAGTTGACTAAAACGTTTCAGCCGTAGGCTTTTTTGCTCACAAAGCGGCACGCAGCCAAACTTTTTTTCTTTACCTCAGTACAGGCCTGAAAGCGATCATACCTACCCAGGACAAATCTTTAGGAAAGAGAGTTCCCTGGGGTACATTATTGAGAGTACGATGTACCTTGCCCCCCTTTACACCGGCATACCCTAGAATTGGTCTGAAATTAGCGAATATACGGCCTCTTTTAAAATATTACCAGATTTTATCAATAATTTACTGGTAGTTACACTTCTCCGAGTTTGATATAGGAATCGGAGCAGCTACTGAGGGCGCCTTTTTTCGTCTAAGGGCATAGAAACGCAGCAGCCTGCTAGATGGCGTACATGGGAGTGAAAAAATGTCTAAATATTTCCGTGAACGTTGATAGTATCTTGAATAGACATTATATTTCAATGATGTTCAAGGAAACGATAAGCAAGCACAATATAATGTCGAATGAAGCCTTGGAGCTAGAATTTCGATAGCAACCAATTTATCGTATTTGTGCCGTACTATACACTGCCATTACAGAATGTTTTTCCGTGTTTTTTGAAGGATCTTGTGTAGAAATTCTCTCCAACGCCACTGCCAGCTACTGATGCGCCGCATGGTGACAGTACTTGCAACTCGTTACTGCGCATGTCGCATCTATTGTCTCTGATGTGCATATACAGGTGACCTTTAAGTACCTCATATCAACTGCGCGAGCGGTCAGTCTCTATGATTGTCCGCTTCGACACCATCCCATATTAAATACCCAGAACCAGATTTGCTTGAAATAGAACTTCTGCGGCTTCTCCGTTTTGCCTATAGCTATTTTTCCTTCTTGCTGTGTTTTACTGCCTACGAGCAGCGTAAGGTCTTCTTATTAATATTTTCAAGGTTTCACAATCTTTCTTATTGTTTTACTTGTTCCACGCGTTCTTTCTTGCACTATATACTTTTTTCTTTTCGGTTGCATTACCCGCCTCCTTAATGCATTTCAGCCTTCATTGTAGGGGTTTATAGTATGTCCAGTCAGCAGGTCTTCTCCGCGCTTATTTTACACGCTGTTTTTATCCCTGCGCCAGAGTTTAACACTAGGAAAGTGGAGCTTGGTAGTGGCTCATAAATAAATCGGCGACCAGCCACATTTGCTTTAGATCTTCATATGTTTCATAATATCCTCTGCATACCCTACTATGCGTACTTTATGTTTTGCACAAGGTAGTTTCCTGAATTACTGAAACCAAATACAAATAAAACAATATCAAGGTAGACCGATTTCAACTATCAGAGATGGAGGAGGTGTTTTTGGAATGATTTATATATCGATGAAAACTTAAGAAGTGATAATAAATATGTCATAGAAGTGTTATTTTACAGAGATGCGACATAAGACCTGTAAGCTGTACAAAACGTACCCGCGTACAGTGTACGGAGCCTCGAAGGTGCGATGGTTCTGGGCGACTCTTGGTGCTGCTTTAATGTTCAGGTACGCGTTCTCCACAAACTATGACTGTAGGCAGTCGATAATCATCCTCATGGCGTGCAGAATGTTTTAGAACAACAGGTTTCCATATCACAACCTCACCTTCAACTAGAAATTTGTCCGTGCAAACATTGCCACTGGCGTCAAAGCCCTCCTCGCTGAAACGCATCTCTGACGGAATCAAATGCGAAGAAGGAAATTTTTGAAAGTCGTACAGCACTTTCACAACTCCTGCAATTTGCTGTCAAAACGCAGGGGAAGTACCGACACTTGGTCTTTATACTTGGCTCAACACAATGCAGGAGGAACCTTTCGAGGGCACTCTAAGCCTCCTACGCGCGGAGGTTGAACCTTGTAAGCACGTTCGCTGTAAATATGTATATTAATTTCAATTCTTTAGAGTACGACGCAAATCATCATCATCATCAGCCTGACTATACCCACTGCAAGGCGAAGGCCTCTCCCATTCTCCTCCAATTACCCGGTCCTGTGCTAGCTGCATCCACTTGACGCCTGCGAATTTCTTAATCTCATCCACCCACTAATTGTCTGCCACCCCCTGCTACGCTTACCTTTCCTTGGAATCCAATTGGTCACTCTTAGATGCCATCGGTTATCCTCTTTTCAAATTATATGTCCTGCACATGCCCATTTCTTTTTCCTAATTTCTACTATAATGTCAGAGACTTGAGTTACTTCTCTGACTCACTCTACCCGCTTCCTATCTCTTAATGTTGCACCTACCATTTTCGGTTCCATGGCCCTTTAGGTTGTCTACAACGTAAGTAGAACCCTTTTTGTTAACCTCCACGTTTCAGTCCCATAGGTCAGTACCGATAAGATTCAACTGCTATACACTTCCCTTTTGAGATATAGCGGTAAACTGCTAGTCACAATGTTTGACTACCTTCCAAATGCGCTCCAGCCCATTATTATTCTCCTAGTTATTTCCTTTGCCTGGTAAAGATCTGCGCTCACTATCTGTCCTGAGTAGACATATTTGCCTACCACTTCCAACGCTTCGCTACCTATTTTAAACTGCGTTTCTTTTCCCAGGCCCTTCATCGTTACCTTAACCTTTTTCATATTAAGCTTTAGGCCTACCTTTCTGCTTGTGCTGTCCCGGTCAATTATCATTAGTTGCAGTTGGTCACCTAATATTCCAACTCAACTGACGATTCGATTCCGGAGAGAAAGCTTCCAAGAGCCTTAAACTACGATATGTGCTCCACAAGAAAATGCATTCTCCAAATTTCAAATGATAAAAGAAGTTGCATTGCAAGTATATTAGCTGACACAACATTTTTCCTTTCCTCGTAGCGGCCATCGATGTCCAGATGCAGTGTGGCCAGTTGCCTGATGGCGGGCCCTGTAGGGAACTGTTTCCGAGATGGTGGTTTGATGTGAGGACTGGGAAATGCGAGCCGTTCGACTACGGCGGCTGCGGAGGCAACGAAAACAGATACGAAACCGAGGAAGAATGTATGAAGACATGTTCAAACCGAAAATGTAAGTCACATGTCTAAATCACGCACTTGAAGAGGTTTGTAACGGATTCCGGATGTATGTTTACCCTTTAACAATAATATTGCCTACATGTATAAAACTTTGATTATACAAGTTAAAAGCAAATAAGAAATGCTTGGCTTCTAAATGCGAAACTTAAGGTATATCTGACCGCTTAGTGTATAAAGGGGAATTGCACCTCAAGTGCAACAGGTATATGCGGCGTAGTCAGTAATGAGATAGCAAGAAGCCTTCCATGTTTTCTCTCTGGATCACAATATGTATTCAGATAAGAACGAAAATTGAGGTCCCATGAACATTTTTTTGTTTTCAATGAATTGATTATAAGTGGTGGGCAAATGTCTCCCCACAAAGGAATGAACTTTAGTTTTGCAAGATATGCAGCATATTTTTCGTAATAAAATTGTATATCACTACAGGTGGAAAACGCCATTTTCGCCATTTGAAAACGTTGCAAGTTTGGATCATGGTGGCACATACACTAAAATTTTCTCGTGAATTATTTTCTTAGCGAATGCTTATGCGACTTTTGCTAATAAAAACATGAAAAGAAAACGTTTTAATGTAATATGTGTTTTATGAACAAATTGTGAACTTTGACTCAGAAGCAGCTCGCTGCACAAAACTTAAATTCAGCCCTTTATTCTGGCATGATGCTCCTAGCATTTTCCGCCGAACGTTTTTGCCTGCAATATGGAGGTTATATTCTCTATTTTAAGCACAAAAAGCAGTTGTAAAATTGTAAAATTTCTTCCATGCCGCTTCAAAATTTGCTCAGGTTCAAAACCGTCAAAAAACGACCGAACTTGATTTAAATTTAAAAAATAAACATCGCCTTCAATATTTTTAATTTTTTTCAAAATAATTCCGCATCTCTCACAATTATAACGCATTAAAAAAGTGTTGCATTATATTGTTTCTACCTAGAGAAGGCTAGGTATAATTCTACATATTCAGTGGTGTAGTTGTCTTGTGCGTAAGTGCAAATTATATCGTTTTTAGCCATCATATAAAACAAAAACTCGTATTCGCTTTGAAAACGTGCATGTCACTGGGTCATGTTTCACTCGTATTTTAGGTCGTAATTTTTGAGCTCGGACATTTAGTGGTAGTAGAGATATTTATTCAAGACGCGTGTTGCTGCTCTCATTGTATCTTTAACGAGATGCCGCTGCTCACGATTGCAACCGCTCCGTATCCGTATAACCTCCAGTGCGATCCCGGCTGTGATAGCACCCCTTTTGCCGCTGCCGTGTGGGGAGCTAAGCTCGATCGCATCGTTCTCAGTAGCAAACTACCTCTTTTTCTAAAGGCTAACACATTTGTTTGAGCTATAGCCCTACACGTAGCCCAATCTATTCGTGAGCGGGTGTCATCGGGCTTAAAATATAGTGAGGTTGCTTTTTCTCTCAGGCTTCTCTGCACGCTCCCTCCGCAACAGTGCTTGGCACATATATCCGCTCATACGTACTGCATACCGTTTTACACAACAACAGTGTTGCCGGTTCATAGCCAGTGAAGTGCGACAAGAAAATTTGCCCTGGGACCTGTGTCTGCTAACAACTATTAATCGGAAGACACTTCAAAAGAGGGGGGCATTTCGGACCATGAAGATCTATCTGAGGCGAATGATTTGCGCTGACTACTGAAAGAGACACATGAAGAAAACTGAAAGGGGACGAAATTTTCGCAGTGTAGTGGATCGAGATGCCGCGGCTCTCAGAGAAGTCCTTCTTCCCGAAGAAGCTCTCCGTGTGCGTGAAAGCGACGTAATCTCGTAAACATCGAGCAACGCACCACAACTTGAGAAAGCCTGCGAATGAGGCCATACAAACGGCAAGCAGCTTCGTAGACACACATTGCATTAAAACACTTTCTTTTTAATGTTCTAATTGGTAAAATTTGCGCAATAATTATTTGCTAACAAAATAATTGACGAGAAAAGTTTAGTGTCTATGCAACCGGGCTCCAAACTTGCAACTTTTTGAAATGGCATAAACGCCGTTCTCCCCCGCAAGTGATATAAAATTTTTTCCCGAGAAATCTGCTGCATATCTTGCAAACCTAAAGTTCATCGCTCTGTGCTGAGACATTGGCCCACATATATAAAAAGTTCGCTGAAAATAAAAATGGTCTTGGAACATCAATTTTCGTTCTTATCTGAACACACCCATATTTAATATATATATATATATATATATATATATATTGTGTGTGTGTGTGTGTGTGTGTGTGTGTGTGTGTGTGTGTGTGTGTGTGTGTGTGTGTGTGTGTGTGTGTGTGTGTTTGTGTGTGTGTGTGTGTGTGTGTGTGTGTGTGTGTGTGTGTGTGTGTGTGTGTGTGTGTGTGTGTGTGTGTGTGTGTGTGTGTGTGTGTGTGTGTGTGTGTGTGTGTGTGTGTGTGTGTGTGTGTGTGTGTGTGTGTGTGTGTGTGTGTGTGTGTGTGTGTGTGTGTGTGTGTGTGTGTGTGTGTGTGTGTGTGTGTGTGTGTGTGTGTGTGTGTGTGTGTGTGTGTGTGTGTGTGTGTGTGTGTGTGTGTGTGTGTGTGTGTGTGTGTGTGTGTGTGTGTGTGTGTGTGTGTGTGTGTGTGTGTGTGTGTGTGTGTGTGTGTGTGTGTGTGTGTGTGTGTGTGTGTGTGTGTGTGTGTGTGTGTGTGTGTGTGTGTGTGTGTGTGTGTGTTCAGCCTTGACCCTCCTTCCCGAAGCCCTCTCCACCCTCCGGGAGTTAACCGCCTCTGTCACTGCAGCGCTTGGCCGTCCCTCGCTGTTCTCTGGGTGCCCGTACCCCCGGTAGCTCTTTCGCAGTTCCGTGTTTTTCTGATGACGCCGAAGCGTGGGTTCAGCTTGTCGATGCTGCGGCCCGGCGTTCCGCCTGTTCTCTCGCCATCACGCTCGAAGTCGCGGAAGAACATCTCCGTGGTGTCGCCCAGGCCTGTCACCTGAACGAAGGCAGCCGCTGCACCATTTGGTCGGCCTGGGCCGCTGCCCTTCTTTCGCCTTTACTTCCTTGGTCAGTGCGTACGACATCAAATTCACGACGATGAGATCGCGGCGCCAGGCTTCAGATGAAGACTTCGTCCTATACATATACGACAAAGTCCGCCTTTTTCAGACCTGCAATATTGAGGGTCCCGTGCCCGCTGCTCACAGTACATCGTCGACGGCCTTTCAATGCCACCCACGTATCCATTATGACCACACTGGACACCGACAGCCTAGCCAACTTTGTCCACCAAACGGCGGCCTTGCATGACACCGCCAGTCGGCATGGGTTCTTGCTGCCACCGGCAGATCAGCAGCACCCCAGCATGCTGCCCACTTATGCATAAATTTCCAGCACTATCCTGTTCCTTTCCTGCCGGCGCATGTCGACGGCATCGGGGTGTTGACCGCATTAGTTGACACCGGCGCTAAGCAAACGGCAGTGCTCCAACGCCATGCACCGGCCCCTCTGAGTCAATTGACCTCGCCTCCATTGCAAGGCTTAGAGGGGAGCGCCGTTCCCGTAGGTGCAGTTGATCTCTGCATCCGCACTGAGGCTGGCAGCAAAGTCTTTGTGGGCGTTCGTGTGTTTGCGAACTTACCTACTGACATCATCTTGGGTACGGACTACCTCATGTCCGCGAAGGTGGCTCTATTCGTCCAAAACGGTGAAGTGCAGCTCCGCTCGTGCCGTACCGCTCCTAGCCCACCAGTGAACAAGCATCGTGAAGGTAAGGCTAACCGCATGCAACGCCAACAGGAAGCGGTGTAGCGCCCAAAGAGAGCCTATGTTTCTCGAGAGCGGATGAGTGGAACAGTTAAGTGGTTTAACTTGATCGACGGATACGGCTTCATCAACAATAAAACTTCGCCACATCCAGAAAGGGCAGGAAGTTGAATATGAAGTGTTTCCAGTAGTGAACGTCCCACTGCTGCCTATGTCAGTGTGCTAGACGTTATGTCCGCGCAGAAAAACGTAGCGAGTTCGTCGGGAAGGAACGAGCCCACACCTACCGGCGCACTCAGGGAAGCTGTGCACGGCATTGTGCTTCCGGTGGAAACGTTGCCAGCAGCAACAAGTACTACGGTGCGGCTTCTTCAATTTCTGTCACCACTGGGGATGCTTCATGAGGGAAATTCCAGATCAGAGTAAACCAGCGAATACCGCAAAAGGCGAGGAAGTCAACAGCAAGTAACTGCCATTAGGGAGATTTTCAGGAGTATGACTATCATCAACGCCATGGCAGAAAGTCGAAGTGGCAACTATAGTCCCGCACAGAGAGCAATGTGCCACTCACTTAAGCAAACAATATGCAAAGAATATCTATGCTAATATTATCATGGCTCCGCAGGAGGACAACCCGAAGAAAAAGTCATATGCAACAGATGCGACGTCAGCGATGTAGTGGTGCTCCGTTTAAGCACGCACCCAGTCGTGGCCGAGTGCTCTGTACTGGTGACGACGAAGTGAACAGTGCACGAGCGAACCAGGAGAAGATGAAGACAGAATAAAGCAGGGCGTTCGAAAGAACATCTGCGCCTCTAATTGTTCTTCTTCACAATATATATATATATATATATATATATATATATATATATATATATATAAATATATATATATATATATATATATATATATATATATATATATATATATATATATATATATATATATATATATATATATATATATAGCATAAGTAAATAGACGTACTTGGTTGCTAGAGGTTACATACAAGTGAAAAATTGCTTCATACTGTTTCCAAGTTTATTTGTAGTGGACGTTTCGGCAGGAGCCCTGCCTTTCTCTAGACTGAGTGCACATGATTCTTGTTCGTCTTCTTATAGGGTTGGCAAGAGGTGATACAGAATATGGGCACATACAGGTGAATCAGCTGGACACGCACAACACACACATACACACACAGGTGCGGAGAGCAGGCTAGGCCCAAAGGGTCATCAACCCAAGGCACCGGCCGCCGGGAGTCATTTGTATACAATACACAATACAAGCAACCGCGGAACAACCTTGAAAAAGGAAAAAAAGGAGAACAAGAAAACAGGTGGGGATGGTGGTTGCTGCAGATGGTGAGAAAATTATTTTTCTTATTCTCACTAAAAGATGGGAGCGCCCAGTGTGATGAAAGAACCAGGTGGACATTGCTGGTTGGAAGAACCTGACAGCGGCGAGTAAAGTTCGAGCAACTCGCGAGGAGAGATGAACCTCAAAGAAAGAATAAGACAAAAAAAAAGAGAACATGTGGGACAGTAGAATGGTGAAATACTTTGAGGTTTTCGCTAACCGATGTGAGCGCCAAGCATGAAGAAGGTTTTTACAAGAAGTGGGATGTGGAGGGTATCAAAGAAGCGGGGGAAAAAAAGAGGGAGGGGGGGGGAAGAGGAGAACGAAAAAAAAAAAGCAGAAGAAGAAGAAAACAAGTGGAGGAACACGTTTGCTGCAGGTGGTGAGAAAATTATTTTTCTTGCTCTCATTAAAAGATGGGAGCGCCCAGCGTGATGAAAGAACCAGGTGGACATTGCTGGTTAGAAAAACCTGACAGCGGCGAGTAAAGTTCGAGCAACTCGCGACGAGAGATGAACCTCAAAGAAAGAATAAGAAGAAAAAAAATAAATATGTGGGACAGTAGAACGGTGAAATACTTTAAGGTTTTCTCTAAAAGATGTGAGCGCCAAGCATGAAGAAGGTTTTTACGAGAAGTGGGATGTGGAGGGTATAAAAGAAGCGGGAAAAAAAAAAGAGGGGGGGAAGAGGGGGAAGGAAAAAAAAAAGAAAACCAGGAAAAACTGTAAAAAGATAATGATTGATATATGTGCATAGCATTAAACTTGCAGGACTCGTAAGGACGACATTGCCCCAATGTTTTCATACTTCAGCGTGAGTCATACTTTATTTATAAGTTTAAGACAATTAATACTGGGATAAATGAAAACATTGGGGCAATGTCGTCCTTACGAGCCCTGCAAGTTTAATGCTATGCACATATATCAATCATTATCTTTTTAAAGTTTTTCCTGGTTTTCTTTTTTTTTCCTTCCCCCTCTTCCCCCCCCTTTTTTTTTCCTGCTTTTTTGATACCCTCCACATCCCACTTCTCGTAAAAACCTTCTTCATGCTTGGCGCTCACATCTTTTAGGGAAAACCTTAAAGTATTTCACCGTTCTACTGTCCCGCATATTTATTTATTTTTTTTTCTTCTTATTCTTTCTTTGAGGTTCATCTCTCGTCGCGAGTTGCTCGAACTTTACTCGCCGCTGTCAGGTTTTTCTAACCAGCAATGTACACCTGGTTCTTTCATCACGCTGGGCGCTCCCATCTTTTAATGAGAGCAAGAAAAATAATTTTCTCACCACCTGCAGCAAACATGTTCCCCCACCTGTTTTCTTCTTCTTCTACTTTTTTTTTCCTTCTCCTCTTCCCCCCCCTCCCTCTTTTTTTTTTCCCCGCTTCTTTGATACCCTCCACATCCCACTTCTTGTAAAAACCTTCTTCATGCTTGGCGCTCACATCGGTTAGCGAAAACCTCAAAGTATTTCACCATTCTACTGTCCCACATGTTCTCTTTTTTTTTGTCTTATTCTTTCTTTGAGGTTCATCTCTCCTCGCGAGTTGCTCGAACTTTACTCGCCGCTGTCAGGTTCTTCTAACCAGCAATGTCCACCTGGTTCTTTCATCACACTGGGCGCTCCCATCTTTTAGTGAGAACAAGAAAAATAATTTTCTCACCATCTGCAGCAACCACCATCCCCACCTGTTTTCTTGTTCTCCTTTTTTTCCTTTTTCAAGGTTGTTCCGCGGTTGCCTGTATTGTGTATTGTATACAAATGACTCCCGGCGGCCGGTGCCTTGGGTTGATGACCCTTTGGGCCTAGCCTGCTCTCCGCACCTGTGTGTGTATGTGTGTGTTTTGCGTGTCCAGCTGATTCACCTGTATGTGCCCATATTCTGTATCACCTCTTGCCAACCCTATAAGAAGACGAACAAGAATCATGTACACTCAGTCTTGAGAAAGGCAGGGCTCCTGCCGAAACGTCGACTACAAATAAACTTGGAAACAGTATGAAGCAATTTTTCACTTGTATATATATATATGTATAATATATATATATATATATATATATATACATATATATATACTGTATCCTCAAGAGGGTGGAAAACTGGGCATGTTGGGCAAAAACTGGCATCACAGGGACGAGGACAAATGCGAAGAGAGAAAGAACAGGTGTTCTATCAAGTGACAAAATTTTATTGGGACATGTGTTCGTGGGGTTTAACACCCAAAGCAACTCAGGCTATAAGAGATGCCGCATTATCTGTCACACTTGCTCTGTGGACACCTGAATCGCGCCATAAGAGAAGGAATGAAGGTGGAAGTGAAAGCGGAAAGAGAGAAAGGGGAGCCGTTGTGGAGGGCTTCGGAGTAATTGCGACCACGTGGGGATCTTTAACGTGGGCTGACATCGTACAACACACTGACGCCACTTCGTTTCGCCTCCATCGAAACGCAGCCGCCGTGGTCGGGTTCAAACACGGGACCTCCGGCACAGTGGTCGAGCGTCCTACCACTGCACCACCCCGTCGGGGCACTAAAAAATCTTATATTGCCGTTTCTCTTTCAATACCGCAACTACTGAAACATGAGTCCGCCGACTGCAGCATAGTAAAATCCAGTTCGAACAAGCCACTTTGTGCCTTCAGTATTCACGATAAAGTTGTCTGAGTATTTTTTTGTTTGCTGTTAAACCTTTGTCGCGGTGTCTGAGTGATAGGGCGCTCGATTGCAGATTTCGAGAACGGCGGGTTCGATCCGAGCCGTTTCGAAAGGCGCTCATCGACTGTGGAATTTGACTGCACTTTAAACCATCCCATGTGGTCAACGGCACCGAGGCCCGCCCCTACATCATCCAATAGTATAGCCGATGTCGCATGGCACGTTATGCCCACGCATTTAATTTTGTTCTTTTTTTCTGTTGAAATATTCTACGCATCTGTAACATTGGTAATGAACACATTTCGCTTTAGAGAAATGTTCGAACGCTTGAGAAACAAATCTTCACAGCACCTGTTACACTATTACATAATACACATAGATCAATGTACACTGGTGGCTATTTAAAACCATTGGAACCCCTTTTCGCCGGTGCTGTGTTTCGAGCAGAATGGACGTTTCTGGCAAGGGGAGTAACATATAGCTTCATATGGACTTAGCCATCGGTGTTTAGGTCGGGAATAAATACATATTTATTGCCACATGATAAATGGAACTCCAATATCTTCAAGAGAGTTTAATATCCGGCATCTGTTTTGGAAGTAAACAACAGAACCACCCCGAGTCACTGCTCAACAATAATTTCAATGATAAAGAAATCTTTAGCCTTCAAAATTCCTTGCCGGAACATTACAGCGATCAAGCGCAGTTATTACGATGTCTTCGCAGCGACTGATTCACAGCTTACACTTTAACGTTACTGAAAGTTAATCGCTGTATTCATAAATTTTGTGAAGTGTGCAAACGTTCTCTCACATGGTAAAATTAATTGTCATTGAAAAAAAAATAACTAAAACACTAATTTACCATTTATAAACATCACACACGTTAGAAATTCCTGATACTTCCCTCGATTTCAGGAAGTCGTTTAGAGTCATTTCACAGTGCAACACCATATAATCTGCCACAAGAAGCATCCGCCTTGTTGTGAGCTCGGCAAACTAAATCCATTCACCGCTCTACACGTGAGCAATAAGCTTTCCTGCATGGCAAGGTTTCCTACACTGTGTTGGCGTAATCTCGGTTTTGGGGAATACTTATGCCTGATTGTCTAGCCAGAGCTTTTTCTTTTTTTTTACGCGAGAGTTGATTTCAGTCAGTCTACGGCAACCTGCCGCGCAGTACGCTGTCAGTGCTATATTTAACCTGTGTAATCTTCGAGTAAAGTACGATATAATAAATCAGGCTGCCTCGATTCATTCTAAAGTACTGCAGGTCAGAGCTCGAACCTTGCATCTCCGTAGGCTTGACATTAAATTCGCTTGTCTTATTCGTATAAGACACGCGCACGCTGTAGAAATGGCGATACTCTATGTCATGTTCAGGCCAAAGTATCATGCCTGCGAGGGCCGTACAACGCAAAAAGCGTGCAAAGCGATGGCGGTAAACCTAAAAGACGTGTGGATGACCGCCTTGTTTTCCTAAACCTCGCGCATCTCACTTTTTTTTTGCTGCAGTGGCGAAATCCACGTTTTTTTTCTGCAATATTGGAACGCGCTTTTAACAGTAAATCGCTAATGCATTGCACAAGTCACGTTTTCACCGCCAACAAACCCTCCATAAACTCCTCGGAAGCAGACATACGCCGCTTGCATTTCTGCGACCGCCGCCGGCTGCAGATCCCCACTATCGGAGCAACGGTGGCGCCACCTCTGGGTCGATCTCGCGGCGAGTAGACGTCGTATATTTGGCGAGATTAGCTCTTGTGCTTAAATCCTTTTTATCGTAGCCGTTACTTTAATTTCCAACGAATAATTTAAATAGAAAGAAAGAATAGAATAGAAAAACAGAGAGGTTAACTAAGCGATCCCCAGTAGGCTACCCTACACGTGGGGTGAGTAACAATGGGAGAAAAAGGAAAGAAAGAAGAGGAAAGGGGTAGAGAGCCTATACTTGGAGTCTTGAACTCAATCCCTTAACTTAAGAAGCGCCTTCACTGCTTTCCTTCCTGACGAAGGTGTCGTCCAAGTGCCCAGACTCTTAGCTTGTGTAAGAGGACGAGAGTCCAAGCGGCGGAGTGCAGCAACCAGGAAGGCACGTTCACGCTCAAATTGAGAGCACTCACAAAGTATGTGAGTAATGTTTCAACCCACCCACATTCCTCACGCGTTGGATTGTCTGCCATTCCAATCAGATCAGAATAGGCGTTTGTAAACGCCGCTCCTAGCCACAGGCAACAAAACATTGTAGCATCACTGCAGAAATGCTTTAAAAAAGCATATTAATCTATTAGGGCTCACAGTTATACCATATAAAACACACAACGAATGAGAAACGAAATCGAGTATCTGCACCAATAGTTGAAATGCAAAAATGCACTGACTAGATGAATCGCCTAAAAGCAAAACCTGATAATTATAACCATCAGCACCTTATCGCTGGAGCATTGCGTACAAACGGAAAGAAGTAGCATCAAACGGACGCCTAGAGCACAAATTAAACGGGGAAGCAAGGAGCGAACACGCACGCGCTATGAGGCAAGCAAAAACAGAATACATCCGCACACAACTCCGACAATCGCCCTTCAGTGCATGCCGTATTGAATTTTGTTTATTGAGCAGCGCCACACGAACAAATATTTCCAGAACTGCTGGCACCAAGCGAACGTCGGAAACGACATAAGCACCGTCACCCAATGCGCTGGATAATTCACTTTACACGAAACTCAATAATTGAGATTTGCATTTAAGCTTTGCACTTAAACATTGCTTCTAAAGCCCTGGACGCCGGCCAGCGACCGCGACCGAAAACAGCAGCTCGAGGAGTACGCGAATGGGCGCATATGCTGCTCCTTTGTACTGTAGAAGCTTCCGTCAGGTCCGTAAAAAGCAAGTATAACGCCGTTACAAAGATGGCATCGGACAAGACGACCTCCTTAATGAAAAGAAACCATGTGATTTCCGCAACACTTTCCTTGCGTGGTATTGCATAGCCAGTATCTCTTTTGAGCTTCCCTTCTTCTCCATAGTAAAGTGTTATAAAAGAACATATATTACACCGCTCACCCTTCAGGAGCACAATACCCTTTCATATCTTAGGGTAAGAAGAGCTTACTTCTGTGATCGCAGAAAATGTGAAGAATGCGTTTGTTATATTGGTGCTGTCTGTTTTTTGAGTCACGTTCTTATTAAAATAGACGCAGGATGTCTAAAAGAGACAGTTGTAAAAAGAGTGCACCAATAAAGCTAGTTCTAGTCGTGCAACTAGATTCAAACGTTTTTTCGGTGCAGAATTTACAAGTGCTTATATAACTTTTCATTTTTTTTTCAATTTTGATGATGGACTTTTTTTACTCTTCCGTAAACTCTCTTTCAGATCTCAGTAATATGTATTGCATAGATAAAAACGTTTGTCGAGCCCTATGTACAGGACGGGGGCTTCCTAACGCAAACAATTTTCGCAGACTTCATCCTCTCCCATCCATTATAATCAGCGAAATGCGTAATAATCATGCTCAGCAGTTACTAAACAAGAGAAAGTTAACAGCTTTCACATGGTTTATGAAGCCGGGAAAAATTCTCGCCGCCAGGGAATCGAACCTGCGGATATCGTGTGTCACTGAAAGTCCGTCCAAATGTTCCAGCATGATGAATGGCAGGTGGATATTAGCGCTAGGGACAATTTATCAAAAACTCGCGGAATGAATGATGTGTGTCTATTGTATTAGGCGACAAAGAAAGGCATCTGGTTAGACAAACTTCTAACCTGTACCAAATCTAATTTGGGGTTTATATATAAAGCTGAAGGACTGATCCTATTTCGACGATAGAATGCATCGGGTTTCGCACAAAAGCACTAATTTTACTTCTTACCAAAAGCCACTGTGCTGCCGCTGAATGCGACTATTTCTTTTCGCAGCAACGGTGCAAGATATCTGCCGCCGCCCCGTATACTCTGGTCCGTGCCTGTATATGGAGAAACGCTTCTACTACGACGTTAAAACAAACCGATGTAAGGAATTCCTCTACGGTGGATGCAACAGCAACGGAAACAACTTCAAGACGCTTCGTCATTGCGTCCACTTCTGCGTCCGGATTGGAGGACACGAAGCATCGATAGCCTAGAGGCACTTTGTGCAGTGTGTGTTCCAGGACAGAGCTGCTTCGCCATATCATCTACCGATAATATCAAACGGCTGCAATAAATTAAGACAGATGATTTGCCGGTTAGCATGTGAAATGTACAAATATATATGAAATAAATACAAACCGCATTCAGTATATTTTCAGAAAGTATGGAGTGATACTTGGGCAATATTTTAACCTTCTCAGTGATCACCCAAAAAGCACCCACATGTACCCCCGAAAAATCGGTTAGTCGTTGTAGTCAGGTTATTCGAAGGTTGCCGTTTAGATCCTGGCTTCAGGTTTGTGATGGCGAAAATTCACAACGCACTAGTATTCTCGTTTTAACAAACCTCTTTTTATGTGGTGTTCCAAGCCCGCATTCATGAATAGTATACTACATATTTGTACCAAGGCAAGATCTGCATATATGTTGATGATGATCACTATATTACATAACCAAGGGTAAAATGCGTACGATATTTTCATTCCAGAAAGTGTCCAAATTTGCTATGTGTGTAATAAAAATGCCATTTTCCTTCCACTTATGCGGAATTCGAAGTACCGAGTCGACCACTTTCAGTTCCAACAGGGTTATTTATTGTCTTCGATGCATTATTGCGTTCTACGCGGCAACGCATAGAACCAAATTCTTGTGAAGAACATGGTATGGGGTCGGGTCGGGATCAATAGCGCTGTTCTCGCAGCGATCGTATTCAAGATAAAGGTGAACGGCCATGATCACTTAATCCCAGAACATTTAGAAGCCAAGCTGCTATCGAGACATAACCGCGCAAATGGTATCATTTTGAGTTCAGTAAAGCAAAATTTATCTTATTTTCTGCTCTGAGTGTGCTTAATAAGTGTTTACTAGAAACTAATGGCTATATACTTTTTAAGCTAAGCTCAAATACAAGCTTTCTCGCCGTGGAAAATAACGTCCTAACGGCAGCGACTCTTATCTTTGACAAAACACTCAGAAACATAGCAACACAGCCTCCCGACAATTTCTTCCCAATAGCGTACAGGTTTCTGCTTAGGTAAGATAGTAATTCAGTTGTTGCACACGCCCGCGCTGCTCCCGTCGATAAGAATTAAGTCTGAGTGGTGTGTTCACGCAGCATTGTTTTATCTAGAGCGCTATCGTGACACTCTTAAGAACTGCTTCCTTTCGCAACCTGTCATCAATTCCACGTACTATTATCTCGGAGCTTTTAAAAGTATTTATGGCCATTGATGCCAATTCGTGCACTCCGTGCATTCAGTGTTCCAGGCAACTCTAAATTTGAGACGTATGTGAATTTTTGATGTAATCCCATCTTTGACACTTGTAGCTGTTGAGTATTGCTTAAGGTGATAAATCAGAAACATTTCAGTAGCACGATGAAATCGGTTTGCCTAGGGCGTCACAATTAAGTTTTTATGTGCACTGAAGTGGATTCCCGCACCCATTTTCAAGAAGTTTTTTAAAGTTAGCGATAACGCCGGATAAAAGCGTACGCCCGCTCAGTAACAAGCTGGTCCCCGGCGCCACTTAGGCTAGCACCCCTGCCATCCGCAGCATTATAACTTGATAATGCCAGGGGGCGCTCGGAGCGAAAGACGTTGAAGTGGCGCTCGGGGAAAAAGGACGAAGTGAATCGGCTCCGGACTCGCAGGATGTACCTAAACCTTGGACTGCGTAATTCTACCTGTACCGGCTCTGTTCACATAGCCCCCGTCGCCAACACCGTGACAAATCTGGTGGAGGTCAGGTCTGATGTCCCGTACCCCTACGCTAAGCAGGAGTGCTGGTCATATATTCGAGGAAACGCCCGTTCACCGCACTAGCCGCAGGCAACGAGGCCTACCACCTGAGTTTTCCCCCTCGGGCATGACTACCAGTAGCCACGACGTCGTCGCAATGCCTGGCGCGACCCCCACCTACGTGACGTTGCAAAACCCCCGCGTCCCAAAGATCTTTCACGGGGACACCTATGAAGACGTCGACGACTGGTTGCAGCACTACGAAAGGGTAGCTACATTCAACCTCTGGGATGACGCCGCACGGCTTCGAAATGTATATTTCAGCATCGAGGATGGCGCTCGGACGTGGTTCGAGAACCATAAAGAGCAGCTGTAATCTTGGAGTGAGTTCAAACGTCATCTTGCGGCAACTTACGGAAGCTCAGATCGCCGCGAACGGGCCGAATGCGCTCTACACACTCGGATCCAAATGCCTAACGAAACCGTCGCGGCGTATATCGAAGACATGACGCGCCTGTTTAAGCGTGCGGATCCTACGATGTCCGAGGACAAAAAGCTGCGCTACCTCATGCGTGGCGTCAAAGAGCAGCTTTTCGCTAGCCTGGTGCGCAGCCCACCGAAAACTGTTGCAGAATTCTTTGCGGAAACATCCACTATAGAGAAAGTGCTTCAGCAGCGAGCTTCGGCACGGGATCACACCATCCACGCCGCCTCCGTCTCTGCTGAGTTCCCATCGCGTCAATGATCAGCGCCGGATCGTTCCGTCTCGTCTGCGACCATCTAGATCACCGTCACCCAGGTCTCGCCCGTCGCCATCTGCTACGAGTTCCTCATGGGCAGCGCAGGGCCGCTCGCCCAGTCCCCAAAGGGAAAACTGAAACCAGCGACCTTCGGGGGTAGGCTCGCTGGACATCGCTGCGCGGGAGACCCCCCATTGATGTGGACACGGAAAGACTACGCATCGACATTGGAAAAGTCCGCGGTTACCGATCATAACGCCACCTCGACGCCACCACGACGCACCTGCAACCACGACGAATTGCCGGTGGAACCGACGATGAAACGAAGCACCCGCAACGAAGACGAATTGCCGGTGGAACAAACGACGCAACCACGCACCCGCAACGACGACGAATTGCCGGTGGAACAATCGACGCAACCACGCACCCGCAACGATAACGATTTGCCGGTGGAACGGACGTTGCAACAACGCACCTGCAACCACGACGAATTGCAAGTGAAGCAGACCGCGTACACCGACGCAGAGCACTCAAAGACTCAGAAGCCTGACATTCGCGAGCAGATTTCGTTGGACATACCCGTAGTACTTGATGGTCGCCATGTTCGAGCTCTGTTGGATACTGGCGCTGATTATTCTATTTTGAGCAGCCAGTTTGCCGCAGTTCTCAAGAAGGTTTTAACTCCGTGGGCTGGCACAAACGTTCGCACCGCGGGTGGTCATCTGATTACTCCTCTGGGCATGGGCACGGCCAGAGTTCAAATTCAAGAATCAACATTTGTGGTAAGCTGCCTTGTTCTGAAAAGCTGTTCGGTTGACCTGATTCTGGGCGTAGATTTTCTTCGTGAATATGGCGCAATTATTGACCTAAAGAATTCTAAGGTGTCGCTTTCTACTGAGAAAGCAGTGGCCCTCCGCGGTGCAAAGCAACCACTCAATGTGCTTCGAGTTTATGAGGACAGTGTCACTCTGCCACCCCGAACCAGCACCTTCGTTAATGTCAAATGCAATGCCCTTAACGATGGTGACGCGATGGCCGAAACTAACGTATCGTTACTGTTGACACAAGGAGTCTGCGTGGCCCGCAGTTTGATACATCTTCACCGTGGTCAGTCCAAGGTACTTGTTACAAATTTTTCGCACGAGTATCGGCACCTTTTTCGTGACACTTCCGTAGCTTTCGCCGAACGCATCTCTGATGTCTCCAATTGCTTGTCCACAGAAACCGTGCCACCGCCCACATCCCTCGACAATCTCGATGTCAGCTCAGAGCTTTTGATTAGCCAGCGTGACCAGCTGTTTTCATTGTTACTCGAATTCAAAGAGTGTTTTGCATCGTCGTCAAAACTGAATCAAACTCCCATCGCCAAGCACCAGATCGTGACGTTCGATAATGTGCGCCCAATCCGCCAGCACTTCTACCGCGTCTCTTCGACCGAGCGCGAAGTTATTAGGTCACAAGTTAAGGGAATGCTCGAAGATGAGGTTATCCAGCCCGTGGTCCTCCCCGGTCGTTCTAGTTAAAAAGAAAGACGGCACGTTACGTTTTTGCGTCGATTACCGCAAACTGAACGCCGTAACCAAGAAGGATGTCTACCCCTTGCCGCGGATTGACGACTCTCTCGACCGCCTTCGGCGTGCAAAGTATTTTTCGTCCATCGATCTAAAAAGTGGCTAGTGGCAGATTGAGGTCGATGAGCGAGATCGTGAGAAGACGGCCTTAGTCACACCCGACGGCCTTTACGAATTTAAAGTTCTACCTTTCGGCCTGTGTTCCGCGCCGGCCACATTTCAGCGGATGATGGACACTGTCCTCGCCGGCCTTAAATGGCAGTGTTGTTTAGTCTACCTAGATGACGTGGTGGTCTTCGCAGAATCATTTGCACAACATCTTCAGCGCCTGTGGTCAGTACTCGAAGCCCTTCGATCCGCTAATTTGACACTTAAGCCACAGAAATGCCACTTTGGCTACCGAGAGCTTAAATTTCTCGGCCATGTCGCCAGCGCCGCCGGCGTGAAGCCCGACCCTGACAAGATTGCTGCTGTTGCGGAATTTCCGATTCCACGTGACAAGAAAGCTGTTCGCAGATTTCTCGGCTTGTGCAATTATTACCGCCGTTTTATTGATAACTTCGCTGATCTTGCTGAACCGCTGACTCGGCTCACCCGGGGAGACCCCTTTTGTTTGGACTCAGGAACAAGAAGCTGCTTTTGCCGAGCTGCGTCTCCGTCTCCAATCGCCGCCTGTTCTAGCCCATTTCGATGAGCAGGGGGAGACAGAAATACACACCGACGCCAGTAAAATTGCGCTTGGGGCGATTCTCGTGCAACGTCAAGAGGGTGTGGAACGAGTCGTCGCCTATGCCAGCCGTGCTTTATCCCGCGCCGAGATGAACTATTCAACTACTGAGAAGGAATGCCTCGCCATTATTTGGGCTGCTGCAAAATTCCGCCCCTACCTTTATGGTCGCCCATTTAAAGTGGTCACTGACCACCATTCCTTGTTTTGGCTGGCCAACCTGCGTGACCCATGCGGCCGCCTGGCGCGATGGAGCCTTCGCCTACAGGAGTTTGACCTCCCTATAGTCTATAAGTCCGGACATAAGCATGAAGATGCTGACGCGCTCTCTCGTGCACCCGTCGAGCTCGCTTCACCACACACGGGTGACTGGCAGTTTTCTCGGAGCTGTTGATGCTTCAGATATGTCTCATCAGCAGCGTGCTGATCCAGAGTTACGAGCCCTGATCGATTATTTAGAAGGTCAGCCAGCCACAATACCTATATGTATATCGACGCCAAGCACAAGACTTGGGATGCTATCCTACCATATGTGACATTCGCGTACAATACGGCAGTCCAAGAGACGACACGCTTCACGCCGTTTCGCCTAGTTTACGGCAGGGAGGCTCGGACGATGCTGGACGCAATGCTCCCTTGCGAAACAGACACCGAGCTTTCTACCGACGCCGAACACTTTGCCCAAGATGCTGAGCAAGCACGCCAACTAGCACGCGTCCACATCACCCAGCAACAGGACAAGGACTCACGCCGGTACAACCTCCGCCACAAACAAGCTTCCTACAACACCGGGGACCAGGTGTGGGTATGGACTCCTGTTCGACGCCGTGGCCTATCAGAGAAACTGATTTGCCGTTACTTCGGACCATATAAAGTCTTGCGGCCCCTCAGCGACGTTAACTATGAGGCCCTCCCAGATGGCCCAGAGCAGAGAGGCCGTCGGCTACCTCGTCCAGAGATAGTTCATGTCCTACGCATGAGGCCGTATTTTACGCGGTAACTGACAGACGGCATCTGCAAACTTTTTTTTTTGTTTGCTTTTATCCACCTGTGTGCACGTGTGCCGTGTGCGTCACGCTTAAGGAGGGAGGAATGCCAGGGGGCGCTCGGAGCGAAAGACGTTGAAGTGGCGCTCGGGGAAAAAGGACGAAGTGAATCGGCTCCGGACTCGCAGGATGTACCTAAACCTTGGACCGCGTAATTCTACCTGTACCGGCTCTGTTAACATAGCCCCAGTCGCCAACACCGTGACAATATGCACTAATTTGTTCTGCTCAGGAAAAATCAAAGTAAATTAGACGCCAAAATAAGATATATCCCATGTTTTCTTAAGGAGAAAGTGTGCATCCAAAAATTATGAAAGCACTGCACAAACTGCAGTTTTTGAGGTGCTTTGGACTACATGGCTGAGCAATCGCGATCTCGTTTTAAGCCAGCGTATAGATGTAGCTTTCATACCCTCGTATACCGTTAGCATGAATTTAAGGAATTGTAACGTCGATTATATACCGCCAATATATATTGGAAGACGGAAAACTTTGTGTCCATATTGTAAGCTGTAGAAATGCCTCAATTTCAAAATTCGTTGTATATTACCTTGTGTTACACAATTACCTTGTTACATTAGGCGGTGCATGCACTGATATCTGAAAAAGGACGGAAGAAGAGCAATCTTGTGAGTTTCGGTGAAGACGACGTTCGAGTAGTGTTGGTTGGTGCCCGGTTGACGCTGCTGTGTTTCTGTGTACTGCTTGTGGTGTCATCTTGGACTAATCTCTTGGCCTTACCTTGCCAAGTATCATCTTGGTGGAGGTGACTAAAGATCCCCGTGCGCTCAGAATACAAGAGCAAAATAACACAGAAAAACCTGGATTTGCCTGGAATCTATAAACAAAAGCTACAGGACTTGTTCGCGGGCTCTCGTAGCAAAAACAGAACTTTCCATTCGCACCCAATCGCTGACGGAGTGCCACCTTGCCTATATTCAAGACGTCCTTTCGTTGTGCCGCAAGGTGAACAGCTCCAAGCCAGAAAGTGACAAAATAGGGCATATCCTCAAGGGTATAGCGGGTGATGCGTTCAACATCCTTTTCTGTACGGATTGCGCTACCGTCGACTCGGCACTTCAAGTCTGTCGAAATTTAGAGCAGGCTAAACAACGCCGTCTCGTAAATCGCTTTGACCGCCTTCCAAACACGGCAGCTACATCATCCTGCGCTGACCTGCCGCCTTTGAAACAGCCTTTTCATACAGCGAACATCAGTAGGATCATCCGGAGAGAACTCGAGGCCTTGGCTCCTGCACCATTCACGTCTCCGCCGCCCGACACCATGGCCATGATACAGGCCGTTGTGCGCCAAGAACTCGCCAACGTCGGCATCTCCTCCAGCCCCGTGCCGCCATCGTCACCAACACACTCTGTTCCTGCTGTGGCTGCTGCTACCGCCAGCCAGGCTTCCACACATGGCTAGCTTAGCCGCAATCCTGCAGAATGCCGCACCTCAGACGACAGGACAATTTACTTCATTTGCTGTCGCGCCGGCCCCACATCTCGTTATTGCCGTAGCCGTACTTTCTTCGCCCCTCGCTCATATTACAACGCCGACCGTCGATACTACAATGGACCTCGACGCTGCCCTGCCCAACCAGAGGAGCCCTGTCCCGCCTATGATGGACGTGGACATTATGTTTCTCAAACAGATCAGCCTCGCAACGAAACCGTTCCCACTGCGCATCGCTCCAGCCAATCTCCATCCCCACTGGCTCGTCGATCCCATTCACAGGTGCCTCATCGCAGCTCCTCCCTATCATACGCCGGCACCTACTCGGAAAACTAGCGAGTGCAGCGCCGGGAGTGACTCTACATTACCGACCCGGACTGTCAACTCGGAACCGATTTCCACACCCAGACGTAACCTCATTGACGTTTTTGTGAACGGAGTCTCCGTTCCTGGCCTTATTGACACTGGAGCCCATATTTTAGTCCTTAGTTCGTCGTTCCGCCAGCGCCTCAAAAACGTTCTTACGCCCACTAACACCTCTACAGTTCGTGTTGCTGATGGAAACACTGCTGCCATCATCGGAATGTGCACCGCGCGCTTCAGCATCGCCGGCCAATACGTCCCTGTGTTCTTCGCCGTCCTTACTACTTGTCCTTAAGACGTGATTTTAGGCCTAGACTTTTAACAGCCCATTCCGCTCTCACTGACTGTGCCTCCGAACTTCTGCGCCTAGCCCTGTCCCATTGTGTTCACGACCTTAGTGCCCACCATTCCCAGCCTCGCCTGCGGTCCAGTACATTTACTCGCCTACCTTCCGAGGCAGCAGTACACGTACCCATGTCACCTTTTCCCTCCCTTCCTGACGGCAACTACGTTGTCAACCCCATCACCGACGTCACTGTACAGCGCAACATCCTCCTACCTCATAACATTGTACACGTCGGAAATAACCTCACCTACATTCCCGTACTCAACTTCAGCATGTCTTCGCAAGTTCTCCCGGAGGGAATTTCCCTTGCTGAGCGGTCACGTTTGTCCGGCTTTACTATTATTGCAGTGCTGTCCGACCGTCACGCCGAGGCACCTGCACAAACTGTCCCGTCACATAGTCCGAAGGACCGCATCTCAGTCATGATTGCCTCTAACCTGCGTCCCGAATATGCCAGCGCTCTTGCCGGCTGAGTTACAAGCGTAGGCTGGTAACTCAGGCAAGAGCGGCAGCCCAGGCCACTGGGGTCTTGAAATGAAGAGTCCACTCACTGCCCCCCCCCCTTTTTTCTTTTTTCCTTTTTCTTTTCTTTTTCTTTTTGAAATAAAGTTCTCTCTCTCTCTCTCTCTCTCTCTCTCTTGCCGGCCTTTTGCGGTCCTACAGCGACTTTTTAGATTTCGGTCACGGATTCCTGGGGTAAACGTCCATCGTCACACACCGCATTGATACTGGAGATGCTCGCCCTATTCCCAGACGGCCTTGCAGAGTAGCTCTTTCCGAACGCCGGGTCATTCAGGAAGAAGTGGAGAAAATGTTGGCCAGCAACATTATTGAGCCGTCGAGCAGCCCCTGGCTTCTCCGGTAGTACTCCTTCCCCCTTTCAGGGCCAATTTTCAAATCACAAGAAGAAATTTTTTTCAGACTGTTTTTTTATTACAAAGTCAAGGAAAAATAAAGAAAAATCCTAACTTGACCTCTTGGCTGATATCGGGCAATTACCATTATGATTCCCCCAGGAGCCATTGGTCAGGGTGTGCCGCCTCTAGCTGTCGTGGAATTCCACAAAGCAGTTTTTGGTGTTGCTGAGGCAGAGCCTTATGTTACATTTTGTACACTTCCACTTTGTGTATGAAGAAACACAGAGCTTGCAGCGTTGCTTTACGTCTTCGAACTGTGGCCAGTGAACCATCTGGCCGTACCTTGTGTCAGCTGATGGGCGTGGGTTTGCTGGTCGACCACATTTTTTTATGGGTGCGCTTGGACTTGTTGCAGGCCTGCCCCTTTTTCTTTTTGAAATCTTTCCTGACTTCCGCAGTGCGTCAGAGACATCCAAGACGAAATCAAACAACGTCAGCTGCTTTGAAATCTGAAGCTGATTTGCGTGCCTCCTGTAGAGAAGCCACGAGTTCACTGCTATGAGGTTGAGGAAGTGCACGAACATTTTTTATACCACTTGTTGAACCTTGTTGGGATCCTGTAGTACTCGATCAGTTGGTCTGCCAGGTCGACACCTCCCATTGTTTCATTGTACGTCTTCACGATTGCTGGCCGACCGACCAACACGGGTTTTTTGTCTGAAGCACTCCACCGTTTCAACTCATCTGTTTTCTCAACTCCCACATATGATGATGCGAGCTGAACAGATTTATTGTCAAGCCTCTGTGCTTTCCACTCGATGGTCAAAAGCACCTCTTCCCTCCTTACGAAGGTCCTTCTCGCTCTTCAGTGCACAACTTCTTATGCGATTGCTGCGAATTGTACCGCACGTGTATACTCCTTTTTTTCTTGAGTGCCTCGATTAGCTCAATTGAGCAGAACCAGTTGTCGAAGGTTACCTTGAAGTTCTGGTGATTTGGGAGGCCTTCGCATAGTGCCATGACAACATTCCCTGAGAAGCCTAAATTGTAGTCTTGGCTTTTGCTGAGCGTGTACGCACCAGCGTACACTGCAAACTGGTGCACGATCCCCGAAATTCCGGCCCGAACAAAAGTTTTGAAGCCCCATTAGTGAGGTTTTCTCTTCATGTACTGGCGCAAGCTTGACCTTCCCTTGAATGGAGCAATTTGCTCATCCACGCTCTGTGCTTCCTCAGGGTGAACTGCCAAGCATTTTTCCTGGAGAGCATCCAAAAATGGGCGCAACTTGAAAAGAATGTCAAAATTGGGATCGTGTCTTGGCAACATCTGCGTGTTGTCGTCGACGTGAAAATATCGTCTCAAAAGCTTGAATCTGTTTCTGGGCATAGTCTCAGAAACAGGAGAGAACTGGAGCTTTTCTAACCAATACAGATGGTATTGGGGAAATGGTATCAGCCCCATTAGAAAAAGCATACCTACAAATTGCTCCATCTCGTCGGCGTCGGTATTGATAGATTTGCCACTTTTCTGGACAGAGTACAAATTTGTCTGTTCTGCCAAGTTGTCAAACATTTGACGATCAAAGAACTGTCTGAATTATTGAAACGGAGTCATTACTTCAGATGGTGGATCGGGAACAGAACCTTTCCACTGAACGTCAATATCCGGCATGGACGTTTTTTGCCACACAAACGTCCTCTTCACTTGCTTTTTTGTGGCAGCCTTTTTTCTCTTTGCTGACTGGCTTGCTTTACCGCGACGATTGGTTGACGGAGCATCGGTTTTATTCTTGCAGTTCTCGTCTTCACTTTCTGAGCTTTCGCTTTCAAAGTCCGATTCCGACGAATCAGAAACGTCATGCGGTGACAGCTCACCAGTTCGAATCCCGAAGGGTGGGCCTCGTCGTCTGTAGTGTCGGCAGCGAAGATGTCTACGATGTTACGCCCTCGGAACTTCGAGAGGTGCCTTGGTTGCGACCGTCCATAAAAGGTGACTGGGTCCACCATTGTGAGCCAATGACTCCTGCAGTAATCAAAACATTCGAGAGCTTTCACGGAGCCGTTCATTCCTTTTAGCGGGCAAAACGTGAGTGCGAGCGTAAATAAAGGCACAAAGAACGTGACAAATTTTTTCGAAAGCTCAGGAATATCTTTTACCCTCGGAATAGATGCACAAAATTCTTGCAAACATCCACTTGAGCAGCCTTGGTGAAAAAGCCCGCGAACTTCACATTGACCGCAAAGAGTAGAACCTGTGCTGCCATCTAGCGGTGCGAAGGCCAACTAGAATCTTCGAGAAATTCATTCCAGGTGTCAGTTTCGGTTTCGCTTTTTGTGTCAGGCAGTGAAGCCCGCCAGTGTATTATGATTCCTGCAGGAATCATTGGCCAAGAAAGGGTTAAAAAAAAGACAACAGCTGGAGGTTTTGCGTAGATTATCGACACCTAAATAAGATAACGAAGAAAGACGTGTACCCTCTTCCAAGAATCGATAATGCCCTCGACTGTCTGCATGGTGCCAACTACTTCTCCTCCAGCGATCTCCGTTCTGAATATTGGCAGACCTCTGTTGACGAAAGAAATCGCGAAAAGACGGCTTTTGTCACCCCAGATGGCCTCTACCAATTCAAGGTGATGCCTTTCGGCTTATGTAATGCCCCTGCGGCCTTTCGAGCGCAATTATGGACTTGTTACTACGCGGGTGAAATGGACCACATGTCTGTGCTACCCTGATGACGTCATCTTATTTTCATCAACCTTTGAGGGCCACCTCCATCATGTTTCGGCTATTCTTGGCGTCTTCCGACGAGCTGGCCTTCAGTTGAACCCCACGAAGTGTAGCGTTGGTCGCCGGGAACTCAAGGTCCTAGGACACTTGGTCAACACCCATGGCATCCAGCCGGACCCCGAAAAACTTCGAGCTGTAAGTGATTTTCCTATACCGAAATCTAGCAACGACGTGCATAGCTTCCTCGGACTTTGCTCATATTTCTGGCGAATTGTACCAAACTTCGCTGAAATCGCCCGTCCACTCGCGCAGCTTCTGAATAAAGGGGTCTCCTTTTCCTGGGGCCACGAACAATCGGCCGCCTTCGTCGCTCTTATTGCCCACCTCACCGGTCCTCCAGTGTTGGCTCACTTCAATCCGTCAGCGCCCACAGAAGTACGCACCGACGCAAGTGGTCATGGAATTGGTACCGTTCTCGCACAACTTCAGCTCGGTTCCCCTCGCGTCATCGCCTATGCCAGCCGACTCCTCTCTGCTGCCGAACAGAATTATTCCATCACTGAACGTGAGTGCTTAGCCCTAGTTTGGGCAATTACGAAGTTCCACCCTCACATGCATGGGCGGCCATTCACACTAGTCACTCACCACCAAGCATTGTGTTGGCTTTCCACACTCAAAGACCCTACTGACCACCCTGGAAGTTGGGCTTTGCGCCTTCAGGAGTGCGATTTTTCAGTAGTTTATAAGTCTGGCCAGTTGCATCGGGACACCGATTGCCTGTCCCGTCATCCAGTCGACCCGCCAAGCCAACTTGAATATGGCAATGACGCTTGCGTGTTCTCTGTTTCTGACTTTTCCAACATTCGCCTGGAGGAACGCCTGGACCCTCAGCTTCGCGAAATTATCAATCGCCTCAACACCGATCCCCATGAACCTTCGCTTCGTTTGTTTGTGCTCCATGAAGGCACCTTAAACCGGCACAATATGCGACCTGATGGCCCCGGCCTTCTACTAGTAGTACCTCAGCACCTACGCACAGCCGTCCTTGAACAGCTTCACGACGTTCGCACAGCGGGTCATCTAGGCGTCTCTCGCAAATACGACAGTGTGCGCCGTCGGAGATTTTGGCCAGGCCTATACCGCGAAGTCCGCCGCTACGTGGCTGCTTGTGACCGCTGTCAACACCGGAAAAAGCCATCATTTTTACCACTAGGACTCCTGCAGCCGATCGACATCCCCATAGACCCATTTTCTCGAGTGGGTCTGGATCTTCTAGGGCCTTTTCCTCTTTCCGCATCGGGGAACAAATGGATTGCGGTGGCCACTGATTACACCACACGCTACGCGGTCACACGAGCAATACCAACCAGTTGTGCAACTGATGTCGCTGCTTTCCTCCTTAACGACGTTATACTTGTCCACAGAGCTCCCTGCCAACTGCTCACCGCGGGGCCGTTGCTTTCTTGCGCGTATAGTCGACGAGATCTTGCGATTGTGCAAAGTTCGCCATTCTTTCACGACTGCCTACCATCCACAGGCGAATGGGCTTACTGAACGCCTTAACCGGACATTAACTGACATGCTGTTTATGTACGTTTCCGATGACCGCCGCGACTGGGACATAACGCTGCCATTTGTGACATTTGCATACAATTAATCGCGTCAAGACACTACCGACTACTCTCCCTTCTATCTTCTCTACGACCGTGAACCTCTGCTTCCTTTTGACAGCCTGCTCTCTTCTGCCGCCACTGCCAGCTCATATGCTCGTGACGCCATAGCCCGAGCTGATTCTGCGCGCGTTGTGGCTCGCAACCGACTCGCCGCCTCCCAGCACTCCCAAAAAACGTCGCCATGATTCCTGTTATCGCAACACCCAGTATCCTTGCGGCTCTCTCGTGCTACTTTGGACCTCAGCTCGCCGCGTTGGCAAACCTTTTGCCCCGTTATGCAGGACCCTACCGCATTTTACGACAAGTGCCTCCAGTGACATACGAAATTGCGCCCTTACACCCCGCCACGCTACCTCTACACCACGCACCGATACGGTCCATGTTGCACGTCTCAAGCCGTACTACACGGACCCTGGTTTGGACGCTAGTACGCACCAGGACGGTGCTTTTCAGCCTGCGGGGAAGTGTTACATTAGGCGGTGCATGCAATGATATCTGCATAAGGACGGAAGAATAAGAATCTCGTGAGTTTGGTGAAGACGACGTTCGAGTTTTGTCGGTTGGTGCCCGGTTGACGCTGCTGTGTTTCTGTGCATTGTGTGTGGTGTCATTTTGGACTCATCTCATGGCCTTACCTTGCCACGTATCAATATATTGCAAATAGAAGTAACTGAACGATTGGTAGGCCATCACTGAGCTTCAAAATAGGCTATGCACAAAGCTGCTATGAAATTTCTAAAACAAAAATATATTTATCCACAACCTAGGAAGCAGACAGTTCACGGTGGGCAGAGAAGCCCAGCAAGTGTTGAGTAAAAAATTCCACAAACTGCAAATGCCTACCATAAATGATGGTGCTCCGCAGAAAAGGATATAAGGAGGTGAATTAGGTAAGGATGACAGGTCCCTCAGAGGCAAGCGCCCTCTGGTTATGAATACAAGCCAGCCTCAACTCAGCACTTAGACACTATGTAATAGCTACTGTACAATGCTCGCGGTAACAATGAGTAAAAAAGGCAGCAGAGTGGATAAGGAGCAAGTTGCGAGTGAAGAACATTTCAGTAAAAACACAAAATGAATGTGCTTATCGAAATTAGTGTAACAGTTGAATGGGTGCCAAGAAAATACAAAGGAGTCAGGGGCGGGAAAAAATTCGAATTCGAGATATAAATTTTGTGCTTGCTTTTTTTTCGTTAGACGCAGATCAGTTGGGTATTAGGAGCGACATCTCTACACCATACGTGTAACAGCGGCTCATTAAGCAAGAAGCGGCTAAAATGACGGTTTGAGAATTAGACGCCCCCTTTGCAGCTTCCTTCAGTTGAGCAGTGCCGAGGGTTTGCGATTCTAATTAAACAACATTAGGTAAAAAGCGTTATGAAATTTAGCCCTAAAATGTAGATCACAGCATCCAGTCTGCGCAGTGTGTTTAGACCCCGAAATTAAGTTTTATAAGAATCGTCACGGTCATCTATCATATTGTCATGTCTAACATCCCTTTGCTTTTTTTTTTAAACTGTAATGAAGGGAATTGAATAGTAAGCAGCTGTTGGTAGAAACTTGTTGTTTTAACCCTAATCACCACAGCTTTTAGGAGTCCTGGAATGTTTGTTTAATTTGCTTGTATTTATCATCTACTGTTTTCCGTCTCTTCACTATGGATTAGGTTGCATAACGAGCAATGACGCATTTCAAATTTGTATATAATAACCAGACCACTGTACTCACAGCCTCTGCTGTAACACTTGGATCTTTTTATTATATGTCTCAAACCAAATGCGCAACATAGTTATGTAATTACTACTATGAACATTTGTTGTGCCTAATTGTATTAACACAGCCATCAAGCCTATTTCACCTGAATTAGTGAAATATTTCGGTTTCCATATTTCACATTACCTAAGTTGTGGACATTCATAGCAACATAATAAAATCAGCTAGTCGGACTCTCTTTTACATCTGCCGTATCGATTCCTTCTCTTCTAGCCTTCTTCGGCAACTTGCTTTCCAGAAATGTTCGCCAATCAAGCGTAAATATTTTAGTGCTATTCTAAAGCAGGCGCTTAGGTGCCCCTTCCTGGCCAAGGCTTTGTCGTCGCCATGTCGGTGCCGCCACTCAGGTACTATAGATTAGAACAGAAGTCTCTATAGCATTTGGGACTGGCCAACTTGGGGCTCTGGATTCGCCTGGGCTTCCCGCATCCTAACGTGTTCCTACGAAAAGCAGACATCTTGGGCAGTATGGGGAATGGCGGCGCGTTGTGATCGTGAGTGACTCTTTAAAGAGCGCTTCAGGCGCTTTTTCGACAATAGTGAGCCAATGGTTTATGTTACTGAGGACGTATTCATCCCAGTGTGTGGTTACATTTTTACGACACACAAAATAATTATAAATAAGCAAAACTTGAACCGAATTTGAAAGTCCCGCGCGAGGCCCCGAGAGCATTGCTTTCACATGACATCACAGATGATGGCACGTACATGCAGCCGAGCTATGGCGAGCCGTCCACACCCGCTGCTGTTATATCGAGATAGGCAAATATCAAACGCTGTCACGTACGGCTTTACGTGGAACATACTATTTTGATTACCGTGACACATTATCGATGTTCTCGGGTGGTGACAGCCAGGACTCGCAATTCTGTTGAAATTCAAAAAAAGCATAAGCAGTACTCGGCATGCATGGTCAATGAGGGCTTGAGGAGCGAGCCATTTTGAATGCGGATAAATTACTGCCGCGTAAAGCATTCCATAGAATGTGTAAAAGGCAACTCCGGTGGCTTTTTCAGCATTTTAAAATTTTGATTCCATTAAATTCCACAGTGTGTCCTGATTCCGAAACAAAATCCGCTGTTCAAAATTACAAGTCGAACAATTAAAAAAAATGGAAATCTAAACCAAAACAGTTTTCATCGCAAGAAATGAAGTTCCAGTTGACAAAAGGTGACGTCACATACAGTTATAAAAAGCCCCGTGCACGTGCGTTGGATCTTCGAAATAGAGCATGGAAGTCACTGCGCAGTACATAAAACTCCTTAGGTACCCTAATACTCGTCTCAAAATTTCATGATGACACGTGCATTGGGAAATAACGCGGATATAATGTTTGTGACGTCACAATACATTGTTGCCCACAGATACCGACTCTGCTGAAGCCACGAAATGTGCACATTTTAAAATCGTGTTGCGCGAATGAATTATTGATAGAATTGATAGAATGCGTCAGAGCGGTGAGGAAAACTGTCACAAGCCGCCGCCTTTGCGGTCATCAGAGGCGCGGGATCCCTATTACGGTTACGCGTCGTTCCTCTATGAGATCTGAGGACACAGTTAAAAGTTAGGCTGGTCAACCCGTGAAGTACGTATCAGTGTGTGACTGAGCAATAAGTACAAGAAAGTCACTTTTTTTACAAACAATTCCATATTGTTACGTATATGCCACCGAAGAGAACGACCGTGGAAAACAGTGAGACGACGACGCCGAAGCCAGGTTTGGTGCTTGCCAGAACACTTACGTCTGTCATCAGCTGTTGTAGTTTTCCTGAACTAGCCTTCTGCCACGTAGCATCTTGGTGGAGGTGAATCAAGATCCCCGTGCGCATAGATTAACCCATTTACGCTGCTAAAAGCTGGACTTGGGCGGTGGCCGTCACCTACCTGGCCTCACAACGACGTCAAAAACAGCCACAATGACCTCCGAGACAGCCCCTACCACCGCGGGAGCATCGCCTCAACCAGTAGTACTCACGAAACTTCGCTACCCTCCCATCTTTATTGGCGACGACCACCCAGACGTGGACGACTGGCTAGATGAGTATGAGCGCTGCAGCAGGAATAACCACTGAGACGCAACTATCATGCTCACTAACATCTTTTTGGCGGGAACAGCTCGAACATGGTTCCAAAATCACGAACAAGAGCTCGTTACTTGGGACATCTACAAGCAACAGCTTCAGGACCTGTTCGGGAAGCCCATTGGGCGGACTCTGGCCGTAAAAGCGGAGCTTTCTTCTCGTGGATGAAGCTCGTCTGGTGTTCCTATGCTGTCGTGTTTGTCTGTCGCGCTGCTTTTCCATCCAATATGCTCCACCAACTCGCCCGTTTGGCTATAGTGTTTCTTCTCGTGTCCAGTCCCCCACGGAGTCCTACCTTGCCTACAAACCGGACGTGCTCGCGTTGTGTCGCAAGGTCAACAGCTCCATCTTGGAAATTGACAAGGTAGGGCATATCCTCAAGGGCATCGCGGATGATGCATTCCACAGCCTTTTCTGCACGGACTGCTCTACTGTTGACCCGGTGCTACAAGTCTGCAGAAAATTCGAGCAGGCAAAACAAAGACGTCTCGTGCATGGCTTTGAGCGTCTTCTAAAAATGGCGGCTACTTCATCCTGCAATGACCTGGCCCCTTTGCATCAGCCCTCCCATCCCACGACCGCCACTCGGATCGTCCGGAGAGAACTCGAGGCCCTAACTCCTGCACCACTCCCGTCTCCGCTGCCCGACACCGTGGCCATGATACAAGCCGTTGTCCGCTAGGAACTTGCAAACGTCGGCCTCTCCTCCCCGTGTCGCCCCCGCCACCATCGCACCCTGTTCCTTTAGTAGCTGCTGCAACACACCAGTCCAGCCTCCCCACGTCGCTACATTGGTCACAATCCTGCAGAGTGGCGCACCTCAGACGACAGGCCAAACTGTTTTATTTGCTGTCGCGCCGGCCACATTTCGCGTTATGGTCATAGCCGTACCTTCCCCACCCCTCGCTACTAATATAATGCTGACCATCGGTAATATTATGGACCTCGATGCTTTGCTACCGAACCAGCCAAGCTCCGCCCCGCCTATGATGAACCTGGATACATTCCACCCCAACTGGATGAGCCTCGCACCGAAACCGTCCCAACTGTTCGTCGCTCCAGTCGATATCCATCTCCCCGCGTTCCTCGATCCCGTTCACTGGTACCTAGTTGCAACTCCTCCTCATCATACTCCGGCACCTACTCGGGAAACTAGCGAATTCAGCACCCGGAAGTGACGCTTCATTACCGACCAGGACTGCCAACTCGGTACTGACCCCCGCACCTAGACGTAGCCTCATTAATATTCTTGTGGATGGAGTACCAATGTCTGCACTTATTGATACTGGCGCCCACATTTCTGTCCCCGGTTCCTCACTCCGACGCCTCAAGAACGTCCTCACACCCGCTACTCATCTACAATCTGTGTTGCGGATAGCAACACAGCTACTGTTATTGGTATGTGTACTGCACGTATTAGGGTTGCCGGCCGCAACATTATGTGTCATTTACAGTCCTCATCAGTTGCCCCCAAGATGTTATATTAGGCCTCGAATTTTTAGCTGCACACTCTGCTCTTATTGACTGCTCTTCTGGACTGCTTCATCGAGACCTGCCTCTCGCCCTGACGAACCAGCTCAAGGAGATTCAACGCTCCGTCTGCACTCTGCTGCATTTACTCGTATGCCACCTGCAGCCGCTGTGTACATGCTCATGTCGCCTTTCCCCCCCATTCCTGATGGCGACTACGTTGTTTCGCCCTTAACCGACTTGACTCACTCTTCAGCGTAGCATAGCTCTCCCTCACAATATCATGCGCGTAGAGAATAACCACACTTATATTCCCGTCTTCAACTTCAACTTTTCTGTGCAAATTCTTCCTGACGAAATTTATCTCGCCGAACTGGCACCACTCTCTGATTTTATTGTGTCTGCACTTAAACCTGACACTACTGCTGGAGTATCGACACGAGCTTCACAGTCCCCACCTACGGAGGCCCGCATATCAGGCGTGGTAGCTCCTGACTTGTGTCCCGATCGTTCTCAAGCAATGACGCGCCTTCTGACTTCGTACAGTGACATTTTTTATTTTGGTAACCGACCTTTGGAACAAACGTTCCTCGTTACTCATCGCATCGATTCTGGACACGCCAGACCAATTCACAGAAGATCTTACCGCGTCGCCATTTCTGAACGTCGCGTCGTACAATATGAAGTGGACATGATGTTGGCAAGAAACATTATAGAGCCTTCGAGCCGCTCGTGGGCATCCCCTGTCGTGCTGGTTAAAAAGAAGAACAATACCTGGAGGTTCTGCGTTCATTACCGACACCTCAACAAGGTTACAAAGAAGAACGTTTACCCAATTCCCAGGATAGATGATTCCCTCAACGGCTTGCAAGGTGCCACTTATTTCTTTTCGATTTATCTTCGTTCCGGGTATTGGCAGATTCCGGTCGACGAACGGGACCGAGAGAAGACCCCCTTCGTCACACCCGATGGCCTATACCAATTCAAGGTGGTGCCTTTTGGCCTATCCCTTACGGAAATCCCATATCTGCTTCAGATATGGAACATATGCTGCCAGATACAATATTATTAGGCAGCAAATAAGTCCTTATCTGGGCCAGATAAGGTCATATATGTGCAAAATGTTGCCCTTATATGGCTCAGATTTGGCCATATCATGCAACATATAATCCATATCTGAATGGCTAACGGGACCTTATATGGCTTGATCAGGGGAATATATGGTATCCTCGCGACCTTATGTGGCCTGATAAAGGGCATATATGGCATCGTCATGACCTTATATAGACAGACCAGGGCCATATGCCTGGCATCAACAGGACTTTATATAACCTCATCTGGGCCTTAATTATGTAGGCGCTATAGTTATTGTATATTAGCAATATATAGCCTTCGTCTACCTTCTGCAGGTATCCAATATTGGCATCATGTGGTCGAGCTTAAATTTTTCTACACTCAGCATGGCCTGCGTGTTAATTGTATTCAATTTAGAAAATAGCTACGACTCACATTTCAAATATTCTGCAGATTTCGCTGCACTATAATTATTACACCATGTGTTCCTTAATCCAGGAGGGCGCTGGGTTATAGCTACATGCTCCTCTTTCCGCCTACTAACTCGCATTTTCATTTAAAATGCGGCCGCAGTCCGGTGCACAAAAGCATGGTCGGTTAAGTTGAGCGATTCAAAATATCAAGAAAATGATGGCAGTTCAGTATACGGCACCCTCCGCGCTGTCAGACGGTGACTCACCCTCAGCGACAGCTGGCGGTTGCTTCGCCGAGGGCCGCAGTGGCTAGACAGTGAATCCTCCTCTCCTGCGTTCCCCTCTTCCCTCTCAGACAGCGGCGGCCCCTGCGTCGCTGGCTCTCATTTCATCTCTCCTCCTCGCTGCCACGCTCTATACGGCGGAGGCCTCGCGCTCTCCGTTTTGTGTGTGCTTGCTTCTTTCCCCTCCCCCTTTCAACTCCGTGCGCCTAAGCACTTGGTATCGCGTTCATTTTCGGTGGCAAACATCGGAGTTCGGTGCGGCTGGCGGGCGTGCTGCATGTTGTGTATGCTGGTGTGTGTGCGTGTGCCAGCGCCTGTTCTCTATTAGCTGTGTGCATGTAACAAAAATGCGACAGCAAACCTACAAGAGCATCAGTCTGACCGTCGGCATAGAGGAAATTACTGTGTCCCACTGCGGGTGGAAGCTGCCTCCCCAGCCTTGGCAGCGAACCTGATGGTCGATTGAGCTTTTCGGGGATTCTGCGCTGGGTGGCCCGGCCAAATCTTCACCATTGTTTTGGATCGCACCCTCATCGTGCCGCCTCATCTTCACGCCCGATCACCAAAACCGTGAGCGTGAGACTTCTTGTCGGGAACTAGCACTTGCCAGCCTCAGGATATTGTTCACTTTATTATTGTGATGGAAAATAATTTTCCAATCAATGAACTGGATGGTAATTGCCAGTATGTGATATTTTTCCGTACATTTCGTTGCTAATTTGTCTTTCGTTCTAGCAAATTTGACAAATTTCAGTGAGTGTATAGGGTCCTTCGTTGTTTATTATTATTATTATTATTATTATTATTATTATTTGCACTACCTAAGTAGCTTCATGCTTGATTTGGTTTAGGGGCAGAGTTGTCGCTGTCATGACAAATGCCATTGAACATGCTTTTTTTTTTGTTTTCTCTCCTACTTTGAAAAGCAACCACGAGTTAGGCGCGTTCGCTCAATTTGCACTGCAGTCTCTGCTTAAGGTAACACCAGTACTTCCTGATAGCCTAAATGTACTTTGCTAAGGTTTAGATATTATCAGCAGTCCCAGCAGTGTGTGTTTTATTGCCCTACGGTTTAGCGGTACCTTTTCCGGGTGTCGACAAACCTTTATATTTCATTTTAATAGTCTAGTTCGATTAATAGCTGTTTATTTTATTTAGCTTCGCAAGTAAACCAGCTCTAACTAAAAGCATTTACTGGTTAAAGCTCTGTGTGTAAAAGAGTAGAATAAAAATGTAATATCTTATTTAATAGGTTAATGTATTTCACTTTAGCTTCTCGTGTAGACATTATTCTGTTCAGATATCTCATTAGTTTGTTATAGTATCGCGCGTAAATGAGTAGAATCTCAATATTTACTAACGGATGAGCATGTCTTTGACCCTCGGTATACACACGTAATTCAGGACCGTCTTTGAGCGATTCCATATAGGCAGGGAAAAAAGAAAACCTGTGGTTTCAAAGCTATTTTCCTGTAAGGTTTGAAATAAAAGGGGAAATTCAGGTTTCCCTTGGCAAACTTGATTGAGTGTGCGTTTAGCTGGAATACTGAAATTGTTTTGTGTGTGTTGAAATAAAGTGTTATGTTGATATGCAGATATAGAGATCTATAGTTCAAAACCTACCTGCCATGCGGGCTAGATCTTTAAATCAGGTATTGGGTAGATAAGGCATATCTGACCAGATATGCCTTATCTGGTACTCGAAATCAGGAATTGAGCAGATCAGGCATATACAACCAGATATGCCTTATCCTGTACTCGAAATCAGGAATTGGGCAGATATGCCTTATCTGGCCCAGATCTGTCCTAATATACCATATCTGCCCAATTCCTGATATACCTGATCTGGATTTTTTTTATAAGTCCAGATATGGCATTTCCGTAAGGGATGTAATGCGCTCGCTGCGTTCTAGCGTATGATGGACTCCCTTTAACGTGGTTTCAAATGAACGACGTGATTGTGTTATCTCAATGACGTCATTGTCTTTTCACGCCCTTCGAGAGCCATCTTCATCGCCTTGATGCCATTCTTGGAGTCATCCGAAGAGCTGGCCTTCAGCTGAATTCAAAGAAGTGTGGCTTCGGCCGACGTGAACTAAAAGTGCTCCGACACCTGGTCGATGCCCGCGGCGTTCAACCCAACCCCGACAAAATTCGTGCTGTAAGTGCATTTCCTACACCCCGCTGTACCAAAGACGTTCGCAGTTTTTCTTGGCCGTTGCTCATATTTTCGGCTTTTTGTCCCCAACTTTGCAGACACGGCTCGTCCACTCACACTTCTGAAGAACGACGTTCCATTTTGCTGGGGGAAAGAACAATCACAAGCCTAATCTGCGCTAATCGCAGCCCTCACATACCCACCCGTGCTGGCACACTTCAACCCCTCAGCACGAACGGAGGTACGCACCGACGCCAGTGGCCACGGTACTGGTGTCATTCTCGCCCAACAGCAGACGGGCCGCACTCGTGTCATTGCTTATGCCAGTCGCCTCCTTTCAGCAGCTGAGCGGAATTATTCGATCACAGAACGTGAGTGTTTAGCCCTCGCGTGGGTCATTCCAAAGTTTCGCCCTTACTTGTTTGGCTGCCCGTTCATCGTCATCACGACCTCCACGCCTTATGTTGGCTTTCTACGCTGAAGGACCCTACTGGTCGTCTTGGGCGTTGGGCGCTGCGTCTTCAGGACTACACTTTTTCTGTCGTTCACAAGTCTGACCGGCTACACACTAATGCTGATTGCCTCTCCCGCAACCCAGTAGATCCGCCACCTGAAAGCGAGAGTGACGATGATACCTGTGTGCTGTCCATCTCTCACCTTTTAAACATTCGTCATGAGCAGCGCTTAGATCCCAAGTTTTGCGGCATTATCAACAGCCTCAGCACTGATCACCCTGACGCTACCCTTGCTTTGTTTGTGCTCCGAAACGGCACTTTATATCGGCGGAATATGCGCCCAGATGGCGCTGAGCTTCTGCTCGTAGTCCCCGACCACCTGCGTGCTGCCGTTCATGAGAAACTGCATGACGCGCCCACTGCGGGTCATATTGGCGTATCTCGTACGTACGACAGCGTCCGCCGGCGCTTCTTTTGGCCAGGCCTCTACCGCTCAGTTCATCGTTACGTCGCTTCTTGTGACAGGTGTCAGCGGCGGAAGAAGCCCTCTGTTGTGCCTTCTGGATTCCTACAGCCAATCGACATTCCAATAGACCCATTTTACTGAGTTGGCCTTGATCCCCTCGGGCCTTTCTCTCTGTCTGCATCGGGGAATAAATGATTTGCGGTGGCTACGGACTATATTACGCGCTATTTCGTTACACGAGCGATACCCACCAGCTGTGCAACTGACGTGGCTGCGTTTCTCCTCCACGACGTTATCCTGCTTTACGGTCCTCCACGCCAGCTGCTCACAGACCGTGGTCGTTGCTTTCTTGCTCGAGTAGTCGAAGAAATTTTCCGATACTGCTTCATTAAGCCCTACGTCACCACCGCTTACCATCCACAAGCGAACGGGCTCAACGAACGCCTTAATTGCACACTCACGGACATGCTGTCAATGTATGTATCGGCTGATCATCGTGAGTGGGATATTACTTTACCATTTGTTTCGTTTGTGTATAATTCCTCCAGTAATGATAGAATGGGCTACTCGCCTTCCTATCTTCTGTTCGGCCGTGACCCCACTCTTCCGTTTGAGAGCGTACTGCCTCACATCGCTGATGCAAGCTCCTTTGTTCGGGATGCCATATCCCATGTTGTTGCCCGCCGCCGACTGGCTTCTTCCCAGAACTTCCAAAAACTGCGCCATGATTCTCGACATCGTGCTGTCCACTACTTTCCGGACTCTCTCATCTTGCTCTGGACTCCAGCTCGTAGAGTTGGGCTCTGTGAGAAGCTCTTGCCACGGTACACAGGCCCCTACTATGTTTTACGGCCAGTCACTTCTCTGACATACGAGGTCACCCCTGTGCACCAACGCCGACAGTTCGATACGCCACGTTGAAAAATCATTTATGTCGCTCGCATGAAGCCCTACCACTTCACCTGCAACTCCCCGACGTAGTATACACTGGGACGATGCTTTTCGTGGCGGGGTAATGTTAGGTATATGCCACCGGAGAGAACGACTATGAAAAAACAGTGAGAGCTAGACGACGAAGCCGAAGCCAGGTTTGCGACTTTCCTGAACGCTTACGTCTGTCATTTGCTGTGGTGGTTTTCCTGAACTAGCCTTCTGCCACGTATCAAGATTTATAGCTAAAAGTCCTCATTAAACTGCATATTAGTAAAACGAAAAATACGCTAACGCCGCGACACGATAATGATAAAATACGACTCAGTAAATGACAAGAAAGAAAAAGGCAATGGACAGACACTGAGATAAAAAAGGACTATAAAAATAAAAAAAGCAAGTATTCAAGGTATAATAAGTAGGGGCCAGAATTACACAGACGACGGCGTAAAAATGCGAAGTCAGATAAAGTTTAAACACAGGAGAAAACAACACTCTGTTAACAGATAGTCTGTGGCAAAAAGGAATTCTCAAGGCTTTCTTGTTAGATGAGGAGTCATGGTCGCAGAGTTCATCGGTAGGAGCTGCAGTATAAGATGAAGAGAACGATGACTTAATCGCGGGCTGGGCGAAAAGCAAGACACTGTCCCAGAGCGAGAGGACGCGAGAGAGTCTGAATACCGGAAGTCTGAATCTTCCCAAAGCGCACTACCGCGGGCATGCTGCGATCTGCCTTTTTATACTCCCGGCTCGTTGCGCTGCGGCTCATCGTCAAGGACACGCGCTGGCTGGTCGCTGCCCTCAGATTCATATAGGAGCTTGGTCGTAGGAGCAGGGAGATCCGCAACTTCTGCTCTATAATGGAGGCAGCATGTGACATTGTCCCTCACTGAATAATATTGCCAGCCGCACTTTATCCCGCGCCGAGACGAACTATTCAACTACTGAAAAGGAATGCCTCGCCATTATTTGGGCTGCTGCGAAATTTCGCCCCTACCTTTATGGTCGCCCATTTAAAGTGGTCACTGACCACCATTCTTTGTGTTGGCTGGCCAACCTGCGTGACCCAAGCGGCCGCCTGGCGCGATGGAGCCTTCGCCTACAGGAGTTCGATCTCACTATTGTTTATAAGTCCGGACATAAGCATGAAGATGCTGACACGCTGCGCCTGTCGAGCTCGCTTCACCAGACACGGATGACGCTGGCAGTTTCCTCGGAGCTGTTGATGCTTCAGATATGTCACATCAGCAGCGTGCCGATCCAGATTTACGAGCACTGATTGATTATTTAGAAGGTCAGCCAGCCACCATAACTAAGTGCTTTTCTCGGAGCCTCTCAACTTTCTGCCTGAGAGGTGGTGTGCTTTATAAGCAGAACTCTAGATCCGAGTCAAGAACCTACCTCCTCGTGGTACCCACAGCTCTGAGAGAGGAAATCCTTTCCGCGTGCCACAATGAACCAACATCTGGCCACTTGGGCTATGCTAGGATATGACAGACATTCTACTGGCCCAACCTTGCCACTGTCGTTAAGCGCTATGTCAAGAGCTGTCGGCAATGTCAGCCTCGGAAAGTTCCGCAATCAAAGCCTGTGGGCCTCCTCATGCCCATAATACCACCACGAGCACCATTTGATTAAGTCGACATGGGCCTTCTCGGTCCTTTCCCTCGGTCCTCTGGTGGCAACCGTTGGATAATCATCGCCACAGACTATCTGACTCGCTATGCCAAGACCAAAGCGTTACCTAGTGGTACAGCGTCTGAAGTTGCCCATTTCTTTGTACACCAGATCATACTACGGCACGGTGCTCATACCTGTATTATTACTGATAGAGGGACTGCCTTTACTAAGGCCTAAGTCTTTCATCTCAGCGGTACGGCGCATCGAAAAGCTACTGCTTACCATCCGCAGACCAATGGGCTGACGGAAAGGCTTAATAAGACCATCGCGGATATGCTGGCGATGTACGTTGACGCCTAGCACAAGACTTGGGATGCGATAGTACCATATGTGACGTTCGCATACAATACGGCAGTCCAAGAGACTACACGTTTCACGCCATTTCGCCTCGTTTACGGCAGGGAGGTTCGGACGATGCTGGACGCAATGCTCCCTTAGCAAACAGATACCGAACTTTGTTCTGACGCCGAGCAGTTTGCCCAAGATGCTGAGCAAGCACGCCAACTAGCACGCGTCCACATAACCCAGCAAACAGGACAGGGATTAATGCCGGTACAATCTCCGCCACAGACAAGCTTCCTACAACAACGGGGACCAGGTGTGGGTGTGGACTCCTGTGCGACGCCGCGGCCTTTCAGAGAAGCTAATTTGCCGCTACTTCGGACCGTATAAAATCGTGCAAAGCATCAGTAACGTCAATTACGAGGTGCTCCCGGATGGATCAGAGCACACAGGCCGTCGGCTACCTTGTCCAGAGACAGTTAATGTCTTGCGATTGAAGCCGTACTTTGCACGGTGACTGACAAACTACATCTACGAACTTTTTTTTGAGGGGGGGGGGGGAGGTTGCTTTTGTACGCTTGTGTGCACGTGTAACTGTGTGCGTTACGCTTAAGGAGGGAGGAATGCCAGGGGGCGCTCGGAGTGAAAAACGACGTTGAAGTGAATCGGCTCCGGACTCGCAGGACGTACCTAAACCTTGGACCGCGTAATTCTACCTGTACCGGCTCTGTTAACCTAGCCCCAGTCGCCAACACCATGACAATATTGTATCAGAACGTGGGAGATATCCGCAAGCGCTGAATCTGGCTGAACGACGTTATTGTGCCCCGAAGAAGGGTGCAGTGGGTTGATTCCGTCCGATGCACTAAAGATCGTTCACCACTCACGACGGTTCATGACGCGCACCATATGCACACCCATCAGAACCCGCACAGTACCTCAACACTCTATTTCGGCAGTCATGCACTAAGCTCATGTTACAGGTCACTGATCCCCGCCGGGGTGGTGCAGTGGTAAGACACCCGACTACTGTGCCGGAGCTCCCGTGTTCGAACCCGACCACGGCGGCTGCGTTTAGATGGAGGCAAAACGAAGTGGCGTATGTGTGCTCTGCGATGTCAGCGCACGTTAAAGGTCCCCAGGGGGTCGAAATTACTCCATAGCCCTCCACTACGGCTCCCCTTTATCTCTTTTAACTTTCACGACCACCTTCCTCCCTTCCCTACGGCATGGTTCAGGTGTCCACAGAGCAAGTGTGACAGATAAAGCGCCTTTCCCTTCCTGTGAACCAATTATTATTATATTATTATTATTAAGTCACTCATCCCCCATAATAATCCAGCAAGACCCAATATACAGGCACATCATGTACGATTTCATTCCACCAATCAAAACAATGCCGCTATGCAATAGTGCAAGCCGCACAACTATTCCAGCCGACTAATAATCTGCTCTACGCTTGTCAGTCTATCGAGAATGTATAAATGCGTGATAGGCTGTGTCTGGGAGTGCTTAGGAAGCTCTATGTCTCCAGCTTCTGTGTCTTCTTCTGGCAATATTACTGCACTAACGGCTGGCACAATAATTTCGTCTTCCTTTTGCCGGTATTTCTTTAGCATGTTGATATGGGATACCTTTGTGACATTGCCCAATTCCATTTCATAGTCGACAGCGCTCCTGGGACTGATGACCGTCCCTTTCAAGCATGATCAGCTTAGTGATCTCTGTAGGAAAAAGAATAAGAACCTGCTTTCCCGGTTTAAGTGGGCGTTTGCGGCTCTTCATGTCGTAGTGGCAGCTGTAACGCTCCCCTATGCTCCAGCTTTTCATGGGCAAGTTGACAGGTTTCCTCTAGTATGTCCCGCAGAGCAAAATCAACACATACGTAGTTCGCAACTCGTCAGGCATGGTTGCATTAGTTCAAACTCTCTAAGTACAGCCAGGGGTCCACGCACATATCACCCAGATAGAAGTTCGAATGGGAAAGAAGCCAAGGCCTTCTTGGGGTACTTCACTCTTTGCGAACAGGAGTGGTGTCAGGTACCGATCCCAATTAGTCGGCCTCTCCTGACACATGCACTTCAACATTTGTTTTAGCGTGCCGTTAAACCGTTTGACAAGGCCGTTCGCTATTGGGTGGCAGGGAGAGGTATGCAGCTGTTTTACAGACAACAAACGGTTCACCTTTTTCAATAATTCGGATGCAAAATTACCGCCCCTGTCACTGAGAACCTTTCTGGGCACTTTTACACAGGAAAACACTTCGACAAAAGCTTCGGCTACCCTTTCGGTCCCGGTGTTAGCAAGCGCGACTGCATCAGGGCACAGAGTGCCATGCAACGCCATGGTCAGGATGTACCGATTGCCTTAAGTGGACTTTAAGTTGAATGGGCCAAGAATGTCGATCGCCTCCTTCTGAAGCATCTGAGAGCCTTTGGACCGAGCGGTAAAGTAAAAAAACAGGAGAGTTCTTATCAGTGATATCTTCATTCCGCACCCAGTCCTTTCTTACCCCCCCGCCCCGTGTTGCAGCCTGTGTCTCCTAGGGCTCGAACAGTGTAGTCCCCATTCATACGGTCACGACAGGCAAGCGCTCCCTGGCGGCGCATTCCTTATTAGTGAAACCAGCATTGATGACGGGGATCTTTCCTTCGTACTTAAGTACAAGCTATCCGTTGTCATTGCATACTGCAGTGAACGCCCGATTTTCTTCTCTGTAATTTGAGGCATTTGCCCAACATCTCCAGCTTGGATCACCTAGCTTGCCGCATTTTCGGCCTTTCTTGGGCGGTTCTGATTCGTCGCCGGAGACAGCCAGGCAATTTTCGGGCCGATGTCTTGTGCGCGCACTATTAAACATTTGTTTTCATTGCTGCTCTTCGCGTCCGATGATGGAAGCAGTGTTCCCCTTCTCTCGGTAGTTTTGGAGATGGCGTTTTCCGCCTTGTCTTTCGGGAATGCTTTGCTTTCCGAAGTTTGACACGCCATGGGCCTCTAAATCTTTTTCTGCCCATGCTACAGTTTCTGCGAAGGATGTGCGCGAAAACAGTAAGAAGGGCAGAAATGTCTGCTTGCTTGCCTGCCTCCTTGCCTGCCCCCTTGTTTGCCTGCCTGCCTGTCTGCTGTTGCAGATTCGCATTAGAATCTGCAAGCGGAACGACGAGTAAGAAGAAGAGGTGTTGGACTGGAAGAGATTCGCGACATATAGACAGAGCGATATGTTAGCACATTGATAGCCAGGGAAACGTCGGGTATTAAAGATAATCAGAGGCGGTCGTGGTGTCTCGCCCACCTCCCCAAAAAATACGTTTCATTCTCTTGGGGGGCCCGAGCAAGTTGCAGCTTTCTCGGAGCTTATTGCTGCTTTCACTACTCCACCTATATTGGCCCATTTCAACCCATCCGCCAATACTAAACTCCGCACCGACGCAAGTGGCCATGGCATGGGAGCTATACTCGCTCAGCGACAACACGGCCATCCAAGGCTGATTTCGTATGCCAGCCCACTCCTATCTACACCAGAACAAAATTAATCTATCACCGAGCAAGAGTGCCTGGCGCTTGTTTGGGCTATTACAAAATTCCACCCTCATTTATTTGTCCGCCCTTTTACTGTCATAAGAGACCATCATGCCTTGTGTTCGCGTTCCTCTCTCAAAAATTCTAGTTGCCGTCTGAGGCGCTGGGCACTACTATTGCAAGAATATACCTTTTCCGTCGTCTATAAGTACGGCCGGCGTCACCAAGATGCCAACTGCTTGTCCCGTCATCCCGTCGGCTCTCCTAGTTCTACCGACACTGACGATGACGCATCTGTCTTGTCTCTCTCGGCATTTTCTAACATTGCCGACGAACACCATTTAGATCCTTAGCTGCATTTCCTTATCCTCCGTCTTACCTTCGACCTACCTGATCCATCTCTCGCCTTATTTGTGCTCCACGAGAACACCCTATACCGACGTAACATGCGACCAGATGGCACAAACCTTTGCCTCGTCGTTCCCCAAAACCCGCGTTGCACCATTCTTCAACATTTCCATGATGCTCTCACGGCTGGCCACCTAGGTGTCTCTCGCACATACGACAGCCCGCGCCGACATTCCTACGGGCCGAGGCTCTATCGCTCCATCCAGCTGTGCGAATCCATGCGAACTAGGTCAGCGTCAGATAAGCCCACAATTTCGCCTTCAAGTCATTTGCAGCCGACCCCTATACCGGCTGACCCGTGTTTCCATGCAGGCATTGACCGTCTTGGCCCCTTCCCAGTTTCTGCCTCTGTGAACAAATGGATCGCCGTCGCCGCCAATTACGCTACGCGGTACGCTATTACCCGAGCCATCCCGACTAGATGTGCCAAAGACGCCGCTGATTTCCTTCTAGAAAACGTGATCCCTCATCATGGTGCCCCTCCTGAACTACTAACTGACCGTGGCCGCTGCTTTCTGTCGCGAGTGGTTGACAAAATTCTCCGTTCTTGCTCCACCCGCCACAAATTCACCACCGCCTAACACCCCCAGACCAACGGCCTCACGGAACGTCTAAATTGTACCCTCGCAGACATGCTGGCCATGTACGTGTGTTTGATGACCCCGCAGATTCGGGCGTTAACCTAGCCTTTGTGATATTCACTTACAATTCATCTGTCCATTCTACCACTGGATACTCTCCAATCCTTCAACACCTCGCTACCCGCAGCAGACGCCACCAGTACTTACGCCAGTGATGCCGCCGCCCGCGCTCATGACGCGCGCCGGATAGCTCGTGACAGGCTTTCTGCATCCCAAGACTCCCAAAAGTTCCGGTACGACAGTCGCCACCGTGATGTCCATTAAACTCCTGGATCTCTCGTCTTGCTGTGGCTCCCGTGCCGTCGAATGGGTTTGTGTCAAAAAACCTTTCCCCCGTTACACAGGCCCTTACCGTGTTTTGCTCCCCGTGACTGACGTCATATACGAAGTAGAACCTGTGTATCTGAAGTCCTCGTCCATAGCGCCAACCTGCGAAATAGTGGATGTGTTCCGTCTGAAGCCCTATTATGCACGTTCTATTTCGCTAACGTAGAACGCACCGGGACTGTGCTTTTCCCGAGGGAGGGGGGGGGGGGGGGGGGCCTGTGTTGCCTAACGGTATTCGCTGGCCGTGCTGAGGACGATGAAGTGCGACAGAATCCCAGACGCTGAGGGTGCTGCAATCGGTGCTGTCATTAAGTTAGTTGTGTGGACAGCTATCGGACTGTGGTTCTTCCCGTAACAATATCATTCGTTGAACATCACCTGGCTAGATTTGTTGCGCTAAAACCGATGCTTCGAGCGCCCTTTTTGTTTCACGAAAATAAAACAGTTTGTAAACCTTCCTCGCTAGCTACCAACAGCGCAATGTAGTGAGCATTTAGTAATCACGGCAACCGCGGTTCTACGGCTATTCTGTCTACTTTGCACACAAAATAAAGATAGAGGACGGTCTTCATCTGTTTTTCGTACCTCTAATGTAGTAGTTCTTCTTATTCCATTCCATATGATTTCACGTTTACTGTGTCAGTGTACTTCCCGTCGTGAATAATGTATATATAACCAGATACGTTCACTTTTAGCACATTTCTAAGGCGCTCCCTGTTTACATTGTCGTTTATGTACGGGGAACCTAAATTGAAGGGACTGTTTTCGGCTTTAGCTTTTTCTAAGCATTATTTGTGGATACCAGCTGTTCTAAGTTCTCCGACTAACTTATTTCTTTTTACTTATAATTGCATTTTGTATGTCTGCCTGTATCGTAAGAAATCTGGAGCAGCTGATATGCCTCCTCTCTTCTTTGCTTTTATAAAGGAAAATTATTTTACTGAGTCGCTTGCGGCCCGAAATTCGCCTATTCGTTATAACTATTTCCAATGCTTAAAAAGTTCCTTTGCCAATTGGACCACATTCATTTTTCATTTCGTTCGAAATTTTTTCTCTCCTTTCTTATGTAAGTTCAGGTGTAATTTTTTCCACCATTGCCAGTTTTGAGTGGTCTTACCTAAGCTGATTTCTATTCTGTTTCCCTGGCCTGCTCCTTTGTTTGAGAAGGTTACCCTCTTAAAGCTTCTTAATAACATAGCTTTAACGTAGTTCACAGTTTTGCCCTCAAAATATTCTCTTTCGACATCTTCGTTTCCGCTTTCTTGGATTCTTTTTATCCGGCCATTTATAACGTCCCAGGAATACAATGACTGTGAATACATTGAATACATTGGCAGTAATAACTGTGACGTCATAACCAGTCATTACTGCCACCTTCCTCCTTTTCTTTACAGCTCGGGTAAGGTGTCCGCGCAGAATTGTGACAGATACTGCACTTTTTCTTTGATGTCAAGCAATTTTACATGCTGCTGAGGCCTGCTATACTGTGTCTATTCCTAAATTCTCTTTGGTGCGGCGTTCGAGGAAGCGCCAAATTACGGTAGCCAAATGAAAGGCGCCACATGGACGCCTGGATCGAACGCGCGGTGGAGTCAGCTTCGTATATGTGTGATTTGATCTGATAACAACTTTATCCTAGTCCCCGCCCCCGGAACGCAGGCCTGATGAAAGAACGCCGGGACCTCCGCGATCAGAAACAGGGAGTGAGGTCTTGGTTCTTTGCGGCTTCTTCCGCCAGGCGGATGGCTTGTTGCTTTGGAGCAGGGACCTCGCTCCGCAATCCCAAAACGTCTAAAATTTGGCAATAGAATTGCCGGTCGTTATCAATGAAGCGATGGCTGTTGCAACAGTATGTAGCTAGCCAGAACACACAGCCTTTGGCAATGGCTCTGCAGGAAACGCGAGGTGTATCTTTCGGTGTACAAAAGCTACTCTAAAAGCGAGTGCGCTCCGACGCCGCCGGGCGACGCTTCTTGCCTTCCACGCGCTAACACTATCATCATCATCTTCATCGAGTGACGGAAGCTGCGCCTTTCCTTCCCTGTAAACGAATTATACAACGCCGCTGAACTTAGACGCACTCGACATTGAAGCTAAGGAGAGTTTAGCAGCTGGCGAACGGAGCAGAAGACTGGAGAAAAAATAACTTCTGATCCCAAGGTAGTCACTGCTTTTCGCTACGTATATCCAGGCATAAAAGAGCTAAGCCATCTGTCGTTATTTTCTACCGGGAAGCTGGTGGTTGTCATCGCTTCGCTTCAGCCACCGGCATGCACTGCATGCTCGGGGGCTCGAACACAAAGTTGGCCGCTTCCTGTGGTTGGCCACGCTTGACGCTTCGCTGCATGTTTCGCCTGAGTAGTTCCATCCACCGGTGTTTCCTGAACAATCTGACCCAAGAATATATATAAATATTGTTGCGAAGGAGATCGGCAGTGGCGCGAGAGGAGCCCTCACGCTAGGCCAGCCATTAGCATCATTCAACCTGTCACCATGTTGTGCCGTCTCCGCTTGTAACCACGTAACGTTTTGGTTGGAGGTGCGGCGTACGTCATCTCCATTCCCACCTTGGAGCATCGACGCTATATTTAAGCCGTGACCATTGACCAAGAGCCCTGGGATGCCGCCGCGCAGCGTCGCCCCAGCCATTCCTGCCCAGAACCGGCAAGCCGCAAATACGGCCATCCAGCCCCCAGACAGAATCTGAAGACAAGGCGCGCACACGAAACGACCCCAGATGAGATCAGAGACCTCACGGAGCTGAAGAACCGAAAGACCCGAACACGGAAAACCCGCCCGATGCGACCTCGAGCCATCGGTCCTATCGGTGGTTTGTTGGCGGATGGCTGAAGAGCTCCAGGGGAGGCGGATCACCGAATCATCGGGGTCATCGTGATTGTGCTGACAAGCACATCATTCTCTTCTATCTCTTGAACATTCTCACCGTCACTTCACCCCCAACTTCAACGAACCGATTGGGACGATCGTTCGGTGGCCCCGGAAGCGTATTTAGGTTTGCTCGGTACGGTGGCTTCGCAAGAGCCAAAAACGACAGAAGAGACGAAGAAAGCGGGCTGTTCTGATCGGCATCTACCGCCCCCAGAGGCAACGGAATCGTTTCAGGTGTCCAGAGAAACAAGTGTGACAGATACTGCGCCTTTCCCTTCCTTTGAACCAATTGATAATAATAATTTAATAATAATGATATTTTATATATTACTGAATTTATTATTATTATTATTATTATTATTATTATTATTATTATTATTATTATTATTATTATAGGTTCTCTCATGGTAGTGCCGCGGCCAACATGACGCCTATTGAAAAAAATATGGCCGATTTGAATAGTTCATCAAAAACGAAGTAGGTGCCTAGCACCGCTTATCCCCGCTATACCTTTCATGCATACACTTCAGCGATTTACACTCTCTCCAAAATCTTCCCTCAGCTCCCGCAAGAGGTGGCCAGCGGTCACAAAGACAAACAGCGCCGGCGGTTGCGCTTCAAAAACACACAACACACAAACCTAAGGCCCAAACATTCCGATCGCTGCCCTTGGTCGGTTGCACCAGGGCGGCGGTTTCAAAGGGACGCATGTCCGGGCATCTTCCCGAGAAGGCACCAAACGCAGCTCCCTCTGCCGCGCATTCTCCACAGCCCGTGTTTCGCCGCGTTTCGGAAATTTATGGCCTCCGCGCCCTTTCCCCTCAAACCGAGAGACAGAGCAGTTAACGCCGAACCGGAACACGTGCGTGACCAAGACACCTCTGCGAAAGCAAGATAATCGCGTTCGAATATCTTTGTAGCAGCTTGATTTTTCGCGAGCCTCTCAGAGGCGTGTACTTTTCTGGCAGCAGCTTTCGCTTGCAGTCGAGCATCCCGTTGCCCTGGAGTCTCTACCGCACGTTTCTTCCTCTTCGCTTCGGCATCCATTTCACGCCGAAGCTCAGTGTCTTGAGCCGTTTCGTGATCCCGCTCGGCACGTTTCCTCGTTCTTTGTGCTTCTAAATTCTTGCACCGTTTAACTGCAACACCAAATTCAGTAGACTCACGTTCCCGCTGCCTTCGCAATAATTGTGCTTCATCATGTCGAGCCCGGCGAACCTGCGCCGCAATGCCAGATGGACCGGCTTCGTCCATTGCGACGCGAAGTAAAGGCACACACGCTTGTGCAACGCTGCCCTGGGACGGCCGCCACGTCCGCAACTGATACGCCCCTCTCTCACTGTCTTACTCTCTAACTGGGTGCATTATGCTGTCGCTCCGCCCCCTCAGGGATGTAGCGTCGCCACTTTCCCTTCCTCCTCTCAAGTTTACGGAGAGATAGATGGAAAGAGAGAAGCTTCTACTAAAGCTCCGTGGCTGCTCCACCTCCTCAATGCTGCGACACGCGCGAGCCACCTTCTCTGATTTTATTTGTAGGAAGGGAAAGGCGCAGTAACTGTCTCACTTGTTTTCTGTGGACACCGCAACTGCGCTGTAAGGGAAGGGAGGAAGGTGGGAGTGAAAGTGGAAAGAGAGAAAGAGGAGCCGTAGTGGAGGGCTACGGTGTAATTTCGACCACCTGGGGATCTTTAACGTGCGCTGACATCGCACAGCACACGACGCCTCTTCGTTTCGCCTCCATCGAATTTCTCCGCTTCTAGTTCACGAAGAGAGAGAGAATTAGCGGCTTCGGATAGACCCCGGCGAAATCCGTGATTGCGGCTAGTAGTGCGACGCACTAAAAGCAATGCGCCGCGAACCGCGAGGCCGCTCGGCTCCTGGGGGCTGTAGATGCTAGTCGGAACAGCCCGCTTTCTTCGTCTCTTCTGTTGTTTTGTCTCTTGCGGAGCCGCCGGACCGAGCAAACCCAAATACGGGCCCCGAATAGTGTTGCGAAGAAGATGGGCAGTGCCACGAGCGGAGCCCTCGCAGTAGGCCAGCCATTAAATCATCGTTCATCCTGTCACCTTATTGTGCCGTCTCTTTGCTTGTCACCGCGTAACAATAAACCTTCCAGTGTAATTTCAGTAACCCCTTTTACTTTTTGAAGTTGAAGTTTCCGATAACAACGATGTGCAGAGGCAGAATAGAAATGTGATGCTTTTGTAGAATTTAGATTTTTCCGTTTGGTACTCAACTACAATTGTAAAATGCTGATTCTCGTCCTTACAACTTTTATGCGCTTTTTAGAGTGGCATTGAAACGCCCGAGATCATGCTTGTTGATAATAGACCATTGTAACATTCAATGATGATAGATCGTGAACTATCATGGGCAGATGTTCCCTGAAGCCGCAACATTATGACCCGTATTCCTTACTAAGGGCGCCTCACACAGTCTAAGGCGACCTGACGTCAATTCTGAAACGAACCTTACTAAGGGGCCCTAAGTTAGGGCCTCCTTGGTGCTTCCCCGAGCTTAGGCTGTCAGGACGTTACCTTCGTGCATCCTAACGTCGCTCCTGTACCTGAAAGCATGCTTCTCCGCACGGCAGTGCACGCGGTACGCTTCTTTGCGCACGGCGCGGATCGTATGTGCCGCGCGCAGCGGTGAGGTATTTCTTTTTCTTTAGCGGTCTTGCTTTCCTGCACATCGCGACTTCTGACTTGTTATCTCTTGGACACGGTGTTCCCGATTCCATCCAACTGCATCCTTATCCCGAAAGGAACTGGGAAGAATGCCTCCGATGCCGTTCGTGTCACAAGATGGTAGCTTCGAAAGCTACAGAAGTTTTTTGCTCCGCGCGAGAGAACTTTTGCACGGCCGGGTGTACGCGCTTCCGCGGCCGCCAATACCGCGGCGTCTCGCCGATAGGCTGAATCCGCTGGAGCACTACAACGACCATGAATTCCTGATGCGGTATCGTTTTTCTTAGGAAGCAGTGCTGACTATTCTGGAAGAACTGCAGTTACGTGTGAGTGCGGACAACAGAGGGTCTCCACTACCGCCCGCGCTGAAGCTTCTGATTACGCTACGGTTTTATGGAACTGGCGCAATGCAGATTGTGGTGGGGGATCTCGTGAACGTGTCCCAGCCCGCCGTGTGCAGATGTATTTGGGAAGTGACGCAGGCGATCTGTCTGCGTCTCTTTCCGAAGTAAGTCCGGCTGCCGAATGTCACTGCAGCGGAGTCGAAGTCTACAATGACAAGGTTTTATGCCATTGGAGGGTAGGGTAGGTAGGCCGAAGCAGCAGCTACCGACTAGCCACAGCTTAGCAACACTTCGTCTTCTTCGCACGACCCGAAGACCGATGATGATTACGCTGAGATGAAGATGAAGGTCACTCACAGTGCTTACAACATTCCCCCTCCCGAACGAAAGCGACCATCCTGGTCGCAAATTAAATCTTAAGGTCGGCGGTTAAAGGGTTTCAAGCGCGACACGTGCACAATCTCGGTGCCGCGACACCGACGATCGCGAACAGGCGATGCAGGTGTGATGAGATAGTTTACAGGGGAAGTTTGTTCCAGAACCGTGTACGGGCCAATAAAACGGCTCAGAAACTTTTCACACAGGCCGGGGATGCGAGTAGGTGTCCAGAGTAGCACTTCGTCTCCAGGGCGGAAAGACACTGAGCGATGAGTCGCATCATACGTGCTTTTCCTGGAAGCTTGAGTGGCTTCAGTTTGAAGGCGGGCACGATCACGGCAGTGGGCGATACGAGACACGAACTGTTCGTGGGAAGGCGCGGCAGAAGGAGTAGAAGCTGTGAAGAAAGATGCTTCGAGGGAGAAGGTAGGATGGCGGGCATAAACAAGAAAAAACGGAGAGTAGGTGGTGGTTCGTTGAACGGCAGTGTTGTAGGCGAAGGTTACAAAGGGGAGTAAAGAGTCCCAGTTGTTGTGCTGAGGGTGAATGTAGGTGGATAGCATATCAGAAAGGGTGCGATGAAAGCGTTCCGTGAGGCCATTGGTCTGAGGGTGGTAAGGAGATGTAGTTTTATGCACCGTGCCTGAAGCATGAAGCACTGCGGCGAGGACGGTGGAGAGGAACGACTTGCCACGATCGCTAAGGAGGAGGCGAGGGGCGCCGTGGCGAAGAAGTATGGTGTGGAGGAAGAAGTTGGCGATTTCGGAAGCGGAGCCGGAAGGAAGTGCTGCGGTTTCAGCGTATCGGGTGAGGTGGTCAACGGCAGTAACGACCCAGCGGTTGCCAGCTGGAGTCAAGGGCAGGGGTCCATACAAGTCGATTCCGACGACTTCGAAAGGTGTGGAAGGACATGGGAGAGGTTGCAAGAGACCGGCAGGAGGCGACGTAGACCGCTTGCGTCGTTGACAAGGGATGCAAGACGCTACGTATTTTAATACTGAGGTTGAAAGGCCAGGCCAGAAGAAACGACGTTTGATGCGGTCGTAGGTTTTGTGGTACCCAAGGTGACCTGCGGTGGGGTCGTCGTGAAAGGCTTGTAGAACTTGAGGACGCAGGGAAGAAGGAATTACGGGAACCCATGTGTGGCCCAGTGGGCTGTAGTTGTGCCAAAATAATGTGCCATCCTGTAACTTGAAATTTTTGAGCCGACGACGGAGACGGGCATTTGGAGGTCTAATAACACCGCTGAGACTATCAATCAGCTTTTGACAGTAAGGGTCAGCACTCTGGTGGTGAGCAAGATTGCAGTGTATATCTGGCATGGGAGCAATAGAGGCGGCGCTCAAAGACTGCATAACTGTAGGGTTTAAATGGCTTGACTCCGTTGGGACAGGAGAGGAATGCGAGGACATGGGTTGCGACGGCAAAGCAATAGGGCAACGAGAGAGAGCGTCGGCGTCCTTGTGCTTCTTGCCCGATTTGTAAGTGACAGTAAAGTCGTACTCTTGAAGGCGGAGGATCCACCGCCCGAGACGACCGGACAGATTTTTCAAAGTGGATAACCAGCATAGGGCGTGGTGGTCAGTGACGACTGTGAAGTGACGGCCGTACAGGTAAGGACGAAACTTCTGAACAGCCCAGACGACGGCGAGACATTCTTGTTCGGTAATAGTGTAGTTTTGTTCCGCAGAAGTCAGAGTTCGGCTCGCATAGGCAACAACATTTTTTCGCATAGGCAACAACATTACCCAGCACCTCCACCACTTGTGAGGCAGAAGAACGCACCAGCAAATTCACCTTTTTACTTCAGGTAGGCCGAAGCAGCAGCTACCGACTAGCTACAGCTTAGCAACACTTCGTCTTCTTCGCACGACCCGAAGACCGATGATGATTACGCTGAGATGAAGATGAAGGTCACTCACAGTGCTTACAATATATATAACGTTCTTTGAAAGAAATAAGGTTAGCCGTTCTAGTAAAGTCCAAGAGGGAACGATGATGAGGCCCCTGCGCCCAAGCAATGTAAGATGACGGGTTATTTGGCGAAAGACCCTCTGCTGTGAAGGATTCTCTTCGGATTCAGGGCCGGGGAAACCCACAAGTGGTGAATATCTGCCTCACTATTTACAGACAGGACATTTCTTCACCTACCGTAGTTTTACGTACAGTGTAATTCCTGTCGGCAGAAATGCGGATGCGTATCTGTTATTGTGCGCTAGATTGTAACATTGTGTATTTGTAGCTTGTCCTGCTAATCTACAGCAGACAGAGGTGTGAAGTAGTATTCAATAAGGAAATCATGACAAGACAATGTATCTCTGCTTTTGATTGCCGCCCCTTACGTAAAAAATCAGAACTTGGCACACGTATGCATGCAGAGAACACCGCGCAGTTATGTTGGGAGCATGATGCAGGTGTAGCTACCTAGGGTAAAGAAGGCTACGCTGGCGTTGGATAGTATTATGCTCACACAGGCCCTACAAATCACTATACTTCCCATGTTAGCCTGGCATGCTTGACAAGGGTCAGCGTGCTGGCTGCCTAGCTGCCTGATACGGCTGGCCGAGAAGCTGCTGAGTTGAGCACTGTCCGTCGCTAAATAAAGTGCAGTCTCTTGATCTCTTTCTCTCTTAAGCACCACAGTGATCTGAACTTCTCTTTCTTGTTTTGTTTACAGGCTGTCACAGGACAAGAGCTTCAGTTTCTTAATGTTGTCTCGAGTTGGCCTGGGTCAGTCCATGACAACAGGAACTTCAGCAACAGCCGATTGATGGTGGCGTATGAACAAAAGGAAATGCCAGGCATGCTCCTAGGTAACCAGGGCTACGCATGTATGCCTTTCTTGTTGACGCCACTAAGGAACCCTCAGACTTGTGCACAAAAGAGGTAAGGAAAACAATTTTGCAGCACTGAGGTGAAGTATGCATGCAATAGTTATTTTGGCTTACTCTTGGCGGGAACAGCAGGGGACATTATTAAAATGCACAGTTCTGTGGAGCGAGCTTGTGGTGCATGGAAGAGAAGATTGGCATGCCCGAGAAGGATTGTGAAGCAAAAAGCGATCAGTTTCTATTACTGTGTGCGCAGCACAGCGCAAAATTGTTGGTTCCAACATTGCACAGCAGATATTTCAATCCGTAATGTGCTGCTGTAACCCCACGTACGTGCTCAGAGAGCATGTCGGGCATGAGCAATGTTACATCCATTCTTTCAAACGAGTTTCTTTGGCTGTGTTATCATGGGACCTCTATTTAAAAATGTGCCATATATATATATATCTTTTTTAATCAGCTTCTGAAGCTGTGTTGTCATGGAAGCTTCAGTCGAAAATGTGCAGATGAGTTTGTCCAGCCTCACAGATGCAATGCCTGCATGCGAAAAGGAAGACACTGCTTGCATTTCTCTGTAGGAGAGGAACAAGGCATTTAAGTATGCACATGTTTTGTCATGTGACGAAAGGCTTTTGATTTTGTGTAAATGTCTTGCACAGGAGTAACCTGCTTAGTCGCACCAGCCTTTGCATTGATTACACACATTCTATTCCTAAGAAGCCAGATGATATGGCAATAGCACCACTTCAAAGCTGCACCTACGGAGAAACAGAAGTGCCAGACACTGCTCTGTGGTCAGGACTATGCATGTTTGCAACTTCTATTGATGCCAAGGCAAGGAAAATGGTTGTGCACGAGTTTATTATTTTGCCTTTCTGCTTGCAGGTACAACAAGAGCCACATCAGGACAAGAAACTCTGTTGAGCGGGCGTTTTGCGTTTTGAAGAGGCGGTTTGCTTGCCTGAGCAAAAAGCTTGAGTCTAAACATGAGCGATCAGTTGCGATCATAACTGCATGTACAGCACTTCATAATATTGCGTGCACTCTAAAAGACCCACTTCCAAACGGGGATGAGCCTGAACCTGAACAGGCAGATGCTGATGGAGCATGCGTCACTGACAGCCTTCTAGGCATGCAAGTTCGAACAAGGCTGATTCAGCGTTGCTTTGCCAGCAATCGAACTGCAGACGACAGTGAGACGGACTCTGATTAGAGGTAAAACTGTGTGATGTCGTTTATGCAGAAATGCGTGTGAGCCGAAATATGGAAAAACTATATAAAGAACTAACTAAAAAACTGGAAGCATGAACCAACACAGTGGAATCTAGCACAATATGCCCCTTTATTCAATGTTATATACATAGAAGCTTTTGTCGGTTATCTGCACGAGACTTATGCTGCTCCGATCACTGCTCCAGATTCAGAGCAGCCAGCTGCTTTGTCAAAATAGTTATCTTAAGTTTCTGGGCTTCTTCTTTTGCCCTCAAGACGCGCATTTTCATCTTATGAATTGCATTCCGCTTGCTTCTCTCATCTACATGCTGCTCGCGTTTGAATGCATGTTCATCTTCTATCATCTTCATTCTTAACAAGTGTTCTTGGTGCCTCTGTGCCTTTTCATTCTCTGCAGCCTGAAGACGGGCCTCTAGCTCACTGGATATTGCCTCCTCCACAGCAGTGGCTCGACCACCTTGTCGACGACGCACCGGTCGTTCAGCTGCCGATTCCTGGCTGCATGAAGCTGCCAGTCTATCTTCGGCTGCCAACCCAGCAGTGTCCACGGCAGCTGCTGGCTCGCTGTGTACTGTGGCGTCAGACAGCATCTCATCTGCCTGACTGTTCACTGGGAACTCTGCAAGAAGTTTGGATATATAAAGCATTGTAATAAAACCTTCAATAGTGACAGCGTTTGGTCGAGTTGGTTTACCATGCTGATTGAAAGCACTTTACTTCCGTCTCAATAAGGAGAGTCATTCATCACTGTGGTGATAGCATTGTAAGCAGGCAACCTACAAGTGTGTGGAACTCACGTTGTCACATGAAAGAGACGAAATTAAGCGCTCATGTCAGACCGATGGTGCATCTTTGTCATACACTGCACTTTAACAATCAATACAAAATCTCCAACAGTTTCAAAACAAATACAAGAGCTTTACTAGGTGTCCTAATCAAAAATATTGACGACACATAACTGTTTAGCGCTAATATACAAACCAATGAAATAGTACTAGAGACAACATTCCAAGCATGGCAGCTTGATTGCCGTTACATTTGCTTATGCAGAAAATATAGTGGAATGCTTTTCATTTTGCTTAAGTGCGATGCACAGAAGGAAGTTAAAAGACGCGCTCAATACACACATTCTTGGAAGCCACAAACGTGTACTGCAGCACTGCTGAAAAAAGACATTTGCCGCTTGACCACTAATGTGCACTGGCTTAATGGCTAATATGGAGAATGTTACAATATGCAGCCGACAGCTGCATCGGTTCAAATAGTAATCTGAATTGGGTTGTACGGAATGTCCTGCTTACCTTCATCACTTGCATCGGACCGGCCGTCCCCTACCACCATGCTGTCTATGATGTTGGCAACGGCTTGGCTGGCTGACGGCTGCACGTCGCTGTCATAGGGGTTCGGAACCCGTACCGCTATATGCGGGACGATTGCCTCAATCTGGGCGAGCCTGTCATCGAGAGGCTCCGGTGGTGGTCCACCACCTGTAATTAACGTCGCAGTCAGAAATACAAAAAAATGGAATACGGCTGTCACGAAATCGGCGCACATATTCATCAAGTCGGCACGGCGCGCGGCGTCGCGTGGAAAGCATGTAGAGAAAAGCCCCCTTCCCCGCGCGGGAGAGCGCGTAGCTTTGTACGCGTTGCCGTCACCCTCTTTCCCATTGCCCGGGGAGGACGGTGATTCATCGGACTGGAATCAGCCAGAAAAATCGAGAATCTTCTATGGGACCTAGCCAATGACGACGCGCGGCTCGACGGGAGGAGAAGTGGGAGCTATAACCAGCGAAGCTATGTGTGTGTGCGCGCTAGCTTTGGCGCATGTTAACAAACAGACGCGGCGCGCCCTATTTAAAGCGACCGCGCCGCTTGTTGAGCCAGTCAGTCAGTCAGTCAGTCAGTCAGTCAGTTCGTGTTTTGCGACGTATTCGCCTGTGCTACGGCTGGACTCCCGGGGATCACCCGCTGCTGGCAAGCCCACGGACTTTCAAGGGAGCGGCGCTCGTCTCGTATGGCGGCCACATCGTGACTCTTGAGGCGTCGGACTGCAACAGTGCCCGGTGAACAATTTGGTGTTTGTTTATGTACTCTCTCATGTTTCATCTGTTGTAAAGCCTCTACCTTATTGGATACCTGTGAAATTGCATGCTTAGCGTTTGTATTCTGTGAACCTCTCGTCTATGTATTTCAAGTGATCTTGTGTATTCCTTTGTATCGTCTCTTGCTGTGCATAAATTGTGTTTTGTTTGTTACTTCTGACTCCGATCCTTACTCTGGTGTGAACCGGCGACCGCTGGGCACCAAACGACCACCCCCTTCTGTCACTACAAGGTAGTTGAATTCCGGCTGAGCTTGCCACGCAGGTCGAGGGCATCTCCTTCGCGACCGGAACAACTACCCCCACTCACTCTAAGGGTGTCTGGGAGTGTGCGCACCGTTAAGGGCGCATCGTTAATAATACCCCCTAATTATTAACGGGTGACAATTAATCTGGCGTCCGCGACAGGACGTTTGGTGCACTCAAGCTCAGAGGACGGAGAACGAGTTGGAAGAGTTTACGAAGAGGTCGTAAACGGTGTAGCAGCAGAGCGATAGCAAGAGGTACCGCGCTGAAGCGGTTGTGTAAGGTCCATTGAGAGTGCTATGTATTAGCCTTAAGCAGTTCAGATTGGAGATGAATCTCAAGGAGATTATTGCGTTGGGCCTAGAGAAAGGTCTAAAAGGAGCTGAACTGCGAGAATGGGTGGACCGAAAAGAAAGAGAGGTTCTAGAACAAGCTAAGAAGGAAAGAGAAGAGGCTGAGAAAGAAAGAGAGAGGCAAAGAGAAGAACGAGGGAAAGAATGGCTCAGGAAGCAGGCAGAAAAAGAAAAAGAATTCTTAAAAGAGAGAGACATCCTTCTCAAAAAGCTGGCTGAGGTTCGGCGTTTGAAAGGTATTACCGAGCCTCCGGAGGTTACCCTTCCTTATATTAGGAAGTACAGTGTAATAACCGATTCGTTGACAGCCACCTGTGCTGTAGAAACTAGCTCCAGCAGTCAGAGTAAGGTTGTGGAACAGTCCGCTCCCGCGACAGAATGTTCAGAAAAAACAAACTTTTCTGGAGCGAAGATTTCTCAAGAAAGTGAGATTGCCCCCTCCAAAACGACAGGATGCAGAGAAGCTGCAACGGCAGATGTCGAGCCAGAATGCTCGTTCATGTACTCTACGCCTAAAGATGAAGGGCAGGATGGTAGCTCCTTATTAAATGACACCATGGCTGAGTACATGAGTGACCGGGATGAGGAGCTTTCAAATAGCAGTGAGCACGAAAGCTTGAATGAAGGTGGCAGTGCAGATCCTAATCTTGAGGATTCAGAAATGGGAGAAAGTGAAGACTGCACGGCAATGAAGGAATTCATGGAAACATTTAAGAAAGAAGAATTAATTAAAAGTGAGGAGAATGAGTCTCTAGTTGAAAATGAGTCCTGCTTCAAGAAAATACGACTGAAGGTCGTAAAGAGAAGAAAGAAAATGAAAAGGATTGAGAGAGAACCAAGTTCTCAAAAGGACGCTCCTTTCAGACAACAATGTTCTGATTATGTGGGTAAAACTGGATCAAACGTTCCTCGGCCAAAGGTGCGAATAAAAGTGGAAACAAAAAGAAACGGATCCAAACCTGCCAAGTCAGACAAAGTCGACAGGGAAATGTCCTATAGAAAAGGAAGGAAGAAGCGGCCGAACGCCTGGATGTGCAAGCGCATGTGGAGCCGCCCAGATCGAGAAAGAATGAGACGGCCTGCTCGAAGCGCTGCTAGGCAAGGTAGCGTTAGATCTGGCCTAACTTCCGATCGGGAAGCAGAACTCAGGAGTAAAGACCGGAGCAAGAACAACCCGCAATGCAAAAGGCTCTATAGTAAACGGGAAAAGAGCCGAACTCGCGGGAGGAAGAAACGGCAGTGTCTAGTAAAAAGGAGAACTTGGTTATCTGAAAGTTGGAGAGGAACCGATACGTTCCAAGAAGGTGCATCCCGAGTGTGGAAATATAGGCGAAAGCATGGCTTAGGTTTGGGTGCAGCACATTTGAATATTTGTGTGTTTCTATGTTACTGATCCTTGGCATGTATCCAACAACAGTATGTTGCTATGTTTGTGAATTTCATGGCATTGATGTGTGAATTTTGTAAGGTGTTATTACAGTTCGTGAAATTTGTGCAATGTGTGTGATATGGTCATTTGCCCCATATATTTGTGAGCGCATGCATGTGCGCGCGATGTTCGTGGTTGTTGTGAATATTGTGGGACAATATTCTTTAAGGGAGGGGCAGTGTCACGAAATCGGCGCACATATTCATCAAGTCAGCACGGCGCGAGGCCCGCGCGGCGTCGCGTGGAAAGCATGTAGAGAAAAGCCCCCTTCCCCGCGCGGGAGAGCGCGTAGCTTTGTACGCGTTGCCGTCACCCTCTTTCCCATTGCCCGGGGAGGACGGTGATTCATCGGACTGGAATCAGCCAGAAAAATCGAGAATCTTCTATGGGACCTAGCCAATGACGACGCGCGGCTCGACGGGAGGAGAAGTGGGAGCTATAACCAGCGAAGCTGTGTGTGTGCGCGCTAGCTTTGGCGCATGTTAACAAACAGACGCGGCGCGCCCTATTTAAAGCGACCGCGCCGCTTGTTGAGCCAGTCAGTCAGTCAGTCAGTCAGTCAGTTCGTGTTTTGCGACGTATTCGCCTGTGCTACGGCTGGACTCCCGGGGATCACCCGCTGCTGGCAAGCCCACGGACTTTCAAGGGAGCGGCGCTCGTCTCGTATGGCGGCCACATCGTGACTCTTGAGGCGTCGGACTGCAACAGTGCCCGGTGAACAATTTGGTGTTTGTTTATGTACTCTCTCATGTTTCATCTGTTGTAAAGCCTCTACGTTATTGGATACCTGTGAAATTGCATGCTTAGCGTTTGTATTCTGTGACCCTCTCGTCTATGTATTTCAAGTGATCTTGTGTATTCCTTTGTATCGTCTCTTGCTGTGCATAAATTGTGTTTTGTTTGTTACTTCTGACTCCGATCCTTACTCTGGTTTGAACCGGCGACCGCTGGGCACCAAACGACCACCCCCTTCTGTCACTACAAGGTAGTTGAATTCCGGCTGAGCTTGCCACGCAGGTCGAGGGCATCTCCTTCGCGACCGGAACAACTACCCCCACTCACTCTAAGGGTGTCTGGGAGTGTGCGCACCGTTAAGGGCGCATCGTTAATAATACCCCCTAATTATTAACGGGTGACAACGGCACATGACAGTTTATAAAATGCTGAAACTTACCTGTGGCCATCACCTCTCTAGCTTGTCTCGCCTTTTCTTTCTTGTATTTTTGCTTCAAGTTATCCCACAGCTTCTTAAGTTGCTTGACTTCCCGGGGACGCACGTTAGGCATGCTATTATATTCAAGGCACAAGCGCTCCCATGCCTTCGTTTTGGCGTGCAGGGACATCGCATCAGTCTTTTTGTTTTCAACAACGTTCTTGTATTTCCCTAGCAGCTCAGTTAGAAGATCCTTTTCTTCGTCAAGGAATGGCATCTTTACCGGCATGTCGGCTGGCGGTATGGTGGCAAACACAGCACGTACAAGGATCGAAGATACAGAACACGCGAACAGGAAGACTGGCAGAACAGGAAGAACAGGAAGACGGCGCGACTGGCGCGGCGCGACACCGAAATTAGTGTTGCCAGGCTCTGTTTGCTTCTTTGCTGAATTCAGCCATTTCAAGAATTTTCATCCAAAACGTGCATAATAAAATGCATGCCATGCCTAGATATATCAAATAAACTTTAAACTAACAGCGCAGCTCCTTTATTTTGTTCATTATTGGCATATTATTCACATTTAATATACATAATCTCGTAACCAGGAGAGTCATATCCGCCAGTTAAACAGGTGAGGAGCTCCTTTCGCTAGGAAGGCTTCAGGAAGCTTTCAGAATTCGGTCAGGCCCTTCGGGCACTCCTTGTGTTTTGGGAACATGGAGGGCTCCCTACATAAGGTAGGGAAACAGTCTAAAGTAAGGAGTGTTTTAGAATACGGGGGTATGTGTGCTTAAAAAATTAACTCGACTGGTGATGATCAGACTATTGTTATTCATGCAGTTGTCTACCTAGTTGCCTCCTTTACTTCTTTCTGATAAAAGAGCGTAATTTGGATACATAAAGGACAATGGTTTGCAAAATAGGGAAAGCCTCCGGTAGCTAAATAGCTGGGTTGAAAAATGCGACCCGTCCTTCCATGCCACTGACCGTTTGTAAATTGAAATGTTTGAAACCTAAGTACATTTTTATTAGTGGACGTAACTCTGCATGGTCTGGATTGTTCTGCTTTTTTTTAGTTGTTCTGCAGCAATAAACTTTTGGGAGTGTGCTTAATTTTGTATGCACATGTTTGCTCTAGCCTTGCATTATTTAGTGACGCAAGAATTGTGCCTCAATGCATTCTTATGTCGGATGGAAAGATATGCTGACTAGATTGCATTACACAAAACATTTTTTTAAAGGAGAAGCCTAAGAGCGCATGTTTGGCCGAAAACCTGAGGTCATCATACATTTTTGTGATTGATCAAAACAGTGATGAGGTCATAGGTCATATGATTATAGGTCATGAGAAGTGCAGTCTAGGGAAACTTCTGTGGAAAGAAAAATGTCATGTTGGAATAGAATCACTGCCCTTTACTTAAGGATCCACGTAAGTTGCATTTATACTGCAGAGCAGTGTTTGTAAACATGAAAATTATTATAGTGAAAACTTGTGCACTTACATGAACTGTTTACTGAGGCTTCAGAAAACGTCTCAAAAGTAACCTGAAAATACAAATCTGGGGCAAGCTGTAAGGCAAGGTAGTTATTTTTAAAACAGTTTATTAAAGTACACAAGAATATAGAAGCAAAAAGGCAAGCATTCTATAGACCTTGTAGCAAATGGTATTATTATTAGCATACATAGCTTTCATCAGCAAAGGCATCATGATGATAGTCCGCAATTTTGAAAGTGCTTAGGAACATTATCAACTGACGTGAGGAAACCTAATATCATGTCCAAAGACGCTTGGGTTAATACTGTCCTATCACGTGCATGCAGTTCCAAAACAAAGGAGCCTCGTGTACGAGTGGAAACTGTGGAACTCTGACTTGAGCTCCCTCATATTACAGTTGTGTTGTGTTGGATGGAGTTGCTTATGCGCCATAATGGCGTATAATCAACTAAGGCTATTAAGGGCCAAACACGAGGTGCATTATATTTATGTTATGAATACAAACTACAGACGTCAGAGACATTACAAATTGTTCGGGACCATTGCATCCTCGAATAATTTAAAAACGCAGAATGTACCCCAAATGCATCCTCTCCGAGGAGCAAGGCTGGATGAAATGGGGTTGGGTTTCTGTAGAAGTGTGTAAATTATTTTTTTCCTTAGATTCTCGAAATTTATGCAGGAGAATGATATGTCGTTTAAGGTGTCCTCATCTCCACACTCTTCCCATATCGGCTTATCTTCTTTCCTAAGAATGAATTTGTGCGTCATATGGGTATGTCCGTTACGGAGGTGGCATAAAATTGCTTCAAGTAAGCGTTTCTGATGGTTGCATGATTTTTCTTCTTCAAGGTTATGTTTGACAGCGTACAGTTCGTTGTTTGCTTCATTATCGCATGGAATGTCCCATTTTCTTCTTACTTCCATTGGTACGAATTTTATGGCATTCCAGTGCGGTAATTTACTTTCTGAACTTCTGCATTACAGATAGCCGCAGCATTTGCATCGGGTCTCTCATTGCCGCTGATCCTTATGTGGCTTGGTATCCAGCAGAACTTTAGTTGCTGCCATCGTGTTTCAGCTGCTATTATGGTATGTAATGTCTCCTACTAAGGGTTCTACTGCATTACTGGAAGGCAGAGCTGTGATTGTACTGAGGGAATCAGTGAAGATTATGCCCTTTCTATGTTTTTCTTGATTATATGATTTACTGGTAGAACAATTTCATAATATTTAGCAGTGAAAGCAGATGCACGTTCAGGCAGTCTTACTGTATTTTCCCATTTGTCTTGTGCTATAGCGCTTTCCACTTGATGTGCCGTCTAAGAACTCTTCGTATAAAAAGCTATCCAATTTTTACACTTTTCCTCCAAAGCTAGGAACTCTTGTAGCATGTGTTCACGTCGGAAAGCTTTTTTTAAATTGAGTTAGTTTGAAGACACAGAGAGAGGGGAGATTTCACCAGTGTGGTACTAGATCGTATCTCGGGGCAATGATTTTAAGTATTTCCAGTATTTCTAGTTCTAGGCGTATTTCCTCAAAACGGAGAGATAAGGATCTGATTGATTGTGGCATGTTTTGGAACGATATTCTGGACGTGCACTTTGTAACTGTGAGCTAGCATATATGATTTGCTAGGGACTGTATTTTCGAGACACGAGAATGTAAGCAACGATTTTCTGTATTCGGGGGGAGGATCATATGTATCAACGTAAAGGCTGTTTATTGGAGAAGTTTGGTAAGTACTAGTTGAGAGACGCAAGCTGAGGTTATGCAATAAATGCAATCGTTAAAAATTGGATGCTCTTCTGGATCCATATGGTATAGCACCATCATCTAAACAAGACCGCACAACACAGCTGTAATATGAAACAGACATGTCCTGTCGGATCCCCAGTGTTTTCTTGAAAGACCTTTGAGTATGTTAATTGATTTTGAAGCTTTCTCTTTAGGGTTCTTATATGAGGTAGGAATGTAAGTAGTTTTCTCTAAAAGTTATCCCTAGAAACTTACGTTCATTTTTACCTGGTAGTTCATTCTCATTTATGTACACTGAGGAATTGAGATACACTCCTCCTTTGAGAGAAAACACAATCGCCACTGGTTTCTGAGGAGAGAACTGAAATCCATTTTTCTTTGCCCATGTTGCATTTTATTTATTGTTATTTGTACTTGTATTTCAAAGGTTGATACATTTCAGGAGATGCTGACTATCTGCAATCATCGTCATAGACTGAATACGAAACAGATTTAAGTATTAAACCGACAGCAGGGCTGTGCTGTTTGTGTGTGAATGCATCACTGAATGTATTTTCGAGTCGAACTGAGTGAGTTGTAGTTGAGCGTGTTCTTTTAAAATCGCATTGATGGTCATCGAGAAGTTGGCGAGATTCTATATTTAAGGTTAGACTGATGGTAAAACGGTTTCAAAAAGTTATTCCTGACAGCCAGTGAGAGCTATGGACCTGTGACTATTGAGGGAGGTTGGTTTTTTTCCGGGTTTCAAGAAATGTATAATAACAACCTCTTTCCAGGCTTCAGGTATTAAGGTGAAAGCCTTTAATGGCTCATGCTGTCGTGGACAAAGTGTGTCCCATTTTTGCGGCTCTGTGACTGGCCGAGGCGGTATGCGTCCCTGCCATCTGCAATGCCACACTTACTGTGCCTTTCCTAAAGACGTCTCATGTTGTCTAGCGTTCCTGCCATCTTCAATCCTACACTTGAACATGCGCCCATGAACGGCACGCGATAGCTGCCGCAAAAATGGGACACACTTTGTCCACGACAGTGTGACATAGTATGACCCATTAAAGGCTTTCGTCTTAAAAGGGAGCGCAACCGTGTCAGTGACAGAGTAGCTTGGCGTTCCTAGCTCGTAGTTCTTAGTCCGGCGTTCCTAAAACAACCGGTGTTTTCTGCATAAAGCTTTCCCCCGGCCTGGTGCTCGGCTCTTTGGGGTGAAATGTTTGGGAAAGGGGTCATAGGTCTCAAATAGTTGCTCCGATGTGGCGGTGATCAGTTCCGCCATCGGACAACAGTAAGTCCGCCTTGTGCGACAAAAGCTCATTATGTGGCCCTTTTTCTTTTCCCAAACATTTCACCCCAAAGGGCCGAGCACCAGGCCGGGGGAAAACTTGTACCCATTGAAAAACCGGTGAGTAACCGGCGGCACCAGGGATCGAACCTGGTACCTCCCGAACACGAGGCGGAATGTTGTGTGCATCGTATACAGTGCTGTCTGTCTTGTGAAGCCGAGGGGGTAGTGATAATCCATGGCAAGCCAAGATTAACCACGAACAGCCGAGATAAGCTAAGATCAAGCAAGGGAAAACAGGGACAAGCCAAGATAAACCAATCTCAAGCTACGTATATCGTGGCATAGCAGAGTTAAGTCACTGCCATTTTTTTTTCTGATATCCATGTGCTAGGGACCCAAATTAGTTTCTTGTAAGCATAAAGCGATAGGTAAGTGCACAGCTAATATGTCCTCTGCAGTTCCAGTTTACTGTTAAAGCAACCCTATCCTATGTTGGTAACGGGAACAAACTGCTTCTTTTGGCCCCGTCATTCACAGCTTGTCTTTTTAGGTTTTTCCAAGGACTCCCGCTACCTCTGGGATTTTGACGGTTCAGGACTATCTCGGGTTGTTGTGTCCATTGCATCTTACGATGCAATGAACGTCCGTGCAGAACGCACGAATGCATTTTAGTTTGGTTTGCCCGTTTGCGGGGAGCCTTTGTGGCCGGCTGACTTAAAAGACCGCATGGCCTGCTTGTTGTGAGATGGAGCAGCGCAAGCCACTGCCACCTAGGGCGCAGATGCCCTGCACCAGGCTGACCTCTTGTGGCCTTGGCAGGTACTGAAGCCGGCTGTGACGCCGCGGCCTCCTGTGCCACAGCAGAGTACGCAGGGTCACATAGCAATGAGAGTAGGATTCGGTCTACTTTGCAAGGTAATGTTCTCTGTGAATTTCAGTCTCACAATTTCTTTTTTCATTTTCCATGTTGGACAGCTTCGTGAATATACTGCATGGTGACCATGACAGCTTAGCACAAAAATTAATTTTTGCAATTTGCGGCAGTAGTGCATGCGAAAAACATTTGCCAAAGGTTATTTGGCCCCGGCAGCTCTGAGAACTTTGGCCATACTTCGGAAAGTTGTAGCAACGACGTGGATTTCGAATGTCCCGTCGGATATTTAGCTTATGTATCCTACACCAACAGTGTCTGGAAGTTTGCTGAACGCAAATGTCAGTACCAAGTGCTTAGTAAGCACTCCTTTTCCGTCTCGCGGTAATTTTATTCTGTAGACATTTCTTACGTTCTGTTCTTGTTGTACTTTTGGTGAGTCTGGGTTTGGGTTGTGCATGATCGGACAATCTGGAGATATTCTTTGGCATATGCTGCTGCTTGAGATATTGTGGTCAAATCGGAGGTATCAGAGCAATAAGAGAGTTCATAGTAGAAGTCAGTTCATGGTCGCAGAGGAGGAAAAATTTGCCGACGATTGCGTTATTTCTTGATGCGAAATTTAAACGCAGCTCCTCAGCTGTTGCAGCTTTTCGATAGATTGAGGCAAAGAATCGAGCAAGACATGTATGTAAAATTACAGACAACTTTAAGACAGACGGTTCCTAATGGCAAACGGCAGCGACTATGCGTTTCGGCTCGGGCGGTGTACATATCGATATCCTTCGCCACCAGCCCGCCGCTCTGATTGCCGCCGCACAGGTGTGGCATTGGAGGAAGAGCGAAGAGAGCAATAAGTTATCGGGAGGGTGCGGGAAGCCACACGTGGGCCTATAGGAAAAAAAAAGGTCTTAACGCAGCGCGCCCGGGCTGCGGCAAACGCCAATGGAGTGCCTGTCTAGGCATCCCACGTAGTGTACATACCTATATGTATTATAATAATAAATGTTTTCACCACCACCACCACCTGACGCCGCTAGCGAGTCAAGTCACCGTGGCTCTGCGCTTCGGCTTGGGCTGCATGCACCGTGATCCGCTAATGCAGAGCCGGTGCTTCGGCAACCGGAGAACACCATCGCCGCCCCGCAGGAAGAAGGGGAGATACACGCAGCGGCGAACTTTGGCGGCAGGAGTCCACGCAGCAACCGGAGAACACGAGGAAGAGGGTACGCGCAGCGGCGAACGGAGCGGCAGGAGCGCGCGCTGCCCCGGCTACGGAGCTGATTATGAGGGACAGCTGCGACGCCGACGGCGACGACGACGCGAAATGCAGGAATGGGCGCCAAAGAGCTTTGCTCTAAAAGGAGAGAAGCCGGTCGTGCTTTGTGTGGCAGTATTGTAGGCGTACTTGAGAAACGGGAGAAGCCGGTAGTAGTTTTAGTGGTCGGATGCGACATACATGAGGAGCATATCACTTAGGTGCGGTTAAAACTTTCAGCCTCGCTATTCGTCTGCGGATGGTTGGCTTAGGTAGAATTGTTAACAATGCCGCACTGCGGAATGATGGCTTCGACGGTATCGGAAAGAAGAATTAGTTGTAGTTTAGGTTTGGTTGCCCTTATAGTTGAATTGCGAAAGCAACGGCGGAAGCTTCTTTTGCCTGCTACATTATTCCCTTATCACGCCCTATCAGTGTAAGGTGCTACATTATGGGTACACTTACGTTCATCCTTTAAAGGGCTACTCTCCACCCTACAATCAAAAGCATTTTCTTTCCCCGTGACTAGGAGGCTTCGCCCCAGAATGCAAGGTGGAAAAAGAAATGTTTTTGAAAAGAGAAGCTGTCCGGAGTTCCCGGGTTAGAATCCGACCTCGGCGGCTGCGAAACGAAGTGGCGTCATTGTGCTGTGCGACGTCAGCGCACGTTAAAGATCCCCATGTGGTCGAAATTACTCCGTAGCCTTCCACTACGGCTCCACTTTCTCTCTTTCCACTTTCACTCCCACCTTCCTCCCTTCCCTTACGGCGCGGTTCAGGTGTCCAGAGAAAACGTGTGACAGATACTGCGCCTTTCCCTTCCTCTGAACCAACTATTACTAAAAAGAGTAACTAATAACACCGTTACAGCCACAGCAATCACCCGATTCATTGGTGTTTCTTTTCTCCTGTTCTCTCGTAAAGGTTTTTCACTCTCCTGCCCGGTCGCTAGCCCTCGCAAGCCAAATTCTCCTTCCTCTTCCGTGTTTGGTGGGAGGTGGGGCGTGGCACTCTGCGTGAGCGAAAACGACAAGGGCGAGGGAGCGCGCGCATCTGCATTCAGCGCAGTCAGTCTAGCCAAGGCGAGGGAAAAGCCCGCCGCAGTCGGCGCACACAGTTAGTCGTGTACGCCCATCCTTCACCCGTAAATCAGCGAGTCGGATCAATGGATGTCTCCGCTACTCCGATGTCAGCCTAGCGGCTCGTAGAGAATGGGGAAGCTGGTTTCTCGAAGGGGAGGATGAAAGAGCTTTGATTTGTTTTTGTTTTTTTGCTGCTTTGTGGCGCGTGCATTGCTGTAGCATTTTTCACAGACTATCTCCGGTACCTGATCGAAGCGTCGGGATTCCTTGCTTAAATATCATAACCTGAACAGTGGCCTATGCAGGGTATGAAACGAGAGCGTAAGCTCCCAGCCCACATATAAAGTCACACTAAAACCAAGCCGTATGGACTTGCCAGCGTGCCGTAGGAGTAACGAGAATGTAGATGGTTCTGGCAGGCTGATTCTGATATCACCCTCCCATATGAATTGAGGGACCTGAGTTCCAAGCTGCTGCCCCTGGCATAGGGGTAACGTGAATTCAAATGTCAGGTCAGACTGATTTCTTTATGAGGAAATCTTAGCTACGTCTCCTCTCGGCGTAGCTGTCGCCATGCGAGGTCTCGCATTTGCTGTCGTAGTATTGTTTTCGCAATACAATCACGGCCATGGTCATTGAGAAACGTTTTAGGCAACCGTGGCACAAAAATATTACAAGGGTTCAACGCTGCTGCAACAAATATTGAGCGAAAGCATTAGCTGCGGGTGACCGAGCGTTCTTTTCTTTTGAAGCGAAAAGCTTCACTGGCTAGTCAACACCGGGTCTGGCGTGTGTGTGATCACTTTTAGCCACAGCTCCGCGTGCGCAAACTCGCCGAGTGATGTCGCTAGCAGAGGCGCAGGTGTTTGAAGCGAAAGGTTTCACTACGAGGGTCAGAGCCGAGCTTCGCGTATGCTGTGACGTCACAGCCAAGGCCAAATACGCAGTCTCCTCACCAAGCTCTGCCGGCATTGCCTAGCAACGCTTAAGAGGTGTGCGAGTCCTTATTAAAAATAAAGAAAACTAGTATCCATCCGGGAACCGAGCCTATATTCTTTGGATTCCCAGCCGAGCAATTACGGCTGTGCCACGCCGCGCGTCCTGAAGCGTGCTCATGATTCCGCTTGTGTACCGTGAAGATGATAGCGGAATTCCGCGCGTGACAGATTCTGCGATTGATGCGCAATTTTAAAGTACCAAAGACTAAAATAGTTAAGGCACTCAATTTGGGTGACGTCAAGGATGTGACATCACCCATCTGCCGTCAGCTATGAGGCTATGAGAACCAAGCCAACACCAGATGTTGACCAAGCGGGAAGGAATGCACTCCAACGCCGCCGGGCGGCGCTTCTTGCCTTCCGCGAGTCAGATTCTGCACCTTTCCTTTCCTGTAAACGAATCATAGAACGCCGGCGAACATGGAAGCCAAGGACTGTTCAGCTGCTGACCAATAACGCAGAAGACTGGAGAAATTAACTTCTGATCCCGAGGTAGTCATTGCTTTTCGCTACGTATATGCAGGCATGGATGAGCTAAGCCACGTTTAATTTCATCTTTTATCTTCCATCCGGGTCAGGAGGGTGGCTGATCCTGGCCCCGATGGGGCTCGGGACAGGTTGGGACAGGTAGATCACTGCCGTTTGCGACGGGGGCTAGCCTGCCAACTAACTTTAACTGTTGTAAGCCGTCATTGCACCCGCCACCGTTTTGGTTGGGGAGAACGGCTGATGCGGCACGCGTCTTTCTCTCCCTCTTCTTTTTCTTTCTTCTCTATTTTCTCTTATGTCCGCACAAGGCAGTGGAGGGCCCCGCCGGTGTGGTGCAGTGGTAAGACGCCCGACTACTGTGCCGGAGTACCCGGGTTCGATCCCGACCTCGGCGGCTGCGTTTCAATGGAGGCGAAACGAAGAGGCGTCCGTGTGCTGTGCGATATCAGCGCACGGTAAAGATCCCCAGGTGGTCGAAATTACTCCGTAGCCCTCCACTACGACTCCTATTTCTCTCTTTCCACTTTCACTCTGTCTTCCTCCCTTCTCTTACGGCGCGATTGCGGTGTCCACAGAAAACAAGTGAGACAGTTACCGCGCCTTTCCCTTGCTATAAATAAATCAGGCAGTGGAGGTTGCTCAGCTACAGAGCAGTAGCAGGCCCGTGCAGTTTCTTTTTCTTCCTACAGTCACAACAACCCTCCTACAGCTACAGAGTCAGTAGCAGGCCCGTGCATTATTTCTTTCTTCCTACAGTCGCAAAAACAACGACGAATGCCGATAAGAGAGGTAAGGGATAGGAGAGGAAGAGTCTTCTTTCGCTATTCTCCTCTTAAGAGACATCTAAGAGACCATTTTAATAATGCAAAAGCTTACTTCGCAATGTTCACAGATTTCTGCCAGCAGTTGGTGTCCGCAAAGTCGTGTCCGTAGCAGTTGTAATTGAGAAATGGTAGAGGTTCATGAGTGGTGTCAATCGATAGAGAGTGACGTAATGTTGTGTTCAAAAATATTGTCGCCAATAAGTTAATTAGGTAAATAATTATAATAATTGGTTCACATGTAATGAAAGGGCAGTATCTGTCACACGTTCTGTGGGCATCTGATTGATTGATTTATAGGAAGGAAAAGGCGCAGTAATGTCCCAATTTTTTGTGGACACCTCAACCGCGCCATAAGGGAAGGGAAGGTGGGAGTGAAAGCGTGGAAAGAAAAAGAGTTTCGGGTAGTGGATGTGGCGTCACGCATGTAATGTGACGTGACCGGGAGTTCCACGCCGACCAAGCTGGAGAGCGGACGTGCAATCGATGGGCTTGATCGACCACGAACGCTTGCTCTCTATTTCGGCCACTGGATTTCGGAAATTTTCTGGGATTCGACTCTATTCAGGAAGCGCTCACCGCGGATTATCAAGACTCCAAGGGGGGCCAATTCTTTCGCACATTTTTGAGGCTTTGAAGAACTTCGCATGCCACGGGGGATACTAGGCCTAGTTAGGCCTAGGCAAACAAAGGCACCCCCGGCCGTTTAGAAGCTCGACGAAAATTATGGAAACTGTGGAGAGAACGAGCACAGACTCTGCGGAGCTGAAAGAACCTGGTCAGTGGTTTATTGCTAAGAAAAGAGGAAAGACGGTGCCACTTGAGAACGAGGAACGCAGCGTCACCGATGATCAAGGGAGAGAGCGAGCCGCGTCCAAGCTCGCCGAAAGAGATTGGCAGCAAAGTCGGTTGAAAAGCAATCGATCAAGATACCCGACGGAACGGACAAAATAATTCTCCGCCCACGGGGAGGAGTCAACCGCCTACTTAAGTACGGCAACATTGAACTTGCGGAGTTGATCGCTCGCACCGCGAATATAAACACCAGAGAGGCCGCGCAAGACACCTTCTCGTTCAACACAAAACAGCAGTCTATCCTCATCGCAACAGACAGCGAATAACGGAAAAGAAAATACGTCACAGTACGCGTCCTCGAAATCGAGGGCCAGAAAATTGAAATCACGGCGTACGTCGCTATGCCCGAAGACTGCGGTAAGGGGGTGGTACACGACATTCCCCTTCGCATCACCGAGGAAGAAATAGTGCAACGGCTACGCACGATCAAAGGCAACCCCCCCGTGCTAGGAGCCAGGCGCCTGGGCAGGAACTCAACCACCGTGCTCATACTGTTTGAAAAACCAGAGGTTCCGAGGTGGGTAAAACTCTCCCTTACATGGCAAAGATGTGTATTATATAGAAACAAATACGAGGTTTGCAACACATGCGGGCGCCTAGGGCACCGCGAGGATGTCTGCCCAGATCGGAATAACGCTAAGTGCAGAGGATGCGGAGAAGAGCGCCCAGATCAGGGACACACCTGCGAAATAAAATGTCAGCTGTGCGGTAAAGACCATCCGCTTGGCGACAAGAAGTGCAGAGAACTCTACAGGACTCCCTACCAGACCAGAAAATATCAATGGGGGCAGAAAATTGCCGAACAGCAGCAGCAGCAGCACAACGAGCAGCAGCAATATCCCAACACCACACCTGAGAGCGGCCGCAGAGGACGCTCGAAATTCAGGAGAGACCACCGTGACCAACGCGGATATTCTCAAGATAGGGACGGAGGCTTTCGGGCGCGGAGCGGGGACTTCCCGCTGTTGGAGGACGCCAACCGACGTCACCGTTCAAGCTCCCGCAGCAGCAGGGAGCGGTCCGGATCCAAGCCCAGGTCGGGGTCCAAATCCAGAGTCACGGCTAACTGCAGGGACCCAGCCACCCAAAAACGAAGCCCGAGCGGGGATAGTAAAACCATGAGTTTCAGCAGTGGGGTTCCCCAGGCTAAAGATGAGGAAAACAAAGAAAAAGATAAAGAAATAGAAAAGTTAAGAAAGGAAGTTGAGAAACTGAGGGAGATAATTAAAAAACGCACCCAGTACCTCCACCAATCCAAATCAAGCCAAATTCGGGGGCTCCCACGCCTCCACAGACTCCCCCCGCAAAACAAGTAGCCAAACCGACACCTCCACCTGCGACGTCAAAGGTGCTAACACCACCCGCGGCGTCAGACGCGGAGGAGGACGCAATGATCACTGAACAGGGCAGGCCACCTCCCCCGCAGAAACGAAGAGGCGGGGAAACAGATCCGCTGGCGGCAATAGAGCATAGACTAGACGCCAAATACGGGGCGAGACTCGAGCGGCTTGAGACAGGCATGACCAACATCATAGGCGCCCTAAACCGAATTCAGGAACAATCTAAACAAACAAACGCGGCTCTTGCTGCTATGGCAGAAAGGTAAACAGTGAGAGAAGGGATACTTGACCAATTCCAACATGCGCAAAACGCAACCAAAATGTTAATTCGATGGTATGGCAGTGGAACTGCCGAGGATTCCCGCGCAAGTGAGAGTTAGTGCAACAACATCTCGAGCAAATAGTTAATAACCTCTAGCCGTAGCCCTACCGGAAACTGGCAAAGGAGTAATTAAATTATCAGGATATCAAGCGTTTGCTAGTGGACGGAGAGAAAAATCCAGGGTCACTACATTCGTCAGAAGGAACGTAGCGGTGATCGAACATGAAATTAGTTCTCGCGTCATTGAGGCGGTTTTCGTTGAAATCATCACGGGCAAGAAGAAGGAACCCAGTATTTTCGTCCTAAATATATATAGCTCTCCTCAGCAGCGCAAAGTTAGGTTCAAGGCAATATTTCGCAAAGCAATGAAGGCAGCCGGAGCTAACCCCCTGCTAATTGTAGAGACTTCAACGCCTGCCACCAAGAGTGGGGATATAATAGGCAAGATCCGAAGGGCAGGCAGTTATGGGAAGATTTTCACGAATTAAACCTCGCCCTGCAGACAGACTCTGGCTGCCCGACCAGGGTGGGAAACAGTGTGAGCAAAGACACAACCCCAGACCTAACATTCATCAAAAACATAGAGGAGCTTAGGTGGAAGAACACAGAGGACAACTTTGGAAGCGATCATTAGGTCCTCGAATTAACGCTTAAACGGCGAGTCAAAGTAAGACGAGAAAAGATTATCAGCGCAATCGAATGGGAGAAATTCAGACAAATTAGGAAATCTGCAAAGATGGACGAAAATATTGAAAATATCGACGATTGGGCAGAAACCCTCATGCACCACTTTAAATCCGCTACCATTACCCTAGAGGGGGACGATGCACCGAAAACAGTCGACAGGAAACTCCTACACATGTGGGAAGCAAAAAAAGGTATGGAAACACGCCTCCGGTGTCAGAGATGGAACCGAAACCTAAGGTGAAAAATAGCCAGGCACAATAAGTAAATTGAGGATTATGCATTTATACTCTGCGAGCAAAACTGGTGTAACAGGTGCGATGAAATGGAGGGCAGCATGAGCCTTTCAAAGACGTGGAGCCTGCTAGGATATCTTTTTGATCCCGACAGTTCGAAAACAAAGTCAAACACAACAATAGAAAAGGCAAGACACGCGTTCGAGGAGACTGACGAGGAACTAATAACTAAACTCGTAGACACATATGTCGGCGATACAACATCCCTCCCTCTTAGGCAATACGCGGGCCCACTGAACGAGGCCCTCGACGCGCCCATCTCAGAAGCGGAAGTTAGAGCCGAAATACTGAGCCCAAAGCCCCGGCCCCGATGGAATAACAAATAAAATGCTACGAAACCTAGACGACGCTTCCATAACGGCACTCACCAACTACATGCAAGAAGTATAGAGTAGCGGTAGTCTTCCCCAGCAGTGGAAAACTGCAAACGTTGTGCTAATTCCAAAACCTGGCAAGCCCCCGAAATTGGAAAACCTCAGCCCTATTTCTCTAACCTGTTGCATTGGAAAGCTTATGGAACGCGTAATCCAAACAAGGCTAACTAATTTCATGGAGAAAAACGACCTGTGGCCGCACGAGATGGTCGGATTCCGACCGGGCCTGTGCACACAGGATGTAATGCTCCCATTACAACATGACATAATTGACTCGAAATCCAGAGACGCGAAGGTAATTCTAGCCCTAGATCTAACAAAAGCATTTGACAACGTAAAACACCAGGCAATTCTCGCGGGACTACAGGAATTAGGAGTTGGCGAGAGGACATATAATTACGTAATGGATTTCCTGACAAACAGGACGTTGAAACTAAAGTTTCAGGACCTAAAATCCCCTACTGTCCACCTGGGAAGTAAAGGAACTCCGCAAGGCTCGGTGCTCTCCCCCTTCCTTTTTAACGTGGTGATGAGAGGCCTTCCTGCCGCTCTTAAACTCATAAAAGACCTGAAGTTCAGCATTTACGCGGACGACGTTAATTTCTGGATGAACAATGGCGGCGATGGCAGCATAGAGGAATGCCTACAGGCCGCGGCGGACACCATTGCGTCCTACGCGGCCGAAAGGGGTCTTTCGTGCTCTCCGCAAAAATCCGAACTTTTCATATATAATCCAAAATCAATGAGGTGCAAGGGCGACTTTAACGTAGAAATTAAGGTCGACGACAAAACCGTAACAAGAGTCCAGCAAATCAGAATCCTCAGGACCAATGAAAAAGATAAGATAGACGCACTCATCAGGCGTTGCGTCAAGAGGGCGCTGGGTCTACCCATCTCCTCTTCTACGGAACGCCTGATAGAAATAGGAGTGCATAATAGCTGGACGGAACTTGCTGAAGCGGTGAGAATCGCCCAATATGAAAGATTAAGTAGGTCGAGCACGGGTCGAACCCTCCTAGAATGGGTGGGTCGAAAAATAGATAGGGGCATAGCCGACAAAGTTGCCCTACCACCACAATGTCGCGAGAACATCATTGCCCGTCCTCTCTCCCGCAACATGCACCCAGAACACAACAACGAGGAAAAGACTCCGTTATCAAGGCCCTGGAAGCCAAGTATCTGCCACACATGCCAACGGAAACCCACCCGCCATACGGGGGGCTGCCGAACGCGCGGCTCGACCGAGACATTACCATGTCAGAGGTACGGGCAGCGCTGCACGAGCTCAACGCCCGCTCAGCAGCCGGCCCCGATCTTATTACCAACAAGATGCTACGTAACCTTGACTATGCATCGATCGAGGCCCTAACCCGCTACTATAACGAATGCTGGCGTTCGGGCAAGCTCCCCCGACAGTGGAAAACGGCAAGAACAATCCTAATCCCGAAACCGGGCAAGCCATCGGATATCGGCAACTTGCGTCCCATCTCGCTCACGTCCTGCGTGGGCAAGGTGCTTGAGCACGTGCTTTCCAACCGATGGCAGGAGTACCTGGAAAAGGAAAACCTATATCCGGATACGATGATCGGCTTCAGGCGCAGACTCAGCACACAAGATGCCATGCTACAACTTAAACAAGAAATAATCGACAACAAGACACAAGACAGCAAAGTAATTCTGGGACTTGATTTACAAAGCGCATTCGACAAAGTCAAACACTCAGCCATATTAGCACAAGTATCGAGACTCAACATGGGGGTAGCGAGCTACAATTACATCCAAGACTTCTTGACCAACCGCACGGTGGAACTGCACGCCGGAGACCTTAAGTTCCCCGAACACAAGCTCGGAAGCACGGGTACCCCGCAAGGTTCAGTCATCTCGCCGTTGCTCTTCAACCTTGTCATGATCGGGGTAGCGAGGGCAGTAGAGGGGACCGGCGTCCGGCATACGATCTACGCCGACGACATTACCCTGTGGGCGGCAGGCGGCACCGACGCCAGCATTGAGCAGCAGCTCCAAGAGGCTGTTACTGCCATCGAGCAACACCTTAACGGCACAGGCCTAGTGTGCTCGCCCGCCAAATCCCAGCTGTTCGTCCTCACACCATTACAACGGGGACGGAAACGCGCTCCCCCTCGGGAGTGCGATCACATAAAGATCGTGGCTGCATCGGGGCAGCGCATCCCCGAAGTTCCCAAGATCAGGGTCCTGGGCCTGCTACTAAACAAGAACGGCCGCAACGACGAGACCATCAACAAGATCACCACCAAGGCAATGGACGCTATCCGGCTCATACACCGAGTCTCGACACGATGGGCAGGCATGCGTGAAGACAGTCTTCTGCGCCTCGTCCAGTCGTTCGTGATCAGTCACATCGCCTACGTTGCGGCCTACCTCAACTGGCAGGCCGCTGACCGGACAAAGATAAACACGCTGATCAGACGGGTTTACAAGACGGCGCTGGGATTAATGGGGACCACGAGTACGGCTCGGCTCCTGCAGCTCGGCGTCCATAACACCTTAGAAGAAATAGCCGAGGCGCAGCTCACGGCGCAAATGGAGCGCCTCTCTACCACCAAGACAGGCCGCAGCATACTGACGTCCCTGGGTTACAATCCCCGAGCTCCCAGTCGGCAATCGTGTGATATCAGCGATGAGGCGTGGGCCCACATCCACGTGGACCCCATCCCGAAAAACATGCACCCCGAGTACAACCAAGAACGGCGGCAGGCGCGGACCAAAGTCCTCGTCGAGCAACACGCCCAGGACCCGCACGCCCGGTTCGTGGACGCTGCGGAATACAAGCGAGAAGGATTCGTGGCAGTGGCCGTCGCGGCGGCTACCGGCATCAAAACAACGGCAGCGAGCGTGCGGTGCACGGACGCCACAGACGCCGAGGAGGTTGCCATCGCTCTGGCGATCTCGGAGGCCGAGTGTCGCACCGTGCTCAGCGACTCGAGGAACGCTGTGCGCAACTTTGCCAAGGGGCGAGTGTGCGCGCCGGCGGCCGCCATCATCAGTAAGCTCCAGCTTCAAGACCGCGGCAACACTATCCGCATCAAGTGGTTCCCGGCGCACGCGGGAGATTGTGCATCCTCACCGAATCACAACGAGACGGCCCATTCGGCGGCGCGAGCGCTTACCTTCCGCGCCCCCGAGAAGGACCGTTCCGAATGGTGGTTCGAAACAAAAGACAGAATGACCAGTTACGAGGAAGTGACAAAATTTTACCGCCTAGCTCGACGGACAATGCCGCCGCCTCACCCGGCACTTAGTCGGGAGGAGGCGGTCATCCTAAGGCAAATGCAAACCGGGTCACTCCTAGCCCCGGCAATGCTACACGTCCTCCACCCAGACATCTACACGAGTGATATGTGCAGTGTATGTCAAGTGGGTCCGGCGGACCAATGGCACATCATGTGGGACTGTGCCAGGTTCCCGACAGAAGCTGCATCCAGGACATACCCGCCGGAACTTCAAGATGCTGTGCAGAATACAGACAAGGACATGCAACTATGGGCCGTCCAGCAGGCCCGGGGTGCGCTCGAAAAGCACAAGCCTCACACCCACCACAAACGGGTCAAATGAGGTAGTGCAGAGTAGGGCTTAACCCCGGGTAGACGCTTGGCCAGCGTCACGACGCGTTAACCCGTCGTTTGCCGGCTCCCTAATAAAGTTATACATACATACATACCACAAGGAGAAAGGGGAGAAGAGAGCAGAGGCACTGGTTAAAAGTGCAAAAGAATTCAGAGTAAAAGAAGTTGCCTAAATAGACGCTGTAAGCGGCAGGGGCGGCAGTCGCCGCGGTAGTCGATGGTAGCGGCGCACCAGTCGCTCCGCCACCATCCGAAGCAGAAACATAGACACTGCTGAAGAGGTCGCAATATAGCTCGCTTGCGTCGGAACGAAGGCTAGATTGATCTTTAGCGACAGTAAAACTGCTCTCTGGAATATCGGAAAAGGCAGGGTCTCGCAAGAAGCCGCCCGAATCCTAAAAGCTGCTACTAAAAACGATTGCAAAATCACCCTAATTTGGGTCCCAGCACACACGTCCGTCCCCGGCAACGAGGCGGCCCATGATTTAGCCCGAGATCTCTACTTCCGGGCAAATGCGGAGCCGCCCGACTGCCAGGCGATGGACGAACGTTTGCAAACCTATAAAGAAATAATCAAAAATTATAGATTAGGAAGACGTCTGATGCCGCCACCGAATCCTAGCTTAAATAAAATAAATCCTAGCTTAAATGCCCTAAGTCTCCGGGTGCTAGGGACAACACAAAAAGTAGAGAAGCCTGGGTAACCCTGCTGCGAAGCGACGTCCCCGCTGACCAGCAGAAAGCCGTCCGCCTGGCGGCTGAGGCCCCGAATAACCAATGTCTATTCGCCAGTCCTTAGTCGCGGAGGTTCCAGCCCCCGTTCCTCAGGCCTGCGTGCCAGGAGCGGGGAGTAGGGGGCATTCTAAATCGGTGGAAATTAAAGTTTTAATCAAGCTGTCAATCGTGACGTGACCGAAACTAGAGCCGCAAAATTGCATTGGGGATTGTCGTGCAATTTCAATGTACCAAAGGTAAACAAGAAGTGAATTAGTAGGGTTATTTGTTTAACCTACACCAGTGCAGCAGGGCATAAGAGATTTCCGACACTGCTGTAGGTTAAACAAATGGCCTTAAGTGACATAGAGGATGTGAGGACACGCAACCGGAAGTAGAGCCGAAACACGGCAAGGAGGATGTTGGCGCGCAATTTGAAAGTACCAAAGACTAAAATATGACTAAAATGGGTTAACAAGAAGTGAATTAGGCAACTAGAAGCAACAAGTAACCAGCAGCAGCATCTGTGCTTACGCATTCCTCCAATGCAGAGAGAGAGGGAGAAAGAGAGAGAAGGCAGAGAGGTTAGCCAGGAAAGCTTCCAGTTTGCTACCCTGCACTGGGGAAGGGGAATGAGGAGTTTAAAGGAGAAAGAAGAGAATGATAGAAAAGGTAAGGCGGCGAGGAGCACAGTCACAGTTTCTCAATCAAGTTTGTGTCTCTCATAAAACACAAGTGCCTTGAAGGCCTTGCCGTTAGACGCCTTCTGTGGTCATGGGCCGAGGATTTTCTCCTCTGTGAAGGGACGGCTGTGAAGATGGTCCAGAGCCGAGCGCAGCGCATGTCTTTCGCTTGAAAAAGCAGGGCACTCGCAAAGGAGATGCTGTGTGGTCTCTTCGCAGCCGCATCTTTAGCAGTTAGGGCTATCCGCCATTCTCATCACATAAGCGTATTTTTTGGTGAATGCAACACCGAGCCACATACGGCACATCAGTGTTGTTTCGCGCCGCCCTTTGTTAGGGGGAACACGAAGGCGCAGCCCAGGGTCTAGTTCCCTGAGGCGTCGATTGGAAAATTCTCCTTTGTTCCAGGCTGAAAGCGTTAGCTCCGCCGCTAAGGAACGAAGTCGACAAGCTACGTCAACTCTAAATATAGGAATGTTCACTGTAGTTCCGTCGTTGTGTGCAGAACGGGCAACTTGGTCTGCCTGGTGGTTTCCCTCAATACCGCCATGTCCAGGTAGCCACTGGAAAGTTATATCATGACCTTTTGATGTAGCGTCGTGGTATAGCACGCGGATCTCTGCAGTTAGTTGTTCATGTGATCCACGACGTAGCGCAGCTTGAACGCCTTGAAGCGCTGCTTTCGAGTCCGTAAAAATGGACCAGACACCTGGAAGTTCCTGGCCGATGTATTCAATAGCTGCACGTAAGGCCGCCAGTTCCGCACCAGCTGAAGAGGTGGGGTACGTCGTCTTGATCCTCAGCACGATGGACCTCGACGGTATCACTACGGACCCCGCGGAGCTTGTTGAAGCAACTGAGCCATCGCTGTAGACGTGTTCACGATTATTGTGCATAGAATACATGTGACCCAACGTCATTTGCTTTACAGTCTTTGCAATAATTGATTTTGCAATACTTGGGAAGCCGCACCTTTCCTACTTTTGTGGGCTATGCCAATGACAAAAACAAACAACAAACCGGAGTGAAAATTCTCTTCCTGGGACAGGATTGCCACAAAGGTCTTTACCGGAAGATAAGTTTATATCAAATGGCGCTAGACCACTGCCACCAACACATCGGAGCCCTTTGACTAACTGTGGCCTCAGTGTGATCTGGAGGATGCCTGCAGGAGCTATATTAGGAGGTATGTGAACCATCGATTTCGCCTAAGGGCACGCGAGAAAATCAGTAAGTTCAGTTATTGCCTGAGGTTATTTCTCATGATAGGCTGCCTTGACCTTGTTGGGTGATCGTTTGTTCAACAACATGTATCTTCACATGGGCTACGCGGGTCACAAAGTTCATTCTCTGGGCGACCATGATGAAGGCACAACGGAATTCGTACACAGTGTAGCGACCATTTCATCAACCTTGCTCACAGCGACGTTATATATCTGGACATTTAATTTCTTTCAGGCCTTAGTTACAGCTCTCGTTCTCTCTTCTTCCATTGTTATTAAGCTTTTTTTATCCTCCGCCTAGTTCCCTCGAGCTCCGGCCATTTTTTCTATTGCCCACTTTACCAGTAACGCTTCCTGTCGTTTAATCCCGCTCGCCTTTGTGGGGGCGCCTAGGTAAATAAAATACACAACAGAAAACGGCTTTGCCTGCCGCCCCGCAAGTATCCTTTTCCTTTCTTTCCTGAGGCCATCAGTTCCCTTCCGGGTCCCTACCTCGTTTGTCACGTTCTCCAGTCTTCACTCGGTCGGCAGCGTCTTTTTGCATGGTGCCGTCGTCGACGATCGTTTTGAGGAGGCCCGGAATTGCTGCGTGTCGGATCGGCAGGTGTCTTGTGCTATTGACCTACGTGTCTGTACAGGCTTTTGGCCATTTGATTCTTTTTGAAGTTTTTCTCTCTTTTTGCTCTTTTCAGCCACCTTTTATCCTAACATTTTGCTCTATGCGAAATACGTTATCAAGTTTTAGTCAGCGCTTTCGTTTGGACCAGCTGACGTTGTTTTCACTTTGATGCACCGCCGAAAGGGTCCTCATTTTCTTCAGAGTGCGCCGCAGACGACCGTTTCGCCTTGCTGTCTAGCAGTCCTGCCCCGTACATCCTTGTCTGTCGTAAATGTGGCTTGGAATGCCGATGGCTTAACCTTTTTTTGTCCTATTTGAGCTGCCTCTTCTAAGCAAATATTGCAAACGCGCGAGAGTCCAGCGATGGGTGCTCACACAGCCGCCGCGTCAAGTGTACTGCATGCTGTTGAGGGCCTTGAGATTGATGGTTTATGGATCCATTGAGCTGTGCCGCCGTACGGCTTCTGAAACAGAGGTTAAACGTGCGCTTCTATGAGTTCCCCTAGCATTGTTCGCAAATGTCGCAAATGGTCTTTAGACGTGAGCGCGTATTAGAATCAGGGGTGACTCGCACACAGAGGTAAAGCGTTTAAGACGTACCCCCTTCTCGGCGGAATGTTTCATTTTCAAGCCATGTGGGTAAGGGTGAAATACATCGGCGTAAGTATACGTAACGCTAATTTAATACGAATCCATGGGGTACTGTGTGCTTCGTGATTTTTAGGGATGTCAATTTTTTACGAGGTAGGTGGTGCTAGGCGCAGCCTATGAGTGGTGTACTGTTCCTTGCATGCTGTCTTGTCTCTTGCATGCTTATTGTTTCCTGGTTAAAGTTTATTTTTTTTTTTTTTAGAATGACGAGGTCTGCTGCCTTAGCCAGCAGCGTCTCATTGCACGACGGATGACGATGTTAGTCTGATTTAGGGCCCTTTCTGCTGCCCTATCGATCATGGTTCGTTTACGCCGAATGCGCAGATCTTCGACGATCATTCATCACACTTTAATCGTAATTTATTCTTCACATCAATACATCGTTTTATTATTTGGCCAGAAAGAAAGTTTTCGACAGCGCAGTCGCGAAGTACACTCAGAATCTGAGGCTCTGAACCGATATAAAGATGCAGTATCAAATCATTTTAAGTCAGAAGATGCAGAGAAGGCTTCCAGACAGTAAAATTTGGCAGAAAATGTCGAATTCTCATTATCAGCGTGGTTCGATGAACACGGTAGGGTGAAGGAGCAGTGGTTCACCGTTTCCAGAGTGCCGTATGTAACAATAACACGTACTCCTTGTCGCGAGTTCGTAGTTAACTATTAAATAGTACAAAAAGAAAAGGACTTTTTCCAGCCGCGGCATATGCCATCAAATACAGCGGCGCCCGAGCTGCGACTCGGAATAGAAAGGACAGTACGAAGACAGGGATAGGAAAGAAAAGGAGGGACATACGGAAGAAAAGACGCGGCAGGCTATAATGATATAAAGTCAGTCACATGGAACGTGTACAATAGCATGATGCCCACCGCTCATTGTTACAATATCAAAGCCTACGGATAGGCATCAAATGGCTGCACAGTGCCTCCACGAACACTACACAGGCTACCGCATACAGGAACACTATGCCGGAGCGAAGAAATACCTTCTCTCCCTGCAGCCAAGAGTCCTCATGCAGCCAGCTGGTCGGAAGAGGACGTGGGGGGAGGCACGCGCGCGAGACGGGCGGAAACCGGTTACTGGACCCCATATCACCGTCGTTCCCGAATCCGATCCTCCAGAGAGGCGGTTTGCCTACAAGTACGCCAAAACGTGTTTTGCAAAACGTTTCTCTTCGTCCTGTTGTCCATCGGGGAGGAATGGGCGCTTTGTAGCGAGCTAATGCACGTAGGTGGGAAGGTTGCCGTGGAAAATTATTTCCCTTCAAATGCCGTACCATTATCGTGCTGAAAATAGCTTGCCCTTCCACCGCGTCAAAATTTCTAGAAAGCCCCTTTTTTCCCTGACACTACCCGTGCAGCGGCCGTGTCTGTAGCGTCGGTCCCGCGAAGCTTGGCGTGAGCCAGCAAGGACTCCGCGCGTGCTGGAGACGTGCGGGGAAGTTGCTTGTGCAAGTAGATGACGTCCTCGTTTTTGGCCAAGAACATGTGATATCAGGATGCCCAACGAGAGTCAACTCTTTTGTGATGCGTAAAGGATGAAATGTATCATCCACGTGAGAACAAGGATAGATCATTTGACGAGACCGCTACAAATCTGGAAGCAGATTTCACAGGTGAGAAAGATTCATTCGTCCGGTTGTCTTCAGAATTGAGATAAAACATAATTGGCTTTGCGATTGTTCTTATGCAACATCATTCGCACTTATCGAGAAAATAATCACCGCATGGAACGAAACTTGCGTGCTGCGGTCACGAATGCACCGGCAATCACCCATGATGCTACTTGACATGCGCGCGATTGGCGCAATTAGTGGTATGCATGCATGGCAGCAGATCGACACTCAAGGCGCGCTCTGTTTTGGCACAATCAGTCGATTTTAAAGTTGTTTGAAGGCGGCTGAAGGCGGAGGGGTAGTCGCGCAAAAAAAAGAACAGCTCGTAAAAATTAGCCTCTACATAGAACTGTCTCTAACACTGTTTAGTGTCTTTGTATGTGATTGTTATTTTGAACTTGAATAAATATGCTTATATTCATCAAAAAACCCTATTGCAAAAACCAGCGTCTCCAGTGCGAAACCAGTAAGATTTTCGCGCTGGTTTTGCACTGGATCTGCTGGGTACGCTGGAGGTCTGCGATATTCACTGGAGCAGTAACGGGAAGACACTGGCTGCACTGGTGCGATGGGAGAAAAACGCTGGGATTAGACTTTTGACGCTGGGTGTGTCGCTGGCATCCGCGATGCACTGGGAGAAGCGCTGTATGTGCGATGGGCCGCACTGGTCCCAGTGCCCCAGTATAGCCGGTGCGGCCTGCGGCGTCAGCCGGAGTAGCATCCCTCAGGGGCCAACAGGGCAACAGCGTACTCGCAATCGACCATCGGGGCGCATATGAAAAATATGGTTCAAGCAAGCGCTTTTTGCTGCGAAGTCGTTGCGCATTTGTAAGAAAACAAAGGCAGTATCTTTTTTCTAGAGTTTCCATGTTTCGATAGGTCGTTTCGAGCGTTTCGAGAGCGACAACGATCGCCGCGCCTCGATCTCATGACAGACTGACTACTAACGCACTACTAAAGCTGGAATTGAATAATGTGGGCTACCATGCATAACCAACTTCACAGCTGATCTTAAGGGCACTCTAACACAATGATTACTGCCAAAATGTTCAATGCGGGCTCAATCGCAGGCGAGCGTAGCCTGTACCACGGCCCAGTATAAACAGCAGAAAGAAAAACTAAAACGAGGAAGAGAGTAGTTTACCGAGCGATGGGTCCATGAGAGAAAAAGCAACAACATACAGCGCTTGTAATACATAATATTTGGCGTGTTTCTCAAGCTTTTGCGCTCCTTCTTACTCTGCGTATCAAGCAGCCGAGCCCTCGGTCATCGCAACGCTTCCCGCAATGTTTACATACGAATAAGGTTTAGTTACACGCAATTAGGGTCATCGCTGCGGCGCTTGCCGGTATTGAAGCTTGGTCGCACGTTTTTCCTTGAAGGCTTCTACTAAAGCTCCGTGTTCAGCGAAAATTACGCCCACGGTAGCAGAGCACCACCCAAGAGCCGGCGTTGGTAAATTTGCCAGCGATGTCAAACTACACATGTTAAAAATTATTCCAGTGCACAAAATAGCGCGCATAGGCACCCAGAACATTAGTTGCAAGTCGTGAGAGCAGACAGCAAGCTAAAATGGTCAAGAAGTTGCAATTGTTAGAACGGTAGCAATGGCCTGTAGACTGCAAAACATGAAGTCTTAACCTTATAAATGCGGGTCATGACATAAAATGCAAAAATGTTTATAGGAAATCCAGTTCTCGGCGTGGCCGAGTGGTTAGCGTGCTGAGCTAGTAATTGGTATGTGCCGAGGGACTTAGTTCGAGGCACGCTTGGTGCACTAATTTTTTTTTCTTTTTTTTACTTTTTTTAGGTTTTTTTATGTATCTAACTTGTTTCGTTACTTTTTACTTTTTAATTTTTATCCCACGCCTTTTTTTTCCGGGCGAACAGTGCCGCCAGCGCGGAGCGTCCCAGTATGCCGCGTCCCAGTATGCCGCGTCCCAGTGCGCCCAGTGTCCAGCGTCATACTGGGACCATAATCAGGTATGGCGCTGGGGCGCTGGCTCCCAGTGGCACTGGTTTTTGCAATAGGGAATGCATAATGTTTTATTTTGAACAAAAAAAAATAGGATGGTTCTGCATGCGCGAAAACAAATTTTCTTGCCACTACAGAACACATTATAGTATTTTTCCTGTGACCAGGCACAGAACCATCTTACATACCTACATAGCTTGGATTGTTACGACATTAACGTAAGAACCCTATTGCAAAAACCAGTGCCACTGGGAGCCAGCGCCCCAGCGCCATACCTGATTATGGTCCCAGTATGACGCTGGACACGGCGCACTGGGACGCGGCATACTGGGACGCTCCGCGCTGGCGGCACTGTTCGCCCGGAAAAAAAAACGTGGGATAAAAATTAAAAAGTAAAAAGTAACGAAACAAGTTGGGTACATAAAAAAATATAAAAAAAGTAAAAAAAAAAAAATAAAAAAAAAATTAGCGCACCAAGTGCGCCTCGAACTAAGTCCCTAGGTATACCTACCAATCACTAGCTCAGCACGTTAACCACTCGGCCACGCCGAGAACTGGGTCTTCTATAAACATTTCTGCATTTTATGTCATGGCCCGCTTTTATAAGGTTGGGACTTCATGTTTCGCAGTCTACAGGCCATTGCTACCGCTCTAACAATTGCAACTTCTTCATCATTTTAGCTTGCTGTCTGCTCTCACGACTAGCAACTAATGTTCTGGGTGCCTATGCGCGCTATTTTGTGCACTGGAATCATTTTAACATGTGGAGTTTGACATCGCTGGCAAATTTACCAACGCCGGCTCTTGGGTGGTGCTCTGGTACCGTTGGCGTAATTTTGGCTGAACACGGAGCTTTAGTGGAAGACTTCAAGGAAAAACGTGCGACCAAGCTTCAATACCGGCAAGCGCCGCAGCGATGACCCTAATTGCGTGTAACTAAAACTTATTTGTATGTAAACATTGCGGGAAGCGTAGCGATGACCGAGGGCTCGGCTGCTTGATACGCAGAGTAAGAAGGAGCGCAAAAGCTTGAGAAACACGCCAAATATTATGTATTACAAGCGCTGTATGTTGTTGCTTTTTCTCTCATGGACCCATCGCTCGGTAAACTACTCTCTTCCTCGTTTTAGTTTTTCTTTCTGCTGTTGATACTAGGCCGTGGTGCAGGCTACGCTCGCCTGCGATTGAGCCCGCATTGAACATTTTGGCAGTAATCATTGTGTTAGAGTGCCCTTAAGATCAGCTGTGAAGTTGGTTATGCATGGTAGCCCACATTATTCAATTCCAGCTTTAGTAGTGCGTTAATCGTCAGTCTGTCATGAGATCGAGGCGCGGCGATCGTTGTCGCTCTCGAAACGCTCGAAAAGACCTATCGAAACATGGAAACTCTAGAAAAAAGATACTGCCTTTGTTTTCTTACAAATGCGCAACGACTTCGCAGCAAAAAGCGCTTGCTTGAACAATATTCTTCATATGCCCCCCGATGGTCGATTGAAAGTACGCTGTTGCCCTGTTGGCGCCAGAGGGATGCTACTCCGGCTGACGCCGCAGGCCGCACCGGCTATACTGGGGCACTGGGACCAGTGCAGCCCAGCGCACATACAGCGCTTCTCCCAGTGCATCGCGGATACCAGCGACACACCCAGCATCAAAAGTCTAACCCAGCGTTTTTCTCCCATCGCACCAGTGCAGCCAGTGTCTTCCCGTTACTGCTCCAGTGAATATCGCAGACCTCCAGCGTGCCCAGCAGATCCAGTGCAAAACCAGCGCGAAAATCTTACTGGTTTCGCACTGGAGACGCTGGTTTTTGCAATAGGGAAGGCTGTGTTGCGTTAGATCATTTTTTTGCGACGGAATGTTGTGTTGTTACGTCAAAACATTGTGTTGTCTGCTGCGACAACACTAGGTTACGTTGTCGCAACAGAGAGGACGTTGTGTTGTTACGTCAGAACATTGCGTTGTCTGTTTGGACAACACAAAGTTATCACGTAACAACACTACGTTCTGTCGTAGCAACAAAATGCTCTGACGTAACGACACAACGTTCTGTAGTTAAAACAGAATGTTTTTCCGTAACAATACAAAGTTTCGACATAAAAACAAAAATTCTGTTGTCGGGACAGATATATCTCTAGTAAAAACAATAGCGCGATAGAAATTTCTCTACTGCTACAGAATATTTCTGTTGTCTTTTTCGACTGGGTGTTCGCCGACATCGGTGGCGAATTGAGGACCACGGTCACTGATAATCACTCGAGGGGCGCCGTGGCGAAGATTGACTGAGTGCAACAAAAAGGAGGAAATGTCTCCTGCTCTTGCAAAACTGAAAGCAGTGGTGTCGGCGTATCGTGTGCCATAGTCGACGCATACGATAATCCTGCGGTGACCGGTTGCTGACTTCAGGACCGGTCCAAGCAAGGCGATTCCAATTTTCTCAAATGGGTTATGTGACGAGCTGATCGGTTCCAGCAGTCCAACTTGGGGAGAATTGTGGCGCTTCAATAGTTGGCACTGGACACAGCTTGCAACGTACTGCCGCGCTCCCTTGTATAATATTGGACAGTAGAATTGTTGCCACGTTCGGTAGTACGTAAGGGCAAACCACAAATGGCCGGATGCAATATCGTCGTGCATGGCGTGAAGAATAACGCCACGAAGGCTCGCAGGGACGACCAGAAGCAGGCGGGCACCCTCAAATGAATAGTTCCTAAAAAGTAAATTTTCATGAATGACGAATTCTCAGGTGCAGACGTGCGGGCTTGGTAGGTTGGTTGGTTCGTGGAATTTAACGTCCCAAAGCGACTCAGGCTATGAGAGACGCCTTAGTGGAGGACTCCGGGAATTTCGACCACCTGGGGTTCTTTAACGTGCACTGACATCGCACAGCACACGGGCGCCACTCCATTTCGCCTCCAAGGAAACGCAGCCGCCGAGGCCGAGATTCGATCCCGCTTCCTTGGGCACAGTAGTCGAGCGCCGTAACCAATGCGCCACCCCGGCGGAGCACCAGGTCGAAGAACTATTGAAAACCAGGGTCTTTCCGCTCTTCTTGTTCAATTGTGTCAATACTGGGAAACTCCACGGAGAGGGTAAATAAACAATCATCGCGGTCGTCGTTGGTCCTCGCTGTATCCGGTAGAGGGAAGTGTGACGAACAGTGCACGCCAGCGCGTCAGCGTTCACTTTTATATGAGAGAGTAAAGTCACAGTCCTGGAGGCCCAAGGCCCAACGAGTGAGTCGGCTGGATGGATAGCGCAGGCCAACAAGCAAACACACAGTGGTGATCTGCCACGATATTGAAATGATGCCCATGTAGCTATGGTCGAAACTTTTGGACCGCAGAAAGGACCACCAGACACTCTAACCCCTTTAATGTGTATTTCACTTCCGCTTTGGTTAACGTGCGGCTTGCATACGCAACAACGTGCTGGAGGCTATTATTAAGTTGAACAAGGACCGCACTGACGCGGATGCCGCTGGCATCCGTGTGTACTTCAGTAGGCGCCGCTGAGTCAAGTGGCGCAGAAGAGGCCCAGATGTTAACGAATACTTCAACTGCTTGAAGGCAGACTCGAATGCAGACGGTCACATAAATGGAGTGCCCTTGTGTAGCACCGAAGTGAAGGGATGGGCGAGCTCAGTGAATTCCGGAATGAACCTACGGAATTAGGAACACAGGTCCAGGAAGCTTCGCAGGTGTTTCAGAGTACGGTGTTGTGGGAAGTCACTCACGGCAGCTGTCTTCTGTGGGTCGGGTCAGATGCCATCTTGATCGACAGGAAATCCGAGAACAGGTGTTTGCCGTTCACCAAAATGACATTTTTAGAGTTCAAAACCAATCCAGATTGTGCAATGCGGGCGAGCACAACACTCAATCGTTCGTTGTGCTCATCAAAGGTCTTGCCGTAAATGATGAAGCCGTCGAAATAACACATGCATACCTCCCGTCTAATTCCACTCAAGATACTGTCCATGAACCGCTCAAATGTAGCTGGGGCATTACGCAATTCAAAAGGCAGTACAGTAAATTCGTACAGCCGGTTCGGTATAACAAAATGCTGTATTCTCCCGGTCCGATGGATGCGTGGGTATTTGCCAATTACCCGTCCATTAGTCAACTGACGAGAAGTACGACGCAGACTGAAGACAATCCATGGCATCGTCTATACTTGGAAGAGGGTAGAAGTCGTTTTCGTGACGGCATTTGATTGACGGTAATCGACGCAAAAACACAATGAATTGTCCTTCTTGCGCACAAATTAAACAGGGGCAGCCAACGAACCTGATGACTCCTGAACGACGCCTTTCTGTAGCATGCCGCGTACTTTTTCCTTGATTAATTTTCGCTCTGCTGAGGACACACGATCAATTTTTTGTCGAATGGGAGGTGCTAATCTGGTGTTTCAGACGAGAAGCTGGCCGCGAAGTGGTAGTGGCTGGCTGAGCGAAGTCAAATACCGACGCATTCTTGGCGAGAACATGCTACAATGCGAGACGCCCGGACGACGGAAGCAATTTGTTGATCATGCCATCGAGATTAGCCGAAAAGGCTGTCTGGGCAGGCATGCCCGTCGTCAGAGAACGGAGGACGGGGAGGAAGATGAGGAGGAAAGGCAGGGAGGTAAACCGGTAAATGAACTGGTTTGCTACACTGCATTGGGGGAGAGGGGTAGATGGGTATAAAAGTTGTGGGTGAGAGAGGGATGGGTGATGACAGTACAGTTACATCACAGATATGTCACGTCACATATCACGTAACATAAAAATCATAGCGTTTCGATCAGTCCTGTGCTTTTCATAAAGCGGAGCAGTGCCTGGGAGGCCTTCATCGCAGACGATCGCCGTGGCGAGGGACCTAGCATCTTAATTTCAGTTAGTGGGCGTCCATCTAGACGCTCCAGAGAACGGATGTGGAAAGCACCATATGCATCAAACCGGGCGAGTTTGATGCTGGATGGGAGTAAAACAGGTTTATTTGATGCGTTGACTTTCCACACGCGTGCTCTTCCTTCAGCAGCTGCAACAAGAACCCTTAGCACCTGAACATTCTTCTTCGCGGCGTTCTTCAAATCAGGCTCACCCAGCAAATAGAAAGTGCAAACAAGATTCTGAGAAGAGCGAACTGTAACAAACATTGCGGCTCTGGCTGGTAATAGCACATCCTGTGTTATACTGAATGCTCCGTCGCGGGGGTCGGTTGAATCGTTTACGAATGCAGCAAGCGTATTGCGGCGGGCGAAGAGAAATTTCACCAGCAAAGCAGTAAAATGTAGCCCCACATTCACTTAAAAACTCAATACCTAATATGACATCGTGCGTTGCGTGGAGCAATACGACCAACTTTGTCCGAAACTTGTCACTGGCGATGACTGATACGAACTACATACCAACAGGGTGCAAATTTCACCTCCCTCACCAGGAAAACTAGCAGGCTAATCCCACGCAAACACACCTTTCCGTCCAAGGCGGTTTTTAAAACCAATACTCATCAGAAATATAGTGGCACCAGTGTGATGTCCACCAACGCAAAAATATTTATGCCACCAACACATAAAGACACCTTTATTTTTAACACAAGGAGAGTAAGATAAATTGGTGAAGACGATTTCGCGACCTCCCATTCATCGGCCACAGCAGTTAGTTTTCCGGAAACTGCCATACAGAGGGGCGGCGGGGCGATGGTGAATGGATTCGCTGAATAGGCGGTCTAGCACTGCGATTGAAAGAGGGTGAGTCTTTGCGGAGTATTCTTTGTCGCAGCGACCCGGAACAAGGTGGGTTTCAGAGCTGGTAGTTATAAAATGCCGCCGTAGGCTGACCATAGGGACTTGCGTACGAACGTGGTTATTATTGCGATAGCAATACTGCTAAAGGTTTCGGCCCGTCGCGTCGTCCCGGGACCGTATTGCCAAACTATATCCCGTAGGAGCACTCGAGCAGACGACGCTCTGGCAAGGGATTTTGTCGCGTGATGTCATGGCACCTGATTTGTCGCCAGGTGGCGCATGAATAGCAGAAAAAAAATAGCTTCTGTGGCGCATTGTGTTAGTACTTAATACTGAGTATATCTGCACAGAAAACATCTGTTCGAATCCCATGAGTGCAACGTTTTTAACAATTCACAACATTAAAAATATTACAAACAACTTTTTTATGTTGAATTATGTGATTATTTTGAATTTTAATAGCATAAACGCCAGCCCTGAACAGAGAATTGAGGGGACGGTATGACAACAGTAAACACAATGAAATTAATTTGACTGTTATCATTTTCCCTCCTCAGTGAGTGTATGTTACCTTTAGGTCTCGTTCAGAGACACTTTTCAGTGACAATCCCCGTTTTTACTCACTGAGAGCGTCGTCTGGCTCGAGTGCTCCTACAGGCTATGGTTTGGCAATACGCGTCCCGGGAAGGGCCACGTTTGACCTTGACCAGTCGCGAAGACGAAATCGCGAAAGAAGACCAGCCGCGAAAGAGACGACGAACAAGACAAAGAAGAAGACGATGAAGACGATTACGAATAACAAGAAGAAGAAGACGAGAATAAGAAGAAGGAGACAAAGAAGAAGACGACGAACAAGATAAAGAAGAAACCGAAAATGAAGTCGACGAAGAAGACGATTACGAATAACAAGAAGAAGAAGACGAAGGAGAAGGCGATGACGAAGAACATCCCGCTGCCGCGCAATTATTTCTGGTTTTGATGATCTCCTTTGCTTAGTCCTAAAAATGTACCCTGATATTATTTTACTTAATGAGTCCTGGCTTTCCTTTCAAAACCTATTCCCTCTTAACAATATTCAGGCGTACAAATTTGATCGCCCAGGCAGGGGCGGTGTGATAGCGGTTTTAGTTTCGTCAAAATTGTGACATAAGGTTTCAGTTTCATATGAGTTTGTTTGTTGAAATTGTGAAACACTTGGTTTGGAGTTTACGCTGCCCTGTAGTACCCCTTTCACATTGGCCAATGCATACTTCCCACATGGCGTTCGTTGTACTTCGCAACTGGATGATTTGTTAACTCGGTGTTCTCGAAACCTGATATTAGCTGGTGATTTCAATTCGCATCATATTTCTTGGGGCCTGAAAACTGATTCTTGTGGATGTAAGTTGTGGGACTGGATTCAGAACAATGGCTGCTAGTGCCACAATTCCGGGAATATCATTTTCATGGGGGGGGGGGGGGGGGGAGAGTGCTCCTCAGCTTTGGATCTAACTTTTTTACCTGCTGGTTTTCCTTTATCCTCGTGGGCAGCCATAGATAGCGGAACAAGCAGCAGTGATCATCTCCCTATAGGCGATGCGCAAAACGCCGACAACGCCGCCTGTCGCCAAAGCCGCAAAGCGTAGGCGGGCTCGGTCGGGCGCTGTTCATGTCAACCTGCGCGCGTCGCGTTTTCGTCTTTGGTCGTGGTTTAACTGATATAACGCCGCTGTCAATCTTTAGCAATGTCCGGGAAGAATTGCTGCGTAGTTGATTTTTCAAACAGACATAAAAACTTGCCAGGAACACGTTTGTATAAGTTTCCAGTGATGCTTCACGAGAACGACGGCGGCCGTGAATCGTGGTTTTTCGACGCAGAAAGCAAGAAATCGCACCGAATGACATTTGTTCAGGTTAATGCCATTTTTTTCGACGCGCTGCTACACTACCAAAGCTAATGTCATTTCCAAAGTATGGTAACTGCGATTGACATGCAAATGTTGGTGCGCCTTCAATATGTTGCGAAGATCACTGCGCTGTAAACGAAAGCAGCCTTTAAATTGACATTCCTGTCTTGCATGCCTTGTAACCAACCTGTTGATTAGGACTATCAATTACGAAGTCAGCGGCAATGTCGGCGGCGTTTGTTTACGAAAGGGCACGCAAGGTGCACACGTCTGCGCTCGACTGCGAAACGCGTACGAGTTTCAACAGCGCGTACACTTGGCGCACTAAAGCAAGTAACAAGAGCAACACGTAAAATAGGCAGTATCTAGTGTACTGTGCGAAGGCGCTTCTATAGAACGTTCGAGTATCGCCATACGACGAAGCATACTACAGCCCCGTTGATTCCCGTACGTTTTCGCCAAATCGTTCGCTCTGCGTGTTAAGGCCCGTCGAAAAATGCCCTAGCTTGTCCTCATCAAGAAAACATATGGCAAATTCGTAACGCTTACCACATCGGATACCGCGAGCTTACCGCAACGACGCTTCCCGCGAAAGCAGCCGACGACGGCGCTCTGGCCACGTGCTATGCCCTAGTCGTCGCTATGCCTAAGCGCCTAAACGGTTTCACATCAAAGCCGTAGCTGGAAGCGCTTTGGAAATAGTAATTTTTTTTATTCCTTCATCAAATTAGGCGCTTATTATCCATAATCAACAGAGCATGCGTTTCTGAAGGTGACGAAAGAAATTCGCCGTGTCGGCAACTCGGCGCCGACAGACCGCGGCAGCAGGAAAGACCTGTTCCGCCCGCGCTGGGTGCGGTGGCTACGGATTGGCTGGCAGCAATGGGTGCCAGTTTTTTCTTTTTTTTTTACGATGGTGTTTGGCATATTTCACAAACATGACAAGCTGCACAATTATAGGAGCACAGTAGCATTTATTGCAGGTGGCACGTTTGTAGTTTATTTTGGGTGTATCTCCTCATCGAGTCTCTGGCGTCGAGATAACACATTTCCTCGTTGATCGCATTCGGATGAGTACATCACATTCATTCGATACCTAAGGTCGTTTTCATCGAATGTCATTATATTTTCTCGGGTAGCAGCAAACAAATATAATTTTGAACGAACGTCATTCGATGGAAAAGGTACTAAATTTACCGTGTGGCAGGGCTGAGTGCAAACTATTGATAACTATGTTTTTAGTGTTTTCTGCTTGTCATTGCACCTTCCATGAATACTTCTTGTTTAAATTTGGTTGGCTCTGCTACCGGGAATATACAATACGCATTAGATTTGTTAAATGCTTAGCCAGACAATCTTTAGCGTGCATTGACATCGCACAGCACACGGTTGCATTTTGCGTTTCGCCTCCACTTAAACGCGGGCGGCGCGGTCGACTTCGGTCCTGATAACTCGATCTTCCTCAGTAGCCTGAGCCGCTGCGGCAGGTTATTGAACAGACAATTTCCAATATGCGTTTTGAAACTTGCCATGCATTTACTTTGAAGACCAGAGCCAGTGTTCTTGTTGGCTGGCAAGATTACGAAAACATAACATGTCGCTGTACTTGATATTCAATCTAAATGTTCTAGAGCTTGTTATAAAGCGCGCTGTAATTCTGCAATTGGGCGCGAGGGTGATAAAAATGAAATGAACATGATATGACAATAATAAAATAGGATATAAAGTTTAAATCTAATATGCTCTTGGCTAACCTGTGATGCGGCTTTTCAGATATGCTGATATCTCATTCCCCCATGAAATTATCTACCCGATCTGCCTTTTTGACGACAGAATACGTGAAATCCATGCCGTACAGGCCGTGGTAAAGCGCAAGCATGAAAAATCTGAACTCTTGCTACAGGAGCCCAATATGCGCTATTTATCTGATGCTCAAAATGCTGGTTTGCTAGCTCACTGGCTTTTCCTGCGGTCGCACCGTTACGAAACCACTCGCAGTTTCGAAGACGCTACCTAGTTTTCTGTAGAAATTTATTGCATGTAAACGAAGCAAGCGTGTACCATGAAGCAAAGAAAGAGCATTGGTGCATAGGTCAAGGAATGAACGAATTAGGGTGGCGTTGTAATGAAAGCGGGGCACCCAAAATGAGCTGCACTTCGTATATATACGCAACCTTCTTTACGCCAGTCTGCAGGAGACACTTGATGGATATGGAGGCGATGCAGTTTCAGACGGCCGTGATATCAAACACATGTCCGCTATTATAAAGGGCGATCCCCTTGCGCACACTGTCACCGCGGAAGTGCCCGCGAGACGCGCACAAACGGCAGATCGCACGCGCGCACCACGGCCAGGCTTGCCGCATCAGGCCCGCCTCGGGTTCCGACGGCCGCCGCTAGGCGGCTTTCAGTGGCGCCCCTATAGGCGCTGCGCATGGCGTATTACCTGCAAGTTAAGTATTTCAAAATCAGTCTACAGGGCTCACCAGAGGCGCTTTGCACTTCTTATATCATCGTGGGCAGCTATAGATAGCGGAACCAGCAGTGTTCATCTTCCTATTACCTAAAATTTAATTATTTCAGAATCTGTCAACCTGGCTCACAAGAGGCGCTTTGTAAATTATATTAAATACGAAACTGGTCTTCGAACTTCCCTTTCGTCTATTTCCCCTTCTGACGCTCATTCACGGGCGGCGTCTGTGGTGTTATGATTGTACGATGCGATTGAACCAGCTGAATTTTCTGTTGCCCCATCTTGTCAGCCATAAAATTCATCTTGGTGGAATCCTGACTGCACTCGTGCTTATTGGTGCCGAAAAGCTGCATAAACGAGTGCGTCATAATCAGTCCCCGTCTAATTGGTTACAAGTTTCATGCTGCCCTTTTTAAACGTGCTGTGTTATCAGCCAAGCAAAAACACACGGCTGATTTACATTTTTTTTATCTGATAATAAGCACCGGAGTGTGCTATTTACTTTTCCTACGCCGTGCTAAATCTCAGCAGCAATATAGTCTGGCCTTCATCTGCATGGTACTGAGCCCTGACAAGGCAGTTGATTTATTGGATAGTGTTGGTCACGGACCAGAAATTCGCTTTTCGTCGCCATGCCCCAGGCCGCTGGAATTCCCGGTTGCTGCGACCAATTTTTCCGAGGTGACTACGTCGGAATTGGCAACTGTCATTTCAAAAACAAAAGCTTCAGCTGCAGGCCCTGATGGTATTATTGCTGGTATGTTAAAGATCTTATTCCTGTGAAAAATTATTAAATATTGTTAACTGTTCGTTAAAGTGCTCCTGGATACCTAGCTCCTGGAAGCTCTCCAAAGTGGTTTTACTACTAAAGAATCAAAGCCTAAGCCTTGGCTATGTCCTTGACAATATCAGACCGATTTCTTTAGCATCTATTCTGGTGAAAACAATAGGATGCACAATTCCTTCGCGTTTGTCGCAGTTTATTTCAAGATATAAAATACGTTCTCCCAGACAGATTAGCTTCCGTCCAGAATGCTCAATATGGTCTACTTACATTGCCCTGGAAAGCAGAATTCGTTTGGCTAGTCGGTCTCGTGAAATATCTGCTCTAGTAACTTTGGATATTTCACAAGCTTATGACAGTGTTGATCACAGACTACTAATTTCTGACTTAATAAGTTGTCAATTTTCGAACTACATAGTTGCCTGGATTCAAAAACTTTTATCAGGAAGATTTTTTTGCTGTTATCAGGATGGTCTTTCATCTCGCACATTTTCTCAATCGAAAGGCGTTCCACAAGATTCGGTCCTGTCAATTTTTCTATTCAATCATTTCCTTTATTCAATACCTTTGCGAGGCGATGTTCACCTTATGGCTGCGCAGACGATATGGCCTTCTTTTCTTCATCCACAGATATACATACCTTATATCGTACCCTACAGAATTACCTAAATGCTCTTCACTCCTGGCTAGATAATCTTTCCTTTACTGTAAATGCCAATAAATGCTTCATTCTAGTTTTTCCGGTCAATCAACCTGTTTCTATTTCTCTTTCGTACCGTCTAGAGCCTTCAGTTCAGGTGATAACGCTTAAGTACTTGGGCGTTTGCTATGATTCTTCAATGAGCTGGAGACCGCACATTGAACATATTAAGCGCGAAGGGGAGCGTGCCTTGGGTCTACTTCATTGCATTAGCCACTGGAGATATGGAATGAGAAGATCAGCCCTTGTTATGATCTATAAACTTTATATGCGCCCTATTCTCGAACTTGGCTGCGTCTTGTTTACAGGCTGTGCGGCTTACAAACTTCGACCACTTCTCTTGATTGAACGGCAGGCGTTGCGGCTTTGCCTGGACCTTCCTATTTTTTGTGGCATTGAATGTCTTGTACTCTGAGTCTCGGGTACTTCCTTTGGATTGCCGTTTTGAGCAATTTACTCTACAGCCCACTCTAAAATTATATGATTCTTACCTATCGTGTTCACAAATAATTTTCATTACCTCACCTAATTTGTTTTTGAGTACACATTGGTCTCGCTATCAAAGACCGCAGGCTGTATGCGTGCAGTCGCTATTAACTCCGTTGTCAGTAGATGTGTTCTCTCTTTCACAAGCCTGTTCTCATATACTTCAAGTTAATTTAGCCCATGATGACATTTATCTCAATCATGCCAACTCTTTGCCAGTGTGTACCTTGGTTTCCATTTTGAATGACAATCTGCAACATTTCCATTCATATGTTCCAATTGCCACTGTTGCTACACAGCGCCAGGAAAAAGCGTGTGTTGGGATTTTTTCTTCTCAACTTGATTGAGATTTTTCACTCCGCCTTCCCAATTATATCCCCATATTTATTTCGGAATTTTTAGTTATTGTTTCAGCCATTCGAAGAGTTTGTTTAGATCACCGCAACGTTGTTATAAGAATGAACGTCCTTTCAGTTTGTACTGCCTTGACTTCTTCTGCATCTTCTTTGCGTCGCCAGTTCTATTACCTCGCGCCGTCTCATATCCTGGAAATCAGACTTGTGTGGGTTTCCAGACATTGTAGAATTTCAATGAACGAATTCGTGGACTTTCTTGCGTCCGCTTCTTTGACTGACCCTATCCTGTCAACAATTCCACACTTCTCTTTATGCGTGGCGGCGCGATTCAAACAATTTTCTTTGGATGAAATCCTCAAATTCGGCCTTTTTGTCTTTTGTCGACTTCCGGCAGTTGAGGTATAAATGGAATCCTGAACAGTGCCTTTCTCAACAGTGCGAGGGGTGTTTGACAAATTTCAGGTATAGGATTCCTCCCCTTAACATTTTTCTTCATAGATCGGGTTGTGCTCCTTCCGCCATGTGTTCATACTGCAATGAACCTGAGACGTTGGAACATTTTTTCCTGACTTGTCGCCGTGGAGCCTCCCCCCGAAAGCTTTTCCTTGAAATTCCTTGCAAACATTTATCTATATCCTTGACAGTTCAATTTACTTTCGTTTGGCGGTATACAGCTGGGTTTCAGCAGCGGGATAGTGCGCTCAGCGGTACACAAATTTACTAATGCCCCTGGTCGGATTCCTTCCTAGGTGTACCGATTCCACTTCAGGTTCTTATTGAGTTGAAATCGTTTCTTTTGGTTTTTCTGATCAGTAGGGCCTTTTTCTGCCGTATTGCATATTCATATGTATTAGGTTTTTTTTATTCTCATATCTAAAAGCATTACTCCATTAATTCTGGTTTCACGTGTGGCCAATCCCCCTGGTGGGTATGTGTCATTATCTGTGGGCACAACAACAACAAGAAGATGAAGAAGAAGAAGGAGATGAAGACGAAGAAGATGAAAAATGCTCGGTCACCGCTTTCTCTCCATATTCGATTCAGGAACATTGAACGCTTTCATTTATTTGTGGGCTGGTAGCGTGGCTATGTGTATATCGATCAAACGGGCAGATTGCTCAATAAGAGAGTGTTTGAACACCGATGGCTTGTACGTAAAAAGCCTCCGTGGGTTCAGCGCACGTGAGATGCTGAAAATAAATTTGGCTGAATTGAAGTCACAAGAAACGTCCATCTAGTAATCAACAAATTGGACTTCACATACATTTGCGCACGGTTCCTGTCTTATCCTCATAACAGCGGTAAGTCGACACAGCATGTCACAAACTCGTAATTAATTACGTTTGTCAGTGGCGCTTTTTAGGGCAAAACGAACAAAGAATTTAAGCTGGTTACTTGCAGTAATCCGCTCTGATTCTTATTCAAACAATCAATCTTTTAAAATCAAAGGAATGCATATTCCGCGTGTCTTAGGTATGGCGCGTCCAAATTTAATTTTTTTTAGAGACCGTCAGGGCAAGAGAAGGGGGAGGGGTGAAGGGATTTTTTTCCTTGACGCGAACGTTTATAAAATCTGGCTTAACAGCTTCTTCTATTGGCTCCATTGGGACCTCGCTTAAAGTTTTCACAAAATTTCTATGCACGACGCAGCGGCGTAAACATTTACTTGACAGCAGAGCTGCAGCTCTGGATGTCGTTCCAATTTGCGGATCTCATAACCAGTGTTCAATAAGTACTTAGTGCGCTACCAGTCGACAAGATTTTCATTCAGTACTAATATGCTTGTTTACTCACTCTTATTCTCACAGCCAGTTTACAAGTTCATAACTATTCGCCCCATAACCTCAGACTGAGTGAGCATCAGCGCAACAATTGACGCGCTTGGAGCGCTGCTGGCTGCGACCACTACAGGGGGAGGAGCCATCAATGAATGAATAGCATGGCAGCTCATCGTTCAAGTCGTAACGACAGAAATGCGCTTGCTAAGTAAACTTAAGCCACGTGTACAAATTCATACCGCGCATATGGGAGAAACACGGGAAGCGCCAAGGCAGTTGCTACAGTTAATATGGTGATAGCGTTAAAATGACGGCGTAGCTGTGGAGATATTCAGTAGTGCCGTTATCCTTTCTATTTGAAGTTGTATGTAGAACATAATATAACAAATCACCTTCGATGCAAGTTCCAAAAATAGGTTCATTTCTTTTTCTCAAAATCTTCGTGCATATTCAGTCCTTACTTCAGCCTTCTATGCGGAGTAGAGGTCGAACGTATGAAATTTTTTCTTTTTCTTTTCATCCTACAAACTACGCTCAAGCAATGTTGTAAGGAATATTACCGTCTTGTAACATTTCTATGAGTTAGTTGACTTTTCAGTGATAGTCCTCTTTTATCTGCGAGCTATTTGTGGCCATTCTTCAGCTTCATTCAAAGCAGTAACTTGTTTTTTGCTTAGTTAACAATACATTTCTCAGGCAAAGAACTGCATGCCCTCTGTCACGAAATCAGCGCACATTTTTATCAAGCCGGCGCGGCGCGTGGCCCGCGCGGCATCGCATGGAAAGCTCGAGAAAAGCCTCCTTAGCCGCGAGAGAGCGCGTAGCTTTGTACGCGTCGCCACCGCCATCTTTCTCATCACCCGGCGATAACGGTTATTCACCATTCTGGAATACGCCAGAAAGTTCCAGAATGTTCTACGGGTCGTGACCAATGACGACGCGCGGCTTGACGGGAGGAAAAGGGAGCGCTCTAACCGGCGAAGCTAAGTGTGTGTGCGCGCTAGCTTTGGCGCGTGTTTAAGACAGACGCGGCGCGCCCTATTTAAACAGACCGCGCCGCTTGTAAAGTCAGTCAGTCAGTGGCTGCGGCGTGTTCGCCAGTGCTTCGGCTGGACTCCCGGGGATCAACCGCTGCTGGCAAGCCCACGGACCTGCAAGGGAGCGGCGCTCGTCTCGTATGGCGGCCACATCGTGACTCTTGAGGCGTCGGACTGCAACAGGGCCCGGTGAACAATTTGGTGTTTGTTTATGTATCTCTCTCGTGTTTCATCTGTGTTGTAAAGTCTCTATGTTATTGAATACCTCTGTAATTGCACGCTTAGCGTTTGTTATTCTGTGAACTTCTCGTCTGTGCATTTCAAGTGATCTTGTGTATTCCTTTGTATCGTCTCTTGCTGTGCATAAATTGTGTTTTGTTTGTTACTTCTGGCTCCGATCCTTACTCTGGTTTGAACCGGCGACAGCTGGGCACCAAACGGCCACCCCCTTTTGTCACTACAATGTAGTTGGATTCCGGCTGAACTTGCCACGCAGGTCGAGGGCATCTCCTTTGCGACCGGAACAGCTACCCCCGCTCACTCTAAGGGTGTCTGGGAGTGTGCGCATCATTAAGGGCGCATCGTTAATAATACCTCACTAATTATTAACGGGTGACACCCTCGCTGCCCTAATACTGCACTTCACGTACTTGGTATTTGTAATGTTTTGTGTGTGTGTGTGTGTTTGGAGTTCTAAAAACACATAACCGTCAAGGTATTGCGATTGGTAGAAGGGAAATACGTAGCGTTAGCGCTCTACTTCCTGCGAGTAGTGCTCACTGTTCTGCACTGGGCTTCTGCCACGTTATGTGCATTTCCCGGCTAACAATATTTTTTTTTTTCAGTCAAGGTGATGCTCTTAGCCCACATAAGAGTTGTTCAAAATTAGAGCGACCAGATCACGTCTGAAACGCTTTAAGTTCACACCGCCCCTTTTAGACTGACGCTGTCGCCTTCCACAAACCAAGAGCGGCAAATCATGCATATCAGAAACGAAAATACTGGTTGATAAAGAGCTTTATTAATTCTTCTTCCACGCTTTACATCTCCTGGAATCATTCTTGTCCTTTTTATCACGGCAACCATTAATGAACATACGTCATGCGTGTCCATTTTAACGCTCGTGGCAGAAAATGTCTGACAGAGTCGTATTTAAGAAGCAGTAAGAGCAGCGTAGGCTTCTATGCGGGCATTGGCTCGGGCTTCCAAGGGGCCGGAGGAGCGCACGCATTCATGCATTGGCGCATCGTCTCGAAGTTGTTGCCGTTGCTGTCGCAGCCTCCGTAGATGAATGCCCGGCATTGCTTTGACTGAGCATCGTAGTAGAAGCGTGGCATGTAAGCCATGCAAGGACCGGTGTGCGGGGGACGGCGGCAAACATCAACCACAGATTCTGAGGGATGGAAAAGGTAAGGATGGAATTGGTATAAAAGAAATACACCTTGTGAGAGACTACACACAATAAGATGCATAGAATAAGGCCGAAGTGCCACATCTTTCAACTTTCAATCACTAGCAGTCCATTTTACCGTCTCGGGATTAGTGCAGCGTTTCCCAGTATTAGAGAGAACGAGTTCAGGTTTTTGATGGACGTTTCTAGGTTTCCTTGTTTGACCGGGGAGCATTTCACGAAGTGCTGGGTAGCCTGCGTATGGCTGAAGAGGACCCTTGAGAGTTTTAGGCTTGACTAAAAGCCTGTTTCATGTCAAGCAGTTTAAATGAAGCTCTGTTCCATTTTTGCCTAACAACACGAATGTTCGCACCAATAGCAGTTAATAGAATTTGGTTCCCTCCATGTTTTTCCTTACTGAGAGTGAACCGCCTCAAGAAGAGTAATTTACCAAACGCATATATGCATAAAAAGGGAGCATCTCAAGGTTCTTTTCAAGGGTAGGAGAGTAATAACATTAATAGGGTTTAACGAAACCTGTACATACCAGGCTGTACACTGAGCGCCTCTAGAGGTTCTGGCCAGGCAATAGCTGTGAATAAAAAAACACATGCTCGTTTATAGCGGAAGGGGCAACCACATTAACTTCACTTAGAAGTGTAGAGGTGCTCTATAACGTGTGCATGAATTCCATAAAACACTCACGCTTCTTGGCTCCGCAGGTGATCTCACACAGTCGCTTTGTCTCGTAGCGGTTCTGGTTGCCTCCGCAGCCTCCGTAGTTGAACTGCTCACACTTGCCAGACTGGGTATTGAACCACCACATTGGAATCTTAGCCTTGCACGGCCCTGTTTCGTACTTCTGGGCGCAGTTCTTGTTGGACACCGTCTCTGGTAAATATACGAAAAGTACAAATTTCATTATCGGAAATAAAACTCACATTACACACGAAACTAAATGTACGATGTGCACAAAGTGAGATATTTTCATTGTTATTCAGTGCCTTCGAGTGTCTTATGAAAACTTGTCTCAGCATACCACGCCATCAAAGATCTTGTCACTGCCCGAACCTTACATTTGCGTACATGTGAGTTGCGACTACAGCAATCCGCCCGTGATTACCTCACGGTAGTTAAGCACAAAATCGGTTAACGTCGGTCTTGGTTATGCCGGTCAATGTGAAACTATCTTGATCTGTGCACGAACAACCTAGTTTCACAAATAGTCGAACCGGTGAATATCGTCTGGATGGCCAGGCCGAGATGCCGGTTTAGCCGAGTCTACATTATAGGAAATGCTTATTTTATGAAGCAAATGGATTTTACACACAGATCGTTGTCCCTGTAATTCATCACAACCTATCTTTATTTCTAGTGAAAGATGTCAAATGCAATTTTCACTTATATATATCGTTGTTAAGCCTCTATTAAAGCTTGAAGCCGCAGCTTAAAGGGCAAATCATGCGCCTAACACCACCCCCAAGTTTACCTATATGGTACAGAGCTGCTCAGTACGGAGCACCCAAGCATGTCTTGGAGGGTGCATGTGGAAATGTTGCCTTCACCATGCGACACTCCCCAGTGTCGACAAACTTGAATTCACTGCAATATGCGAATATTCTTTATGCCGGTGGCTAAAATACAGCCCTTCATTTTCGCTCTTTCAGAAAGTGTAGTAAGGAGAGTGCACTGGCATCGTGAAGGAAGCGGAAAGAAAATGCCACCGGTGGTGCCAAAGAAACTCTTTAAGCTTTCATTTCCGCTGAAGGGCCCCGCGCTACTACAAAAAATAACCCTACTGCGAAATAAATACGAACCTAATGTTGTAGTCACATAATTATATGTCTTTGAGGTCGGCTTTATCTGGCTTTAGAAGTCACACAGTATAGTTCGAGATGCTAATCCACTTACCGGGACCATTTTCGTTCACTGGTAGCCCGATTTGCGCTTCCTTGAGTCCTGCGTGTTTTGGGCAAGGAGGATCCGTAGCTGGATAGGCAATAAAAGCATTACTTTCCATGAAAACACAGCAGAGCAAAAAGACAAGAACTTAGAATGCGGAAAAAGATCTACCCTGAAATGACAAAATATATTATCAATGATTCACGCATATTACTTTCTGTGCGAGCCGTGGTAATATTCAACTGATGCACAGATAATTCGGCTTTTGGCTACGATAGGGTGATAGAGGCAAACCGCACAGACGCTTTCCCAGATTAGATATTTAGTCTGACTATATGATTTCTCGTATGATGTGTTCTTTCCTCTTCCTACTAATCTACACGTTCTCGGGATCAAAGGCATTGTCTATACTCGTCAGACTGTGGCTAGATAAATAACGTTCAAAAAGTTTTTATCTTCGCGTAGATTTTGTTAGGTTATTTGCATGTTCTCTGAACTAGCTGTTCACGTAAATTTTGAAACATTTGCAGCGCAACAATTTTCATACAATACTGCGCATATGTCACAGAGCTGTGGTTATCCTGTTACGCGCGAACGATACGCCGTGTGCTTCTCATAAGACTGAACGTGTTTAACAGACGTACAGGGGCCTCAAATACTATAAAGTAGCGTTTATTTCTGTTTTGTTATGTTTCCTTTTAATGGAGCTGTTATCAGCCTCGAAATCGAGATAAATATTTTCTCTAAATTATTCAAGATGTGCCTTCTTTTTTCAAAGTAGTACTTTGTATATACAAAATGACAGACTCACTATCTTTTCCCATGCAAGTGCGCTCGCATCTTTCCTTGTACAAGTATCTGTTCTCGTTGCCGAAACAGCCGCCGTAGGTAAATGGCTGGCACTCTCCTGCGGTCGCATTGAACCACCACCTCGGCAACAATGCACGACATGACCCTTCGTCCTTCGTTTGGTTGCACTTCTTTTGAAAGTCGTCCGCCGCTGGAAACAAAGAGTTAATGTTTCTCGTTATTATGAGCGGAATAACAACAAATTCCACATTAGTAGCTTCCAGGGCGCGTTACATTTGGCGCTTTCTCGAACGCCGCACAACACAGCTTATAAAAGCGGATGCAGTAAAATCAGGAATACGGCTCTCGCCTTATTGCACATTAGTGGTCCAAAGTTCCACACAAATATTTACGGTTACCCATTACTTTTAATATCTTGGATAGGTCTTTTCTTTCTCTTTGTTTTTGAGGCATTCGTCCAATGTTTGGCATTACGTAAAAGTTACTTTTCTTCTGCTTAGATAGTTTACCGATGTTTTGTCCAACTATCCTATCTCCGACTTTCTACTGCACATTAAGTTATTATCTCTCCTAAATTGGCGTTATTTTGATTCTACACTAGAGTCTCCTTCCCCGAATAAAGCTCAATATCGGTTTTGTATTGACATTCGGAGTTGTTAGACTTTATTTTATCGCGAATTCTTCGATGGTCATCTTCCACTGATTTGTTCCGTTGCCTCTTCAAAATCTGTACTAATTCGAGACCTTACTATCCTCCGCTCATTGCACCGCACCTTTCTTACTGCCTCTGTATCCTGCATAATGCGAAGTTTAGAACATACTATGAGACCAATTTGAATATAGTTTCGTCATTAAGGCTCTTTGAACTTGACTTCTGGCTCTTGCGTTTGCTGAAGAAGATATTCTTGATTCCTAAGGTACTGCTTATTGCGAATTCAACTTGTAATTTCCTCGGCGTTTTCTAAAGCCAATGCCATATTCACCCTATGCCTGGTCTTAAGCCTGTGTTTTGCCTATATTGGCATTGAAGTCGCCCATCAGTAGAGTACACTGCATTTTCATTTTAAACAATAAAACTCCTACGTCTTCAAAACGATTTCGACTTCCTCGTCATCGCGACTACAAGTATGCGCGTAGGCCTGTTCAGTTTTTTAATTTTAATTACCATAATCCAAGTAAAAGGACGACTTGTCTGAAGTAGTTTTTTTTGCCGTATGACAAACGTTCACCTTCTATGATGACCTCAATAGCAGGCTTATCTTTCACCAAGGCTACCGTTACCTTCGACGAAAAATGTTTATAGAGTTACGCTACATAACACGTACTTCATGGGCAACTGTACGGAAACCTTAAAACCAAAAACGAAAAACCCTTATAACTCTATAACTCACCGAAAGCGGTGCTGACAATGAGGAGTAAAACGTAGGCCTTCATGTTCATTTCAACTGTAAAACTGAAAGGCGCTTGCCTGGCCGGCTCGTGAATGACACTTGCCAGGCACAAGCCAGCTTTTATATTCGATAAAACAATGCCATAATAGGGTAAGAACAATCATTGCGCAGCCATCCATAGCTCCCTTTCATCATACGTCTCAGATAACGCAAATCATGTAACAAAGCAGTCTTCTTGTGTCTGGCTCAGGGGATTTCACATCCTGTGTCTTTCATTTCCGGCGTTATCACTTGCAGCTGGCACATACAACATCGAAACAGTAAGAGTTGAGCAATTGTATTCACCCGATCACCTATGGGATGCGAAGTGATCTAAACGCGAATAAGAAAAAATATATGACAAGGGAACAATATCAAATGCTTGGCACATTTTTGTGACAGCAACATATCTGATAGAGATTAGTTCATGGTAATAACGAGGACACTATTCACGAAAATATGAATTATTCACGTAAAATATTTCGTTGCAGCAGTTAACAATTTAACGTACTCAGTACTTCCCTACTGCTCGCATTGGTTAGTTGGTTTGTGGGGTTTACCGTCCCAAAGCGTCTCAGACTATGAGAGACGCCGTAGTGGAAAGCTCTGGAAATTTCGACCACCTGGGGTTGTTTAACATGCACTGACATCGCACACCACACAGGTGCTATGCTTTTCGCCTCAATCGGAAAGCGGCCGCCGAAGCCGAGATTCGATCCCGCATCCTTGGGAACAGTAGTCGATCGCCGTAACCACTGCGCCACCCCGGCGGGTTTCCTACTGCTCGCATTGAAGATAGAGTAGGTGCTTACGGCCGCAATTGAATGGAATGACAAAGCCTACATCCCTTCCGCGAGAAACATTCGCTGTGATAATATCCTGATCACAGTGTATGCTCGCTAGCTATCTCACCTTGAGGCATTTGGTTATAGCCTGTAAACGCTCAAGCGAATTTCGTGTAATGATAAAGCTCAGTAATTTAGTTCGAAGCCCGTCTCATGACACTTAAGGTCATGAGAGTTCAAATCGCACGGTAATTTTGAAGGCAGATGTTCGTAGTCTTCGTCAAGTTCTTCGCCAAGAAAATCCAGGATGCTATCGTTTCTATGTGATCAGTTTTCTAAGTTGTCATTTATTGAAGAAACATTTCAGGTTTCTTGTGTTATTGACTGGATTTTAATTTGAACGGCATCGGCACGCTACCAGATGCCGTAGGGAATTGCATTGAAGAGACACGGGCTTGCAAAGCCTCGAACGTGGCATTGTCAGACAATTCAAAAGATTTGATGTCCGCAATATTCTGTGTCAGTTTGTTTGGGCCAACAAGGAGTCCAGCATACATTTTGCAACCTTAGGTTGATTGCCAGCAGCAGTCAATTGTTCATGGGAAACGGAATCACTCCGCGAACGTGTGTTGGGATCAGACTTATACGTACCCTGCTTAGGAGGGCCCGGATTTGATTCCACATTGACACTCAGAAGAGGCCTCCTGACAGCGTTTGCCTGTTCGGAATATAGTGAAACATACATAAAACCATGACCGCATTCATGTGGGCGATCCGAATGCACCCAAAAGTGGCGAAGCAAGACCGGGCTGATGAACAGGCAATGGTCAAGCGTCGTACCTGTGCTGCTGTTGCCTACCCCATTGAAGAAGGAAGCCGTCGACGGCTCTTTCATAACCGTGATCCTTGACGTCGCAGAACTCGGCCTGTCGATGATTGCAAAACAAAGTATGATGTTGACGTTAAGAGGCATAGCACGTTAGACGCTCGCTATAGTGAGGACGGATAAACCATGAATGTCATGCGCACTGTAGATAGGGCAATCTATGCACGTTCTGGACGCCACAGCCAGTGCACCGGCCAAAAAGGATAGCGAGTCCAAGCAGACCACAACGTCTGGTATATGCGCCGTAGCATCCATGATTATGAAGGTAGCCAGGTAGTCGGCGAACTACGTGGTGAACAGACAACACGTAAGCATGCTTCATATGCAACTGTCGCCTAGCCCACTCGCCGAAAATATAAATTCACCGAATCTTAAGAAATCATTGCACCATGGTAGATTTCTTTACTTCGCAGGGGTAATTTCAGTTTTTCTAGAAATTTCCCATTAGATTTAGCTCATAAGTGAACTGAGGCGACTCCAAGTGTAGGTAAGTATCAGTACTGGTGGAATGCCCAAATATGCAGCGTGAGGTCTTGTACTTCTGTGCGTCATTCTAAGAGCTCTACAGGAGATCTGAGCCGTGTTGTGGGCTTTTTTATCCGACGCTGTGTATGCCTCATGAATGAAAGTGTCGTCAGTTCAGCAAAATATGCGTTTTGCCTCTATCTATCGTGTTCTAGCGCTGTTTTAACATAATGATCCCTGGGGCGCGGCGCGTAGAGAAACAAATCAACCAACGTCATCAACACGCAGACATATTGCAAATTTACTTCCGTTCAAAATTATTGGACCGAACTGCATACTCTTAAAGGGAGATAAAGCATGTCAATGGAGTTCAGGATTGAAGCATGACTAATGTTGTCATATGCTTTTTAAGCATGAATTGCCAATATGGTACGCACACTGCGTGTGCGGGTAGATGACAGAACAGTTAATGCCGAGACAGCCAACCCTTCCTTTGTACCTACGTATGGACGAAATAAAATTTGATCAAGGTGATAAAACCCTTGCTGTTCAAGCCATCACAAAAGTCGTGTGGCTAGGATTTTTTCATCAAACTTGCACAGCGTTGGTGTTAAGGATATTGGTCGTAAAATGGCGAAGTCTGTTGGGGGCTTTCCTGGTATTGGGATAAGGATCACGACAGCGGATTTCTAGCTCTCGGTTACGACGCCATGCAGCCATACTTTGTTCATGGTGTCTAGCAGTTGAGGGAGTGCAACGCTACTCAGGTTCTTGTAAACCTCATGCTGAATTGTGTCCTGTCCGGCCGCTGTTTTTTGTTTCCCATCACTTTCAGCCAGCAACTCCGGCACAGAGAAGGGACTTCCAATTCCATGTACAATGGCAGCAGATGGTAGCTTATATGCATCTTTAGGGATACCTGCCAAAATAAGATTAGCAGCTGAATGAAGCAATGCATTGTACTTCGGGAAACATGTTCCAGCTGCTCTTTTTGCAAAATCACCCGGCGACAAATTAGCTGCAAAGCATGCTGTTGCTGCTGCGTCATTAGAACGGCCACCATGTTCCATTGCACGCAACGTTTTTCAGAGTGAGGGATTCGAGAATTTAGCTGATCATTGCTCACGCCATGCCTGCCACTGGCGTCGCGAGAGATCGCGTTCATATCTGCTAGCCTTAGCAATAAAATAAAGTCGTGTACTTGCCTGCGTCAAAATAAGGTCATGGCACCTAGCTCGGCTTGACGCCGGGCAGCTCACGAGTTAAGCAGGCCAAAGTCTGGTGCAGGACGGCCACCATCAATCCAGGTAGTAGTCGTAGCACGGTTTAGCGTTCTTTGTATGCGCTCAACAAGCAGTGACGAAGAATCACAAGACAGGCTGCCAAGACATGAGCAAAAGCTGTCCCCGTTGATCACAGAACACTTGCGGTATAAAGGGTGGAGACGTGAGGGATGGAGACCGATGCTGATAGGGTGGTAATCCCTTCCCCAGCAGTCTGGCTCCATGTGCCACGAGGGAGTTCCCGGGCCCGACCACCACGACAAGTCTGGAGCATAGGCAGCACTACGTACGTGACGCACATGCAGTTTTTTCTGTCCCAGGGCGATTGAACAGAACAGAGAGGGCATTAGTGAAGGCGTCTCGCACGCGCCTGCCACGAGTGCTTGAGGTGAGATATCACCAATCCGACTGGGGTATTGACGCCACCTCCTAAAAACTCCGACACACGAGTATGGCAGACGGACACTTAATAACCAGCCGAGATTATTACATGAAGGGGCGCCTGTGGCTGTTCTGACGTAAACTGAAACAATCATAACGGTTCTCTTTAGAAATTTTATGGTAACTGCTACTACCTCTTGATACGATCTACACCAAGTTTTAAGAGAAAGGCGTACATGAAGAAAACGTGTATCAACATAAACCACCGCCTTTCCCGGGAGAGCAGCGGTCAGCACGCGACTGTCAATCATCGTACGAGACACGTAGATACTGCATGCCTGAATTGATAGCAAGGCGTTTGTTTGAAGTAATAACAGTGTTTTATGTAATGCTTACGTGTTGTAGAAAATGCATTTGTGTACTATGATGAGCAAGGATTCAGGAATTTACATCAGCCATCAACTTAATATCGCAGAAAAATCGGCGAAGTTGCCTTTCAAGGCCACAAAAAATGGCCAGACCGAAGGCTTTGTTGGCTATCCATTCTCATCCATTAGCCTAGTTTTCCTTTTTTTCTTTACCCCTACAGCTGAGTAAACGAACCAGGTGGCAGACACATTTACAGTCGGGTTATGATCACCCAAACGGCATAGGTTTTTAATTTGCATGTTGCCCTCCGGGGTGGCGCAGTGGTTACGGCGCTCGACTACTGTGCCCAAGGATGCGGGATCGAATCCGGGCCTCAGCGGCCGCTTTTCGATGGAGACGAAAAGCTAGGCGCCCGTGTGCTGTGCGATGTCAGTGCACGTTAAAGAACCCCAGGTGGTCGAAATTTCTTGAGTCCTCCATTACGGCATCTCTCATAGTCTGAGTTGCTTTGGGACGCTAAACCCCAAAACCAAACCAAACCAAAACCAATTTGCATATTGGTTATTTACGCATTCAAATTTGGCACAGATATACTTCCTAAGATAATAACCGAAGTGTTAGGAGTATCAACTTTATGTTTGTGATGTATCTTGCCCTTTTGATCCCTATAGGAAAGCATGAAGTCCGTCTTTGCCTTTGCTGCTGATCATGTTGCCGCGATTGATTCGAATATTTGTTCTTTTTAGACAGCCGCTGGAAAGCGGCCTTATCACAGTGAATCTAGAGCGCGGATCGATTCTGAATTTTCGTTTATTCATGCCTGTTGTCCCGAAACGATGTAGTATCATTTTCTTTGCCGCGCAGGATGAGTTGAGCTGTATCTTGAATATTTCAGCGAGTCTCGTGCGTTTCTACAATATTCCAGCTTATTCTAGTAACCGTTTGCGGCTTTATCTAGACGTTTCTTCGTCGCCTATAAATTGAGCGTTGACACGCGCGATAGGCCTTTTTTGTTCGACGTCCAGCGAGCACGATTGCTGCATCGCCACCAGCGAATCACTTAGTTTTTCTGCGGGCGCAAGTAAGCCCAAAAATGAGTCTCTTTAGTGCACTCCCAGAATCTTCATTTGTTATCATCGACCTTGTTCCCGCAGCCTGACATTATATGAAGAAAGAATATCAGTGATGATAATATATATGTTTATAAGTGTTCACGAAAAAAAATATTTGCATGACTGGAGAACATTATTGTCCCATCACTACACCGTAAAAAAAATATGCTGTGCGAAATTAATATATTTGGTGGCATTTTGTTGTACTAATGGTGTATATCTGATATTTCTGTCTGTAAAAATATTTCAGCCTACATATTTTTTTCTAATTGGGATTTTCGATAATGGGAGCAGTTCCGACACCTCACATTAACCATCGCTAGCATCAATGACTTTGTGCTGGCGGCTAACGAAGGGTCGATGAATCTATTGCATTGAATAAAAAGGCATTCATTTCGAAACTCTTCCGGGAGTGTTTTACCCTTGTTGAACGCGGCAGTGTATGTGGTGTACGTTTGGTGTTATCTGATTTCAACCTGCATGCCCTTATGATTTAGAGGATAGTAGTCAATAATACATTGAGGACATATGAAAGTAATATGTTCTGCTTTTAATACAACACTGTCTTTTTACTCAATGCGAGGGCATAAAATACTGCAGCAGTGTAATGACCTATTCCCGGAGTTTTACGAGCAGCATAAAAATAATGACCCAGCAAGAGCGGCATCTGCTCTCACTAAATGCGCACGAGAAAAATCTTGGGGAATGTATCGTTATCGGCTGTTCAACTGCTGAGACTTATTCATGTATGGTTTGTACCTACTGAAGTTTATACGTGAAGATTAATGCAATAAAATAGATGTTTCGCTGCCTGCCTAGTACATTTTCTAGAGCAAGATAAGATAAAAATCGACTGATTCGAAGGCCTTCCTAATGCTCGAAAATTGGACAGATCTTTTCTAAATATAAAAACTTTGTAGGAGTGAATTGATGTAAACACATATGGCATAGGGCTTATTTTATAGGACATAGGAACTAGGAAACTAGACATATTGCTGATATTGTGATAGAAATATCAACTTCAATTGTTAAACGCAAAAGGTATGAGTGAATTTGAGCAACTAAAATCAAGTAGGGTGAAAAAAAGAAACATTGCGACGGGAAGAATGCTTAAAATTATCTCTCTAGCTCACATGATGCTTTGCAGCTAGTTTGCAGCTACATTATTGCCATCAACATCATCATAGTTCGACCTACACCTGCCCCGAACAACCTGGCAAGCAGGTGGCTAAATATGGGCCACTTATGCTGTATTCTATGTGTTACATCTAACGTATTCTTGCGGAGGACCTCACCTCCTCCAATAAGCTGTCCTCCTGCAAATTCTTGATATGCTTTGACTTTCAGAAAAGGAATTATTCATTCCCTGCAAATAAATTTCCTAAATTCTGCGATAATGTCTAAGTCGCATTCGGTCCCTGAAGTACTCTGATTTCTATGTCTTAACGTCGTACTGATTTCCTTTTTTATAGCCGGCTGCGTTGCACTCAGTGTATGTTGAGCTCTCTTCGTTAGGTTCTGCGGTTGTGTCGTATACGTGAGTAGAGATACCATACAGCGGTCATGGGTTTTGTGCTAGAGGTCTAATTTTTTAATTGATATTCATGATTTGAAAGTATATCTGCCGTACATGAATAAAGCCCAAGAGTTCTTGCTACCGTTCTAAATATTCCTACACAGAAGGAAGAAAACAATGGCGGCTGCTTCACCCACCTAAGCCCGGTTATACAAGTAAAAGCTCTGTTATGCGTGGTTATGTTGTGTTGCTAAGCCAGATTAGACCCGTATAACCGAGTAACCAAGTTTGCTGAGCGGCAGCTCGATTAAGCATGGTAAGATGTTGTTAGCTGAGGTTTCTCTCCTCCAAGGCTGTCGTGAATGTCGAGGTAGCGCAGCCGAAGCGCCGGTTAAAACACGCGATTGCTCCACGGCTGTCTGCGCACCTCAAGGACACCCGAGTCGAATCTAGACGACACGAAAATGACGAGGCCTTTTGAAGGACGAAGTCCCAGGCGGCAATCAAGATATCCAATGATGGCGATTAGTGGAAAGGGTAAGCAAAAGAGTGGAAGGCTGTGTGGCACTGCGTCTGGCAATGTTGTATACTTGTTGAGATATGTGCCGTTACGAATTTGGTTTGCCAGGTATGTGGAAAAGGAGAAGCAGCAGCAAGTGTCAGAAGAAGAAGCGAATTAGCAGCAGAATATGAGAGCACCGCTAGCTTTGCACGCTGCATGGGCGAATTGGAAGGAGCGAAGCGCCGGCAGCTAGCGCCCGATTTGAGGTGAACTCTGGCCAGCCGATGCCGTTGACTTAGCTATAAAATTTCAGTGCGGTAATGTATATATCGCTGATTTCTAAGGAGCAGTGAACAGGGATCAGGGTGGCGCAGTGGTTACGGCGCTCGACTACTGTGCCCAAGGAACCGGGATGAAATCCCGGCCTCGGCGGCTGAGTTTCAAAGGAGGCGAAACGGAGTGGCGTCCGTGTGCTGTGCGATGTCAGTGCACATTAAAGGACCCCAGGTGGTCGAAATTTCCGGAGTCCTCTACTACAGCGTCTCTCACAGCCTTAGTCGATTTGGGACGTTAAACCCTACAAACCAACCAACCAACCAATTCTTTATGAGGTGTCTTTAATAAATACATTGATCGCATCCCATACATTGATCGCATCGCATCCGGGTGAAACATTTTTGACTGTGCTGAGAGCGGACATTAAGCAACTTGTTGCATAGTTACCGGCGGAACAAAATATTGTACAGGGCACTTTGGATCACTAAAATGCGACGAGGCGAAAGCCATTATAGCGCGGTGGATCGTAGCCCTCCACTACGGCCACTCCATCTCGTTCTCGTCTTTCACTCCCACCTTCACTCCTTCCTTTATGGCGGGGTACATGTTTCCGCGGAGAATTGTGAGGGATACTGCGCCTTTTCTATCCTGTGAATCAATTTCAAATGCCTCTGATGCCTGCTGTACTAATGCCTCGTAAACATCTGGGTCTGATTCTGTTTGCTGTGTGGTGCAGCGTTAAAAAAGCGCCAAATAAAAGGCGAACAAAAGCACCATTCCATTAACCGCATCAAAGTCCACCGGCGTTCTATAATTCATTTACGGTAAATTAAAGGCGCAGTATCTATCACTCGCGGAATCCCGCTATCCTCACATAGACAAAGGGAATTATGATGAACGTTTCACGATCCGGAGCGTGACGGTCACAACGAAGAAGAGTGCGTCGTTACCTATGCGGACAAGCTGCGGCATCGTGTGCGGCCACCGGATGAGGCTTTACAAGAGCATATTATGGACGCCACAGAAGTGCTCGACGCGGCTAGTGACCTTTCAGCTGCTACTGTGGACACGGCTACCACAGCTAATACAACGGTTGTTCCTCAAGGTGACTCCAAGGAGGAATGTGAGACGCTGCTTCGATATGAGACGCCCAATCCGGCACATGATATGGAGCCTGCCACCTGTTCTAATCCTGCCTAAGATACTGCCCCGGTTACTCCAGCCACTGAGGTCAACGCCGAGGAAGAGCTTGCAGGTCAGGCCACTCTACCTGCAGCTGAGGCCGTCCCTCCTGTTGAAGAGCAGCTTCATAAGCGCCGGGGAAAATGCGCAGCTGAATCGAGTGAAGATGATGATCTGGTAAGCGTGAAGCATCGCCGCCGCCGGCGCACGTCGAAACGCAAGGGAAAGTGCCAATGTTCGCGTTCCCGCAGTCGTGGTGGAGGTCCGGAGGCGACGTCGCCATCTCCGGAAACACAAATGCAAGTCTAGTTAGCACTTGTGTGGTCACCATGGCGACCCCTGAGGAGCTAGTGTTTGCAACGCTGAATGTGAGAGGCCTTAGGTCTCATCAGAAGCAGGTGCAACTTCGTCGACTTTTCAGCAGCAGGCGGCTTGATTTTGTCGCCGTCCAGGAAACGAAGATTGAGAGTGAGCAGGATACAGAGAGGGCACTAGGACCCTTTTTGTCTAATTACAATGTTATTGTGACGCATGCTATTGGTTTTTCGGCGGGTTTCTTCTTGTTTCTGCGAAAGGCTCTCCCTTATTCTGCGTTATCTTACTATACCGACTCTGAAGGGCGGCTAGCAAGCTGTGATTTTTTGCTCCACGGGAAGCCATGGAGACTTATCAATATTTATGCGTTTAATAGTGCAGCTGAGCATGTTATATGTTTGAAGCCACGGCTAACCTCCTAGATTGTGATAAGAACGTTGTGCTAATGGGAGACTAATTGTGTATGTTACCTGAATGATCGTGCTGGGCCTAGTGTACACAGAGACAGAAGCGGTGGAGTGTTGTCGCGTGTTATAGATGGCTCAGGACTCATTAATACAGAGGCCTCATGTCATGCAACTACACTATTCACGCATATCCAGGGGAGGTCCCACGCGCGCCTAGACAGGATTTGTGCTTCTTCCACACTGATTTTCCGTGATTTGTTGTGGGAAACTGTACCGGTTTCCTTTTAAGGTCATTGTATGGTGGTTGCTCGGCTCGCGAGAACTTACTGTTCAAAATTTCGGCCGCAATGGGAGCTTTGGAAGCTAAATTCTTTACTTGTAAATGATCAGGAGTTTGCCTTTCGGATACGCTCCCAGCTACAAGTGTGTTTGACAGGTGTCATGCCAATATTTGCTGCATAGGAGCTGTTTAAACAGGAGGTGCTAACGATAGATATTGAAATTGGGTCTGTTCAAGAGAGGACATTGCATAAGCGTTTGTATAACCTCGATGAATTAGAATGTGAGGCACCTGGAGTAAATTTAGATGAAATTGCTAAGGTAAAGTGTGACCTACTAAAACAGGACGCTGAAAGATACAGGGGTGCCCGAGTTCGATCTCGTACAAATCGTGCTTTCCACTCTGAAACCCCTACGCGACAAGCTTTACTTGATGAGCACCGCAACGCTACGACCAAATTGATACCGGGAATGATGTACAATGGCACCCTAGTAACGAAAACGTGTGACATCATGTCTGTCTTTGTGAGCTATTACACGGCACTGTTCAGTGACGCTTCTGCTACTTCTAAATCGGATCTACTAGCTAACTTTAAAGCTCTTATAACGCCTTTATCAGATGAGGACTGTACTCTTACCAATGGTCCTTTCACGTTGGAAGAAATAGAAGATGCAATTGACTAGTTACCCCTCTTTAAAACACCTACCTCTGATAGCATATCGTGCGAGTTTTACAAAACTTTTAAACCTTTGTTGAGCCCTGTTTTGCTGCAGATCTTCGCTTTAAGTTTTGATGGGGGGGACCTTCCTCAGTCCTTTACTAGAAAGCACACAGTCTCAATTCCAAAGAGTACGGATAAAGAAAAATTGCTCTCAGTGGATGGCTACAGGCCAATCACGTTGGCAAATCTACAAAATGTTTGCGAAAGTACTATCAAATCGGTTACAGTATGCCATGACGGTTCTCATTGGCCCTCGTCAGACGTGTGGCTTGAGGGGACGCTCCATACAAAATACCATACATATTGCACGTACAATTCTCGAATCTTGCTCTGGCTCTTATGAGCAGCTTGCTCTACTCCAGATTGACCTTGCGAAGGCATTTGATTGTGTCCCGCATTCGTTTCTATTTTCTCTTCTCGAGCGTGCAAATCTTGGATCAACTGTACTGAAAGGGGTGCAACTTTGTTACGACAGCTGTTCCACTCGCTTGATTGTTAACGGTCACCTCTCGGAGCCTGTGTCAATTCGATCATCCGTGAAGCAGGGCGGTCCTATGTCACCGCTACTCTTTGCCCTCTACCTAGAGCCACTTTGTTTGAGTGTATTGCAAAACCACAGTATCCGTGGTTATGTTGCCTTCAGTGATCAAGTCAAAGTGCTTGCGTACGCCGACGATTTGGCGTTTTTCTGCACAGACAAACCCAGCATTGACAAAATTATAACCACCATTGAGCAGTTTGGCATTGTATCTGGCGCTCAAATGAATAAGTCTAAAAGTTCGGGTCTGTGGTTCGGTTCATGGGGAGCAATGCCGACTCATTATGCTGGAATTGAATGGTCTCGTGTTCCCCCTAAATATCTTGGAGTTCTCCTTCATGCATTCAAGTTTAGTGGGCGTTACTGGAAAGAGCGGGTCACGGCACTCAAAAGCCATGCTCAAACCTTTGTTCCGCACCGCCTATCAATTTTTGGCCGAGCACAGGCATGTAACATGTTTCTGGCTACAAGACTTTATTATGTTTTACAGGTACTCCATTGCGCAAGGAATTGCATCCACAGTTTTCACCGAACGTTTGTGACGTTCATATGTCGTCCAGTTTTGAGCCAATGCGGCGCGATAACTTATTCAGACCTGTTTCTGCTAGCGGACTAGGTTGGACACATCTCTACGTCAGACAGTTAGTTGCTCGTTTCTTCTTTTTCCCTAATAGCTCCCATCCAATTACCAGAGCATCCCTCCAAACTAACCTAGTGAACCTTCTTCCAAACTTAGTAGTCTCTTCCACTTTTACCGATCGGCCCTTATTATTTGGTTTTAGGAAAGAAGTTTACGATTCAGTGCGTTTTCTGGCAGCTCGCTTCTCTTATGAGTGCTTATTCTCTGCTTCACGGAAATATTTATATCAAGATTTGATATCTATGTTGTTCCCGCCTCCCTTATATCGTTCACTCTATTCCAATTATATGGGGTATTATGTGTTAAAAAGGGTGCTCAAAATGCCGATCTCGCCTTCTACTAAAACGTTTTTCTTTAAACTTCATGCCGAGGTTTTGCCTGTTAAAGTGTGGCTTCAGAAAAAAAAGTATTTTCGTTTCTTCTGTTAATTGCCGGTTATGTGATACACCTGAAACCATCGAACACTGTTTTATTGCCTGCAAAGATGCAATATTATTTTGGGACGTTCTGCAAAGAACATTGAAGAAGGCTTTATTTTGAATTCCCACAGTGTGCGTTACTTGATAACCACCGAACATGACCACGAACCCTTTGACATGATTTTCCTTCTTGGACTGCACAGCCTGTGGAAAACGCGTATGTTGGACCGGAATGCTGAACCTCTAGTCTCCCCCGCTACTCATTTCGGCGAGATGGTACACCAGCTTAGAGACGCTTACGAAGCTAGTGACTATCAACCGGACTGGATGCCATTGTTGAGGTGTTGTCTTTCCTTGCCATCGTTTTAGTGAAGTTGTGCTAAGTCGTCGTATTCTAATTGTGTGGTGTTGTGTTGTATGTTCCAATTGGACTTTTCGCCTACAGGCTGGTTACTCTGTAAAAAATGTTCATAACTCTACGCTGAATTTAAACCCATGTAATAAATACCATGCTGAAAAAATATTCGGGGCGTGACGCAGTTTGTAAAGCGCTCGATCGTCTAGGAATCCAAGGTATGAAGGTTCGATTTCCGATGGAGACAAGGTTTATTTATTTATTTTTATCTCCCTCGAAAGCGTGATGCCTTTTGCCGACTGTGCGCCTAACCTTTTGACTCTATTACATGATTACAGCAACCCATATATGCGGCCCCTGTCGGTCCTTGGTGGGTGTCGTTCGTTACTAGTTATGCTGAATTCCGCTATATCGTGATTTCTCCGAATCCTGATTGCTGGTTGATTTATTGTTTCGTTTGCAGCAACATATGCAGCCCTATTTCTTTTCTTTCTTTTCTGTACGTGTCTTGAATAATGCCTTAAAAAACGCCGCCTAAGTTAGACATCTGAGGAATGTAATAGGAAAACCAAACCAAAAACTGACTGTTCTGTATTAAACGAGTGTATATCAACGCCAATAACTTTGAGGTGTCTCTTACGTTTCTGTATTTATTTTCAAAACATCAACCCCTAATAAACAAGGTCGAAAATATTCTCTTCAGCAATACTTGTCCCAAAATAACGTCATATTTGTCTGATAGTATACTGAAGTTAAGAGTAAGGGGAAAATTAAATTCGCTCTTTCACATTAAAGAGCGGTCTAAGTTGCACACCTATTAAAGAGTAAGCAGCTAATACAGTGTGGTCGCCCCAGTGAGAGCGTCCCATTTAACCAGCTGCGTTTCTTATGAGTGTAAATAAAAGTAACAATGTCATGAATTCTCAAATTTTATTTCTAAGCGTTGAATATGGCCTATTGTAACTGCAATCATTCATTCCTTCATGTACTTTTTGATGTCAGTTCGTAAACGGTTTCCACAAAAATATTGAGCTGCTATAGGAGTAACAGTAGACGTGTCACCACTAAGGTCTCAAGTGCTGCAAATGTAGAGCATTGATGGATTGTCTCAAAAACAGGGACGCAGATTTGAGGCCTTCTTTCCAGGATTGCGCATGACAATGGCTTCGGCGAGACTCTAGATAGCGTGGCGTGAAGTTCGTTGCACATTACGAAAGACAGCTGTGAAGGGTGTTTCCACTCGGCTGGCGATAATATATTGAATCGTGACCACAATACTTAGACCCTTCAGCTATCGGCTGAATGGGCTGAGGCGTGTGTAACATTCGCCGTGCTATCTAATCAGAGGAGGAAGCTCCAGGCTCTTCACCTACGACACACCTAGGTTTAGTGTTGTATTGTCTTTCTCGAATCTCGTAGATGCGAGATGCGCTTTGCTCCTTTCATTGCTCTCCATACACGAGGAAAGAATGTGGTCGTTTAATATTCTCGTGAAATGTGAAGGATCGGTTTTACCAGTTCTAGTATTTTTGCGCTTTTATACAATCACGAATTCGTTATGCTCTGTGATTCGTAAGCAGCTGTATTTTTTCCTGCTTATAAATGCTAATTCATGCATTGCACTTCTTCCATCTATCTACCATGTTCTGTTTTCGTACATAGTGGGCCACAAAAAAATGCTCTCGCTTTCTCGGTGCCCTATGAATAAACAATATTGAATGCTATCCTTTGTGGTGTATATATTACAATCTTAGTCAGAACTTTATGATTCATTTTATGTCAAGGAACGTGGAACAGGAAACGTTTGAATAAGCCATAGGCTGTAAAAGATGCAACTGCTCTGACGAGCGCATTGACATAGAAGCGACCTTACTAGAGAAGAAAACCTTCTATGTAGTGGAGCACCTGAGGTCAATGTGATGGGACCATTAGCAAGAAAATATATTCTGCGTTATGAAAGGTTGTTAGGAATATCTCCCGGTCACACTCCACTGATCCAAATATATCAATATGGCTCTACATGGACGTCAATGTCACCTACCAAAAATTAAAATGCCCTTTCCAGCTCAACTTCGGGTCCTAAACACTTTTAAGTTCTTCAGATTCTCTGGTTGTGCTAACCTTACAACAACGCTTTATAGGTCAGTAAGAAGCCAGCAAAGTGGAAACAGCCCTAGAAAGCCTGCTTCATCGTATGAGTGAATGAACTAGTTTGATAAATTTAAAAGACTGATACCCTACACCTTTACTTCAGAAACATATCGGGCTTCACTGCATGGTAAATCAACTTTGGAGATGGGCTTGTCGGTAGCTGAAAGCAGTCATGAAAGCAAGGATAGAACTCTGGCTTCAAAACGATGTTATGCAAGACAAAGATAGCCAACCTTTATTTCCTTGGAAGTTATCAATTTTTCATTTCTGTTATGTTCGTTAGTACTCAGACCCCCTGCTACTGCGTTTCGGCGATATTCGTTTCTCCTTTGCCAACGTTTCGAGCATACTTTCGGCAGGTGGCATGCCTGGAGGCTGATTGGTCGGCCATGTGTATGTCGCCGCATCCCCAGGTGATGTGGGCTAACTGATAGGAGCTGCTAACATGGACCAGAATGTTTCAAGTGAACAGAACACTAGGGCGCTTAGATTTTACTTGCACGCGGCTCTTACTGCACAAAGGCTGCTTACTTTTGAGTCTTCATGAAAGGGAAGCTGATAGTTAAAGTAAGGTGATAGTTAATAGCACATATGACCCGAAACCAAGAAGCCAAATTGAAAATTGAAGTGCTAGCGCATGCTACATTTCATTTGGCCCTCTCACAGAATGTCTGCTGTAATTGCTTAAAATATATGTTAACAGTTTCCCCTCTCATTTCATCAATACATTCTCCGCTTGTTTGTCTAGTATACATGCAAGCATTTTGTTGCTTTAGCACCATTACCACCTTTGCCTGACTCTACAAGTGCTCTGGAGCACTGTGTAGCCCACAGTGATCTCCTTCCACTATAACAGGCGCGTGCTTCATGAATATGACCGGTCCGGCTTTTCACCCCCGTAACAGTGGCGCCATTACTGGGACAAAAGGATTGATATGCAGCTTCCTGTAGAAGACCAGCAATCTAAGAGCCCCCTGCTTGCTATTGCTGGCGCACAACTTCGAAGCAGGCTTCCATAGAGTTAGGTTCGTCTATGCAGTGAATCTAGGTAGTGAATAAAGCATTCTGAATGTAAATGCCGGCCCATCTGTCCAGTTATGACTTCCATATAAGGGGCAAAGTACACAACACATGTACATCTGACCGCTACCCAACACATTACGGACAACAAATGCTAAAATACTGTTTAATAACCACTCCTGTGAATATGCCTCCTTATTGTGACAGCAAATTGTATAAATTATCCATATTTGTTGGTTGTGTTTTGGCATTTTTGCGGATTTTCGCAATGTTTTGTACTCTTGGCTGCACAATTGCAATCATCGCTGCTGCTTCTGCCAATTGTGTCTCTGCAGGATGTAAGTCTCGTCAAGCCTGCAGAAGGCTTTTTGTCGTCAACACCTGCAGCAATGTGTATGCGATGCTAAAATATAATTCTGATTCTGAATAAAAACTGAGGGGGCACTTTGACGATCTAAAGTTTACAGAGTTGAAAGCCTTTAACCACCAGTACCTCTACCATCTGTTTGGCCAATGCTTGGTTTCATTTGAAGACTTGCTGCTGACTGTCAAATGTGACATCATTGTGCGGTCGCAGTTGTGGTGGCTACTAGGCGTCGGTTGAGGTTTACGCACAAGAACACTGCGCATACGCAGTGCGTGCGTTTGCGATTTCTCAAAACCTCACTAATTAACTAAATATCATGGGCTAAAATACTAATTGCAATTACTGATTAGGTAAATAAATATTTATCATCGACTAAATATTTATTGTCAACAAATGATCATACGCTCACTGCTACATCTTTGATTGATTAACTATCAGTACTGAAACCATCCTAATCCTTCTAAAGATAACTGACAGCTGCCACGGAGGCACGGCCGCATGCATCGACACGCCAGAGAGTCATGAGCCATAAAAGGCTTTCGTCCTAAAATTTGAACAATACTGAACAATTTAGTGGACTAACTGCACTGCTGTGGATACCTTGATCAGACGTGTGAGCTGTGCTTTCATAGTGCTGCAAGACAGCTTGTTAGCGAGAGTATAATATGTTAAGCTTATGACAGTATTGAGAACTAATTATACGGAAATACGGTTAGTGGCCAACTGTCAGTTCACCAGACAGGATCATCATAGTTGATGGGCAAGAGGGCTTGCTTGAAGTGAAGTGATCTGACTACAAAAAGGGGGATGGCGACCGAAATGGCATGCAGTGACCCAATATTCTGCTGCCAGATTGGAAATAGGGAAGTTTTCTTAAAGATCATGCATAATATTGTTACGCGGTGGCATGAGAAGTGATGGAACACGGCAACACAACAGAAACAGAACGACGCGATAACATGACGATGAAATATGCTTTAAAGGCCAGCGGGCCTGGCGCGAGCGCTCCGCCCCGCGCCACTGCCAGCTTCGTCATTTTCGTAGCAATATTTTCAATTTCAGGGCCAGATGGCTATTACCGGAAACAAGTGGTGTGATTTCGCCATTTGGACTGAAAACAAGCAGCCAGACATGCCAGCGCCCATACATGTGCAGCGCATTAGATTTGACGAGTCTTGGAAATGTGATATGCTGAATGCTCTACTGCACTTTGCCCAGCGTGCATTCATCCCCGAGATGCTGACAAAGAGAGTGAAAAGGCTTGGAAAGCTCTACAAAGGCGGACAGTAGGTCTCTTATAAGAAATTCCAGCGGAGCTTCTACGTTCGCCAAATTAGGGATGATGGCCTAACCGCAAAAATCGGAAAGCTGAAGTGAACTGAAGCTGGATTGAAAAAGGGAAGGAGGCAGCACGCAAAGCGCTGCCATAGTGTAGCAGCAAAATGGTGGGTACTATGAATGAAAATAAAAGAACTGCAGTTTTGGCTGCAATTCTTTCCAAGCTACTAAAATAACTCAAATATTCTCCTCAGTGGTTATGGTGTGTCTTCATCTTTGATTAGTGGGTTCCTGAAATCGCTTAGGTAGCAACAAACCTGAAAAACATGGCCTGCGATGTCAATAATAGTAATCAGGAATAGCCGAGCTAAGATCCGAAAGCTTTTCACACGTGCAATAGCCCGTTCAACATGTGTTCCAGCAGAGGCAATGCGCCTCGTGTCATTAACTGCGGCTGGTGGCATCTGTTTTTCATGACGTTCTCTAAATGGGGATCGATAAATGGTCACTTCTGCTGGTATGTAGGGGAAGGTGAACCTCTAATCTAACAATATGGCATCTCCTTCTACCAACTGATCAAGCAACCCAGTGTGTTCAAGGATAGACTTATCAGACACAGAACCACCCCAAAGGCGGGATGCAAATGTCAAGTACCCAAAAACGGTGCACCCTAGAAGCACTTTGTACGTATTGTGGTGCTTGTAGGGTGAAAAGGTCTGCCTTCGTGCATTCAGTCAGGATAGTTGTTGGATTCGGACTTCTGTTGCATCCAGAATCAGCCGTGTGTCCTCAAATACTTGAAAAGACTTCGGCAGGTGCGGTTGATGGCCTCTCGGGTTGGCAGTGTGGTGAGTGTTATCAGCTCTCGTTGAAGTAGGTTCACCCATGTAGTGAAAATGCGGCTTACCTGGCTCTCGCATACGAAGAAATTGCGGGCAAGTTCTTTGCCAGACATTCCTTTTCTTAGGCGGACTAGCGTCATGAAAAATTCATTGACCGGTTCCCATTCCTTTGGGCGGCCACGACGGTCATTTGTGTCTTTTTTGCCAGTGCCCCAGTAGAAGATATTATTGGCACGGTTGCCTAAATAATCAAACAAGGTCTTGAAACCTTCGAAGCTGGGAAGTCCTGTAAAATCAATACTGTTAATGAAGAATTCTTACTATCAGAAGCCTTGGATCGACATTATCAAGCTTTTTCTCTATCTTGAGGTTATTTTTGTCAAGTTGAAGCACTATTTTTTGTTGTTCAGCAAGTACAAGCTCTATTCGTCTCATTCTACCACAGCTGCACTGCTGACAACTGCACTCTTGCAATGGCTGTTCCTTGGTGCCTGCAAGTAATGCCAAGAAAAAAGAAAACCAGCTGTATTAGACGTGATATTTTCTAATGAGGTATGTAAACGAAGCATCTCAGTAGACCCTTTTTTAAGCTACACTTCCTGAAATCAGTGTTAGGTGCGGGCGCCCCTTGGCAGGGTTGTTACATTGCGGCTGCCTAATACCCGTGTTGAACTTGAAGCAGGAAGCTTTCAATCATTTTTATATTGTCACGAAGACAGGGATTTATGGGAATCGGCAACAGGGGCAGATACACACAGTCAAAACAGAGGTTCCCGGGAAGACACAAGCTCAAGAGTCCACAGTCCACAGGAAACCCGCTGGCTTCAATGGCGGTGCCTTGCGTCGTTGGCACTCGCGGCAACTTCTAACATATCGATGAACGGTGGCGGTAAGTTTGGGCCAGTAGTAGGCCTGGCGCACTCTGGTTAGAGTGCGTGCAATGCCCAAGTGTCCAGCGGTGGATTCATCATGGCAAGCATGAAGGATTTCATCGCGGAGATCTGCAAGGATGACTAGAAGATAGGCTCGGTCACTGTTGCCGGCGCTTTTCTTGTAGAGGATTCCGTCGCGCGTACAGAAGGATGACAAGTTCTTAGCAAACAGTCGAGATACTGTAGAATCGAAACCCTCCAAATGATCGATCACAGTTTTGAGATCTAGATCAGCCCTTTGCCGGGCCTTTAAATCAGAGGAACTGATAATGCCAAGCAAATGGGCGTCTTCATCCGTACTGTCATGGGCCAACTCCACGGGTGATCGAGACAGTGTGCAGCCATCTTCATGTTTGCGTCCGGATTTATAAACGATATAGTAATCAAATTGCTGCATACGAAGGCTCCACCGTGCAAGACGCCCTGATGGATCTCGAAGACTAGCCAGCCAACACAAAGCATGATGATCTGTCACAACTTTAAATTTACGGCCGTAGAAGTAAGGTCGAAATTTCACTGTGGCCCAAACGACGGCGAGACGCTCCTTTTCAGAAGTTGAATAGTTTGAGTCTGCCCGAGAAAGGTTGCGGCTGGCATAAGCGGTCACTTTTTCCTCGCCTTGCTGGTGCTGGACCAGAACAGCACCCAGACCGACGTTGCTGGCGTCGGTGTGAATTTCGGTGGCAGCGTCCTCATCGAAGTGTGCAAGAACGGGAGGGTTGTGCAGCCGTTGGCGCAGCTCGGTGAATGCCTCCTGCTGCTCGGAAGACCAGACATACGGGACGTCATCACGTCTCAGGCGCGTCAAAGGTCCTGCAATCTTGGCAAAATCGGCAATGAAACGGCGATAGTACGCGCACAGGCTCAAGAAACTTCGGACTGCTTTCTTCGTGGTAGAGATGGGAAAATTAGCTACAGCGGCTGTTTTATCAGGATCAGGCCGGACACCGTCAGCGCTAACCACATGACCGAGATATTTCAGCTGCTGATATCCAAATTGACATTTTTTCCGGTTTGAGTGTCAAATCGGCCCAGCGAAGAGCGTCCAATACCGTTCGCAGCCGCTTAAGATATGTTGGTCAAACGTTTCTGAAAACAAGAAGACATCGTCAAAATAAACAAAACAGGTTTGCCATTTAAGACCAGCAAGTACGGTGTCCATCATTCTCTGGAACGTCGCTGGCGCTGAACACAGACCGAAAGGCAATACTTTAAATTCATATAAGCCATCGGGTGTCACAAAGGCAGTCTTTTCCCGATCGCGCTCGTTCACTTCTATCTGCCAATAACCACTTTTTAAATCAATGGAGGAAAAGAGCTTGGCGTTGAGAAGTCGATCAAGTGAATCGTCGATACGGGGCAATGGATATACATCTTTTTTTGTGATGTTATTCCGTTCCTTATAATGAACGCAAAAATGCAGCGTGCCATCCTTTTTCTTAACCAACACGACTGGCGATGACCACGGACTTTTAGACGGCTGAATAACATCATCATTAAGCATTTCCTGGACTTGTGTCTGAATTGCCTCACGTTCTTTGGACGAAATACGATACGGCTGCTGTCAATAGGTCGGGTGTCGTCAGACGTTAAGATGCGATGCTTGGTGATAGAAGTTTGCCGGACTTTCGATGATGAGGCAAAGCACGGGGCGTACTCCAGCAGTAAGGCACGCAGGTCGCGTTGTTGACAGACAAAAAGGTCACTGCTAACATCGATGTGGTCTAGAACACTAGGAGTATCAATATCAGACGCAAAACATTCAGAAACTTCCTTTAACAGTTCGCCGAAAGCGATGGCAGTAGAGCGATAGAGGTGGCGAGATTCATTCGTGAAGTTCGTGACGAGAAGACCAGAGTGACCATTGCTGAGAATAATTAAGCGTCGAGCTGCACAGATGCCATGAGAAAATAAAAGCGAACGGTTGCCTTCAGTTACTATCGGCCCGTCCCGAAGCCCGTCGCACAGAACACTCACAAACACGCTGGAGCGGGGAGGCACTGAAACACACTCGGCTGAAACTCGTAGGGCGCACGTACGTTGGCCTTCGGTGGGGGCTGGCAGCCACTTTCTCCGTTGAGAGTTCGCTGTTGGAGATCGATGATGGCGCCATATTCCCCCAGGAAATCCACAACGAGAATCAAATCACGAGAACATTCCCGGAGAACGACGCAGCTGACAACGAACGTTGACGTACGAATCTGGATTCTAGCCGTGCACTGTCCAATAGGAGTAATTACATGCCCCCCCAGCCGTGCGTATCTGCGTGCTACACCATGGTGTCATAACCTTCCTAAGATGCGCTGCCAGTTTCCCACTCAAAATCGAAAAGTCTGCTCCGGTATCCACTAAAGCGCTGACGTTATGACCATCGATGCACACAGGGATGTCCAACGATAGCCGGTCTCATGAACCAAATGCTGTCGTTTCTGCTCGAAAATCCATATTTGATTTCATTGGGGGGACTTCTTTGTGCTGACATTTAACGGCCCCGCTCCCGGAGGTCGCTCTACTCAGTTTTCCCGGTGGGGGCTTGGCGAGCGATCAGGCGGTACTCGCGGGAAGTCACCAGTTGTTGAAGAGGATTGCCGACGTGGGGATGGAGACCTGGATTGTCGGCGCGCGATCCGGAGGCTCTCTTGTGCGAGGTTGTCTACAATGTCACGAGGTAGATGACCGAACGTACGTCTAGGTGCGTTGGTGTAAAAACCCTCCGGTCCGAGTTCCCTATAAGGGCACCACCGGAAAATGTGACCAGGTTCCCCACAGTGGTAGCAAAGGCGGCGGCTCCGAGGGGCCCGCCAGACGTCCTTCAACGTCTTCGAATGTTTGACCGCAGTGGCCGCACGTACCGCGTTGGCTGCTGTGCAGGAATGTATTGCGTTGGCTGCTGGACGGGCATGCACTGCGTTGGTGGTAACGTAGACAACGGAGCTTATACGGGAACTGGGCGTCGGAGAATGTCAGCGTAAGTCGGACGAGAATAATCAGGAATAGGGGCACTTTGAGCTTCAGCAACATGCAGAGATGGCTGCGTGACTTGCTGAATCTCTTCGCTGATCATATGTGCGAGAGAATCACCCTTGGGTTGGAACGTTCCACAAACATTCTGCAGTTCCTCGCGTACAATTGCACGAATAAGATCTCGGAGGTGTTCAGTATTGCTTACAGCAGCTGTAAGAAGCTCGGCAGCAGTCGTAGCGAGGATTGGGCTGTCGTAGACCGCCGAGCGGCGCTGGTGTAGGATCTTTTCCGTGGTAACCGCCTCTGTTAAACTGTAGTTGGTGGGCTACGTACAAGACCAGCAATAAGCTGTTTTTTAACCCCATGCATCATGTGGCGCAGCTTTCTGTCTTCAGACATGTTGGGATCCGCAAGTCGAAATAGTTTCGTCCCGTCCTCAGTATACATCATGACGGGCTCGTTTGGCATATGTTTCCGAGATTGTAGAGCACTTACTGCTCGTTCGCGCCTATTCAGGCTGACATACGCCGCTATTATAAGACGGCCGAACGGCCGAACTGAGGCCATGATGTTAATGTGCCTTCTCGGTTCTCATACCATGTCATAGCATGGTCTTCCAGGCAGAAAATGGCGTTCCGTAGCTTTAAGTTGTCGTCCCACTGATTAAAGGATGCGACTCGTTCGAACTGAGTTAGCCAATCCTCAACGTCTTCATGCGCAGTGCCATGGAACGATTTCGGCACTCGGGGGTTTTGAAAGTAAACAGGAGTAACTTGCATGACCGACGTAGTACTTTGCGCGGCTGGCCGGAGGCTCGTTGTTGAAGTGGACTCCAAGGGCCCGTGTTCGGGAGGAAGGCCTAGGTTCCTCCGGCTGACGCGATGAACTGGCGTGTCCACAGGCAAAAGCTCGGTGTCGTTGATTCGCGGAGGGGTGTGCGACATTGAGAGGACAAATACCCAGCACCTCCACCAAAACTGTCACGATGACAGAGATTTATGGGAATCGGCAACAGGGGCAGATACACACAGTCAAGACAGAGGTTTCCGGGAAACGGTAAAACAAAGACACAAGCTCAAGAGTCCACACTCCTAGCTAGCCGAAGCGCCCGAGAGTCTCCAACTTCTTCGTCTTTCAACCGAACCGTCTCGAACCGTCAGGTGGCAATATCAACAAGACTAAAGCCGCTTTTATGCCTACAATTTTTGTTTTTGTGGGAGAAGTGTGCTATGAAGAAACAGTCTGTAAAAATGGTTTTCATGAGTTCAGTGCTTCAGAAGATGATTTATTATCTCTTAAAAAATGTTCTGTCATACCCTCGGTAAGCTAGGTAATAAATTCAATAGTAAAGCGCGTTGTGTAAAAACAGTCACTGTAAATATGGAACAATGAGGTGAAACAGAAAAATTCTGTGAAGGCAGGATCACAATTTGTACGCTCCGGTGAACTCTTTCGGTTCTTCAAGTAGCACTACACCATTTTCTTACAACACAGCACAGATGTTAGCATCACCTATAAATATAAAAAGATAACTGCTATGACAATACAGCTCTGTGAGGACTAACTACAAGAGTTGATATGCTCACTATTCGCAGAATCCTTCAGTGGTTGGTTGCTCTTTGGGAGATACTAAACAATCTGCAAACATAAAAAAAAATGATTGTCATGACAACATGCTCTATGTACACTAATCAGTGGAAAACTCTATGCCATATGCCTAATGAATCGTGTAGTTCTTTATATTTCAGCGCAGGTAAAAAGCTACATGGATGTTTAAAATCTTGCTCTCAGCTGCCATGCATTGCCACTAAATCCCCTCTTGGCTTTTGCAGGTCTCAAGCTGTACGTATGTTTTTTGATAAATGAAAATATGATTATTACTTTGTGCAGCGAAGCGGCATGGTTTGTGTGCATCCATCAGCAGATTTTCATGAGCCATGGCACCTTCTCTTGAGGAGCTTGAAGTGATGTCAGCTTCCTCTGCCAAATAAAGTAGAATTTCAGATAAACAGCGCACAGCATTAACCTTCCTCTTTGCTTGCCACTATTGACGGATATTTTCATTTACAGTAAAACATAGCGAAACTTTTTATCCTCAGAATTCTCATTAGCTGCATCTGCCCACCCCAGTATTGCGCTCTCTGCAGCTCTAACCATCTTCTCTTACAACTCGGGTCCCAGTCCACCCTGGTGACAAAGCAAACAACTCAAAATGCGGACACAGGCATTCTGTACCGTTACAACGCTGAGCGCTTTCCACATGTCCGCACCCGCCATTCAGAGAATGCGAAACTCCTGCCATGTGTTGGCCCAGTGGCTTTTGTGGTCAAGTTGCAGCAGTGAGAAAAAGCCTTCTAGTAGCCATCTGCAAGTTGAGGGGTGGAGCATGTCTTTCGTATATATGTCTGATATTCATGCCACATAACGAAAGCCCACTCTGCTCCTGTTTGAAGCCAGTCGCAAGTTTAGCTTTCTTAGGTCAAGCAGAGCAAAGAAAAAAAGAGGAATAACTGCTAGAACAGAGAGTTGAAAGTGCACCTCTATTCTTCCACTATTTGCGTCTGTCATTCGAAAAAGCTGGCATTTTGCTGCCCTATACAAATATAGCACAGTCTTAGAATGCTGAATGAGTTTCCAGAGAACATTGGAGCAAACTAACCAGAGGAAGCATAACATGCATTTAAGAGAGTTAAGCTACATATCCCTGAATGATAATGCTAGAGGTTTGATGGCACATACCTTTAATGAATTTTCCTTGTGTCAGCAAAGGGATTGCAAGCTGTTGTCTGGCAGCAAGTTCATCTGACAGGATCGGCTTGTTATGCAGCTGTTTTGCACAAACGGCACCTGTAATGAAATTCTGAAATTTAGAGAAAAGCAGGTGGCAAATGGTGAAGCATACATGGCCAGAGAAATCAACACTATTGAAACATTGGGATGCTAAGTACCACGAGAACTGAAATGACTACATCTTAAATATGCTACAAGTGGCTAGCGGTGCCGCGATAAAGTGCTACTAAACCCCTGCAAAATAAAAAGATACATTCGCGAAATTTGAGATTGCCTACTCGCTGCTGCCAAGAGCAAGCAGATCATCTTTCATTGTACTGTTCAATCAACGACGACAGCTTTCCTTTTCGTTTTATTTCTTTTCGTGCTGTTACACCATTTCCAAAAGTGCTTGTGGTAGAGGGCTGCGGCGTCTTCTGCTTCGCTACATAAACCCGAGATTCACAAGAACGACCGTCTTGCCACGGCCGCTCAAGCAAGCGCACCGCACCGTTGCCTCACTCTCAGCGTGTTGGAGCACATTCCGCGTGCTGACTTTCAGAACACAGGGGGCGTATAGTCGCAAGGAAAGCACGCGTTTGCCTTTCTGTCTTTTCAAAGAACGGTTGTGCCGATCCACAGCAGCTTCACCAGGTATTTTCTTGTAACAGAATGCAGGCACGTAGTCGGGATGGCTCATAAACTGGACGGCCTCCGTGTAATTTTTCATCGATATTAGACGGCTAGTCAGCTTATCGGACTTCCATGAACAAGTGCATGAGAACGCAACAAACAACACAAAGAGGCTACATGAACCTAAGCCTATCCGTACGTGCCACCGATCCGTCCATAAAGCTTACATTCTCGTTCATTGAATTCTTTTGCACTGGTTCAATAAAGTATAGGAAGCAAACTGTTGCGCAACAGTAACTGTAGTGCTCAATTAGAGCTTATCTGTGATAAATTGTGCGCTGCAGATTCGTGAATGGTCGTTCGGCTGCCAGGGTGAGCCATCCGAGTTCTCCCTTTTCACCGCAGCTATGAAAGCATCTCGCTTCTTGGGATACCGTTTAGCTGGTGGAAATATAAAAAAAATGTTACTCCTTCTTTGCCATTAAAATAATTTCTGCTCCCATATGCGACGCAGTGCGCCGGCATTGTGTCGAGGTGCGCTGACAAATGACCGAGCCCTTACTCGAGACCGACCGTTTCAGGGGCGTCGTCTGCTTGCTCTCCAACTAGAATGGTGCCGCTGGTGCCGCATTTCCTTTGCACATGCGTAAAATGATTTCTGCAAGTTGTTAATTCGTCTCGTATGAAACTACATGGCAAAGCTGTTTTAAATAGCCTAATAACGCTGTAAAGGTAGCTAACAGGCGTCCATATTCGGTACCTTGTACATGGAGGGAGTTGTTTTGGTACCCAAATTGCTGCAATTTACGCCAGTACAAGTCACATTACGTTGTCGCGTTCTATTACTAGTAGAATCTCGTTGATAATAAAGTAAAGATATTCTCTGATTATGTTTTTCACGGCCCCATATTCATGGATGGTTGTTAGAATACGCTGAAGCAATAAGTCGAGGAATTGAAACACTGGTCGACATCATCTCGCTCTACTTGGATAGAACAAACTTCATTAGGTCCCCTATTCCCAAACACCGCCTGGACTAACATGATCAAGGCCGCCATGTTCCTCTGTCAGTAAAATAATAATACATAAGTCACAAAAACATAAAAAATCACGTATCATAACCTCTGTGAAACTATGGGTTTCGGTGTGCAAAATAACCTCGATTATTATAGTAACAAATGGAAACTCCTTGTCAAACAAAACTCAGCACAAATCAACAAACCAGCATAAGAGAACAGTAAAATGAGGAGTGTATAAATGAATCATTTCTTTTTCATCTATTAACTCATAGTTCAAATATTACAAATGGTGTAGTTCTTTATAACTTTTATTGAACCTATCACAGTCTACATTTCCAGAAAATTTAAAGTACAAATTATCCTGGAATAGTAAAATCAACAAAAAGGAAGGCAGGCTAGATTTTTATAAATATATAGGATAAAGAGACGAAAAAGATTTAATTTTTGTTTATAAACATCAGCATTTTTGTGCAGAAAATAGTATTTTTTTAGGTTGTTACACGTTTTTCACAAGCTGTCCAGACATACGAACCGCTTAGGACCAGTCGGTATCCAACAACCAGTGTTTACTATCTGTCCAAGAGAACAGCCCAGAGTGCAAACCAACGAAGAATTGATTCCTTGCAAGACTATAAGTGCGTAAACAGTAATAATTATTTCACAGGAAAGGAAAGGGAAGGCGCAATATTTGTCACACTTCTATAGATTCCTTAACCGAGCCGTAAGGGAAGGCAGGAAAGTGGGAGTGAAAGCGGAGAGACAGAGGAAGACGGGCCGTAGTGGACAGCTGCGAAAACATTTCCTTGGGCTTAGCTCGGTTAAGCCCGGATATCAGAAGCGAGAAGCTTCGGCGATGCCATGGCTTAGCTTATGGTTTCCTAGGCATAGGTGTGGCTTATCTTGCTGTTACACGGTTGCACTTGTAGATATTCCATGGCTTATCTTCACGGTGAAACATTGAGTTCGGTCCTATTTCTGCGTTCGGAATTATCGTTAGATGTTGTTCTCGCCGCACTCAAACAACGCTCAGCGTCTCTTTGTCGCCGTGTAACAAAGCGAGTCTCGCGCTCTTCCGGCGTTTCAGCAGCTTGTTGAGTCCTACGTCTGGCATTTTTCTGCTCTTTCTCGGCCAATTTCCACGCCACCGCTACAGCATCGTCTTCTTTCATGGCCACCTGCATTCCCCTTAGAGAGCTCCTACATATATACCGGCCGCTCCGACCACAGCCGCGTATCTGCAGCAGCGCGCGGCAGCAGCTAAAGGTCAACTGGCAGAGCCAGCATGCGCCTCTCATCTGACGTCACGCGGTTCTCGTAGTGCTGCGGCAGTGGCCGCGGCTCAACCACCTGCGCCTCTTCTCTCACGTCACGCAGTTTCGCGCATGCGCAGCTGTGGCTTTTTCTGACGATGATGCCACGCTCACCCCTGTCTTGACTAGCCTAGTGAAGCCTTCAATAATTTCTACTACCGGGTAATCTTTAACGCGCACTGGCATCGCACAGCAAGTGAACGCATCTCCGTTTCACCTCCATCGAAACGCAGCCACCGACAGTCACAATCAAACTCGGCAACTCCGGCACAGTAGTCAGGCATCTTAACCACTGCACCACTACGGCGAGGCGCGTCAATATTTTAAGTCAAGAAAAAATCGACAAGAATTAGAGGACGAAAATATCCTGAGTAAAAAAAAAATATCTGCCCTCGCGAATTAAACATTTTGAGCTACGCTAATGCTTTCTAGCATAAGAACTAGAGAACAATATTCGGCGTCCTTCAATAAGTGACCATGAACGTAAGTGGGCATTTGTAGATAGGGGTAGATGATATGCGCCTGGAATCACAGAAGGCCCCTGGGAAGCTACTTCAGCAGGGTAAGCGGGCGCAAGAAGGACGTTACTGCTTCCTGCTCAGCAAGAGTATACATTAATATTTCGTTTACGCCTACCTTGAAGCTGAAGTTTTTAGCAGATGGCGGAACTAAAGTTATGGGTAGAGCAATAAATTCTGAAATTATATAGAAGTATACAAATTATAGTAGCCGTAAGTTGTCGGTATCTCATCGAAAGCATATAATCACTCCCTTAATGCTTGCATTTTATGACTGTAGCCTAGACGACGACTCATATCTGCAAAGAGAATGTGCATGGTATGTTTCACTTTTCAGAATCGAATAGCAAGTTGTATACACTCTCATGGTTATATGGCACTTGTAGAGTGTTAGTAAGCATTGCGGCAGACAGGTAAAAACGAGTGTCGACTGCCCGACGCTGCTGTGCCGGAAGACGTAGGTGGCACCAAGCAAGGGAAAGAGCTTGCCCACTGCTGCTATAGTGTACGTCTTCTGTTAGGCTGTTCTGATTTGTGCGGGGCCCGCGTATTTTTTTTTTCCTTCTTCCTTCAGTCGCAACAACAAGTAGCTCCCGCAACAAGTAGCCCTCGCAGCTGGCGTGTATGCGAGCCCCAAGAAAATGCCACTATTTGCTTCTATATGCTGCATAGAGTGCACGTAGTATACATAAAGAAACCACAATTCCTAATAACAAATAGCATGTCCAATACTTATCGGCAAGTGTTACGTACGCAGCGAATAATTGTTTTGGATCTTAAATTCGGCGAATGATTACATTACAAAATACTGCCTCGAGACATACCCGTATATGGAACCGGGAACAAGTGTATTACTTGGAACATTCCTAGTCTCCATAAATTGAAGCCAGAAGCACAGAGCAGATATAGCAAGCGCTCTCTGACCTTTATGTCCTGAGGCAGTAAGCAAAGTTATTAAAAAAGCGCTTCAGGGATTATAGAGCACTATCGACTAAACAGGTCAGAATACCCACCGGCAGATAGGACACTAAATAAGATCCAAGAAAGCATTTGGAGGCGCTTACAAACAAGGACGTTTCCGAACCCAGCTACTTAAAGTCAGTGGCACCCGGAGCAATTCTCAGATAGGTGCAAATTATGTCAGAATAAGGCGGATCTGGTACATATGATATGGACGTGTTCAGATATAAAAAATATAAATGAACAGACAAAAACGGAAAAATTTTGAGAGACTCTACTGCTGAGCTCACACCCTGAGACTCATCTAGGTGTAATCTGACTAGCCGAACCCGCCGCCCTGATCCAAGGACTCCAAACCGTCGTGTAGGCGGATAGATTCACGCCTATCCTGCATCTGTTGGAAATTAAAGTTTTTACCACCACCATCAGAGCTCGGGCACAAAATGTGATTGAAGGGGATGCTTGCGACGAAGGAACACAGGCGTCCCGATATGACACTAGCTCGAGCAGAATGATCAACCCACACACTAGTTCCCTCTCTCGGCTTTCGCTTTCCTTCGGCTCGGCGCCGCTGTGGAGGGCAGTCGACAGTCGCGCCTTACTTTTAAACAATTAGCCGACTGTACCTAGACCGCAAACAGACCACTGTTCTCCGATGTTTACTTCTTTTTAGAAGCATCAGATGTGTTGCAGGATGTGTCGACGGCGCATTAACTGCAATTATGTTTTCTTTCCATTCAAACTCCGCCGTGGTCATTGAATTTAGCGACTACAATGTTTCAGCTATTTTGATAACAAAAAGACGCGTGAGCATGCACTTTATTTAGCTTACTTGTTGCAATGGTTGTCAGATGTAGGACGATGAAATAAACACTTATTCAACTTATGTAAAGATATGTAGGTCACCTAGTGCACAACCTGGCAGTTTTAATTAAAAGCTCTGGACACTTGGAAATATGCAGTGCTACCGCCAACTGAGGTTTAAACTAGCTGAGATTAAACACGCGAAGCGGTTGGACCCTAAACGTTACTACAAGCATACAATAAACCTGATTTGTTTAAAGCGGCCTAGTATGTTATATACGCCCATGGAGGTGTGACGCGAATGAGCAAGTGTTTTTCACCGCCCTAGGCAATGAAAAGCACTTGTTCGTTCGCGTCGGCTTAAACATAACCTTAAAAGCCAGAACTCCCTTCCAATCGTGCGCATAATCTTTACAGGCCACATTGCAAGGGTAGGTGCAGTCCTCCGTAGAATTTTAGCATGAATAAAATCCGCCGCATCACATTAGAAATTAGGCTGTTAGAAATGAGGGCTCTTCATGACATCAAACCTAAGAAGGAAACAAATGGCATACGAACATTAGAAGCCTTCATTGGCTTCCATAGACGGAGAAGCAGAAAATGAGGAGTTATAAGGTAGATACTTCTCTGATGAGATCAGACGAGTACAAGAAGCTTGCACCTAGTTTGTGTGGTACAACTGGGGCCAACGTGGAGGATGTGTGGGAGTCCGCCATACTGCCAAATCGTTATTAGTGGGAGAATGTGGGTTAGTCAAGAGCACGAAAGCTGGTATTGTGTGGGGTATAGATGCCCTAATACCTAGATGGGCCAAGGATGGGCCGACGGACGTTTTTGCATTTATGAAACCAGTAACGTTGGAGTCCATACGCAGGAAAATGCCAGTTGGCGCCCTGCATCTGCCGAAAAAAGAGTTTATTTGCGGAAAGAGGCCTCGTGTTCTCTTAACTTCGCGCACCGCACCAGCCTATCAATGTACCACCACGACCCATGACTTTTTGATGTCAGCTAGATGGCTAAGCTCTGATTGGTCGGTGGGTTTGTAACAGCATTAAGCCACGTCACATGACTGAACCATAACATGCACGAACAGGCGTTTCTTCAAGATAGTGACGTCATGCAGAGGGCGGCTACTTCAGCCAAACAACACTACAAGAGCGCCTGAAAAAATATTCGCTTTAGCTAAAAATTAAAATAATCCCTGTGAAACTAAATTTATCCTCAGCATCTTCAACAGCGAGCCTGCTGGATCTTGATGCTCCTGTGTAGTGTCTAGTGCGAGCATTCGCTAAAGTACGCAATGCTATCGTAACTATCTTAAGCCCGCAACTACGGCATCTCTCATAGTCTGCGTCGCTTTCACATTTCAGCGCCACGAAACACCAAGCCCAACACGTGCATGATGCTTTCCGCCACCTCACACAATTATCCGACAGCGATCATCCACTCATAATAAATAACCCACAATCACAAACGTCCACTGGCAACAACTCATATCCACACGGGATAACTGACAACTCACATCCACTCAGCAACTCATATCCACTAAACACCCCTCACATCACATCATGTCCACTGACAACAACTCTCTTTTGCATGCATGTCAACTCATTCACAACCATGTCCACCCGCAGTCACAGCCACTCACCCGCACAAACACACCACGTACACTCACTCACATTTAGGCGATGGATAGCTTACTGTCAGTCAACCTCGGGTTAAATAAGCACTTCCACCTTGATTTTCGGCTTTTTCGTGTACTTTTCCTTTGGTCTTCTGCGACGCAATTGTTTTTATTTAACCAGTATTTTTCATTGCTGCTTTCAAGAAAATGTTTAAACAGCCGATTGTACATATATTTTACAGTTTTGCGTCTGTTTTTGGCATAATGGACCACAGACACGCCGAGGTCGACCTAGGATTGCCCATCCTCAGCGAAGGCCGCCATGCATCAGGAAATTCGTAGAGGAACAAAAATACGAATAAGCACCAGAATAATGGTTGACCGATTGGGCTTGGCAACTTTAGACCCCTTTATTATGGTCTGTGCCCGATCTTGACCCTGGCTGGTTTAGCCCAAGTGTGCAGCTTCAGAGTTCATAGTCTATATACTCCTAATAATTGACCGAGGCAAATTATTTCTACGTGCTCCGAGAAAAAAAGAAAATGGGTGTTCGGGAAGATGTATACTCCGTTTCATACGTCAAGTGCAACACTACCAAAGCTACAGCTCTTGTTTGCGCTCTCCGCATCCGCGATATAAAATAGTGCCTGCTCTTAACGAGAGAAAATAATAGTTGCTTTGTCTGCAAGCTTAATACATTTTACATTTGCCATCAACTTCATAAAAAGCACCTTTTTTTAGGGAGAAAAGGTCAGATTCGGCTAATTTGTATGTTTTTTTTATGTCGTTTTTGTTCGTGCCGCGTTTTGCTGCCCCGCAACCTTGCCAGCTGTGCCACCAGATGGCGCTGGCTGTGCCCTCCGCGCTGCGTATCTCTTTTTGAGAAAATGGTTCTTTGGTGCGCATTTTTTCTATAACATCCGCTCTGTGAAGATGTCTAAGCATGTGAAGCATGTTATTGCAAACGTGTATGCTCAGAATAGAGCCCATTTCGGCAGGAACCACTCGCCTACAGAACGAGCGCGTAGTGATATGCCTCCTGTTTTTTTTCTTGCGGACTACTTGCGTAGCTTTCGCTGCGTAGCACCTGATGTATGAAACGGAGTATAGCAATGCTTCTTTTACTTGCTTGGGGGAGAAGGGGAAGGACGGAGCTGCTCACATGGCCTTTAGGACTGCCACTGGAAAAGCACACACCATCTTTAGATCCACGCTAATCTCAAAATTTACGCAGCCTGCCTACCACAGGGAGAGGTCTGAGGACAGGAGCAAAGCACTACACAGAAAGCATAGCCTTCAACACAACGTGGTCCATGCGGACGCTTCCAAATTCCAGGCCGCGACATCCTTGCGATACCGTGCGTCTATTATCACGTCACTGCAATACCTTCTGCATCTGTGACCACAGAAGCACCCGAGGACCCCGAAGAAGCTGTGCCGTGTACTTTCCCTATTGTTTCTGTGTTTCTCAGGTTCAATATGTTAGATTTGCACAAACTATCCCAAATAACCACCATACTAAAGTAATCATAGCTTTAATCTCAACCGCAGCTACCGAATTCCTTAGCGACTCCAAATCTGCTGTCTTGAAGTTTCGAAATTTCCACCAGCGTTTCTCTAAACCCATAGCGAAAATTATTACCTAGTTAAACACTCGCCCATACAAATCGTAAGAGTGATGGATCATCACTCCTCCCGGTGAACGAAGACTGGGCGACTGGGTGACGGTTTCTTACCTTTTCGGCCTGGGAGCAACCGTATGATGATGTGATCGGGGTTCGGGGGTCGAACTTCAATAAAGCGAGGCGAGGCATCAAGGCAGGACCCGCCAGGGTTGGAGTTGCAAAAACAAAATAGATTTATTCACTGCTTTTTTGCATGGTGTAGGGTGTACCAGTCGAGAGAGAAAAAGAGAGCCGTGGCGATAGTTCCGCTTCCTAAATACGGATCATTGTCCCCGGATTTCTAGTTGTGGAATGTAGTTGAATTTAGACACTCCAATGAGTAAGACACTCGCGAGCATTAGAGGTGTCATTCACTGGCGCCTTCCAGTAGCGAGAGTGAACATCCTTGATGGCGATGGCAATGTGCTGGCGGTGCAAATTCAGTGACAAGTTGCGACAGCCCGGGAAGTCCGTCAACGGCGAAGGTAAATCTCCGCATTGGTAGTTCCTAGAATATCAGGCCTAGGGCTGTCACGTTTTGCGCGCCTTCTTTTTAATATTTCTTTTTAATTATTACATCCAAGGCCCCATTAAAGAGGTGTTACATGAGGGAGTGGGTTTAGGTACACAAACTTTCCATAAATGGTTTGATGGATGATGGCTCGGCATGAAGTACGACGGTGTTGTGCAACTCATACTCGCTTTGTGTGGTGCAAACAAACATTGATGGATGGCAGATACGCAGAAGCCCGGACAGAAAGAGCATAGACGGTCTCCTCGTGACTTGTGCCACTGGATGTTCAATAGGCAGGGCTGAGAATAACGTTGAGCAGGGGATGATGACAAATATTGTGAAAAAGACAGTCTTGCGATGTAACCACGGATTGCTAAGTTCGTAAGGTCAGCATCTCTTTTTAGATCAGTGACACTTACATGATACGAGTAAACCGAGCAGATGAACCTTGCCGCGCGATTTTTTATTGCTTCGAGATCTTAGTAGGGTTACTTTGTTTAGGCTCCCAAACATCACTCGCATATTCACGTTTCGGACGGATAAATGGTAAGAAAGCCAGAAATTTCATTGATAAAGATGCTAGCGGCAGTGTACGTTGGAAATATCCGAGCACACGATTTGCGTTGTTAGTAATCTGCTTTACGGGATGTCACCTGGGAAGATTGGCAGTTAGATGAGTGCCTAAAGTTTATATGTTGATATGGAAGCGATTTTATAGGTGGCAAAGAGTGCCTTTGGTGAAAAGATAGCAGATATGTTTTTGATGTGCCTAAGGACATTAGCATCTTTACACCAGGTTAATACGCATTCAATGTCAAATTGAAGAACTTTGGAGTTATTACTGCTGATTAAAGGGCGGTAAATTAATCAGTAGAACGTAGAAAGGTAGGCTTGAAAATTAATATGCAGAAGACTAAGGTAATGTTCAACAACTTCGGGAAGGAACAGCAGTTTACATTAGGTAGCGCAGTACTGGAAGTAGTAGTCGAATATGTCTACATAGGACAGGTAGTAACCGCAGATCCGGATCATGAAAAGGAAATAACAAGAAGAATAAGATTGGGAGGGAGCCCATTCGGCAAGCACTCGCAGATTATGACTAGCAGCTTACCGGTATCGCTCAAGAGGAAAGCATACAACAGTTGCATCTTACCTGTACTCACCTATGGGGCTGAAACGTAGAGGCTAACCAAGAGAGTTCTACTTAAGTTGAGGACAACCCAGAGTGCTATGGAACGAAAAATGGTAGGGGTAATATTTAAGAGATAGGAAGCGTGCAGAGTGGGTCAGAGAAATAACTCAAGTTACCGACATTCTAGTGGACTTTAAGAAGAAGAAATGGACATGGGCAGGACATGTAGGGCGAAGAGAGGATAACCGATGGTCGCTTAGGGCAACAAACTGGATTCCAAGGGAAGGAAAACGTAGCAGGGGGCGGCAGAAAGTTAAGTGGGCAGATGAGGTTAAGAAGTTCGCAGGGGTCAAGTGTATGCAGCTAGCACAGAACCGGGTTAAGGGAGAAATATGGGAGAGGCCTTCGCCCTGCATTGGGTATAGTCAGGCTGATGATGATGATGATGAAATAAATCATTCATCGGCAAACATGCAGAAATTAGAAGGGAGATTAGCTGGTAGTTCATTTATGTAAATAAGGAAACGAAGGGGCCCAAGGACAATGGCCCTGGGGCACCCCAGATATTACCGGTGTACGAGAAAAAGAACATTCATTAGCCAGGACTAGCTATTGCAGGCTAGTAAGAAAGTTCTGAGTTCAAGAAAAGACACAATTGTTAAGGTTTAGAAGGGAAAGCTTCAGGATAGGCCGTTTATGAGAAACCCTGTCGAATGCCTTTTCGAAATCTGAAAACAACGCGTAACGCGAAGGTTAAGATGAATACTACAACTGAAGTCATTAATGAACATTGCTAATTGAGTGTCGCAATATAAGCCTTTTTAGAAACCCATCATGACTACGATGAAACAAATTGACGGATACTACATATTTTAAATGAGAAAATATTACATGCTAAATTAACTTTGGAGGAATTCTCGTGATTGATATGGGCCGGTAATTATGACGAGAAGATGACGGACCATGCTTTGGAACCGGAATTACTTTGCCCACTTTCCAATCGTGCGGTACAGCAACTGATGAAAGAGATTGCTAAAAAAATTTGCTGTGGTTTAGCTTGCGGCTAAACCTGGAGTTAGGCGGTAGCTATCTGCATGGCTACGCTTTGGTTTGGCTTGAAAGTAAAAGCATAATTTCTGCACATAGTAGTTCACTGCATGGTGTCATCTTTTTTGATGCTCCTCTTTAACCGAGCCGTATGAATGTGCCTAAGTGGCCTAGGGATAACGTGAATGCAAGGATTTTGGCAGGCTGACTGTGATATCGCCCTCCCATATGAAAGGCGATGCCCTAGTTGGCAGCTCCTGCCAAACGTAATGTCAGGAAGCCCTACATCAAGTTAGTGCTCGGACATGCCAGCTGCGAGCTACCGCCACACACTTCTTCTTCTTCCACCTCTCCTTTTCCTCCTTCTTCCTTCTCTTCTTCGCTTTCCTCCTCTCCTTCTTCTTCTTCCTCCTCCTGCTCCTTCTCTTACTCCTCGTCTACCTTCTTCCTCCTCTTCCTCCTGCTTCTTCTTCTGCATCATCTTCATGATGTTCTTCCTCTTCGTTCTTCGGACAGGTACCTATACAGGGACGGATAGGCACGGCTAAGTAGCGAGACTGTGGCCAATGTTGCTCTCGCAACCAAATGTGAGCCACTATGATGCAGTAGTGTGATTTGTGTTCATTAAAATGTTTCTATAATGCCGTCAATATCAGCTGACTACGTTAGTTTCATGGGGTCTATAATTTTGAGAATACCGTTAGGCTCAAGTGTTATATCAGGCAATGCGGGGAGATCAAACGAAGGGAAATCTGGAAGGTCTGTTCACTGATTTCATCACAGATTCTTTCACTGTGGGGGCAAACATTCTTCTGCGCGCTTCTCCTTAGTCAAGAAAAGGGACGGATCGTTCGTTTCCGTTTTTCGCGCTTCAGGCCGGAATTATACAAGATTGGGTTGCTCCATTCCAATTCAGCGAGGTTGGCGGCAGCCAGTAGTTTCGCGAGGGGGGTGCGGGATTGTGCAGTCCGCCCCGGGTGCAGCGCTCCAGGGGGTGCAGCATGACAGCTAGAGGGGGGGAAAGGCGGGGGGCGAAATGAATTATATTGTTAAGACGCAAAAAGGCCCGCATTGGTGGCACGCTGCGACGCTGACTGGTAAGTGGGATCTTCTCGCGAGTGTAGCCAAGGGAAGTTTCCAAGGGAAGACCGCTGCCAGTATCTTTCGGCAATCGTTGTCTTGTTCATTTATCTCCTGTGCCTTGCTCGCTCCTAGGCTCAGTCACACATCCGCCTCACATTTTCAAAATGCCGAAAGGCACGAAATGCCTATTGCTCAAGGAAATGGCAAGTCTGATCACGGCGCGCTGACTAGAAAAAAAAATAATAGTGAGCAGGAGGGTATCTTTAGCAAGGCCAGGTGCTTTAAAAAGGGGAGGGGGGGATGGCGAGCCAGGTGCGGGTTACCCTAGCGATGCCACTGGTGGCGGCATCCACAGCATGGGAAAGGAAACCACCTCTCGCAGTGCCCCGACGACCGTCGCTTGCCGGCACAAGCTTGTTTTCTGTAGTTAACTGTTGGAGCCCCCCGAACGTTGTCTGGGACCCCAGTCTCAGCAATCATCATCATCATCATCAGCCTGACTATGCCTACTGCAGGGCGCAGGCCTCTCCCATATTTCTCCACTTGACCCGGTTCTGTGCTAGCTGCATCCACTTGACTCCTGCGAACTTCTTAACCTCATCCGCCCACCTACCTTTCTGCCGCCCCCTGCTACGCTTTCCTTTCCTTGGAATCCAGTTTCTTACCCTAAGCGACCATTGGTTATCCTCTCTTATCTATATGTCCTGCCCATGCGCATTTCTTCTCCTTAATTTCCACTAGGATGTCGGTAACTTAAATTATTTCTCTGACCCACTCTGCACGCTTCCTATCTCTTATTGTTACCCCTACCATTCTTCCTTCCATAGCCCTGTGGGTTGTCCTCAACTTAGGTAGAACTCTCTTGGTTAGCCACCACGTTTCAGCCCCATAGGTGAGTACAGGTAAGATGCAACTTGTTGTATACTTTTCTCTTGAGCGACATCGGTAAGCCGCTAGTGGTAATCTGTGAGTGCTTGGCAAATGCGCTCTATCCCAATCTTATTCTTCTTATTATTTCCTTTTCATGGTCCGGATCTGCGGTTACTACCTGTCCTAAGTAGACATATTCGCCTACTACTTCCAGTACGCTACCTAATGTAAACTGCTGTTCCTTCCCGAGGCTGTTGAACATTACCTTAGTCTTCTGCATATTGATTTTCAAGCCTACCTTTCTACTTTTCCTGTCTAGGTCATGAATCATTATTTGCAGTTCATCCCCCGGGTTGCTTAGCAAGGCAATATCATCAGCAAATCGCCGATTACTGAGGTATTCTCCATCTACCCTTATTCCTAACTGCTCCCATTCCAAGCCTCTGAATACTTCCTCTAAGCAAGCTGTGAATAGTACTGGGGATATTGTGTCTGCTTGCCTAACACCTTTTTTTACGGGAATTTTGTTACTTTCTTTATGCACAACAATGCTTGCTGTGCAGCCACTATATATATCTTCCAGCACTTTCACGTACGGCTCGTCTACCCCCTGATTTCGCAATGCCTGCATCACCGCCGATGTTTCAACTGAGTCAAATATTTTTTTCGTAATCAATGAATGTTATGTATAAGGGCTGGTTATATTCCGAGCATTTTTCTATCACCTGATTTAGGGTATGGATATGATCGATATTAGAGTACCGTTTTCGAAAACCTGCTTGATCCTTTGCTTGATTGCAGTCTAAGGTTGTCCTGATTCTGTTAGCGATTACCTTAGTAAATACATTATACGTAACAGACAGTAGGCTGATTGGTCTGTTAATTTTAAGTTCCTTAGTGTACCCTTTGTTATGGAATAATGAGGATAATGTATGCATTCTTCCATGGTTCCGGTACCATCGATGACACCAGGCACTTCGTATACAGGGTGGCAGTTTTTCTAGCACGATATTCCACCCGTCCTTCAGCAAATCTGTAGTGATCCTCTCCAGCCGATTTCCCCCTTTTAATAGTTTCTAATGCTTTCTTGACCTCGTCCTTCGTCTCTGGTGGAACGTCTGACGGTTTTTCCCAGCCGCTAATCTCGTTATGGTCCTGTCTACTTTGGCTACTGTAGAGATCTGTATAGACCTCCTCGGCTACAGAGTCGGTTTCTGTAGCCGAGGAGTTCTATACATATCTCTACAGTAGCCAAAGTAGCCAGGACCATAATCTCTACAGGACATACCTCTACATCAACCGCTGCTGAACTTGTAGCCATTCGGGAATCTATTCGCTACATATGTGGGGAACCACCTCAAACATGGTGTACATTCACGGACTCAGACTGCATTACAAATTTTGGAAGACTTCTTACGCCACACTGCCTATCAGTCCCGGCACTAAACATTATCGAGCTCCTCATATCTGCCCAGCTGCAAGGCCACAGGATAATGTTTCAATGGATTCCTGCCCACTGCGGGCTCCATGGGAAGGAACAGACCGATGTTGAAGCGAGAAGCGCACTCATCAATAGCCTCCACACAGCTGTGCCTTTTTCAAGGGGTGACACGACGTGCCTTCTTACTAGTTGTATGAATAATGCTACAGCAGCTTACTGGGCCCAACCAGAAGCCCGACACATTCGTCTAAGAAGGCTCGATCAAACATTAAAATTTTATGTTCCGCGTAATCAGGCATGCTTACTACATAGACCTCGTTTTAACGTGGCTTTCACGCACAAGTACTTATATTTATTTGGTCAGATGGACTCGCCGGAATGTTCAACTTGTGGCATCCCAGAGACTGTGGACCATATATTATTGGTGTGCCCAGCGTATGCGTGTGAAAGAAATGTGCTAGCGGCTTCCTTCAAGCGTTTAGATAAGAGGCCTCTGTCGGAGGAACTGCTGCTGGGCGCTTGGCAGGATAAGGTGAAGGGTGTCCAGGCAGTGCGTGCTCTTTGCCGTTTTTTGTGCGCCAGCGGACTTGATTCGCAATTGTAAAACAAGCCACTGTGTCTGTATATATAATTCATATGCCTTCTCTCACATCGTCACCCATCATGACCTTCTTTCTTCTCTCCTTCCTCTTCCCCAGTGCAGAGTAGCAGGCCAGATTAGAATTATTCCGGCCAGCCTCTCTGCCTTTTTCTTTCAATAAATCCATCTATCTATCTATCCTCGGCTACTTTGACTATCTTGTCCATATTCGTGATGACGTTGCCCGCCTTGTCCCTTATCGCATACATCTGGTTTTTGCCTATGCCCAATTTCTTCTTTATCGCTTTAAGGCTTCCCCGTTCTTTATAACATGCTCAATTTTCTCTATGTTATACTTTCTGATATCAGCCACCTTGCGCTTATTGATTAGATTTGATGTCTCGGCCAATTCGATCTGGTCTGTTGGATTGGAAGCTTTCATACTCTGGCGTATTTTAATCAAATCTTTCGTCTCCTTTGACAGCTTACCGGTATCCTCTCAAACTATCCTACCACCTACTTCTACCGAAGATGTAGAATCACAATGCGAAAAGTAAAGACGCAGTATACTGTACTAATGGGCGACTTCCATGCCAAGGTAGGGGAAAATCAGGCAGGAGACGAGGCAATAGGTGACTATGGCATTTGGTTCTAGGAATAGCAGGGGGGAGTTACTAGTGTTTGCAGAGCGCAATAACTTAATAATCACGAAATCCTTCTTCAGAAAACGGAAGAACCGGAAATGGACATGGAAAGGTCCTAGCGGGGAGACTAAAAATGAAATTGACTTCATAATGTGTTCAACCCCGCGCCATTGTGCAAGATTTAGAGGTAATCGGGAAAGTGCGATGCAGTGACCACAGGATGGTGAGGTCCCGAATTAGCCTAAATCTGAGGAAGGAACACAACAAATTAGCAAGAAAGAAACCCATCAACGAATTAGCGGTGAAGGGGAGGGCAGCGGAATTCAGGGTCTCGTTACAGAATGGACATTCAGCTTTAACCGAAGATGACGACATTGCCCTAGAAGCAATGAACAATAATTTCAGAGATATCATTACTGAGTCTCAGCAATGGTTACATTTTAAAAAGAAAGCTCAACGTACCGCTTAAGCAGAACACTCTAACTCTCAGGGCCTGAATCCCTATCAACGCTTAAAGAAGTCAGTCGCATGTAACTTCACACTAAAACCTTTCCCAGGCGTATAAAGTATGCGCTCACGTATACTCGGCCCTCTATTGAACAGCTAGAGTGCGCTCAATACGTTTCAATACCATAGGCCATGATGTACCTGAAACCATAATTTACTAAAACATTCCTAAGTACGATCCTAGTGTAACACCTGCATCGGACGTAGGCAGGGTGTTCTCGTGATGTGGGCATTTCCGTGCGATTTCACGATGTGACCGCGAACTTTGGTTAGGTGAGACACATTTTTCTGCGCTTGTGCCCTCGTCCATCACTTGTAATATAAAATAATGTAAATAGGCATCAGTTTTTATTGGATCTTCTGATCATTCAGGCTACAAAGCGACAAAGCGATCATGGAAGTACAACTTAGGCTGCTGCCTCATCATCATCACAAACACATCCCTTGTTTAACGACACTTACTCAAAAAGAAACCAATTACCAGAACTGTGTAACACTGCATGTTTGATAAACCCAAATAGGAATCAAGTACTGACTACCAAGGAAGCTGCAAGTTCCTTGCATAAAAATGCATTATTAAAAAGCCAGGTGCTCAACAGTGTTCATTCACCCTAACATTTTGTTTTCTTTCATGCAAAGCACAGTTCCAAAATGGGCCGCTCAATTTTACTTTTGCTCAAACATAAAATGACTCTCCTTATTGGCACCAAGCTGAAACCACTATTGTTCTTGTATTGTGATACTACGGACATTGTTAAAAGGCGAATCTCGAAACATCGCTCTTCATGAAGAGCTTGGAACTTTGTCGCGGTATACGATAGCAGGTCAGATGTTACACACTTTTCAGCTCTTATTATCTAATCCTGTTCGTGGCGAGTTGTTTTGCTCACGCTACAGTATCACGGTAGGGGCTTTCATAACGTTATCCTCAAGTGTTTCGTTTCCTGAGTGCAATTATTTCCCCGTATCATGATCTCGTTATTGCGCTGAAGCCATTGTGATCCGCGGTCTGAAATCACGTCTGACATCCTGCGCCTTTCACGTAAGAAGGACTTATCAACACTCAAGAGTGGTAGCTCCTCAGAGTGCGACGGTTTCTCCCTCCGATTATTCTCACAGCATGACGTTTTTTTGAGCGAGCTCTCATAATGGCATCAAATAAATATATTATGTTATCCTTGCTACAGTAGTGTACAATGCTGGCTACAGATAAGCAAATCCCAAATTTTAAATACAAGAGGGGTTTGTTTTTGAGCTTGCATTTTTGAAAATGCATTCCTGATATGCAGATGTGTTCTTGACTGTTATCAATAGCTCAGCTACTATAAAATATTTTTTCGTTGTCTAATGACCTTTCTTTGACTCCTTTGTTTTTTTGTTAAGCAAGCGACGTGACGAAGTGAAGCGCAGACTGGAAGGCCTAAGCAGGCAATATAGGTCAGTGTCCTCAAAATATACGAAATATTAAATAATTTTGCGCGAGCTGATAGACTGCGCTATTTGCCATGCTGGTTTGTCGGATGGCGCAACTATTGCTGCTACGCACATCTGGCCTACGTTCTAGCCCTCTTGTACACATCTTGTGCCTGGTGGAGGCGCGTTCCCCTTTAACGCGGTGGCAATCATCTTCTGTGGTTTCTGCTGGCAAGTGGAGAGTGCAAATCAAGAGCAGGCTGTACTGCTTCCTCACTCTTCAGTGAAAAAGAGGGTACGACTGCCCCGCAACCCAGTTGAATAAGCGTCTTAGGTAACGCGTTACAGGCTGGCTGACGCATGTTTTCAAAGCTATTGTTGTGACTAACTTCTGCAGCTTTTCGACCCACCAAAGCAGGTGGGCCGCATTGTCCTTCGCTAATGGCCGTGAATTGTTCATTTGACGCGCTGAACGCGAAGGGTGAGAGGAGGGAGCAAGGTGTTGGCATCATAGGCGATATATCATGGGCGGAGGGGAAGTGAAAAAACTTTCCTCGCAAGGCCATATACCATGAATGCCGCTGGAAGGCGGTGAGCGGTGTTTTATTTCAAAATGCCCTCGTAGCAGGCGTCATAAACCGATGCTTCTGCATGTGTCTTGTGCGCCGGCGCATCTCACTCTTGATCTATATGGCTCCAGGGAGAAGTGGATGGCGAAGTCATGCCTTCATTTCCTCTGGCCTCATTGAGTATCTGGAAAGAACTTAAACTTAATAGATGCAGCTTACTTACCAAAGTTAGAGTTTGTTCCGCAGGCTTTTCGAGTGATTTGACACTGTGGTATCAGCTGCTTGAGACACACAGAGGAAGGGGATGATATGAAGTTTTTATTGAGCAGTTCCCGTTAATAGGCTTGGCTTGGTTTGTGGAGTTAAGCGCTCCAAAACGACTCAGGATATGAGACGTCATAGGAGAGCAAACCAGAAATTTCGTCCACCTGAGGTTTGGTAACTTGCACTGATATCACACATCATACGTGCGCCTTGCTTTTAGCGCTAAAAGCAAGGCGCCCGTGTGCTGTGCCATGTCAGTGCACGTTAAAGAACCCCAGGTGGTCGAAATTTCCGGAGTCCTCCACTGCGGCCTCCCTCATAGCCTGAGCCACTTTGGGACGTTAAACCCCACAAACCAAACCAAACCAATCAAACAGTTATCTAGACATAGTTGTTGGGACAGCGCGAAAAGACGAAACACACAAGAAGAGACGCACAAAAGACCAGCGCTGACTCGCAACTAATATTTTATTAGGAAGATAGCGGATTCTTATACAAAACATATATCACATGATGTTACAAAGAACGAAACCCTTGACCAGGCAAAATTCAAGAGATATCTTCTTCCTTCATCAGCCACGTGGAAACCCCTATCAAGCACGACCAAACATACAAGCCCCCCTCCCCTCCTCCCCAAGGGCCCGTTTTACAAATTATAAATTATCACCAAACATTATCCAGAAATGAAACCTCTTATTCGATAAGCACCAATGAAGGCTGGCTAGAGTCTAAGACCATTGTAATGGCGGAACCATTTTTGATGAGCGCTCACATGCTTTTGAACAACTTTGACCATATGTGTAGCGCATGGCTTGGCTCTGTGGATCCGTTCAGTTTGGAAAAGTGTTTATTTATACTATTGTCTTTTCGCAAACACAATTTTTATACATAGATAAGTCGTACCGCGTGCAAGACGATCACACTCGAAAATCCGCTGCCGTGCAATTCCCCTTTCCATGGCTGCTTCATGTGACAACTGAAGTTTTTGTTTCCGCAAGATATGCGACGGCTAGGCTGAGCAAGCATTCGGGCAGGAGGAGGAGAGAAGAAAACTGATGCACTAAGCCTGTTTGCCATTTTCTTCCGGCTGCGAATGAGTCAATGAATGTAACGAACATAAAAGCGCCTCTGTTTGTCGCCTTCATCTTCTTCGGAAGCGTTTTCTCCACTGGAACAGGACGACTCAAGGTAACTAGCTTCAAGAAGTCAGTCCGACTGATTATTAAAGTTGACTAGCATCTCATATACACATAACCTCCGGACCGAGGACTTGAATCAAAGCGCCCGTGGTGTTCTCTTTCTTGTGTGTATCGGTTGCGTTGAATACCCAGTTATCGTGGCGTAATAGCCCTCCACCCTCAGTACTGGCCGGCCGAAAATGAAACAGCGAAGGCGGCTGTTGAAACTGTGATGTACCGAAAGGTGGTAAGCATCTTTCGCTTCGTAATCGTCGCCAATGAAAGCTGACCCTGAGAATGTTAAATGCTAGAACCCTATTTCAATGAATAAGCATAGAAATTCTACCAGGTGTTCAAGCTAACTTTTGCCAAGGGTTAAAAAATAAAGAGTTTTAGATAGGCCAGAAAAACCGCTAGCGAACAGCTCGCGAAATGCAAAAACTAGCAGGTGACTAACGCATTCGTGCGCCACGATTGTGGTGCTCGCAGTCGTGGCCTGAGTGAACGAAACTAGCTGTGGCCTTGGATCGACAGCCCAGTTCCAGCGACAGGCGATGTTGGCGATAGTTGCGGCTTAAGCGGTGAGCTTGCTGCGACTTCCATCGTTACGTGCGCCGACTGCCTAAAGCAGACGCAGAAACCACCCCGGACATATCAGCCTGCCACTGCAACGGGGTCGTGGAGTCAAGACCGCTGCTGATCTCATTCAAAACCCAGGTTGAGAAAAGCATAATCGTGGAGGACGAATTCGCCAGTCACGTAATTTGTTTATTTTTTTTTTTATTTCGCGGGCTTTGTTTAGAGTTTGAAAAAACGATACACGTGAAGATTTCTTTATCGAAGATAAAATGAATGGGGGTTTCAAAAATTGCCCTCCAACTTTGCAAAACCTAATTTTAGTCTAAAGGCAATAGTTAGCAAATTAGAAAAGTTATCCTATTTGCTTAATAGTTAAATGCAAAATACGAAAGTGCCTGCGGTGCTCCAGATGGCTGGCATCTGTATACAAGCAGTTTCTCTGGCCTGCCTTAAATGTATTTTTTAACCCTTGGCCAAAGTTAGCTTGGCCATCCTGTATATGGGAGAGCTATCTAATGTTTCCAGAAATGTCATGAGGCATACGAAGTCAGGAGGCCACATAAGACAAATTAAGTGCTAACGGGTAAGCATAGCTTGTGAGCTGGGCCTTCCTATATTTCATTCCAAAGAACAAATAATGAAATGAATAGGAATCAAGGCAGGCTCTCTCGAGTGGGAAGTCGAATTTGGCTAAATGGCACCTAGAGAGAATTCTGTTTATCTCCTTAACCAAAAAAATATCTAAATAAGAAGTGAAAATAAAGAATTTCTGAAAACCAATAAAGTGAAACATGGAAAACTATCAAACAAAATGAATGTCGGATGGTAACTGCCAAAAGGTAAAATGTGAATTCAGAAAGCACTACATTAGGGACGCGGTGCTCAGCAGGGCTAGATAGTTTGAAGATAGTTTGACAGTCGCTCAGCGTAGTGTTTCTTCCAACATCTCTCCGTAAAAAGTGCGAAAAAGCTACGAATATGCATGGGTCTAGAGTGCAAAAATTAGTTAAGCAAGGAAGGGTAGTCGGCAAGAAGTAATTAAGAAGCCAAAATCACATTCATTTACAGATAAAGAGGCCGATGTCATTAGCAATATCAGTATGAAAGTTGAAGTAGCTGAGACATTTTACATAGATACATTCAGCAGACAATGCAGTTTCAAATGATTGCGAGAGCCAGCAGCGTAAGATATAGCTCGCATTACACTGGCAGCAGAAGAGGTGAAAAAGGCTAAGATCCACTGAAACGGGAGAAAAATGATCCAGATCTCTCAGCATTAGAGTCAAAATTCTTTCTCCTCCCTGGCCGTGTCTCAGCTAGGTAAATGTTGATATCGGGTCAAAACGTTTTCTCAACGCTACTTAAGAGGTACCACACATTCATTGAAAGCGTTAGATGATTTCAGAGTAGTTAATTGCATTGTGTTATTGTTGCCGCACCCTAACGAAAACGATTTTGCCTCATGGCTTTTTCGTCCCTGGTTTTAGGGCTGCTTAGATTAAAAACATTCCATAACTCAACCTAAAAGGGAACACACCCCCATGGAATGTGCTTTAGGTGCTTGTTGTAAAATGTCCATAAAAACATAAAAATATCCTCAAGGGGATTGTAGCGCTAATCCATTGTACCACAATCGGTTTTTTGTTTATTGTCGACTCAATTCCACAGCCGAAAAAAAAATGATAAACAGATATTTTAAAAACAACAACCACACTTTGGGTGTTCTTGTATTACTAAAAGGGTTCAGAATAGCCAACTCGTCTTAAACATAACACCTTGATCCTGGCTACAGGAGAAGGACGTTTTATCGGCTTTCATAAAGTTTCTGCTTTTTTCCGCTAGGTGATGCTGCTGACTGGAGCCTACCGTTGAGAGAACGAAATCACGCTGACCTACTGTGGTGGTGCAGTGGTTAGGGCGCTCGACTACCGTGCTTATAGACGCGGGATCGAAATCTGGCAGCTGCGGCGCCTTTTCGATGAAGGCGAAAGGCAAGGCGCCTGTGTGTTGTGTGATGTTCAAATACACTGAGGGCAGTTTGCAGTAAAAATGGCAGTCCTTTTTTTTTAAATGCCTTAAACCTTACTTTGAATCACAGGAGTTGTGACTTCGGCAACGCTGGTTCATTTGTTTTCACTAGGATAACAAGTGCCAAAGCAACTGAGCCACTTATGGTCACCACATTGAAAAACACGAAATCACATCACTTTATTTTCCTTAAAAACCCCTTGCGGGGTGTTTGGTTCATCCCACAGCGCCAGTTCTGCTTACCAAAAGTGGCCCTCTTGGCACTCTCATCGCAGCGGGAGGCCTCAACCCAGAAGGCCTCCCGTACACGCATTGAAAGTTTGAGAATAGGTTGAGAACGTTTCGACCCCAATGCATCTAATCATTCGCTTTACCAGGTGTGACTGCTCTCCCATCGAGCGCCAGCTATCCTGAGGGAAACTTCGGAGGGAACCAGCTACTAGATGGTTCGATTGGTCTTTCGCCCCTATACCCGGATCGGACGATCGATTTGCACGTCAGAATCGCTTCGGACCTCCACCAGAGTTTCCTCTGGCCTCGTCCTCCCCGGGCATAGTTCACCATGCCCTTCCGGTAGAGTTTTTAAGCATCATGTCTTCTTTATCACACACTACATAGCCGAGTACATGGGCGCCTAGTGTTTTGCTTGGAAGTAAAGGCGGCCACTGAGCTCTTATAATAACCCGATTTTGTCGGCTCAGTAATCGAGCAGCCGAACCACTAAGCCACCGCTGTCGATTAGTTAAGGAAACAAAAAGAGGAAATCAATGAATATAAATACTGAAAAATATATTTTGTATCATTTCTTCACAAAGAACGTCACAATAACGAGTGGCGACGAGGCGTTAACGGAATATATTTCGTGCATTTGACCGTACAGTAACAAGAGGTTTCATTGAATTTCAATGAGAAGACCTAAGGCACGAGTTAGGTTCTAAGTCCATAAATAATATTGAATTTGATGATAAGAACTCATTGATATTCGGAAGAATGGCAAAGCGTAATTGTAAGTGAAAGCAGGGAAAGTACAAAGTTGTCAAAAATATTTAGGCTACCTGACAACCGCCGCTTTCAGTATGTAGCGGGGAGCAGGAACTGTTAAAGATGACACTCATGACTTGTAGTGACCCAAACTCCAAAATCTCAAATAAAATGTCTTCAAGACCATTAGGAATGTGATGGAGGAAATTCTGTTAGTGCTATATGATCACATATGGCAGTGTGGGGTCTTTCTGTACTGGCAACAAAATAGGGCTGTATTTTAGTGGTATTCGCCTGTAAAGCAGCAATCTATAGGCTTACGAAAAGGTTTTGAGTAAATTAAATAGCGTATATAGCTGGGAAGCAGCAGATTATAACTGTGGCGTTCGGCAATTAGAAGAGAGAAATTTTGTCAAGAAAATAGTAGAAAGTTTTCGGCATCTAGTTTGAAATCGAGAAAAAAAGTGATCGTGGCTAGAAGCATTTAGATAGGAAGGCAAGAAACTAATAGCCTTAGATCTAACTTACCAGGGTCTAGGCGAAAGCGAACGCTGCATGAGGTGGCCAATCATTGGGTGGCCAGACTCATGATGATAATATCATTAATCATCATCAGCCGCACTACGCCCACTGCGGCGAAGGCCTCTCCTATACTTATATTGTTATGCCATACTCATATTGTAGTCATATTGTTAATATTTTTTCTCAGAAATTAATGGCAAAAAAGACTAGGGTATGATAATGCCATTATGAGTTGTAAGGATTAAGATGGCCAAAAATAACAAACTTGGAAGAGATAAGGTGGCTGAACTGAGTAAAAGGAGGTATTTAGCTGAATAATTATGGAAGGCAACCTTGTTTTGCAACAAGCTCAGTAAATCTGATGAAGAATTTGATAATTTCGAAGTTTACCAGCCGACTTACAATATTATTACGTGCTACTGATTACTATAAGTGGCCTTAATGCAGCGTGGTTTTTTTGTTAGCATCAAAAACACCCATTTTCCGGCCTCTCCTTAACCACAACAGATTGTTGTTTTCCTCAGTGGACAATAAAAACGCACTAGCGTTTTCAATTGAAGAGGAGCCACAGACCGCAGGACCATTTAAGTACACGCCGAACTAGACGTAAAAGATTTTCCTTTTCTGCCCTTACGCAAAACAATGTTCCGCTGTGTAACGGCTACTTCTTTATTCAAACCAAAAGTGTCTCGATTGGCCTAGACCGATCGGTGTATGCTGTGAACTTTATGTGCACTTTAAAGACAATGGATGCATGCAGTGAGCTCGAAAATAAGCGTATTTCATTAAGGGCGCTGACTGCTGACACTTACAAACTCATAATTTTACTGGAGGAGTTCACACATCTTTAATACGTGTGACACACGAGGAAGTATCTATATTTGCGAGTAAGTGCTGCCACACGGAGGACATTAACGTTAGCGACCCACCCAACAAAAAACTACGGCTAGGTCTAACGGGCGCTCTTATAGTGCATATAGACAACACATTTTCATGCTATTTTTGCAGCGCTCGATATTCCTATAGCGCCCAGAAAGAAACTCGTGCATATTTTCTCGTTGTGTATTTCGTACATCTCCAGTTTTAACAGTTGCCTGTCACCTTTCACAGGAAACACGCCCTTTGCCGCTGTTTGCGGAGAGTTCTGCATTAGCCTCGCAGATATAAGTACTCATGCCGATGTAGTACACTTCTACTACCATATGTGCTGCTAAAATTATATTTTACTTCATTCGGAATGCATACGTAATAAAACTAACGCGTTTTGTTGAGCATCATATTTTAGGTTACCTCAATATAAGTGTGTCAAGCGGGGACACCTCTTGAAGCAATGTTCGACACAAATTAATTTCTGATATGTACAGTCCCTCAGCCTTATCTCTCGCATGAGAGCCAATGAACGACACAATTTCTAGCCTATCCCCACCGGACGTTGCAGGTGGCACGAGCCAATGATAAAACTTGAAATGAAGGAGTCAAAAGGAATGCTTCGAAAACAACGCCATAAGGGGTGAATTTCAAGCCTGGCGAGCTTCATCGTGCTTATCTCCAAAGATCGATAATGGCTGGCGGCCGATATGCTGCCTTCACGCTATTGTTTCAGTGGGTATAAAATTGATCGCCGCAACCCGGCTCCGTTGGGGTTTGCCTGTTGTATCCAACATGAAGGTCTACATTCTACTCGCCGTTGTCAGCACTGCGTTTGGTGACTTGAAGACGGGCCATTTCTTTTTGCTACCTTCATCCTTAAGTTGTTACTTGATATTTTTTGATCTTCTATTGCCCTTCGAACATTAGAGGTCAGTAAATAATGTGCTGCATTAAATTGAACACAGTACGTAATATCCATATGCTACAACCCAGTCAATAGCAGGGCGTTTCGAGTTGTATTGAAGTCAGAGCCTTCCACACGAGTCACGAGTGCATTTCACAACTACATTTCTTTCTGAAGGAATACACACTCACGATGTATTAGTCCTTAGAGGGAGAGTTTTTATGCTTTTTAAGCTACACGAAGTTCATAATGTTAGGAATAAAACTCCGGCGTGTGTTGGTGGTAAAAGCTGGGATAACTACGTTGTCCGTTGATATTTCAATCAGAGAAACTAACGGCTACATTATTAAAGCAGGCATCTCGCACAAAACACTGAAAATATTTCGCAGATGTCGGGAAATAAAATCTTCCCGTAGTCTGCACTTTCCCCTCCATTTTTTCTTCAGCTGTTTATGTTACATCCGCTCTCATCCTAGATTTCCAATGTTGTACTAGCTTAAAACTCGGGCGTTACGCAAGAGAGAGGGACTGCTGCAATCTTTTGACTTTGGGGCGTCGTCTTTATAAATACAAGCCCTGCCAAGGCTTCTAAAATGTCTTTCTAGCGCCCTCTATGAAATGCTATTGGGATGATAAAATATACTATAGTAGACACAAAAGTGCAAATAACAATTGTTTTAGATGATGCCTATAAATAACGTATTTTCTAGCATATGTCACCAAGAGAAAAACTTAAAATGATAATTGTAAAATTAAAAACAATTTTCATTCCATCAGGTAATTGCCTCAAAAACAATTTACTACATATAAAACACGCTTCCTTCATGTACAAGCGAAATCCTTGTGATAATGCGCTCACAGAGCAAAACAGGTCGCCTTAACACGAATGTAAAAAAAATGTAATGCTTTCGCACCTCATGACACGACTAAAAGCCAATCGGTGTCGTCTAATGTTTATATTTCAAACCGTTATTCACCATCATTGGTAATGATCACTCAGCTAGCCGAAAACCTGCGATGGCCTAAGGCTAAGGCGAAGAATAGTCGGAAATTCTCATCTTGCTGTACTACGGCAATATCTTCTGTTAGTTTAAAGTTGTTCTAGAACAAAATGCTTGAGTTAAATAAATAATATAGTCGTTATTTAGCCAACCCTCAGCAGACTCGGGTGAGATTTTGCTTGACCTGGAGGTTTTGATTCGTTAACAAAATAAGATGTTACGGTGCCAGATGCCACAACAAAAAATAACTAAGCATGCTCGGGCAAAACACCGACTTGCTGTCCTTGTGTTTCACGTTCTCATATTCATGCGCTCGCACCGCGTTTCGTTCTCAGCCCTTAACTGCAGCGCGACCTCTACATCTCTTTTTACCGCCACATCTTTCAACCGATGGAGGGGAGGGGGATGAAGAGGGTAGGAGAAGAGGGACAGAGAACGCATCAAATGTGTCTGAGCACAAACATACACGAAAAACTGACAGCAAAGGAAACGGTCGAGCACACACAAGAAACGACAATAACCGAAATGCCACAACCAAAACAACTCCCTAAACAAAATAGAAATACTTTTATTTTATTTCTATCAAGGCAGGAGAATGGCAAATCATCGGCGTACACAAGCACTTTGACTTCATTACTAAATACAACATAACCACGGAGAGTATTATTTCGTAGTACACTCAAACGTCTGTAAAAGACCAATGAGAACCGCCATTGCATGTTTTAGACGATTTGATCGAACTTTCTAGAAAATTTTGTTGTCCACATTTGCCAACGTGATTGGCCTGTAGCCATCCAATGAGCGCAATTTTTCCTATTCCGTCCTCATTGGAATTAACACTGTTTGATTCCTAGTAAACGACCGAGGAAAGAACCCTACATCTAAAGTTAAACTGAAAATCTGGAGCAGGACAGGGGTCATTAAAGATTTAAAAGCTTTGTAAAACACGCATGAGATGCAATCAGGGCCGCATGTTTTGGGGAGAGGTAAATGGTCGATTGCTTGTTCCGTTTCTTCAAACGGGACTGGGCCAGTGATAACAGCACATTCATCATCTGATGAAGGAGTTATCGGAACTGTGACAATAGCTAGTTGGTCCGAAATAGGAATAGCAGGAACGCCACTGAATAGTGCTGTGTAATAGCTCACAAACAGAGAGATCAGATCACACATTTTGGTTACTAGGGTGCTATTGGACATCATTTCCGGTATCAGATTGGCAGTAGCTTGACGATGTTTGCAAAGTAGATCGTGTCGCGTAGGATTTTTATTTTGGAAAGTACGATTCGGGCGAGATCGAACTCGGGCACCCCTGTCTGTATCTTTGAGCGTCCTGTTTTTGGAGGTTCTACTTTCCACTATAACTTTCGTCTAAATATACTTCTGGAGCCTCGCATTCCAATCAAAAGAGCTTATACAGACTCTTATGAAGGGCCCTATCTTGAAACTTCCTGTAAAAAGACCTAACCGACCCAGTTCTCTGCTAGTAAAGGTGCACATGGTATATGTATCGCCTTATGACTGTCAGCTAATGTTTAGGTGTATCATTAGAAAGAAGCTAATTACGGAAATGATAGTTCAGCGAGTAGGAAAAAACATATTGCTTTTCTTACCTGCGAGTCGGCGCTTGCTGGAAAATTCCTTCCATCATAGGGCGCTGCCGCAACAGATGGCGCGAGCATCCGCCCGATTCAAAACCTCATACATCCAACCACCTCCTTCAAAACCTTGGAGTTTCAACGCTGTCAGTTGAACAATTGAAGGCGAAGCTTAAGCGTCCTTTAACCGTTTTTTTTTGCGCGCGTTTGGAACACGTAGTTTTCTATCCGAAACAAAATGAGTAGCTTAAAATATAAAATTCACTTTTTTTTTTTCTTTCAGCTGCGAGTCCATTGAACAAGAAATGCAGCCAGCCTCCCGAACCGGGACTCTGTAAGGCTAGCTTCCCCAGGTGGTACTTCAATGCACAAACTGGAAAGTGTGAGCAGTTCATCTACGGTGGTTGCCGAGGGAACGACAACAGATACGGGACCAAGCGAGAGTGCGAAATTACCTGCTCTGCCAAGGAGCCTGAGAAACGTGAGTTTTGCACACTCGCGCATTTGCAAATAACAGCACTTCAGTGGCTTGATTAATGGGTTGCCAGTAACAGTGCAGCGTAATGTATTTTCCCGAATGCTATTCTAAAGGCATAAATGTTTGACTAAAATGACTCAGAACAAAACACTAATAAATAAAAATATCCTTTACAAGTTTTAAGCGCTGACTCATACGTTTCAGCCGGAGATGCCGATAAGCGGAAAAAAAAATATTGCTGAGGTATGCATGGGAAAATCAGTAGTGTAATGTGCAAAACTTTGTACCAGTTTATATCTGAATTTCGTATGATGATGCTGTCTCTTTCGACTCTCCGTTGCCTGCCAATGAAAAGCGAGCGAGAATGAGGCGCGTGATACATGTAGTCGAAGTCAACACGAGGCACAAAGATAGAGAGCCCGGCTTTCGCGAAAGCTAAGGAGCACGCTCGCGTATGTCTAACGGAGGATTCAAGGGCCCTGGAAGGATTTAATCCGAACTCAGTCTCCGTCTTAATTGCGAAGTGCACGCTGAGACGAAGCGAAGCCGAACATCTCGTAGGGACTGTTTTAGCACTAACCAATTCTCAAAGGTTACATCTTTGTTATGTCTGTGCTGTTGATGGAAGCGCTGTGCTGTTGATGGAAGCGCTTTACAGTCTCAATGATAATTTCAGTCTTTAACTCTGCAACAACACTAGGACAAAGGTTTAAGGGATGCGTAATAGGCAGAAGAAAATGTTTCCCTTGTTGCCACGGTACACGCTCGTGTGGCACGGATGCGCAATACCAAGCACTAAGCAGTCACATGCCAAGCAACCCTTATATACCGTAACGGATTTGTGACGTAATCAAAATGCGGTGGCTTTGAAGGGGAGGGAAGAAAGAAGTCTTAGCCCCCATATATGCATAAATACACACACACACACACACACACACACATATATATATATATATATATATATATATATATATATATATATATATATATATATATATATATATATATATATATCAAAAAGGCGCCAACAGTGTACGAGTCCAAGGTAAACTTAGGCGATATCAACTAAAAAACTACAATCAATATCAACTACGAAAACAAAAGATATCCTCTACGTTTACCTTGGACTTTACACTACCGGCTGCTCTAATTGTACCATACCGAGCCGCTCAATTCCGCTTCTATTTTCTGCTTATGTATATATATATATATATATATATATATATATATATATATATACATAAGCAGAAAATAGAATATATATATATACATAAGCAGAAAATAGAAGCGGAAATGAGCGGCTCGGTATGGTACAATTAGAGCAGCCGGTAGTGTAAAGTCCAAGGTAAACGTAGAGGATATCTTTTTGTTTTCGCAGTTGATATTGATTGTAGTTTTTTAGTTGATATCGCCTAAGTTTACCTTGGACTCGTACACTGTTGGCGCCTTTTTGATATATGATATACACATACACACACATGTATAAACACACACACATATATATATGTGTGTGTGTGTGTGTGTGTGTGTGTGTGTGTGTGTGTGTGTGTGTGTGTGTGTGTGTGTGTGTGTGTGTGTGTGTGTGTGTGTGTGTGTGTGTGTGTGTGTGTGTGTGTGTGTGTGTGTGTGTGTGTGTGTGTGTGTGTGTGTGTGTGTGTGTGTGTGTGTGTGTGTGTGTGTGTGTGTGTGTGTGTGTGTGTGTGTGTGTGTGTGTGTGTGTGTGTGTGTGTGTGTGTGTGTGTGTGTGTGTGTGTGTGTGTGTGTGTGTGTGTGTGTGTGTGTGTGTGTGTGTGTGTGTGTGTGTGTGTGTGTGTGTGTGTGTGTGTGTGTGTGTGTGTGTGTGTGTGTGTGTGTGTGTGTGTGTGTGTGTGTGTGTGTGTGTGTGTGTGTGTGTGTGTGTGTGTGTGTGTGTGTGTGTGTGTGTGTGTGTGTGTGTGTGTGTGTGTGTGTGTGTGTGTGTGTGTGTGTGTGTGTGTGTGTGTGTGTGTGTGTGTGTGTGTGTGTGTGTGTGTGTGTGTGTGTGTGTGTGTGTGTGTGTGTGTGTGTGTGTGTGTGTGTGTGTGTGTGTGTGTGTGTGTGTGTGTGTGTGTGTGTGTGTGTGTGTGTGTGTGTGTGTGTGTGTGTGTGTGTGTGTGTGTGTGTGTGTGTGTGTGTGTGTGTGTGTGTGTGTGTGTGTGTGTGTGTGTGTGTGTGTGTGTGTGTGTGTGTGTGTGTGTGTGTGTGTGTGTGTGTGTGGAGCCAAAACCTTTCAAAAATTACCTTTCTGAATTCACCGTGCGCGATGTAATTTGGTGCACAGAAACTAAAAACATCGTAGGACACATTGGGAAGCAATTGAGCCAATTATTACTGGAATTGAGTATTTTTAAAATGCTGTGAAATGTATGGAACAAACGTCGGGAGCACAGCTCTTAGTAACACATGCAAGGAAAGTTACCAATATAATTTTATTCTATTGGGAACCACCAATATACATGGCAGGTGGTTGAAAGTTACGGATGCTTTGAAGCAAAAGTGTGAAAAAATATTTTACGTCATTTCAAGCCAAGCAATTCATAAAGTTTATTCAATCAATGTTCATTGTGGAGTCCGATATACCTCTGAAGCAGTAGATGTCTGTTGGGTGCTTCTCGCAATCGGGACAGCCTTTTGTGATGTCCGATATGCTGCCTCGAAGTTTACATTCCGTCTTAAGTACTGCGGCTCAAATGGTAAAACTTTTCAACTGAAGCAGTTTTTACACCGCACGATCAACAAATCTTGCGCAGAAACACACAACCAAAATGCCTGTCTGGTCATACAAGTCACGTTTGCGGACGCCGCGTTGTCCGCGCTGGAATAGAGCGTCTTCTGCAACTGTGGTTCTTTCCCTATTTTTATTGACGCTCAAAAAACGTTCTATTTATGTTCTTTTTTCTTGGCTGACACATTGAACTATCATTATCAGTAAGCAAATTCAGTTCATATAGCAGCGTGTCCGATTACAAGAGAAGCTTGCGGGATCGGAAGAAACACTCAGCGGATACGAGCATACCGGCGGTGTGCACGGCTTCGCGACACATATATTTAGCGGCCTTTTATAGATCGATTGCTTCCGAAATGACGTAGCATGCACAGAAACATATTCTTTAAAAACTCTTGCCAATTTTTACAGACCAGCCACTTTTGTCTGCGACGCGAGAAAAAGGTTGTGGTAAGTTGTGTTCACACGTGTTTCTATGGATCGTCATTCAAACTCTCACCCCATACATTAGACGCTGTTCCAAAATTACGGTGCCGCCGAAATGCCGTTTCATGATTTCACATTCTGTTCTAGGATGCTCATAGTTTTCCTGCATCAAAAGCGACATCAATGTCCCGTGAATGTAGAAAACTGCTATGAAACCTTTCGCTTGTATGCATTCCTATAAGTGCTAAGCTTAGATTTCGCCGCCAGTGTGCTGCAGCATCGCCAGCGCCCCTTCTGAAAAAAAAAAATCTTTTTCAGTATTCTCAACGTGTCCAATATTTCTTCCTTCCTTCATGATGATTACTTGCTGGTTGTATAGCAGTAGTTTTCAATGCTGCTACATGAAGAAAAGGTTGCCGTTTTTTACAACGAACTCATGCCATTTTTCATGATGCCCGAGGCGAACTTCTAATCTTATGACATCGACTGCCTTTTTGCAAAATGTTTTTACTATATGGGTGCAGAAAACATTTTTTGATAGTGATACTTTCGAAATAAATTCTAGCTGAGAGGCTTAAAGAAAAACGTGTGTAAAATGCATGAAAGGAGACCATATGTCTGAATCGCCCAAGGTTCTTGATGATAGAATCTTTTCATTTGCAGATTTTCTTCAACTATTTTTGTTCTTTTATTCACAGCCATTTCGTGGCCCGGAGAACCTCGATTGACACTCAGTGCACTGCCTGGTAAGTACAATGGTCCTTTAAAGCGCTGTAATCGTACTGCCCTGTCGCGCCCTAGTGCGAAAGCATTGAAATTTTTATTAAGGCACTGCTGAAATATGCATATCTATATTTGCCGAATTATTTTCGTGGTGGAATAATAATGTTTAACGAGAAAAGAGAAGGGACACAATTTTGCGCACATATTTGCATAAAAGCTGGTTCAGTAAATTTAGATACGCGGTGTTTTACGGTCCTATGCATCGAGTAAATCAGGGCAGATCAAATATTAAAAAATACTGAACAACAAAAGAAGGCTTTTTAAATTCCCTAAATCCGTTTAAATCCTCCTCACCCATGGCACTGGTACTCAGAACTACTTAGCAAATTTACCGCTCAATCTGTAGCTGGAAGTGAGACCAATTAATGAACATCAACAACCGAAATTTATTCTTTATAATGCAAGGCCATACAACAGTTTACCCCAGTGCACAAATGAGCGATTCTGCTAGCGGAATGTCGCATTTTTTCACTGGCAAAAAAAAAAGAAATATAGTAGAGAATCTGTCTCCCAGCGTTGGAGGCAAATTTTTCCTCTTAATTTAACGAGGCCTGATATCACGAGGCAATTCTGATATAACGAAAGCAACGCTACATTTCCAGCTACGTGCATCATACTACTCTCAAATAGACGTCGGCGACATCGGGGAGTGTCACCGACCGCATTTAACATGCCGCGCAAATGTTGGCCAATTAAGACAGCTGGACATGTTCCAGTGCTACGTTAACACTACCTGCCATATCTGGACACGGTAGTTGTATTAGCCGTTGGCTTACGCACAATGCTGCGACAGCGGGACTCGATGTAGCCATTTGGAGCTCAGTGTTCAATAATTCCGAGGCACACTTTCGGGCATTTGGTATGGCATCTACAGTACTACCACATACAGGTTGACATGATGGAAAGTTGTAGTAATGTGAGGGGGGAACATTTTCCTACATCCAAAGTTGTGTTGTAATTGTGCTTCTATGCAATGCGACCATCACGGAACAAAAACTTGCTCATGTCATCAATGATTCAGGAACAGCTCATCATTGACTTAAATAATCTGCACACTGAGGCCCGCGAGCTGCGTCACCGCATTGTGCTATAGTGGTTACGTGCTTACAGCGGCATGGCGGGAGATGACCACACCGACGCCGCTGCTGAGCTAGTACACAAAGTTTCATCAAGAGTAATTCTAATCCTATTCTCAAGAATAGATGCAGCAAGATAGGTAGCCAGTGAATCATGGCAATTTAAGCGCTCAATGTCGTGTGATCCGGATCACCAATACCCACCTCTACATCGAATAGACCCACTCACGTTTTCCAAATGCCACACAATCTGAGCAGATGCCATCGTGATGCCTCCACGGAAGACGCTTGAATATTGCGTACACGAACTACTTTATACACATATTCGTTATAGCCAGCAGCCCTCTTTACTCTACCTGTGATGTCTGTGACGATTTCGAACATTTGATAACTTCCTGCCAAAGGTTCATTGCACATCTCAGAACATTGCGAATTATTTTGGCTTCGCTATAGACACAGCCCTGCGTCTTGAAGACGTTATTTGTACCTTTTTGTGATGCGTCTTCGGCTGCTCGAGCTATTAAGGTCCTAATACCGTTTCTCTAAGACACAAGGTTGATAGAGACTCTTTGAAATGTATCTCTGTTTGTGAAATTGTGAGTCAATACCTTTATTTTATTTTTAATGATTTCCCTTCGCCTTCTCTTCATTTTGACCCACATCAGGGCTAGCATGCTAGGATCAGTACCAGGCAGACATCTCCACTACCAATAAAATCTCTCTTTCTCTCACGGGTGGACTGCTTTAATTACAAAGAACTACGCGGATAATAAGGTTCGGAGGATAATGAAAGAAAAGTTCCGGACGACATGGAGTCCAATGCTGAGTTTTCATTAGAATCTGCAGGGCTTAAAAAGAACCGAATATATTTGGTCCTGGTACATATGGTACCTTTAGCTTCATATGATGGAAAATATATTAGTTATTGCAGTAATCTTATCAGAGCTTTCATTTCTTAATCAGCACCAGTTTTCGGAGGAAACTGCGACCAGAAATATGAAACCGGGCCCTGCAAGGCAATGATTCCTATGTGGTGGTTCAACGCCCAGTCTGGCAAGTGTGAACAGTTCATCTACGGCGGCTGCGGAGGCAACCAGAACAGATACGAGACTAAGCAACAGTGAGAAATGACCTGCTCTGCCGAGAAACGTGAGTGTTTTTTGCAAAGCTGAAACTTCAGATGCCGTTGAACATTCACTCTACTCTGTTAGTTTAGCGTTCAGGAATTACGAAAAATTGTTAATATTGGGCCAAAGTAATATGAACGAAAAGTATTTTTTGCAGTATTATCAAGAACTCCAATATTTCTTTCTTCAATCATGAACATAAAGTGCTGCTTCTATCGCAGTAGTCTTCAATGCTGCGTAGGTGAAGAATTTATTTCCGTTCTTTGCAACGAACTCCATGCTATGTTTTCAGAATGACGCAGCAACCTTCTACTCTTATGACATCGACTGCCTTTAGCTAAATTTTCTTAATATCTAAGTGGCAGAAATCATTTTGAGATACTGATCCTTTCGAAATAAATTCCAACAGAGATGCTTGCAGAAACACTTGTGTAAAATGCATTAAAGGAGACTAATTATGAAGAAGTCTAAAGTCTAGAAATTTTCATTGTTCGATTTCGGAAACTGTCGTTTTAATGATCGCATCACCCATGCTTTTTGATGACAATCTTTTCGTTTGCATTACTTATTTTCTTCAATTATTTTTTTGTTATATTCACAGCCATTTCCTGGCCCGGAGAACCTCGACTGGCGCTCAGTGCACTGCCTGGTATGTACAATGGTCCATTAAAATGCTGTAATTGTATTGCCATGTAGCGCAGTAGTGCGAAAGCATTGAAACACTATATTAGGTCAGTGCTGAAATAGGCATATTTATATTTGCCAAATTATTTTCGTGGAGCGGTATTTATGAGTAAATCGAAAAGCGAGAAAACAAAACGTTTTGCTAGCATATTTGCATGAATTCTGGTGCAATACATTCCGATACGTGGCGTTTTACGGTCCTATGTCTTCAAGTAAATCAAAGCATATATGATATTAAATATACAGAACAAAGGCGAATCTTTAGATGTACTAAATCTATTCAAATCTTCATCAGCCATAACATTGATACTGAATACTACTAAGTACATTTACCGCTAAATCTGTAACCGACAGTGAGACCACTTAATGCACATCAACAGCCGAAACTTGTTCTTTAAAACGCAAGGCCTGACAACAGTTTAACCCGAGTGCACAAATGAGCAATGCTGATTTGGGAATGTCGCATGTTTTCACAGGCAAAAAAAACAACAGAAAAGAAAAATCATAGAGACTCTATCTCGCAGCGTTGGAGGCACGTTGTTTGCTCTTTTTTACAACACCTCCGTCCGCTGCTTCTGATTCTGATATAACGAAAGCAACGCTACATTTTCAGCTACGTGCATCATACTACCCCCAATTCGACGTCGGCGACACCGGCGAGTGTCATCGACCGCATTTACCACGCCGTGTAAATATTGGCCCATTAAGCTAGCTGGACATGTTTGAGTGCTACATATTGGCTGGTAGCAATGCTGTCAGCTGAGCGGAACAGTACCTGTCATATCTGCGCATGGTAGTTGTGTTAGCCGTTGGCTTATGCACAATGCTGTCCAGCGGGCCTCAATGTAGCCAAGCGGAGCTCAGTGCTCAATAATTCCGAGGCACAATTTTGGGCATTTGATATGGCCCCTATCAGTACCACCACAGATAGGTTGCCATGATGGACAGTTTCAATCTAATGATGGGCGAAGATCTTTGTTTCATAAAAAGAACAATTTCCACAATATAAACGATAGTTGATGCATATCTCGATTTTTCCCTATACGTGCTTACCTAGTTTAACAATCTCAAAAAAGGGAGTTTCTCGTTGAAAAGCAAGGGTAATTCAAAACTTATCGACATAATAACAACCGTAACTATTTTTATTTTAGCTTCAATGCAAGCGACAATCACGAAAAAAACCCTCCTGCACGATGGGTTGTCTTCAATGAATGTCGCGCTGCACAACAATTGCTTAAATCATCACGATTTCAGGAACAGCTCATCATTGAAGAGAAAATTGGTCAAAGCTTCCACATCTTGTCCCTTGATGCTCCAGGACTTGATAGGTAAGACGCCATGATATTTGTCTTTTTAATGTTCAGTTTGAGCCCAAACTTCTCAGTCTCTTCTTGTACGCGCATCAGAAGTCTCTTGAGTTCCACTTCACTTTCTGCCATTAAAGTGGTATCATCCGCATATCTAAGGTTGTTGATACCTTTCCCAGCAATCTCCATTTCAGCTGAAGAGTCGTCCAGACCGGCCTTTCTCATGAGAAGTTATAGTTATAGAAGTTATATGGAGGACTCAGCATATAGGTTAAATAGGCAGGGCGACAGTATGCAGCCTTGTCTCACTCTTTTCTCAATCGGAAACCAATCAGTAAGCCCATGCCCAGTTCTGACTGTGGCCACTTACCCTTCATACAGGTTTCTGAGGAGACAGATGAGGGGAATTGGAACTCCCATGTCTTGGAGAGCTTGCCACAATCTGCTGTGATCTACGCAGTCAAACGCTTTCGCATAATCAATAAAGCAGAAGTAGATGGGTTTCTGGAACTTTCTTGCTTTTTCCATGCTCCAGAGAAGGTTGTCAATCTGGTCTCCAGTTCCTCTGCCCTTGCGAAACGCAGCTTGCACGTCCGGAAGCTCCCGACCGCATACTTCTGCAGCCTACCTTGAAGGATATTTAACATCACCTTGCTAGCATGCGAAATAAGCGCGATCGTGCGGTAGTTGGAACAATCTTTGACACTACCTTTCTTTGGAATGGGGATGTAAACTGACCTCCTCCAATCCTGTGGCCACTGCAGGGTTGTTAAAATCTTCTGACATAATGTATGCAGAATGTTAACAGCGCCAAGGTTGAGGTTTTGAAGCAACTCAGCTGGAATGCCATCAATTCCGCTAGCTTTGTTCTTAGCAAGGCTGGCTAAGGCGCATTCAACTTCACTCTTCAGGATGCTCGGCTCGAGATCAGTAATCACAACCGTCTTAAGTTGGGTTTGCACATCCGGGTCCTTCTTGTACAGTTCTGTGTATTCCTGCCACCTCTTCTTTATCTCTGAGGCTTCAGTGAGGACCCTGCCTTGTTTGTCTTTTATCATGGCCAGCTTAGCACAGAAGCTTCCTTTGATATCTTGGATTGTCATATACAGAGCTCTTGTGTTCCTCAATTGGCTGCTGTCCTCAACTGCTTGGCACTGTATGTTCAGGAAGGCATTCTTATCTCTTCTTGCTATTTTCTGAAAACCCGCATTGAGAACCTTGCATCTTTCTCTTTGCCCCATAACGTTTGCCATCCTCCTTTCCTAAGTTATTTGCAAAGACTCTTCAGATTACCAGTTTGCTTTCGTGAATTTATTTTGCTTTGGAACTACCTTAGTACCAACTTGTTGTATTATATCACGAACATCAGTCCACATCTCTTCAGGCTCTCTGTCTTTCAGATCTAATTCTTGCTCGTGGCGCATAATAGCCTTAGTTGCTTATGCGTCAACAAACCCAAAACAACACAACACTAATTCCTGAAATCGATTTCTCACTTCCACAGGATATTCTGATGGAATGTGATCCAGATCATAGCTTAAAGGCCTTCTAGTTTTCTGCGTTCTCATCAATCGTAGCTTAAATGTGGCAACAAGAAGGTAATTATCGGTGCCACAATCAGCCCAGGTCTTGTTTTCACTACTTGTATAGCGCTTCTCCATCTCTGCCTCCAAAAAATATAATCAATCTGATTCCTGTACAGACGGTCCGGTGAACTCCATGCGTACAGGCGCCTCCTGTGCTGTTGAAAATGAGTATTAGCTATGGTCAGGTTGTTTTCTTGACAAAACTCGACTAGCCTCTGCCGAGATTCATTTGGCTCACCAAGACCGAACTTAATTCCGGATATTTCTTCACTCCCCACTTTAGCATTTCAGTCTCCTATGAGAAAAAGGACGTCTGATGATTGAATGCGGTCTAAAAGGCATTGCAGATCAGCATAAAATCTCTCAACGTCAGCTTCTTCAGCAGTAGTGGTTGGTGCATAGATCTTGATAACCGTTATGTTAAATTACTCGAAAAACCTGCGGAACAAACTCTTGAATTTTGCCACGTGCACTGCATCTATTATTTTTCGAGCTTCTTGAGATAACCAATGAGGCCAGGGAAAATTATGGCATATAGAGCAGGAGTGGAAGTGTACCGGCACGCAAACACATGCTGAAGCATCGGTTAAAGACGCCAGCTACGGGGGCATTTTGAAACTAAACAGCGCTGACCGCCCCTCAACGGCATTCAAGGCATGCGGCCATGCGAGGAAATGTTTTCGCTTGCCCTCCGCCCATGATACATCGCCTAATACTTTTCTCCCTGTTCTCGCTCTTCCCTTTCCCCACTTCAAATGAACAATTCACGACCATGTGCCAAAGACCACAAATCCCGCCTGCTTTGTTGGGTGTTGCTGGTAGTAAAAATATCTATTCTACATTTTGAAGGAGGCTTGTTAAGCGCGGAGCCTTAAGGGCCTCGGCCTTACACTACTGAGTGCAGTCTCTAGTCAGGGACTCCATTGGCGGTTGCCGCCGCTCGCAGACGCCGTGTTGAGGCCCTTTGGGCCTGTAGGTCGCAGCAGCCAAGCAGGGTCACCTTCGGAAAGCGGCAGCACTTAGCCACAACGAGGGCTTTGAAAACGTGCGTCAGCCAGCCTCTAACGTATTACCCAAGCCGATTATTCAACGGTGCTGCGATACAGCCATACACTACTTTTCAGTGCAGTACGAGAAAATAAGAGGGCAAACTCTTGCGTTGCCCTCTTCACATGCGAGCAGAAACGACAGGAGGTGATTGCCGACGTTTTAAAAACGGAACACGGCTCTTCTAGGCAAAAAATGTGTACAAGAGGGGGGAAGAACGCAGGCGGGGCATACGTAGCAGCAACTGTTGCAAGATCTGGTGACGGACCAGCATGGCGGACAGCGGAGTATATTTATCAGCTCCAGCAGTAGTGTAATATTTCATACATTTTGACGAAACTAGGCTATATTGCTTGCTTAGGGCATCCATCTTGCTCTTCATTTCGTACCCACTCCTGCAAAATGTATCAAATAAATGTTATTTCGCCATGAAATATTATTTTATAGTAATGGGGCTATTGATAACTGACAAGAACACATGGTGAATAATAAGCACATGTCTTCGGAATGCAAGCCAACAAAGAAAATCCTCATGAATTTATCATTTGGGACTTTTCTTTTCTGTAGCCAACACTCTACATTGAAAATGTAGCAGTGATAGCTGAATAAATTTATTTGATGGCATTGAAACAGGTCGCTCAAGAAAAAGGTCACGCTGTGAGGATAATAGGAGAAACGCACCGACGCACTCTGAGGTGATACCACTCCAGAGCATTGATGAGTCCTTAATAAGCGAAACGCGCTGGATGGCAAACGTGATTTCCGACCGCGGACCGCAAAGGCTACAGCGCAATAACGAGGTCGCAAAACGGGAGTATAATTGCACCCAGGAAGCGAAAGCCTTGATGATAATGGGATGAAAGCCCGCACCTTGATACTGTAGCGTGAGCAAAACAACTTGACCCGAACAGGATTAGATAAGTGCCGAGACGTGCGTAATATCTGACTTGCTATCATATACCGCGACTGAGTTCCAAGCTCTTCACGAAGAGCAATGTTTCGAGATTAGCCCTTTAACAATGTCTCCCATAGTATCAGAAAATAAGAAGAATAGTGGTTTGACATAGCAGCGTGAGCAAAGATAAAATTTATGGCTACATTTTGGCACTAAGCTTTGCCCGGAAGAAAACACGTATTAGGGTAAATTAGAACTGTTGCACACTTCGCTTTCGTATAATGCGTGTTTCTGCAAAAAACTTGCAGCCTCCTTGGCGGTCAGTACATGAATCCTAATTTGTTTTATCAAATGTCCGGTGTTACACGATTCTTGTAAATTGGTTCATTTTCCCTAAGTGTCGTTATCCTGGTGAAGTGTTTCTTGATGATGGTGAGGCAGTAGCCCAGGCTGTACTTCGAGGAAAGTATTTAAGCCTTAATGAGTTAAGAACAAAAAATAAATATTGTTTAGTTGTATTATATTATACTACACGCGATGAAAGAGCGAACGAGCGCACAAAGGTGTGTCTCAACTAAGCATATTACGGGATCTGATCACAGGACCGCACGAGACATGTACTGTGGGGGCAAAGGTCTGTGGGCAGCATGTCTGGTGATTTTGAACTAGGAGCATGGTGTAAAGGATTTACCACCTTATTTATCTAGAACTCGTGAAATAACTCAAGTCCTACTTTCCCATCATAATGTATGGTTCGAGACTACTGTAAAATAGGAAAGTTATGCTCTTTGTCTGCAGTCTGCGTGGTCCACAGAGCTTGGTCTCCGATAGTATATATCGTCCATGCACCCTGACTGTGCCCGATGCGGGTCTTATATGTGTGCCGTACTAACTAGGACTATTTTACTAAATCAGCCGGTTACGCCATTTCATTGCTGTTCCCTTTGGCACTTGTTCATTGCGTGAAGCCGATACAGTTAGCTCACGCATATAAGGAGGAGGTGGAAAAAATTTATGTGTGGACTGTATCTAAGGGGGTGATTTAAACTAGGTTTGTTTTAAACAACATTAACTGGAGAATATGATTTGGCCTCTTGCGACTTCTAGGACTCATTCCACACTTCGAACGTGCTCAACTTGCTTTGAGATGAGGAACTCGCCCTCAGTAGCATTAGCGACAAGAAAACCGAGAGGAATGTTCACTTGAGGACAAGATTGTTTTAGCGTGCCTTAACAGTTGCAGCGTTTACAAGCTGTTGAATAGAGGACCGGGTATATGTGAGCGCATATCGCAAGCCAGAGTTAATTTTGAACTTGGTTATCTACAAGTGATTTCCTGAAGCATTGATAAGAATTCATGTCCTGAAGAGTCCTATGCTTAGGCGGTAACGTTGAGTTTTCTTTTTATAGGTGACCGTTGTTGCGATATGGGTCCCAGGCAAGGTTTACGCTGCTCGGAAAGTTGTCCACAGGGGCCATGCGTGCGCCGGCGTGGGATGGCCGTCGAGGCGTCCAGGGGTCGGGGATTCTATTCCCACGCTGTGGAAGCTGGCACCCATCTCGCACGGTCTGAAGGGAGCAACAACAGTCTTGCCTATTGTGTCTGACGCCCTTATCACCGACAACGCGTAACACGTTCCTTGTTTAGAGGAAACTGAAGCGCGGAAGGGTGCATCTCCCTACAGCGAATAATAATACTAATTGGGTAACAGGAAGGGAAAGGCACAGTATCTGTCACACGTGTTTCTGTGGACGCCTACACCGCGCCGTAGGGTAGGGGAGGAAGGTGGGACTCAAAGTGGAAAGCTAGAAATAGGTGCCCTAGTCATGGGCTACGAAGTAACTTTGACCACCTGGGGATCTTTAACGTGCTTTGACATTGCAGAGCGTCCGTGTGCTCGCATACCACATCCATGCCAGACAGGTGCCTAAAATTCAGGAAGGACCCGCGGGGAAACTTACCTTCGCCGATGACAGACTCCCGGGCTGTCTCAACTTGCTACTGAAATTCAGCCACAGGCACAGCATGACATCGTCATCAAGAGGCCATCATCGCGTAGTCACAGGAGGCCGTGTGTGGAGACTCAGTTATCGCATTCGGCTGTCGGTGACACCTGTGTGTTCGAGGGTGTCCTACTGATTAGACTCGAAAATGAACTACATTCCAGAGCTAAGGACCTAGGGACAACAAACTGAATTAACAGGGTGGATATGTATTCGCCACGGTTTTGTTCTGCTCTCTCAACTGATACACACTTTAGCATGTACCAATGTAGTACATAAATCTCGTTCTTTGCCACTCCTCCTTGGCTGTCCCTGCCTCGTCGCCTACATGCCCCGTGTGGTTGATTTACTGCCCCTGAAACCCTGTTACATCATCATACAATCCTCCTTGCAACCCTTAAAAGACAAGGGTCCGCCCCCTAGTAGATCAGTTCTCTTTCGCCGGAACAGAAGATTGAGCCGGTGCTATTATCATTTGTACATGCGAGGACTTAAACGTGCTAAGAATGTACGCAGCGGCTACGGAAACGCAGCGGTGAATTTCAAAAGTTCCATACAGCAGAACAAAACTGTTAAGAATTTCGGTAGCTGCCATTGAGATCAAAGCTATTGTAGCTTTTCCGGTGTCCTAATGAGCTCCTGGGGTCACAGTTGCAGAATGTATTGGAGTGACCTGATAAGAGACTACCGCTATTACGAGTGCTTCGCGGCCTGGAGTTCTGGCGACATCCAAATATACGACGTCATTTTGAAGGCTATGCTTCCTGTGTAGTATTTGCGCCTGTACGTACGCTTGTCCGCGTTGTAGATGGTATGGATATTCTTAAGATTGGCGAGCATCTTAAGATATGATGAGCTCTTAGAGATCGTAGAGGAGATATTAGAGGCCGTGAGGGCAGGCCCCCTAGCCCCCCCATGCCAAACAAAAGAAGCAGTGGCACATCTTTCCGAACATCCATCTTCTGGCATTCACGGAGCACGTAGAAATAATTTACCTCCAGCAATTTTCATGGGTACAGACGCTCTGACCTCTGAAGCTGTACACTCGGATAGATCATTCATAGTGTGTAGCGTTGTCAACCTCATTCGGTCAACCGCTAGCCACTTGCTTAGTCGTATTTTTCTGACTCCTGTTTTGCTGAAGCACGGCAGGCCATCCCCGAGATTGGCCTATTCCAGGTAGTACTCTACGTGTTGGTGGCCCATAACGCCGGAGAGAGATGCAGAAGGATAACATATGTGCCATCGGCTGCGGAAAGAATGTCTGCGTGAAAACAAATTACTAGAAACTGCGACACGGGAGACCAAAGAAAAAGTAAATACGAAGAAGTGGGAACTCCAGGAGATGGTGTTTATTTCAACATAGGGTGACAGAGTCATCCATACACCACATCGAGGGGGAGCGTACATGGCTTTGTGCGAGTGGACGTGTGTGAGTGTGGGTTATTATGAGTGCATGATCGCTGCTGGATAATGCTGAGAGCCAGTGAATGTCTGGTGCTGGGTTTTTACGGCGCTAAAATGTCAATGCGAAGCAGAGTCAGAGGTTCATCATAGTTGAGAGTTTAACGTAATTACCATCGGATTCGGTTTTTTACGGAATGCTGGCACTACACAGTGCACATGCAGGGCCTCGGGATTCAACACGCTCGGTATTGCAGATGCTGAGGATCGATTTTTTTTCACAGAGTTCCTTTTTATTTTGATTTAGGGAGTAGAATTTCATCAGATGCTCTATGCGGTGTCGTTTGAAGTAGCGGCCCTCTGCGTAACTTCACTATCGGGCAGAAGCCCCAGCCCGAACATGTTCAGACGGGGACATGTGACGTTTTTTATGTTGTTTCAAACCCAGCGACCAAATAGAGATTTGCTTCGATACCTGGTCACGATCGGAATGTCACTTGACGTGGTGGTAAACTGATAGGCTAGTGAGTTGCGTGTGAGGCTAAGAAAATACGAGACCTCTCTTCACCAATCAATTCATTTCTTGGTAGACGCAGGACGACAATTGGCATTTTCCTGAGTTTGGACTTCAACGCTATATGTTGAAATACACAAATACACAATAAATACACAAACATTCATCGGTCCGACATTGGTCCTATCTAGGTGTTAGTACAGCTATACTCCGCCTAAAAAGCGGCTGTCGGGCTTTTTGGCCAACATTCATGTGACACGAAAATTTGGCGATATGGCGGGCTTCCACACAGGCTCTACGTGGGCCCCTAGTTGTGCCACTCAGATTAGCTACAAACGTCTTTTACCCATTAGATCCAAAGAACATCCACCTTATAACTCACACTCTCCTTTAAGCAGTGCTTGGAAACCATTGAAGTCTCGTAGTGATAGTATACCGTTTGTTTCCTCCTTAGGTTAGATATCATAAACAGCCCTCATTTAAAACAGCTACGGACCAGGGATGGAATGGGGCTGATTCTATTCATGCTTAAAGTCTAGAAAGGAGGGCGCCTACCCTTGAAATATGGCCTGTTATATACTATACTCGTCATTTGAAGGGAGTGGGATATTCTAAGGTTAGGTTTGCTCAAACATTAGCGAACACGTGTTCTTCCTCGTTTACGGCGGTGACACCGACGTGTTGAATAATTGTCCGAGTCACACTCCCACGACATGGATAAGTAGCTGGACGTCCGTAAACAAAACAGTGCTTATGATATAGATTAGTGCTTAGGGATTCGAACTCTTTTTGCGTTAAACCTGGGCCGAATCCATCAAGTAAGTCGTCTCAAAACGCGTTCGCTTTGCCCTGATGTCAATTTAACGTAAGCGTTGAAGAGAAGGAAGGGACGCGAACTCCGGGAGAACGAGGAGGCAGACAGCAAGCATTGATGAATGGTTCCATCTCGGTTACTTGTATATTTAAGGGGCCATATGTTACCTTCTGGACGTGTTCAGGCTCAAAATGAATTTTGTTGGCTACAATACTGCGGAATTATTTGTTACACCGTACAGAATACAATTTATTTTGTAAATGTTTCAATGTTTCTTGCGGCGTGCAGAGTAATGTCCACTCCACTGTGTGCGGGATTGTCTTCATTGCGCAGTTGTACAATTTTTGTTTCTCAACATCCTGAAGTACCTGCGGAAAGCACCGTCAGGCATGTCGAAATGAATACCATGTAGGTGTGTCCGCTGAAGCCGCCGGTCACATTCCCTGAGCTCCGCAAACGGAGGGGCGATGGAGTCTCTGTCTCGTTTCTCGCGCTGAAGAGAACGCAACTTCTGAGGCTCCGCACGCAGGAACCGAGCGAGTTTGCTTTAAGTTGAGTTCCATGTCTTGTGACGTCGGTTAAATCCAGCCTCTGTGAAATAACGTCAGCGCCAATGGTTGAGACACAAGGCGAATGGAGTGAGGGGGGCGAGAGAAATTGCGGACGTGTTCCAAACCGCACTCACACGGATTCGGCAAATGAGTTACTGAACCTCAGCTGGCGGTAGTACTGCATGTTTGCAACTTCCTATGTAATTAAAACCTACCTGGTCAGGCTCTAGGTGATTTATATATCTGCCATCATTGCAATTAATTTTTTTTTGTTTTTTGTCGCGTTTCTACAAACCATTGCGCCAAGCAAGCGAAATAATGTATGCCTGTTTTCGTTATCTTAATAGCTCAAATATTGTAGTACTGAAATTCACTCACTATGGCAGTGTTTTTTTTTTTTGTCGAAAAGTTTGCGACAAGGCATAAGTTGAGAAATGGGGAATGGAATGTAGGAGATAGAAAGTTAAAAGAAGGAGTGAAGTTCAGTTTCACTAAGATTGTCGCAGAGATTGGTGGTGTAGTGGTTGTCCATTGTCCACTTCTAGTAATCACAATCGTGGTTCCACCGCAGGCCCACCTTCATGAGTAGCCGTTTTCTAACTGGAGCCGTTGCTGGGCACGTTCACAAAAAGTGACGCACGTCACATATCATTAGGTGAAATGTCACAGTGAGGACACCTTTCAGTCACTGGCAGATGTTCTTCATGCCACCAATGACGTACAGATAGGGTCAGAGCTGCCCCGTCCGGAATCCGGCGCACTGATATCTCCTCCTGCCGAGTAAGACTACGGGGGAGAGCGTGCGAACACGGAAAAATGAGAGCGCGTGTTCACTGGCGCAGAACTTGAGAATCGGAAACATCGAACGGGAACGGATCTGGGAGAAGAGGAGAAGGTGGTGGGTTGCCTGATGTGTTAATGTGGGTCTCTCGTTTCACGCGGGACGGTTATGTCAGAATCAGCCGGCTAGGAGCCTGGCATTCTCCCTATAGGCCACTAACGCACTTCCTTACGCCTTGATCAAAGCGGGGCTTTATATGTGGGCTGAGGAAGAAGAAAAAGAAAAGAAAAAGAACGCTCAGTCACCAGCAGCTAAGGCTTTTGCTCAATATTTGGTTCAGCAGCGTTGAACCCTTGAAGTGTTTTAATTTTCCTCTAGTTATCTGTCCGACCGTTATCTTGTTCCGTGGACATTCTGTGAATGCGCGTCACAATATCACGACTGTAGAAAATGGCGTTTCTTATTAAACTGCTCAGATTTTTACTCACGTTTTGGCAATGTTGTGTCATTGTGTCCCTCACCAGAATCAGTGTTCCTCCTGTTTGTCCTTTCGGTTCTCGTACTACTCGTACGCAAACCGGACGAGACAAACAGGTTAGTTGTACATTTTCAGCGGCTGAACACTGTGTTGGTTGCCGATTCGGAACCCATGCAGAGGGCCGACTCGAAATTCACCAGCGTCGGAACAGCCAAGTTCTTTTCCAAAGTTGATTTCGGGAAGTGATACTGTCAGATTCCGCTCTCTAAAGCTTCGAAGCGTAAAACGGCCTTCTCGACCACGTCTTGACTTACCAGTTTTGCTACATGCCTTTGGTATTAAAACCGCACCAGTAGTTTTCGCGAAACTGATGCGACGAATCACAGAGGGTCTTCCCGATGTATATCACTGCTATGATGACGTCCTCGTAGCTGCAAAACGTGGGAAGAACACCTCATGATACTGGAACAATTCACAAGGATTGAGACCGCTGGACTAACAGTTCGCCCCAGCAAGTGTGAACTCGGGGTAGATAAACTAGACTTTCTGGGACACTAAATCGGAAGGAGACAATTAGCGCCTCTGGGGAAAACTCCGGAAAAGATTCAGGCAGCACAAGCCCCAAAAACAAAGCGACAAGTTCGTTCTTTCCTGGGACTCACAGAATACTCTCGGGAGTTCATTCCAAACTATGCGGAAATCTGTGCCCTACTTTCGCAACTCACAAAGAAAAGGGAAACTAACCTCGTCAAGTGGACACCAGAACACGAGATAACTTTCACAGAATTGAAACGGCACATAGCTAACCCTCCAATTCTGCGGCTTTCAGACTTTGAACAATCCTTCGTGCTACGCTCAAATGCGTACGACACAAGCATTGGTGCGGTTCTGCTGCAACCTTATAATGGTACACTTCATTCGATAGCTTACGCTAGCAGAAAGGTGCTCTCCAGAGAGGTTGCATACCGTAACATTGAGAAACAGTGCTTAGCTCTAGTGTGGGGAAACTTTACACGTATCTCTTGGAACGTCTTTCATAGTACAAACCGACCATCAGCCACTCCGGTTCCTCTAGCAGCGAAAATGGCAGCGAAAAAGGCAACGAAAATGTGGGAGTTGGCTGTTTAAGCTGAGTCTAGAAGAGACCGATGAAGGCGAGACCCATAAATAACTGTCTGAAAGTGTGTCTTACTTGGATGACTAGTAGTGGCGGGCAATTAAGGTGCCCGGAACAAAGTCAAAAGTGTCTGAAAAGTTGTCATCAGAGTCTGAGAAACGTGTGAGACTTTTGATGTGAAAATTATAATTTGTTACTGCAGTTTGTGAAACTTGTGCAATTGATGTGCGTTGAATTGCAATTGTTTCGTTTAGTTTGTGAGCGCATGCATGTGAGCGTGATGTTAGTATGTGTTGAGAATAGGTGAGGACAATGTTCTTTAAGGTAGAGGCAGTGTCACGAAATCCGCGCAAATTTTTATTAGGCCGGCGCGGGGCGCGGCACGAAATCGGTGCGGCGCCGCATTGATGGATCTACGTCTTTCTGGAAAAGCCTCCCTCTCCGCGCGAGAGAGCGTTTAGCCTTGTACACATCGGCGTCACCTTCTTTCTCATCGCTGGGCGATATGGCTGACTCAATCGGCCGGAATGGGCTCGTCTAATCTGGAACTTTCGACGACGCCTAGCCAATTACGACGCGCGGCTCGACGGCAGGAAAAGGGAACGCTTCAACAAGCGAAGCTAAGTGTGTGCTCGCTATCCTTGGCGCGCTGGGATAGACGCGGCGGAGCCGTATTTATGAAGGTCGCGTAGTGTGAGTCCGTCACTGATTGCGGCGTGTTCGCAAGTGCACCAGCTGGGCTCCCGGGGGTCAACCGCTGCTGGCAAGCCCAGAGACATGCGATGGAGCGGCGCTCGTCTGGCATGATGGCCACATCGTGACTCTTGAGGCGTTGGACTGCAAAAGTGTCCGGTGAACAACTAGGTGATTGTTTATTTGATTCTCTCGTGTATTCTGTATTGTAAGCCCCTGTGTTATTGAACACATCGGTGGATGCATGCTTAGCGTTTGTTTTCTGTGAAGCTGTCATGTGTAAATTTTAGGTGTTCGAGTGTATTCCCCTGTATCGTCTCTTGCTGTGTATAAAGTTTGTTTGGTTCGTTACTTTGACTCCGACCCTTACTCTGGCTTAAACCGGCGACAGCTGGGCACCAAACGCCCACCCCCTTCTGTGACTACAAGGTAGTTGAATTCCGGCTGAGCTTGCCACGCAGGCCGAGGGCATCTCTTTTGCGACCGGAACAGCTACCCCCACTCACTCTAAGGGTATCTAGGAGTGTGCGCACCGTTAAGGGCGCATCGTTATTAATCCTCCTTTTATTAACAGGTGACACGCATATTGGAAAATTAAGGCGCTAACTTTTAAGGTGGACTGACTGGGTTTGGAAACACGATTTAGAGTAACCGCTGAATGAACACAAAATTGTTCGAACTTTTTGAATGGTAGATTAAACGCCAATTTTCAAACAGGTTGTTATTTTTTTCAGCAACGTTCCTATCTTGTTCCCACTCTTATTTCACACCATATTTTGAAGGTAAATTCCCACAAAAGAAAGCTTGAGTGTCAAACTGACAGTCGGGATCTGATGAAATGAGATTGACTGCACAAAATAAATATGGTTAGGTTATTTTATTTTTCTATTTGCAGGTTGTTCAGTGTCAAACATAAGTTATTAAAATTGCATTTCAGAAAGACCCTAAGGAAGGGACCCTTTCGCCATATAACGAAGTCCCATCGTGGCAGTCTGCCCGTGTCCTGTTTTCAAAACAGTATATTCAGGTTATTTCAAGCGCGAAGATGATTCAAAAATTATCCGCCCATTTGCTGGAGGAAATGCGAGATCAGTGAATATTTATGCTGCAGCTGAACAGGCGCCTCCTTCATATCGCAAGAAACATTTCGGCATTTTATTGCATTCTCCCCACTGATTTAGCTTTAATGCCGGTGTTGGAAATCGGGAGTCTTCATCTATGCGCCGTTAGCAATTGGATTGCTGTGCCTCATGCTTATAGTCCCGTGGTAGATGTGTTCCGCATTCTTAGCATTCAAAGGTGACCGCTTCATTTTCAGAAAATGTGGCGTTTCTGGGCGATTAAAATGTTGTTGACAATAAAAGAACAACAGAGCCCGTTAGAAACTACCCACTTTCTAGTCACGTTCAGACCGCCCACACCGCCTTTCCGATGCGAAAGGTGTCAAATTATGCAAATAGAAAGAAGATGCCAGTCGTTTAAATCAGATTTATTAATATGTCTTCAAGGCTTTACATAGTTAAAAGCAGCTTTGTCATCTTTACAGCTAAATATTTAGGAAGTACTTGTGAATTCATCTCAATTTGAACATTCCCGATTGAAAACCTATGGCACTCGTAATCAAGGAACAGTAAGTGCAATGTAGGCTTTTATGGGAGCAGGGGCTCGGGCCGCCAAGGGGCCGGAGGGGCGCAGACACGCATGCATTGGCGCATCGTCTCGAAGTTGTTGCCGTTGCTGTCGCAGCCGCCGTAGATGAATGGCCGGCACTGCTTTGTCTGAGCGTCGTAGTAGAAGCGAGGGAAAGAAGACATACAAGGACCGGAGTGAGGGGGACGGCGGCAGACATCATCCGCAGTTGCTGAGGGAAGAAAATTTAAACTATCATAATTGGAGAAAAAAGTGCTACAAAGACAGGATACAGCGAGATGCACAATTCCAAATGCCCAGACTGTGACATTAGTGAGTCAGTATCGGTTGACTGGCACGCTTGGAGGATACTGGATTATAGCGTAGCGTTATGCAGAACCCCTATCCGCCTCGTGTTGTGGGCAATTAAAGTTTCATTTTTAGCGCCGTCTGAGCGGAAACTTTCTTTGAACTACTGGGTTTCTTGAGCACGCTTATGGAGATCGCTTTAAGATTTAGCTGAAGCGAATATGTCGCCTATCTCTATGTTGTTTAAAATTGGCTTCAATGTTCACTTGTCAACAGCACTCTGAGGAACCTCGCCTCCTTATAAGTAATGCAGCAAATCATCATCCTAATGAAATTATTTCCCGAAATACATCTATGCATCTATTAGCAGAATTTTAGTTTAAAATTTCTATGATTTCCTTTTTACGCGCAAAATGGCACGATATTAAGGCCATTTCAATCATGTACAAATGTACATACCGGGCTGTGCAATGAGCGCCTCTAGAGGTTCTCCGGGCAACGAAATAGCTGAAAAGAGAGAATGAAAGAGGCACATTTCTAAAACGAGAAAGGCAAATGCGTTGACGTTGCTGAGAAATGAGCAGTTGCTCTCTGACTTGTTTTCCTCTACCATATAACAAAAGAAAACACTCACGTTTCTCGGCAGAGCAGGTCATTTCGCACTGTTGCTTAGTCTCGTATCGGTTCTGGTTGCCTCCGCAGCCGCCGTAGATGAACTGTTCACACTTGCCAGACTGGGCGTTGAACCACCACATAGGAATCATTGCCTTGCAGGGCCCGGTTTCATATTTCTGGGCGCAGTTTCCTCCGAAAACAGGTACTGATGAAGAAATAAAAGCTCTAATAAGATTACTGGAATTATTAATATTGTTTCTATCATACAAAGCTAAAGGTGCCCTCTGTGCCTGGACAAAATAAATTCAATTTTTTTTTTGAATAAATGCAAATTTTGTTAAAACTTAGCATTGGGTTTAAAGCCTTCGAGAACGTTTTGTAATTATTTTGTGAACGTTATTAACCACGCAGTTTGTTGTAATTAAAGCAGTCCGCCCATGATATATATATATATATATATATATATATATATATATATATATATATTCTAATGAACGCAGCAGATGTCTGCGTGGTACTGATCTTAGCATGCTACCCCTGATGTGGGACACAAAGAAGAGAAGGTGAAAGAAGAAATGATTTACAAAAATAGAATAAAAATTTAGTGACAAACAATTTCACTCACAAACACACACAGATGTGTTTCAAAGAGGGTCTATCAACCCTGTGTCTTTGAGAAACGTTATTAAGGTCTTTGTAGTTGGCGCAGCCAAATACCCATCAAACCATGGACCGAGAACGTGTTCAAGGCGCAGGGCTGTGTCTTTAACCAAGCCTAAATTTTTTTGAAGTGCCCTGCGATGTGCAAATAACCTTTAGCAGCAGGATATAAAATGTTCGAAATCGTCACACACATCACATGTAGAGTACGGAGAGCTGCTCGCTATACCGAGTTTATGTATAAAGTAGTTCGCGTAGGCCACATATATAAGAATTAAGTGAAGGCAATTACGATGGCATCTGCTCAAATCGTGTGGGATTCGGAGGACGTGGGTGGGTCTAATTCATGTAGAGGTCGGTATTGGTGGTCCGGGTCACACCACAGAGAGCTCTGCAATTGCCATGATTGGGGAATACAAGTCTTGCTGTATCTCTTCCTGAGAACTGGATTAGACATTTTCTTACTGAATCTTTGTGTGCTAGTTTAGTACCGGCGCCAGCGTAGTCATTGCCCGGCATGCCGCTGTAAGCACTGTAGCTCATTGCAGTGACGAAGCTCGCAGGGCTCAGTGTGCAGGGTATTTAAGATAATGATGAGCTGTTCCTGAATCCGTGATGACTTAAGCAATTGTATTGCAGCGCGAGAATCATTGAAGATCACCCATGGGGCAGGATGTTTTTGTTCCGCTATGATCGTATTTCATTGAAGCAAAGATAAAAATAACTTTGGTTGTAATAATGTTGATGCGTTTTGAATGACCTTTGCTTTTCAACGAGCAACCTGCTTTCAGAGATTGTTACACTGGGGAATCTCGTATAGAGGGACAAGCCGAGATACGCATCAACTTCCGTTTATGTTGCGGAAATTGTTCCTTTTATGAAAAAGAGATGGTTCGACCATCATTGTACTGCAACATTTCATCATGGCAACCTATCTTTGGTGGTACTGATAGGTGCCATACCAAATGCCCAAATGTGTGCCTCGATTTATTGAACACTGATGGCTACATTGAGGCCCGCTGCCGCAGCATTGTTCATAAGCCAACGGCTAATACAACTACCGTGTGCAGATATGAACAATACTGTTCCTCTCAGCTGATAGCATTGCTACCAGCATCCAAACATGTCCAGCCAGCCTAATGGGTCAACATTTGCACGGCATGGTAAATGCGGTCGGTGACAATCCCCGGTGTCGCCGACGTCGATTTGAGGGTAGTCTGATGAACGTAGCTGGAAATGTGGCGAGGCTTTCGTTATATCAGAATTAGAAGCAGAGGATGAAGGTCTCGTTAAATAAGAGCAAAAAAACATGCCTCCAATGTTGCGAGAGAAAGTCTCTGTCATCCTTTTTTTTTTTTTTTGCCAGTGAAAACATGCGAAATTTCGCTATCAGCATCCCTCATTTGTACACTGGGATAAACTGTTGTATGGCCTTGCATTTTAACGAACATGTTTCCGCTGTTGATGGGCATTGATTGGCCTCACTGTCAGGTACAGATTGAGCGGTAAATTTACTTAGTAGTACTTAGTTGCAGTGTTATGGCTGATCACGATTTTAATAGATTTATGATATCTAAAACGTCCGCCTTTGTTTTGTAGATTCTAATGAGATACGCTCTGACTTACTCGAAAATACAGAACCGTAAAATGCACGTACATATGTATATTGCACCAGCTTTCATGCTAAGGCACCCCATGCAGTTTTCTTGGGGTGCCCCAAGGAAGCGTGCTGGGGCCATTATTGTTTTTATTATATATTAATGATCTTACAACTGATCTTGATCCCAACGTGCTTATCAGGCTGTTGGCAGACGATTGTGGGCTTTTTCAAGAAATAACTTCGATTAGTGACCAAATTCATCTTAACTCCTCTCTGGCTAACATTTATGAATGGTGTAAAACGTGGGACATGAAAGTTTACACTGATAATACCGTCGTTCCTCGCTTCACTCGCAGAATTGCTCCGCTCTCTTTTATCTACAGGCTAGGCTCTTCACCTTTGTTGGAAGAGGCCAACTACAAGTATTTGGGTGTCACGCTTACTCATACTGTCATCGAATTTACGTTTAGATAACATCTGCTCTTCCGCTTTACGTAAACTACACTTTTTAAGACATAAGCTTAAAAATTCTCCCTCGAGTGTAAAGTTACTTGTTTACAATTTACTAATTAGACTGAAACCTGTATATGCATGCGTTGTTTGGGACCCGTTTACTAAACACAATATCATCCGTTTAGAAAAGGAACAAAAAAAGCTGGGATGTTTATTTACTCTAAATTTTCTTCCTATGACTCACCCTCTTAATTAATGCAGGTTAATGGTATTGAAAAAATTACGCTTGCAATTTCTTTCCGAACTTTGGAATCGAGCCGTAGCTATTAACCCTTCACCATATCTGTCGCTTTTATCATCGAGGCCTAGGCGCCACCATCATCCTAAATCCCTGACGCCGTATTTCGCTCGAACTGATTTATGCAAGTTTTTATTTTTTTTCCTCGCACAGTAACCGACTGGAATGATTCATTATTGCATTTCTCCACACTTTGATGTTTATTACCTTTGTTATTATTGCTGTTGCAATGTTAGCACCCTGCTTGAACCTGTACAAGGTTCGAAGTATTGAATAAAGAAAGAAAGAAATATGTGAACAAAAATGTTTGTTTGTTTTCTCCCAGTTCACTTTACAAATAGCTACTCCTCCATGAAAACAATTCGTCAAATATAAATATGCATGCTTCAGCAGTAATTTAATAAAAAAAATATGGAATGCTTTCGCGCTACCAGGTGTCATGCCAATAAAATTACAGCAGTTTAAAGGAACATTGTACATACCAGGCAGTGCACTGAGCGCCAGCCGAGGTTCTCCGGGCCAGGAAATGGCTGTGCATATAACAAAAAAAAAATTAATTGAAGAAAATAAGTAATGCAATACAAAAGATTCTGTCATCAAAAAGCTTGAGTGATGTGATCATTAGAACAGAAGTTTGCTAAATCGAAGAATGAAAATTTCTAGACTTTAGACTTCTCCACACTTCGTCTCCTTTAATGCATTTTACACAAATGTTTCTGGAAGCATCTCAGCTGGAATTTATTTCGAAAGGATCAGTATCACAAAATGTTTTATGCCATCCATCTATTAGGAAAATTTAGCAAAAAGGCACTCGATATCATAGGAATAGAAGCTAGCTGAGGCATCCTGAAAACATGTAAAGGAGTTGATTATAAAGAACGTAAACTATTTCATCACGTACGCAGCATCGAAGACTGCTGCTATAGAAGTAGCAGATAATGATCACGCAAGAAGAAAGAAATATTGTACGCATTGATAATACTGAAAAAATATTTTTTTCGTTTATAATACTTTGACTCAATATTACCACTTTTCCGCAATTCCGGAACGCTAAACTAACAGAGTAGAGTGAATGTTCAACGGCATCTGAAGTTTCAGTTTTGCAATAAACACTCACGTTTCTCGGCAGAACAGGTCATTTCGCACTGTTGCTTAGTCTCGTATCGGTTTTGGTTGCCTCCGCAGCCGCCGTAGATGAACGGTTCACACTTGCCAGACTGGGCGTTGAACCACCACATAGGAAACACTGCCTTGCAGGGTCCGGTTTCATATTTCTGGTTGCAGTTTCCTCCGAAAACAGGCGCTGATGAAGAAATCAAAGCTCTAATTACATTAGTGAAAATAGCAATATATTTTCAATTAATAGAGGCTAAAAGTACCATCTGTACCAGGACAAAATAAATTCAGTTCTTTTTAAGCCCTGCATATTTTAATGAAAATTCAGTATTGGACTCCCCGTCGTCGGGACCATTTTTGTCACCATTCTCCCAGCCTTGTTATCAGCGTAGTTCGTTATGATTAAAGCAGTCTTCCCGTGACAGAGAGAGGGAGAGAGATTTTATTGGTAGCAGGAGATGTCTGCCTGGTACTGATCCTAAAAAGCAACACCTGAGGTAGGTGAGAAAGAAAAGAAGACGGAGTTCAAAATAGTTAAAAACAATAAAACGTTGCTGACACACACTTTAACACACAAAAAGACACAGTTGAGTTGTAAAGAGTCTCTATCAACCCTGTGTCTGAGAGAAAACGTATTATTACCTTTGTAGCCAGAGCAGCCGAAGACGCATCACAAAAAGGAACGAGAACGTGTTCAAGGCGCAGGGCTGTGTCTTTAGCGAAGCCTTAATTAATTCGCAATGTCCTGAGATGTGCAATGAACCTTTGGCAGGAGGTTATCAAATGTTCGAAATCGTCACACACATCACATGTAGAGTAAAGAGGGCTGCTGGCTATAACGAATATGTGCATAAAGTAGTTTGTGTATGCCACATTCAAGCAACTTCGGTGGAGGCATTACGATGGCATCTGCTCAAATTGTGTGGCATTTGGAAGACGTGAGGGGGTCTATTTGATGTAGAGGTGGGTATTGGTGGTTAGGGTCACACCACAGACAGCGCTTAAATTGCATGATTCAGTGGCTACAAGTCTTACTGCATATCTTCGTGAGAATGAGATTAAAATTACCCTTGATGAATCTTCGTGTACTAGTTTAGCAAAGGCGTCAGCGTAGCCATTGCCTGCCATGCCGCTGTAAGCATGTAAATACTGCAGCACCATGCGGTGACGCAGCTCTCAATCCTCAGTGTGCAAGTTACTTACGTAAATGATGAGCTGTTCCTGAAATCATGATGACTTAAGCAACTGTAGTGCAATGTAACAATCATTGAAGACAACCCATGGTGCAGAAGGGTTTTGTTTCGTAATCCTCGCTTGCATTGAAGCAAAAATAAAAATAATTTCGGTTATAATTACGTCGATGAGTTTTGAATGACCCTAACTTTTCAACGAGCAACCTGTTTTCAGAGATTGTTAAACTGGGGAAGCACGTATAGAGGGACAAATCGAGATATGCATCAACTACCGTTTCTATTGTAGAAATTGATCTTTTTATGAAACAAAGATGGTACGCCCATCATTGAACTGCAACTGTCCATCATGGCAATCTGTCTGTGGTGTTACTGATAGGGGCCATACCAAATTCCCAATATGGTGCCTCGGAATTATTGAGCCCTGAGCTCCACATGGCTACATTGAGGCCCGCTGGGCAGCATTGTTCATAAGCCAACGGCTAACACAACTACCGTGCGCAGATATGACAGGTACTCCAGCTGATGGCATTACTACCAGCCAATATGTAGCACCCAAACATATTTTCATGCTATTTCTGCAGCACGCGTTATTCCAATAGCGTGCAGAAAGAAGCTCGTGTATATTTGCTTCGTTGTTTATCTTGTACATCCCCAGTTTTAAAAGATGCCTGTTGCATTTCATAAGAAATTTGCCCTTTGCCGCTGTTAGCGGAGAGCGCTGCATTAGCCTCGAAGGTATGAGTACTCATGCCGATGTAATACACTTTTACTTACATATTTGCTACTAAAATGAAATTTTACTTCATTTGTCATGCATACGTAATAAATCTTACTCATTTTGTTAAGCACCGTATTTTAGGTTACTTCAATATTACTATGTCAAGCGGGGACGCCACTTGAAGCAATGTTCGACACAATTAGTTTCTGATATGTACAGCCTCTCATCCTTATCTTTCGCATGAGAGCCAATGAACGAAACAATTTCTAGCCTATCCCCACCGGACGTTGCAGACGGCACGAGCCAATGATAAAACTTTAAATGAAGGAATCAAAAGGAATGCTTCGAAAACAACGCCCTAAGGGGTGGGTTTCAAGCCTGGCGAGCTTTATCGCGCTTATCTTCAAAGATCAATAACGGCTGGCGGCCGATATGCTGCCTTCACACTATTGTTTCAGTGGGTATAAAATTGATCGCCACAACCCGGCTTCATTGGGGTTTGCCTGTTGTAGCCAACATGAAGGTCTACATTCTACTCGCCATTGCCAGCACTGCTTTTGGTAAGTTGAAGACGGGCCATTTCTTTTTGTTACCTTCATGCTTACGTCGTTACTCGATATTTTGTTGAACTTCTATTGCCTTTCGAACATCACAGGTCAGTAAATATTGTGCTGCATTAAATTAAACACAGCACGTAATATCCGTATGCTACAACCCAGTTACTGGCAGGAAGTTTCGAGTTTAATTGAAGTCAGAGCCTTCTTACGAGTCACTGCATTTTCAAACTATATTTATTTCTGAAGGAATAAGCACTCACGATGTATTAGTCCCTATAGGGAGAGTTTGTATGCTCTTTAAGCTACATGAAATTCATAATGTTAGGAATAACACTCTGGCATGTGTTGGTGGTAAAAGCTGTAAGAACTGCGTTGTCTGTGAATTCATATTTTGCTCATAGAAACCGACTGCTACGTTATCAAAGCAGGAATCTCACAAAACGCTGAAAATATTTCGCAGATGTCGGGTATTAAAATCTTCCTGTTGTCTGCATTTTTCCCTCCACGTTTTTTCCATCTGTTTATGTTATATCCGCGCTAATCGCAGATTTCGATTGCTGTACTCGCTTAAAACTGGGACATTAAGCAAGACGGACAGATGCAAGTGTTTGGCATTTCGGCACCATCTATATGAATAGAACCCCTGGAAAGGCTTCTAATATGTCTTTCCAGCGCCCTCAAAGAAATGCTACTGGTACGCTAAAATTTACTACAGTAGAAAGAAACGTATTTTCTGGCAGATGTGACCAAGAGAAAAAATAATAATGATAATTGTAAAATTAAAAACGATTTTGATTTCATCAGGTCAATGACTTTATAAACAATTTACTACATATACAACGCGCTTCCTCCAAGTACAAACCAAAACCTTGTAATAATGCGCTCATAGAGCAAAACGGGTCGCTTTAACACAAATGTGAAACATGTAATGCTTTCGCACCTCACGAGACGAATAAAAGCGAATAAGTTTCGTGTAATGTTTATATCTCAAACCGTAATTCCCCATCATTGGTAATGATCGTTCAGCTAGCCGAAAACCTCCGAGGGCCTAAGGCGAAGAACAGTCGGAGTTTCTCATCTCGCTGTGCTATAAAAATAACTTCTGTTAGTTTGAACTGTTCTCGAAGAAAATACCTGAATTAATTAAGTAATATACTTGTTATTTAGCTAACATGATTTTCAGCCAAGTTAAGTCAGCGTTTGGTTGTCCGGGCGGTGTTGATTCGAAAAAATAAGATGTTATGGTGCCAGAAGCCACAAGAAAACAATAATAAGGATTCTCAGGAAAATGCTGACTCGCTGTCTTTGTGTTTCACGTTCTTATATTTACGGGCTCGCAAAGCGCTTCGTTCTCGTGCCTTAACTGCAGCGCGGCCTCTTCATCTCTTTTTGTCTTTACATTTTTTCAACGAGGGTGGCAGGGAACTCGCCCAACAACGTATCGTGCTAATATCGCATATTTGTTGGTAACAAAACTGTGTTCGATGGCTTCAAAATAATATCGCATCTTTGCAGGCAATAAAACTGTGTTCGATGGTTTTAGTGTGTGTCACATAGACGACAAAGAAACAAAAATATTTTTGCTTTGTGAAGGCACACTTTGACAGGTAGAACTTCGGCATCAACTTTAAAAAAAAAGCTTTTAGTACAAAGCGAAATTCGCATTTTACACATTCTTCTCAACACATCACGCCCCATACAACTAGAATAGAGATAACTTTATAATTAGAGGCGGTAACAGCATATATATCAATTTTTTGTATAAAGGTTTTTCATGAAAGAGAGAATAAGCACTCTTAAGAAAAGCGAACTACCAGAAAATGCACTAAATCGTGAACATCCCTCATAAAACCAAATAATAAGCATCGATGGGGAAAATTGGAAGAGACAACAAAGTTGGGAAGAAGATTCACAAAGTTAGTTTGCTTGGAAGCTCTTATAATTGGATTTTTGGTATTGCGGAAGAAGAAACGAGCAACTAACTGTCTGTCTTATAGATGTGTGAAACCTAGTCCGGCAGCAGATACACGCCTGAACAGGTTATCGAGCCTGATTGGCTCAAAACTGGAGGACCATATGAATGTCGCAAACGCTCGGTTATATATTTGTAGGCAGCGCATATCGCGACTGGAGTACCTGCAAAACATAATACATTTTAGTCGACAGAAACATGTTGCAGGCCTGCGCTCTACCAAAAATTTATAGCCGGTGCGGAACAAAATTCTAAGCTTTAAAGAGCCGGGACCAGCTCTCTCCAGTAGCGCCCACTAGACTTGAATGCATGAAGGGGAACTCCAAGGTACTTAATGGGGGCACGAGACCAATACCAGCATAATGAGTCAGCATTTGGTCCCCATGAAGCGAACCACAGACCCGAACGTTTAGAGCTATTCATTTTAACGCCAGACTGCTCAATAGTGGTAATAGTTTTGTAGATATTGGGTTTATCAAGGCAGAAGAATGGTAAAACAAAGGCGTACGCAAGCACTTTGACTTCTTTACTAAAGACAACATAAGAACGGATAGTATTATTTGGCAGTACACTCAAACAAAGTGCCTCTAGGTAGAGGAAAAAGAGTAGCGGTGGCATAGGACAGCCTTTCGTCACGAATGATCGAATTGACAGCGGCTCTGAGAGTTTACCATTAACAATCAAGCGAGTGGAATAGTTGTCGTAACAAAGGGCAACTCTTTAAGTGTGGGTGGTCCTACATTGGCATGCTCGAGAAGAGAATACAGGGACAAATGTCGGACACGGTCAAATGTCTATGCAAGCTCAATCTGAAGTTGACCAAGCTGTTCAAAAGAGCCAGAGCAAGATTCGAGAATTGTACGTGCGATATGCATGCTATACTTTGTATGGAGCGGTCCCTCAAACCACACGTCTGAAGAAGACCAATGACAATCGCCATCGCATGTTGCAGACGATTTAGTAGAACTATCGTAAACATTTTGTAGTCCACATTTGCCAACATGGTTGACCTGTATCCATCTAATGAGCACAATGTTTCTTATGCCGTCCTCTTTGGCATTTACACTATTTGATTCTTAGTAAATGACCGAGGAAAGAACCCTACATCTAAAGTTAAAGTGAAAATCTGGAGCAGGACAGGGGTCGTTAAATATTTAAAAGCTTTGTAAAACTCTCATGAGATGCAATCACAGCCACATGTTTTGGGGAGGGGTAAATGGTAAATTTCTTGTTCCATATCTTTAAACGTGACAGAGCCATTGATAACAGCGCACTCATCATCTGATGAAGGACCTATATGACCTGTGAAGTTCCCTAGTGGGTTCGAAATAGGAGTAGCAGGAACGTTACTGTATAGTGCTGTGTTATAGCTCACCAACACAGAGATCAGATCACACGTTTTGGTTACTAGGGTGCTATTGGACATCATTTCCTTTACCCGATTGGCAGTAGCGTGACGATGTTTGTCAAGTAGATCGTGTCGCGTAAGATTTTTACAGTGCAAAGCACAATTCGTGTGAGATCAAACTCGGGCACCCCAGTATTTTTCACCGTCCTGTTTTTGTAGGTCGCAGATTGCACTATAAATTTCGTTTGAATATAATTCTGGTGTCTCGCATTCCAATTCATAAAGCTTATAGAGATTCTTATGAATTGCCCTCTATTGAAACTTCCTGTAAAAAGACTTAACCGACCCAGTTCCCTTCGAATAAAGGTGCACCTCATATATACATTACCTTATGACTGTCAGCTAATGTTTCGCGGTATCATTAGAAAGAAACTAATTACGGAAGCAATAGTTCAGCGAGTAGCAAAAATATATCGCTTTCCTTGCCTGTGATTAGGCGCTTGCTGGAAAATTCCCTCAATCATAGGACGCTACCGCAACAGATGGCGCGAGCATCCACCCGATTCGAAGCCTTATACCGTTTGTTGCAGCGGTGGCGTAGCGGTAGAACATCCGCCTCGCATGCGAGGTTAACCGGAGAGGCAAGAGCTAGGAGTAGGTTTCCTTGTCAATAAGTACATAGCGGGTAATATAGGTGAATTCTATAGTATTAATGAGAGGGTGGCAGGCATCGTAATTAGGCTTAATAAGCGGTATAAACTGAAGGTTGTACAGGCCTATGCGCCCACATGTAGTTATGATGACCAGGCAGTTGAAAGCTTCTACGAAGATGTAGAATCGGCAATGCGAAAAGTAAAGACGCAGTATACTGTACTAATGGGCGACTTCAATGCCAAGGTAGGGAAAACGTAGGCATGAGACCAGGCAGTAGGTGACTATGACATTGGGTCTAGGGATAGCACCGCGACCTATCAGAATCTTCAACTCTATTTGCCTAGAGTTGATGAGGCTGAACAGGTGACCATGTCACGCTGTATTGCAAATAGTGTTGAAGATTCTGATAGGTCGCGGTGCATCCATGAGTGCTTGGAAGTGGTAGAGCACACAAAAGAAGGATTAAAGGTGAAACAGTGCCCTATTAACTATATTGCAAAATGGATGGCCCCAAGAGACCTCAGAGTTATACTATCAGATAAAGAAGGGTATTTTACTATTTTTTCTGAGAATCAGTTTCAAGAAAAAGCTGAGGCTGCTGTTGAGAAGAATTTCAAAAGGTTTCCTATGAAAACGACCATGATAAAAGAGAGGGCTATGGCTCTACTAGATGACCTTGGGCTTGAACTGATACGTGAACAGGTGAAACAACGCAAGCAATTACATTTGGAAGTATTCTTCTCGGCAAAATCCATAAACGAGACGTTCCGTTCAGAGCCATCGTATTTGAGAAGAGCACGTGGCAGCACCTAGTGTCCAAATATTTGTAGAAATACCTTTCCTCGTTGACTTCATCAGATCCCCTAAGGCTACCTAACTCTGAAGCCCTGGTTGTATTCCTTAAAGAACACAACCCAAGAAAATGTGTTGGCTTCAGCATGGATGTCAAGGATTTGTATTATAGCCTCCCCCATGACTGCCTTCTTAAGCGTGTTCAAATGTGCATTACTGAAGACAATAATGAATGTGACTTCATTGACGCCTCAGGTGTAAGTGTAGGAAGGTTCCTTGAACTTTTGAGGTTCTACATGGAGTCCATCCTCATAGGCTGGAAGAACAAACTGTATACGCAGAAGGCTGGAGTATGCATTTGGTCGAGTGTTGCACCGGTCTTGAGTGACATTTTCTTAATGTACGTGGACAGACACCTGAAGGATAACTTGGAGGGCTTACATTATTTCACCTTCAGGTATGTTGACGACATTTTAGTATTCACAGACAGTGAAGGATTCAATCAACGAATGAAGGACATTATGGATATTTTTACAGAGTGTGGATCAGGGCTGGAATTTACTGTTGAAGAACCAGTGGACGATCGGTTGCAGTATTTAGATCTATTGATTCAATTCGGTGATGATAATGTTTGTTGGGAATACAACCCGAGATCGATGAAGACGTTGCTAAGCTCAAATTCGGGGCATTCCAAATTAGTGAAGAATGGGATGATCAACACATGCCTATTAAATGCGTTGAAGATATCTTGTTATCACGGCATGGGCAAGAGTTTTGAAAGACAAGTGACAAGAATTGCAAAGGCCGGTTATCGGGAGGCGGTTATTATTGAGGCCAGTTGCCGGGTACTGAAGAGCCTTAAAAGAACGCACAGACTGAAATCCCTGCCCAGCATGGGTGAGAGGAAGAGGAAGGTTGCAGTGGTACCGTATGTGCACAGAATTTCGCATGACCTCAAAAATGTAGGCAAGAGGTATGGTATTGACGTCGCATTGACCGCCCCGCTAAAGATGAAGAGGATCTGCCCGGCTATTCAAAGGGAAAGAGAAGCGAAGAAGCAAGAATGCGGGGTGAAACATAGACAGCCATATGTTGGATGC